>NC_064927.1:119553274-120178274 GCF_023897955.1 Schistocerca gregaria | reverse complement strand
GAACTTAACACAGAATAATGGGAGAAAATGGAGGTAAAAAACAGACTAACACGGAGACGTTCATGGAAAACAGTCAAAAGCCACCAGAAAGTTAAAAAACACAGTTGGCGAGTCTTCAATGGACATGCACACGTTAAAAGTCTGCCACAGTAGTAAAAACACTCCGGAAAACTTAAAACCCCCTTGGAGCACACACGACGAAGAATAATACTGCCATGCGGGACCTGCCGAGGGCAGAGACGATGGAAAAGGAGGTGAGAGCATGGGGCAGCAGGGGAAGCGGCGGGATGGAGGGGCATCAGTGGGTTCACGAAGAGGCAAGAGACGTGGGGCAGAAGAGGGAAGACAGGGCAGGAGGGAGTGCAGAGACACTGAAAGGAGGCATAAGAAATGGAGGGGAAGCCGCTCAGGAGGAGGGGGGAGGAGAGGGAGCCCTGAGGAGGAGGCAGGAAGATGGGGTTAGAGTTGGTAGGAAGGGTAGATGTCATCCTGGAGGGGTAGACGGAGGAAGTTGTGTTGGCGGCAATGCCAAGGAGATGGAGGGTGAGGAGGTGGAGAGAGGCTGGGACACAACGGTAAAGGCGCGGCAACTGGTTGGGGGTGGAGAGGAAGGGAGACACCAGGGGGTGAGGGGGATCAAGGTGGCGGACAATATATAGTGTGCAGATGTGTTGAAAGAAAAGGAGAAGGTGGGAGAAGGGGATGAGGTCGTAGAGGATGCGCTAGGGGGACGGAAGGCAGTTGCGGAAGGCGAGGTGGAGCGCATGGCGTTCGAGGATTTGGAGGGATTTATAGAACTGGGGACGGGCCGAAATCCAAGCGACGCTGGCATAACAGAGGATGGGGTGGATCAAGGATTTGTAGGTGTGAAGGATAGTGGAAGGATGCAGACCCCACGTGCGGCCAGACAGGAGTTTCAGGCGGAGGCGGTTGTGAGCTTAGTTTTGGATGGTAAGGAGATGGGGAGCCCAGGTGAGGTGGCGGTCGAGTGTGAGGCCAAGGTATTTGAGGGTAGGAGTAACGTGGATCCGATGTCTGGCCGAGCGCCGGCCTTTATAGCGCTTCGGCGGATGAGTACCTGGGAACTTTTTCCATCACGTGGTTTGACGTGCGAAAATAGTTCCGGGATCTACAGCGACCTCTTCCTTATGTTTATGTGGGCCGGTAGTGGCCCCTGGTGTCTTTGCTGTGGTGTTGTTGTTGTGGTTGTTGCTGTGGCCGTTCATCAATATTGCTTGTTGGTTGTACAGCGCTTCGGTGTGCCCGCGACGCGGGCAACCAGCGGCTGCGGGCTGTCAATTTGGTTGCTGATACTGTAGGCGCCGTGATGTCTGGTGGAGAAGTCCACATCACAAAGCATGACTGCTGGCGTATGAAACCATTAGGAGAGTTGCTTCTGGGGTCTACACACAAGAAAAGAACTGTATTCCTGTGAAGAACACCATACTTACAAAGTGATAATATAATGACTGTAATACCCTGGGAACGGCACGGTTTCATTCTCGGAAGGTCGGCCGCCCAAGCAGTGGGACATCTGGTCTAATTCGTAAGCGAAGACCTATCCAGACCTAAAGACTATACATACGCAGTCTCTGTGGACTACAGACAAATTTTCTATGAGGTAAACGGGAGTAGAGTATTGGAAAAACTACATCCAATACTAGACACAGAAAGTCAGATCCCCAAGTTCATATGAAACATCATTCGAAGGAATACTATCAGAATTCATGATGGATTAACACAGTGCCAAGGAATAAAGCAAACGAATTGAGTACTACAGGGAGACGCTATAGTGTATTCAGCGTACTTACCCATGACGTGATCCACAGGATAAAATCAGAAGAAGTGCGAATGTGGTTGCATGTAGATGATTTCATCGTACTATCTGAAAGATGCGAGTCCCTGCAAGAAGCCGCTAACAAAAGTGGAAGAAAGGTCTCAAAAAGAAACGACCTGATCATAAATAAGGAAAGGACAAAAGCAATGAAATTTAGGAAAGGGTGACAATTTTACATGCGGGAAACAAGATCTGAAAAGAGTCACAATGGGCAATGAAGGCAACTTCAGAGATGTAGAAACTGATACTATCTGTAACGACAGCCCAGAGACTATTCAACATAAAGATTGCCCCGATTGTATAATATGGCATTCGTCTTCTATGGGGACTCCTAACATATACACATCTCAAACGAATAGACGGAGTCAAGTAAGCATAGTTGAAAAGTATTCCTCGCTTCTAAGCTGATGCTGTTATTACTGAGTTTAGCCACGAGTGCGTAGAGGCTGGTATATGTGACGTACAGTATAACTGGTCAGCATTTCCACCCGGAATTTGCGAGTGTAAGTCGGACCTTCTTTGATCCACCTTGGTGGGTCGTGTCGTCGGATTTCCTCCTACCTGTGCGCGGTACAGCTCTCGTAAATGTCGTCCCGTGCAGAGTGTTCATTGGCGAATTGGATTTCTCTGTTGGTGGAAGTTAATTATCTTAAATTGCTGAGGATTAACTTTGGGTTATCTATTTACTCGCATTAACATTCAGAATGCCGTAATATCACTTTTATTCCTATTCGAACAATAATGAAACACTCATGTCACAAACAAGTCGTAACCGAGAGCATGGCTACTATCGAACAAGACAGGAAGAGCTCTTAACGCCGACTGCCGACTTCGGCGCGCAGTCCGTATATCTTACTAGTTTCGTCACAGTTCGTGGATTTACGATCAAGTTCGTACTTACTAAGATACGCATTTGTTAATGAAAGGGTGTGGATTTTAACGAGGTAAAATTATGATAAATAGTTTTAAACATCCAGAAGCTCCTCCTAGTATTCATGTTGTCATAAATGACTTTAATTGTCAAATATAAATAAACAAAATCGGTGACTTTGGAGCCAAGATGGCGGTACTTCCCGTCATGTGTATTTCCCAGGCTCACGCTTGTTGCTACGGTCCAGCGCCGAGCCCCACCCCACTACACGCGACATATGGTCGCTTAGTCACCTAGCCAGCCAGCGTGGGAAATTCTCTCCGACTCATGGCCGGCTACGGACTACAGCACTTCCTAACTATCGTGACTACATCAAAAAGAGACAATAATTTATTAAAACTGGTAAAATGTCTTCCTCGCGTAAGAGGCACCTTATATGGTCTGTGTCTCAAAATAGACTGGCACACATAACCTTCTTCATTGCATACCTGATGGCAGCTAATATCCTGACATCAAAGTACCAGAGTCGTGGGACAGATGGCAAATAGGAGGAAATACAGACCACGGAGTCCCAGACACACCGGCGATGACAGACAACGAATGGAAGGAAGCCAACATCCAACAGCGTCACCTGTACAATAAGGTGGCAGCCCACGGACTGCATCACCCAACCAAGCTGCAAATCTAAGGGGTATCGTCTCAGTTGTGCGACTGGATTCGTGATTTCCTGTCTGGAAGGTCGCAGTTCGTAGTAATAGACGGCAAATCATCGAGTAAAACTGAAGTGATATCAGGTGTTCATCAGGGAAGCGTCCTGGGACCTCTGCTGTTCCTGATCTATATAAATGATCTGGGTGACAATTTGAGCAGGTGATGCTGTAATTTACCGTCTAGTAAGGTCATCCGCAGACCAGTATCAATTACAAAGCGATTTAGAAAAGATTGCTGTATGGTGTGGCAGGTGGCAGTTGACGCTAAATAACGAAAAGTGTGAGGTGATCCACATGAGTTCCAAAAGAAATTCGTTGGAACTCGATTACTCGATAAATAGTACAATTCTTAAGGCTGTCAAATCAACTAAGTACCTGGGTGTTAAAATTACGAACAACTTCAGTTGGAAAGACCACAGCCGGCCGCGGTGGTCTCGCGGTTCTAGGCGCGCAGTCCGGAACCGTGCGACTGCTACGGTCGCAGGTTCGAATCCTGCCTCGGGCATGGATGTGTGTGATGTCTTTAGGTTAGTTAGGTTTAAGTAGTTCTAAGTTCTAGGGGGCTAATGACCACAGCAGTTGAGTCCCATAGTGCTCAGAACCATTTGAACCATTTTTGAAAGACCACACAGATAATATTGTGGGGAAGGCGAGCCAAAGGTTGCGTTTCATTGGCAGGACACTTAGAAGATGCAACTAAGAGACAGCTTACACTACATTCGTTCGTCCTCTGTTAGAATATTGCTGCGCGGTGTGGGTTCCTTACCAGGTGGGACTGACGGAGGACATCGAAAGGGTGCAAAAAAGGGCAGCTCGTTTTGCATTATCACGTGATAGGGGAGAGAGTGTGGCAGATATGACACGCGAGTTGGGATGGAAGTCATTACAGCAAAGACGTTTTTCGTTGCGGCGAGATATTTTTACAAAATTTCAGTCACCAACTTTCTCTTCCGAATGCGAAAATATTTTGTTGAGCCCAACCTACATACGTAGGAATGATTATTAAAATAAAACAAGAGAAATCAGAGCCCGAACAGAAAGGTTTAGGTGTTCGTTTTTCCCGCGCGCTGGTAGGGAGTAGAATGGTAGAGAGATAGTATGATTGCGGTTCGATGAACCCTCTGCCAAGCACTTAAATGTGAATAGCAGAGTAGTCATGTAGATGTAGATGTAGGCTCAATAGAGGGATGTCACAACAACCGCACCGACACATGCCAGAGCAATACATGCGGTTCCGCGCCACTGCAATACATATCACATCATCACGCACAAACAAATAATTTTGTCACTACATCATGATGCAAATGATGATAAGTTGACTAATCGATGTCTCGTACACGTTGTATTGAATAAAATGTGAGTAAGTCCCATCGTTACAAATTGCGCTCTCCCACTGTAACTGCCGGCCAGGGTGGCCGAGCGGTTCTAGGCCCGTCAGTCTGGAACCGCGCGACCGCTACGGTCGCAGGTTCGAATCCTGCCTCGGCCATGGATGTGTGTGATGTCCTTAGGTTAGTTAGGTTTAAGTAGTTATAAGTTGTAGGCGACTGATGACCTCAGATGTTAAGTCCCATAGTGCTCAGAGCCATTTGAACCACTGTAACTACGAACTCACTCACTTCTGCACAATGTCTTCACACACAAATCGCGAGGATGAGAAGTTCCCATAATGTTTTGATTCACAGCCTCTAAAAAACACGAATGGGTAATTTATTATTCGTAGGTGCAAGTCTGCAGTCCCGGTAACCACTGAAATCTGGGTGTTTATAGAACCGTAACACGCCGCTGGAGGAGAAAAAAATCACGCCGTCCATTCGTAATTATGGAGTGCCGTGCGATAATTAGTTTTTTTTTCAAGGGGGGAAAACGCTGGTATAATCCACGCTGAGCTGGTGGAAGTGTAAGAAAACAGTGCACCATCCGCTGATACATTGTCGCGAAACAAGTTTGACTTGAAAGGTATGTGCTAAGATCTGATCAGGGTAGATCCAGAAAATAAAGTCCGTAGTTGCCAACCGCAAGGTGGAATGAGTATAATACCTTTAAGTAGGTGGATCTTTGATGGTTAAGAGAACCGGGCGCGTGCAGTAAAAAACTCGGGAGTCGCAGCTAGGTGCCCGGAGGAAGCAGGCGTGTGGTGACAGCTTTAAGGTAGGACTCGCGCTGCACTGAGCAAACTTTAGCACGTTAATGGTAGAAGCTATGTAATGATTTCAAAAATGGTTTTTGTTAGATAATGTTCAGAGTTAGGATTTGTATGTCCAAGGTTTGACGCAGTAAGCGTTTTGTAAATTTTGCCGTAAGAGTGATTCCTGCTACCAAAATGTTGGAAATGGTAGGTTTTGTGTATGACTTAGAAATGTAACAATATATATTGAGATCAACATTGTGTTTAAATCTAACAGCCTGAATCATAATCCACATCCGTTGTTTGTATTGAATATGAAAATGATTAGTAAAGTAAAGCTACACACCAATGAAAGAAGTCCTCTATACAAAATATACTCCTTGAAATGGAAAAAAGAACACATTGACACCGGTGTGTCAGACCCACCATACTTGCTCCGGAAACTGCGAGAGGGCTGTACAAGCAATGATCACACGCACGGCACAGCGGACACACCAGGAACCGCGGTGTTGGCCGTCGAATGGCGCTAGCTGCGCAGCATTTGTGCACCGCCGCCGTCAGTGGCAGCCAGTTTGCCGTGGCATACGGAGCTCCATCGCAGTCTTTAACACTGGTAGCATGCCGCGACAGCGTGGACGTGAACCGTATGTGCAGTTGACGGACTTTGCGAGGACGTATAGTGGGCATGCGGGAGGCCGGGTGGACGTACCGCCGAATTGCTCAACACATGAGGCGCGAGGTCTCCACAGTACATCGATATTGTCGCCAGTGGTCGGCGGAAGATGCACGTGCCCGTCGACCTGAGACCGGACCGCAGCGACGCACGGATGCACGCCAAGACCGTAGGATCCTACGCAGTGCCGTAGGGGACCGCACCGCCACTTCCCAGCAAATTAGGGACACTGTTGCTCCTGGGGTATCGGCGAGGACCATTCGCAACCGTCTCCATGAAGCTGGGCTACGGTCCCGCACACCGTTAGGCCGTCTTCCGCTCACGCCCCAACATCGTGGAGTCCGCCTCCAGTGGTGTCGCGACAGGCGTGAATGGAGGAACGAATGGAGACGTGTCGTCTTCAGCGATGAGAGTCGCTTCTGCCTTGGTGCCAATTATGGTCGTATGCGTGTTTGGCGCCGTGCAGGTGAGCGCCACAATCAGGACTGCATACGACCGAGACACACAGGGCCAACACCCGGCATCATGGTGTGGGGAGCGATCTCCTACACTGGCCGTACACCTCTGGTGATCGTCGAGGGTACACTGAATAGTGCACGGTACATCCAAACCGTCATCGAACCCATCGTTCTACCATTCCTAGACCGACAAGGGAACTTGCTGTTCCAACAGGACAATGCACGTCCGCATGTATCCCGTGCCACCCAACGTGCTCTAGAAGGTGTAAGTCAACTACCCTGCCAGCAAGATCTCCGGATCTGTCCCCCATTGAGCATGTTTGGGACTGGATGAAGCGTCGTCTCACGCGGTCTGCTCGTCCAGCACGAACCTGGTCCAACTGAGGCGCCAGGTGGAAATGGCATGGCAAGCCGTTCCACAGACTACATCCAGCATCTCTACGATCGTCTCCATGGGAGAATAGCAGCCTGCATTGCTGCGAAAGGTGAATATACACTGTACTAGTGCCGACATTGTGCATGTTCTGTTGCCTGTGTCTATGTGCCTGTGGTTCTGTCAGTGTGATCATGTGATGTATCTGACCCCAGGAATGTGTCAATAAAGTTTCCCCTTCCTGGGACAATGAATTCACGGTGTTCTTATTTCAATTTCCAGGAGTGTATATGTGCAGTTCACATTTTGAAATCGTTTTTGGTATAACTAAAGTTATCAGAGGAAAGTTATTTCAAGTAACTAATTTTATGCCATTGCACAACTGCCATTATTCAAGGCAAGATATAATTTCATTAATTAAACATCAGGGCCACTAGTAAAATTTTAAGTACCATCTTAATGCCATTGCACAACCGGCATTAGCCTTAACCTTGATTTCTGAGTCAAATACATGTTTCATTACTGTCAAAATGGAGGAGTGCACGAAACAAGTTCGCAGACGCAGTCAGATGCAGGTTTGTTGAATAATTACCTTTGGAAAAATGTTACCATTGATACTTTCAGACTAATGAGGAACGAAATGACGGACCATCTCTCTGTTAAGAGCCGAGAACCGCGAGAGGAGCGGAGACCCTGGTGCTCGAAGATTGTCGAGACGGTGGGGGAAACGGGGCAGTTAGTCACGGGTCAGTGTTCAACATCTTGCACAGCATTTTTAAAATGACAAAAACAGTCGCCAGCTTACACTGATCAGCCTAACGTTATGGCCACTGCCTGGTGGGAGGTTTTATGCTGACTGGTAGTGCTGAGGGCACGCGACGCGGTGAGGGAACTACATGGGTGGAGCAGAGACAAATGGGGAATCATTCTAGCGACGATAAATGGCGAAAATTCGTAAATCTGCTGTCTTAAGCGTCTTTGATAAAAGGCAGATTGTTATGGCCCTGTGTTTGGTTGAGAACATCTCGGAAATGGTGAAGCTGGTCAGTTTCAGAGGCACCCACATGCCTTGCTCATGCTGTGGCATCAAGCAGTCAGGCCTACAAGATGAGTGGTCTGCCAAGCGAGTGGATTCATTCTTATTTCTCGAGTAGAATTAATGACTGATTATAAGCTCTAGTACCCACAATTAAGCTACAAATTATTTGAATATTACGCAACGGAAACGGATAATGCACATCTGACTATTAGGAATTTACACAAGTCTGATTGTTCACTACGCTCTGGCAATACCACATTTTCTTTCTTACCAAACGGCTTTGATCAACACGTGGCCATCGCACTGAATATGAATGCCGCACACATTATAAATTCTGGATAACATGACTACACACTATTCGAAGAACAAGGCCATCAATCTTTTTCTTTCCACTAACTTTTTTGTTCCGATAAATTCTATTGTGATTCAAAGATAACCTAACCACACTAACCACACCATTACATATTTTACAACAATTACACATGAGACTACGCCCAGTGACTTTACATTGGTGATTCTCTATCTTCTTTTTTTTGTCATCAGTCTACTGACTGGTTTGATGCGGCCCGCCACAAATTGCTTTCCTGTGCTAACCTCTTCATCTCAGAGTAGCACTTGCAACCTACGTCCTCAATTATTTGCTTGACGTATTCCAATCTCTCTCTTCCTCTACAGTTTTCGCCCTCTACCGCTCCCTCTAGTACCATGGAAGTGATTCCCTCATGTCTTAGCTGATGTCCTATCATCCTGTCCCTTCTCCTTATCAGTGTTTTCCACATATTCCTTTCCTCTCCGATTCTGCGTGGAACCTCCTCATTCCTTACCTTATCAGTCCACCTAATTTTCAACATTCGTCTATAGCACCACATCTCAAATGCTTCGATTCTCTTCTGTTCCGGTTTTCCCACAGTCCATGTTTCACTACCATACAATGCTGTACTCCAGACGTACAGCCTCAGAAATTCCTTCCTCAAATTAAGGCCGGTATTTGATATTAGTAGACTTCTCTTGGCCAGAAATGCCTTTTTTGCCATAGCGAATCTGCTTTTGATGTCTTCCTTGCTCCGCCCGCCATTGGTTATTTTACTGCCTAGGTAGCAGAATTCCTTAACTTCGTTGATTTCGTGACCATCAATCCTGATGTTAAGTTTCTCGCTGTTCTCATTTCTACTACTCTATCTTATGGTCTCGTAATTATCTAACGCTACAATGCACTTTCTGGATAGGATGGTGGATCTTTTGCTATATCTCACACTTCGATTCTCACAACCATCATCAAGAATATTTCCTGCAGACCCAAAAGTTCCTGAAATAGAGAAATAATTATTCCAAACTACTCTTAAGTATTTCACATGCATACCATGCTCTCCACTCTTTTGTCTTTACGGAGCACACCTAACACAGCTCTTACCAACACAAGATCCAGCGCCAGAGTGCTGAAACATGGCCGTTCTTCAGGTCATCTCGCACCTCCCCCGAGGTGGGGGAGCACCATGCTACCGTATTGGTCAGCCACATTTCAGACGCTCAAAGCTCAGCTAAATTTCATCTCTCTAGTTCGACAAAAGGACCGTCTCAAAGATGATCATATATTGCACATTCACTGTCTGCGGTTAGCACACATTCATTCATTTCACAGATCTCACCAAATTGGATGTAGGGATTTATTTTGTGGGAGTGCACATGTGATCAATTAAATAAATAAATTGTCCTTCTTTCCTACACTGGTATCTGGCTTCGGTGAATTAAGTGAAATTGAGTTATTATTACAAAAAATATGTTGTACCTATTTTCAATGTTGGGCGGTACTGTACCCTTTCAAGCGAGCGCCAGTACTGACAGCTAAATAAAGAATTCTAACTACTGAAGGCACTAACTACTGATAGGCATAGTTTGTTCTAATAAACTCCCATGTCATTCCAAGCATGTGGGTCAATTTTTACCTCTCTATCTACATTATTCCGTGGTATTTCGTGGTTTATTAAATTTCCAAATTTATACTGACTTTTGATTATATATATCGGGTGATCAAAAGTTCATGACATCCAGTCTTACAAATTTCCTTATTCTGACGGACACACGTCCAGATCGTCCGCTCTCAAAATTCTGCCATCTCTCTTCCCACATCCACCTCTGCTGGCGGCTCACCTCCAACTGCGCAAAGCTACGCGCTGTTCACATCCAACTGCCCAACACTACAATAGCGAATATTCCAACAATGTCAACCAGCCACAGACTGCACACAGCACAGCCAGTAATTTTCATACAGAGCGCTACGTGACATTACCAACATAAAAACCTACACAGCCTACTTACACATGCAGCGCGCCTGGGGTACATTCACCTGGTATTCCATGGGAGCTGCGTCGGTATCGAAGCTGTGGACTACGTGAACATTATTATGGACCACTTGTAACACCTAATGCTTCCTCGACAACGACGGCATCTCCCATCGGGACAACTGTCCGTGTCACAAGGCCAGAATCGCACTGCAATGGTTTGAGGAGCGTGGTAGTGAACTCACGTCAATGTCTTCGCCATCAAATTCTGCTTATCGGAATCAGATTAAATCTAAGTGGGATGTTATCGGGCGCCACGCCTACGAACCAACCGTTCGTAAATTACGGGAAGTGTGTGCCCTGTGCGTAGGCATCTGGTGCCACAAACCTCTGGAAACCTCTCATGTCGAATTCACGCTGAATTGTGTTCCAGAGATGTAGCAATAAGCTTTTAAGCAGGTGGTCATGATGTTTTGGCTCATCAGTGTATTCCGTGATCGCTCGCGCCGATTCAAAAAGCCCGCCGAAACACAGGCCACGTTGCAGCTGTGTCAGGCAATTCAGATGACGTCCTTATCCCCCTTGCTTGGCGTATGCGGCGCAGAGCCAAAGGAGAAGAGTAAGCAGTGAAAGATGTGGGCTGAACACGCCGAAAAAGAGGAAGACATCTCCAGGGGAGCAGCTGTGCTCCACGGCAACGCCCCCGTTCAGTCTCCACTACATACAGACAAAATGCTGCTTCTTTGGTATACCAAATGTTGCTCAGTTTCCTGCATTTTCCTGTGTCCCTCTCTCTCTCTCTCACTGCCATTGTCTCCTTCGCTCTTTCCATAGCAACCACTGCCTGCTGTACATATAGTACATGAAGTATAGTCGCAGTAGCGAATATGGACAGCCATCATCTGTATAATGGAATGGCGACAATGAAAATTTGTGCCGGACCGACACTCGAAACTGGACTTCCTGCTTATCAGGAGCGGTCGCCTTACCATTAGGCTATCCGAGCACGACTCACGGCCGAGCCCAAACTTCCAGATGTCGCCAATCATATGTGCACAGCCTGCGCTCCCACATGCAATTTTATACTACCGTACAGGGGAGATATTTTAATTGAAAGTCGCTTACCCGGTGTCGGCGGATAAATACGATATTGCAGTGCCTGTGTTATTCCGCATCACGACAATGCTCCCTCGAACATTCAATATCTTCCTCTATTTATTACTTTTCTGTCTCTTTGCCACTGCCACTGTCTTCTTTCTTTCTCAGCATAAAAAAGCGCGAATATGTTCCCATGCCAGAATTTTTGGGAAAAATTTTAAAGGTGCTAAGGAAGGTAGAATGGGCAGCTGGTATCCTCTTTACAGTCAGAGTTTTTTGAATAGAAGCGAATATATTCACATTCTTTGTGCCCCGACAGAAGCATTTTTCCGCTTATTCTCTTCTTTTCCTTGCTGCGGCAGTGCCTGTGGCTCATATGAAAAGAAATATACTGGTCAGCAAAGTTTGGACAGTTTTCTTATGTGAAACAAATAACGCAAGACAAATTTTAAACCTTAGACCGGATTTTAATTCCAAAAGAATTCTGGATGTGCTTTAGTACTACAGCATGGCTTCCCATACAATAACGGAGGCATTTTATAGCATATTTCTCCGTGCTACGTCATTTTAGTTACTACATTCTCGCCTCATACTGGATTTTACGTGTAAAAGTAGGGTAACTGAATCTCTGTATCTCGAAAACGGATAAGGACATGAAGAAAATTTACCTGTAAAAGTAGGGTAACTGGATCTCAGTATCTCGAAAACGGATAAGGACATGAAGAAAATTTTCGAGGCCTTTGGAGATCGGTATCTTAGGAATACGTCGTACAAATTACAGACACTTGCTGCTCAAAGTCGTTTCGAAATCCGCGGCAAGATAAAGACTTTTGAAAACGGGAGATGGATTTTCTAGATAAACGTCGAGAGAACATATCGTTAAAATTTGAGAAATTTTCTGCGATTATTTAGATCCCGCCTCATACATGATTTTACATGTGGAACTAGGGTAGCGTTCCACCTCTGTGTCTCGGAAGTGTATAAAGATATCAAAAATAATTTCACTGTTGTTTCCGAGCTTAGGAATATATCGTAGAGATTTCATCCGTTTGCTGTGTATAGCCGTCTTGGAATCCTCGAATGGGTTTTGGCCCGCTGTAGACGGCGAAAACACAGTAAAAAGAACTCTTTTGTGGGGTTTTCTGAGAAAGCGCCCATGAACTAATGGTGCCTCCGTAAATCTCATCAAATCCTCCGTAGAACACATCAAAAGCAACAGGAACCTACCGATTTGTCCATTAGCCTAAGCGTGGGAAAGTGTGTAACATCATTCTGCACTATAAGATAGTGACACTAATATAATCCTTCTGTTGGGTATATAAATGACACCTAGCCCAAGAGTTATCCAAAACATCTGACCCTAACTTTTTAATGCCAGTAGCACCCGAGATATGAGTACCAGAAAACGCCGTTTTTGTGCGCGGCATTTTGGAGAGTAGTAGATATGCATGCTGCCGCACGCATCCGATAGTAAGTTTAAATATTAATTAATATTTCATAATATAAATTTGGTACGTTAGTTTTTCATAAGAAGTATAGACTTGTTTAAAAATAGTTCAAATCTATGAAACTTGTGGTTTGTTTGTAATTTGCCAAACACGAACTTTGTTTTCGTGCCTTGGACTCTTACTATTCTCGGTGCCTCAGTCTTTCGCTATTAAAAACAGTCTCGTATCGTTGTGTAAATACTTACAGAAAACACGCGTGCTATTTGAGGAAACTTTTGAACTAATGAAGTTCCTGTTTCTTTTCAAAATGGTAGAGCACAGCAATCAGACGTCCTTTCCTTACAGGTTTTATTAAGCAGATCTTGATTTAGGCCAGTACCTAGCCATTATCAATGCAGTTTCATAGTATCAATGCATGTCCTAGTACGTCAGTCCCCGGTTGTTCGGACTTATTAGTTCGTTCGAGACTTAGTCTTGAATTTCCTTAATAAAAGTCGAAAGGAAAGGACCACTGATGGCTGTGCTCCATCATTTTGAAAGTCGTATCACACTCGTTGAGTGCATCCACATTCCTGATGCAAGGTAACTTGATGGTTCCTCCTTGTCCGATAACTTTAGGGTCTGCCGATGCTGAACTGGAGGTGCCTTTGTAATTGGCGAGACCTGGGAGGAACATTGTACCCACGAGTGCCATGTGTAGCGAGGACTGTGGCGGAGGCATATCGGAAACGCGAAAGCGGTGCACGCGGGAATCGCGCGGGCGGTGGAGGGAGGCCGGAAGTTGTCGAGGTGGCGGCAGCCGCACAAGTGGGGAATTCCCCAGGGCGGCGCGGCGCGGCGCTGCACAGATAATTCGGCGCAGGCGAGCGGCGGCGTATCGGTTATAGGAAACAGATACTGCGCGCGGGACGGCAGAGCAGGGCAGAGAGGGGCAGGCAGGCATCCCGATAGCGGCGCCACGGCGCCCCGGCAGCGGCAGCGGCAGCCGGCATCAGATAAGGCGTCGCCAGTAAGTGCGCGCGGCCGCGCCTCGCTATCTCGGCAGCGCATCTCCGTGCCGCCGCGAGCTGATGGACTGCGCCCGAGGCCAGCCCGCACGGCTCGTCCTGCTAGGGTCGGCCCGATACCAGATGCAATACGATGTGTGGTGTCAGAAATTTTGCCAAGAGGGGGCAAGATTGAAATCGTGTCATTTTTTTTTTATTTCTGATGCAGTGAGTGCAAACGGGTCGTGCCAAAAGAGCTAAATTCGACAAGAAGTACACAAAAGATATTCTATCTCAACAGGTATCTGCTTAAAACACGTAACGTGAATCACTTCGGTACCTGAACGAATAGTACACTACTGACCATTAAAATTGCTACGCCAAGAAGAAATGCAGATGACAAACGGGTATTCAATGGACATGTGATTACATTTTCACGCAATCTGGGTGCATAGATCCTGAGAAATCAGTACCCACAACAACCACC
The DNA here is from genome assembly GCF_023897955.1 of Schistocerca gregaria. NCBI lineage: Eukaryota > Metazoa > Arthropoda > Insecta > Orthoptera > Acrididae > Schistocerca > Schistocerca gregaria. The sequence continues at coordinate 120,163,887 of NC_064927.1, read as the reverse complement.
TCTGGCCGCAATAACGGCCTTGATACGCCTGGGCATTTAGTCAAACAGAACTTGGATGGCGTGTACAGGTACAGCTGCCCATGCAGCTTCAACTCGTCTCGTTGAGTAGTGACTACCGTATTGTGACGAGCCAGTTGCTCGGCCACCATTGACCAGACGTTTTCATTTGGTGAGAGATCTGGAGAACGTGCTGACCACCGCAGAAATAGAACATTTTCTGTATCCAGAAAGGCCCGTGCATTATCCTGCTGAAATGTAGGGTTTCGCAGGGATCGCATGAAGGGTAGAGCCACGGGTCGTAACACACCTGAAATGTAACGTCCACTGTTCAAAGTGCCGTCAATAGGAACAAGAGGTGACCGAGATGTGTAACCAATGGCACCCCATACCATCACGCTAGGTGATACGCCAGTATGGCGATGACGAATACACGCTTCCAATGTGCGTTCACCGCGATGTAGCCAAACACGGATGCGACCGTCATGATGCTGTAAACATAACATGGATTCATCCGAAAAAATGACGTTTTGCCATTCGTACACCCAGGTTCGTCGTTGAGTACACCATCGCAGCGCTCCTGTCTCTGATGCAGCGTCAAGGGTAACCGCAGCCATGGTCTCCGAGCTGATAGTCCATGCTGCTGTAAAGGTCGTCGAACAGTTAGTGCAGATGGTTGTTGTCTTGCAAACGTTCCCATCCGTTGACTCAGGCAGTGAGACGTGGCTGCACGATCCGTTACATCATGCGGATAAGATGCCTGTCATTTCGACTGCTAGTGATACGAGGCCATTGGGATCCAGCACGGTGTTCCGCATTACCCTCCTGAAACCACCGATTCCCTATTCTGCTAACAGTCAATGGAGCTCGACCAACGCGAGCAGCAATGTCGCGATACGATAAACCGCAATCGCGATAGGCTACAATCCGACCTTTATCCAAGCCGGAAACGTGATGGTACGCATTTCTCCTCCTTACACGAGGCATCACAACAACGTTCCACCAGGCAACGCCAGTCAACTGCTGTTTGTGTATCAGAAATCGGTTGGACGATTTCCTCATGTCAGCACGTGCTGGGTGTCGCCACCGGCGCCAACCTAGTGTGAATGCTCTGAAAAGCTAATCATTTGCATATCACGGCATCTTCTTCCTGTCGGTTAAATTTCGCTTTTGTAGCGATCTGAGTGGCCAGTAGTGTATATAACAATAGTACACACAAAGTACATCTTTTAATGTTATTAACAGACACATCAAAAAAAATTTTGCATCATCTCGGTTCCGAGAGTTCCGGAACCTGTACAGAAAATTGGAAGAGAGATCAACATAAACAGCATTTCCGCCCTTTCTATTCCCCATGAAAACCACACATTGCATGTTGTACCATCATACAGCGAGACCTTCAGAGGTGGTGGTCCAGACTGCTGTGCACACGGGTACCTCTAATACCCAGTACCACGTCCTCTTGCACTGATGGATGCCTGTATTCGTCGTGGCATACTATCCACAAGTTCAGTAAGGCACTGCTGGTCCAGATTCTCCACCTCCTCAACGGCGATTCGGCGTAGATCCCTCAGAGCTGTTGGTGGGTCACGTCGTCCATAAACAGCTCTTTTCAATCTATCCCAGGTATATTTCGTTAGGGTTCATGTCTGGAGAATATGTTGGCCACACTAGTCGAGCGATGTCGTTATTCTGAAGGAAGTCATTCACAAGATATGCACGATGGGAGTGCGAATTGTCGACAATGAAGACGAATGCCTCGCCAACATGCTGCCGATATGCTTGCACGTATCGTGTAGCCGTTACGACGCCTTCCATGACAACCAGCGGCGTACGTCGGCTGCACATAATGCCACCCCAAAACAGCAGAGAACCTCCACTTTGCTGCACTCGCTTGCCTCCAAACACGTCTCCGACGATTGTCTGGTTGAAAGTATATGCGACACTAATCGGTGAAGAAAACGTGATGCCAGTCCTGAGCGGTCAATTCGGCATGTTGTTTTGCCCATCCGTACCGTGCTGCATGGTGTCGTGGTTGCAAAGATGGACCTCGCCATGGATGTCGGGAGTGAAGTTGCGCTTCCTCCAGGGAAGCGTCTTGGGACCTCTGCTGTTCCTGATCTATATAAATGACCTGGGTGACAATCTGAGCAGTTCTCTTAGGTTGTAATTTGCCGTCTAGTAAGGTCATCCGAAGACCAGTATCAGTTGCAAAGCGATTTAGAAAAGATTGCTGTATGGTGTGGCAGGTGGCAGTTGACGCTAAATAACGAAAAGTGTGAGGTGATCCACATGAGTTCCAAAAGAAATCCGTTGGAATTCGATTACTCAATAAATAATACAATTCTTAAGGCTGTCAATTCAACTAAGTACCTGGGTGTTAAAATTACGAACAACTTCAGTTGGAAAGACCACATAGATAATATTGTGGGGAAGGCGAGCCAAAGGTTGCGTTTCATTATTATCACGTAATAGGGGAGAGAGTGTGGCAGATATGATACGCGAGTCGGGATGGAAGTCATTAAAGCAAAGACGTTTTTCGTCTCGGCGAGATCTACTTGCGAAATTTCAGTCACCAACTTTTTCTTCCGAATGCGAAAATATTTTGTTGAGCCCAACCTACATAAGTAGGAATGATCATCAAAATAAAATAAGAGAAATCAGAGCTCGAACAGAAAGGTTTAGGTGTTCGTTTTTCCCGCGCGCTGTTCGTGAGTGGAATGATAGAGAGATAGTATGATTGTGGTTCGATGAACCCTCTGCCAAGCACTTAAATGTGAATTGCAGAGTAATCATGTAGATGTACGTGTAGATGTAGATGCAGCCTATAGCGCACAGTTTAAGTCGTCAAACGCCGACGTCCTGTGGCTGCAAAAAAAGTGTTATTCAACATGGTGGCGTTGCTGTCAGGGTTTCTCTGAGCCATAATCTGTAGGTAGCGGTCATCCACTGCAGTAGTAGCCCTTGGGCAGCCTGAGCGAGGCATGTTATCGACAGTTCCTGTCCCTCTGTATCTCCTCCATGTCCGAACAACATTATTGTTCAGTCCGAGACGCCTGGACGCTTCCCTTGTTGAGAGCCCTTCCTGGCACAAAGTAACAATGCGGTCGCGATCGAACCGCGGTATTGACCATCTAGGCATGTTTGAACAGCCGTGTACCTCCTTCCTGGTGGAATTATTGAAACTGATCGGCTGTCACACCCCCTCCGCCTAATAAACGCTGCTCATGCATGGTTGTTTACATCTTTTGGCGGGTTGAGTGACATCTCTGAACAGTCAAAGTGACTGTGTCTGTGATACAATATCCAGTCAACATTTATGTTCAGGAGTTCTGGGAACCGAGGTGATGCTTAACTTTTTTGTGTGTATGAATGTGGACGGTACATTTTGGTTCAACGATCTGAAATTACATCCTCATGTGATAACTCCAACGAGACGGGACACAAAAATAAAAATTTCCCAAAATTAATTTATTCATATTCCCTTAACGCTAAGCTGAAAGTGAAAATTAAAAATCTGAAACAGAGAACAAAATCCGAATGATTGAGAATGTTTTGCTAGATACGAACAAAAATTTCACATTAATACACCTCGAAGGGGATAAATAGGGAATAAGTATTACAAAGGTTTTATTCAACGTTGATATCGTCTATAACATCATTACGAATAAAATTGCGCACTCGTTCATGTTCATAGATTTATTGCATTACTTTCGTGAATTCTATTTTTCAATGTCAGCTGGAATAAATGAATGTTAACGAAATTGAAAATTTGAAATTTGTGGTAAGGTTCTATGAGACAAAATAGCTGAGGTCAGCCGCGCGGAGTTGCCGCGCCGTTTGAGGCGCCATGTCACGGACTTTTCAGCCCCTCCCCCCGGAGGTTCGAGTCCTCCATCGGGCATGGGTGTGTGTGGTGTTCTTAGCATAAGTTAGTTTAAGTAGTGTGTAAGTCTAGGGACCGATGACCTCAACAGTTTGGTCCCTTAGGTATTCACACACATTTGAACATTTTGCTGATATCATCGGCTCCTAAGCTTACACACAAATTAATGTAACTGAAACTAACTTACGCTAAGGACAACAAGCACATCCATTCCCGAGGTACGACTCGAACCTCCGACGGGGGAGCCGTGCGAACCGTGACAAGGCGTCCTAGACCGCACGGCTACCAGCGTTGCTGAAGATTAACAAAATGTGTTCTGCAAGGTGCAATTTTTTTGGGATGCCTTGGTAAAGAGTAGCTTGATGCTTGTTTAGGTTTGTATTTGGGAAACCTCTAAAATCCATCCTCATAATTTGCCAATAGAGTCAACTATTAGCTATCTAGGACAGCACCAAGGCAGTCCTTGTCTCTCCAGTATGACACACAATAATGGAACATGTCAACTGCAATACAGAACTCGTAGCTCTGTGACTGAATTTGGTGCTGTGCTGCAATCATAGACTTTGAGGTCGCAATCCTGGAGATCACATTTTTCGGCTTTCAAATTTCACATTTTTTCCCTCTCTTCTGCTGCAGAAAACTGTCCTTTTTTAATTATGTGTTTAGGGTTAATTATAGACCAATACATCTACAATATAGCGTGGACGTCTTATTCTACAATATGTTGTCTAAAACTGATTGAAGAATCAGCAAGCCATATGGTACACAACTGACGAGATCCCGTTGTGCATCAGGGTATCAAGGGGCGGTTGCATCGTTATGGGAATTGGGAACGGATGATTGGCACGGATACTATTAGCACATTTGTGTGTTGGAGTCGACGACGAAGTCATTGTGCCATAATGAAAGATCGAATCCCTTCTGCAATTCTGTACAGGACTGAAAGAGGAAGACATAGAACAATATTGAAGACACTGTTTCAGCACCGTTCTGTTACCATACAATCTGACATCAGATCAGGTCCGATATCGCAACTGCTAAAGCTGCAGTGTTTTTTGTATCTGTCGGCAATGTCGAACCTGCAATTTAGTGTAGATAATGACTGATAGAAATTCGAGAGAATTCTGTAATAAATAAAAAGTCTGCACCGAGATTCCAGGTGAGAGCACGTTCCCTCTTTTACCTCAACTGCGGACGCCCATGTGCACACCAGCACATTGGAACCAGGGCCTGCTTAAGGTCGCTCGGGGTGCGTAGCACTGACAATGTGCAGGGTCCCTAGCCAGCAATCACAGTCATCGCTTGTAAGGATATTGTTCTACATTCATAATATGTGTAGATAACGTCTAACAGAATTTTATTTAAACTAAAGCTAAGCATTCCAATTTCTAAACCGTTATCTAGACAACATAGTAAAATTCTTGCCAGATGAGAACTGTGTGTCGGACGGGAACTCGAGCCTGGTGCGGTCGAAGTCCCCAGTGAATTTCCCTTCGCATTGTATAGCTTCTTTTGTGAAAGGACGAAAATTGTTGAAGTGAATTATCTGTGCTGTCAGATACCATTCCTCTACTAGCACATGAAAGAAAAATGTTCAAATGTGAGTGAAGTCTTATGGGACTTACCTGCTAAGGTCATCAGTCCCTAAGCTTACACACTACTTAACCTAAATTATCCTAAAGACAAACACACACACCCATGCCCGAGGGAGGACTCGAACCTCCGCCGGAACCAGTCGCACAGTCCATGACTGCAGCGCCCTAGACCGCTCGGCTAATCGTGCACGGCTATGATAGAAACCTTTCAGAATGAATACTCACTTTGTTATGGGGTGAGTGCTCATCTGAAACTTCCTGGCAGATTAAAACTTTTGCCTTGAGTGGGCAACTGCTCTACCGACTGTGCTATCCAGGTACGATTCACGACACGTTCTCACAGCTTTACTTCCGCCAGTACTTCATCTCCTACCTTCTAAACTTCACTGAAGTTCTCCTGCATAACTTGCGGGACTAGCACTTCTGGACGAAGGAAAAATATCTCATGTTCGAGTTCCGGTAGGGGACACAGTTTTGATCTACCAGGAAGTTTCGAATCAGCACACACACTGCTGCAGAGTGAAAAATTCATTCTTCTTCCAGGTGTGCTGGTCTCACAGGGTATGGGCGAGAACTTGTCTAAAACATGGAAGATAAAAGATGAGGTAGTGGAGGAAGTAAAGCTGTGAAGGGGGGTCGAGAATCGTGCTTGGATAATTCTATCTGTAGAGCGATAGCCCACGAAAGGCATAGGTTCCAGATCCGAGTTTTAATCTGCCAGGAAGTTTTAAAATAGATCTACCTGCAAATCTTCTGTCCCTTGAGCGTACAGATATCGGACTCCTATTTTAAGGTAAGTATTACATTTGCCAGAATAAATTATTTAATAAAGGATAGAGGGAAATCTACAGACAATTAACAGACAAGCAGTAATTTCAAGCAATCTATGTATATTGATATCAAGAACAGATTAAATGCGTTATAGGCTTGTTACAGCATGGGTCAATAACAATCTTCAATTAAGGATAACTCATTGGTAAATTGATGTTCTGTAGAAAACGTCAATAACACAAAAAACATAATAAGTCAAGGAATAAGTGATCGTGTAGTTCCTACTTTGCAAAATGATATCAACCATAACATGTAACTATCAAGAGAGACCGTGGTTGAGCGTGAAGACTAAGGCGCTGCAGTCAGGGACTGTGCGACTGGTCCCGGCGGAGGTTCGAGTCCTCCCTCGGGCATAGATGTGTGTGTTTGTCTTTAGGATAATTTAGGGACCGATGACCTTAGTAGTTAATTCTCATAAAATTTCACACACATTTGAGATTTTTTTTTTAATGTGAGACGTGATGGAAACCTCTCAGGTTCACATCTTCTCCCCTTATACACCACACTGTCTCTCTCCAAAAAATGCCTTCTACAGCTAGCTTCTCACGCTATAGCTTACAGTGTCTGGTCCTCTTTGTTCGCTTCTTTTCCTTTATTGAATTTAATTCTTGAAATTGTCTTCGGGATTATGATATTCTTCCCTGCCCAGTAAAGAACATTAACACTCCAAGGACGTCATTAGTCCTCGTTGAACTCCAAGGGATATTCTTCGTCAATGCAAATCACGTGAGCTGATTAAATACTTTCGGAACTACTCAACGTATTTTATGCCGCATCTTTATGATACATTTTCACTGCTACAGATACGATTGAAAATCCATTGTCTCCTAAGCGACTTAAGCTGTCGAGTATTGAGTGGAATGAGCCATACACCAAATATATGACTCGTGTTTGGTTGCTGTGAACATTTAGCATAGCGGCTGGACAACAAATATGGTGGTAAGGCAAATTCTGATAGTTAAAACCAGTTTATTCCTCGTACCCGATCACATTGCATTTTGATCAGAACAAATGAACCTATATGCTGGGGTGTCCTGTAACTAACATGAAACAGGTTCGGTTGTTTTCTAGTGGCGGTTGGTGCATCAAGGAGAGTCCAAAACAGCTCGTCTCAGCGGGAACGTATATTTACGAGTACTTTCCAACAGAGTGAACTGGTGGCTCGGGCTCACGTCAGGCAGCCTCGCGGTTTGAGGCGCCATGTCACAGATTGCGCAGCCGCTCCCGCCGGAACTTCGAGTCCTCCCTCGGCATGGGTTTGTCTAAGTTGTTCTTAGCATAAGCTATATTTAGTCTAAGTAGATTGCAAGTCTAGCAGTTTGTAAGTCACACACACGTCAGGCAGACACTGGGTAACGGGGCGTCGTGCACATAAAACCTCGGTGCAGAAGGCATAGTGACACAGCTGACTATTGCTTAGTCTAGCTTACCACAGCAGTGTGGGGACCTTGTGATGTATTCGTACTCAGGCACGTTGTCACTTCTGGTTCAGCTGCAGTACGAAATGGTATAGCTGGGTTGCGCCGTATGCGAGCCTAGCTGGTGGCAGACAATGCTGGTGGATGCGGGGCAGCTTGGTGGCTGATTGATCCTCGGATCGACACTAGATCCATAGATGCTGCAGCAGATTGGTCAGTCAGGCCCACATTTGACAGGAAGTCTACGGTGCAGCGGGCCTCAACTCCGTGACTCACAAATTCGACGCCTAGTCTTAACGGATGGTCAGTTTTTATGTGCACCAAAGCAGGTTTGTTATGCTGTGACAGCCACAAGTGTCAGGTGTTCCACGTTCTGAGCGTCCTTGGTTTTGCTACCCGCTGGCCACCGATTGACAGGTGGGTTGCAGCACCGCTTATGTTGGTCCAGCATACAACTACAAGTGGCTTCCTTACGCAACGAGCCATTTTGCATTAGGCTCACGCCGTTAAAGATACTTTCTGCAGAAGCGTCTAGTATTAGACCGACGTTGTTTAACTTCTCTCTAGATGGAACCTTCGCATACAATCAAATATATTCGACATCTGCTGAACATTTCTCTAAACCACGCTTCAAACTGTCGGTGGGTAATACCTGTAAAGCGGATGTACCAGTGAGTACTGAAATGCTTGTTGTTATAGAACAGCTAAGGAATAACGATGGGAATAATGAAATACGACTGCACTTAAGGTAGTGTGGGGTCTCTTTGAGTTATAAATATTGACGGAGGTATGTCGATTGACCTAGAGGCGTTGAACATGGTTCCAGACATAGAACATCTACAAACTGAAGACATTTCTGGCGTAAATGTTGTTGGAATGCACTACAGGAAAGCCTAAACTCAAACCCACCTTTTGAAATGGTTGTGGCGGACATTATAAAACGTAAGTTGAAGTGTTACACGACCATATTGCGCAAGCAGCAGCTGCCAAGATTTGTTTCGATGTGTTGATAGGGATAGCTAAACTGATGTGACACGGTGAAATTTAGGTGCATTTAGGTGAAGATAAAATGGGCCATTTTCAGTCTGTCTGCTCTTCTAATATATCCGAGAGAATTTCATTTCAATTATTTCGTGGTACAATCCCTGGGATCGTCTGAGATGTATAGCAGCAGTTGCTTGTGGAAGCCGACGTCTGGGAGCCAATGCAACTGGTGCATGCGTTGTTCTTGACTCACCTGCAGCAGGGTTGATTTCTGCCTATGACATCACTAGCCTCTTTATATTCCTGAATGAGTCGTCATGATCTGCTGAGCTATCCAAGCGCGACTCACGACCTGCCCTCAGCTTTTTCCTGCACACCTTGTGGGACTAACACTACTGGATGTAATGATATGGGCGACACATGGCTCAGTCACAGCCTGGACGATTGTTTCCTGAATGAATTTTTAACTTGCAGCGGAATGTGAGTTGATTTGTAACGTACAGGGAGTCGAGCCACGGACCTCAGGCATTTCTCCTCAATGTCCTTCGTTCCCGAGTGCTTGAACCGCAAGAAGAGCAAGACAACTCCTATGAAGTTTGAGTTTGGAACAAAGGAAAGAAGATTGAGTTTAATGGTTCAAATGGCTCTATGGGACTTAACTTCTAAGGACATCGGTCCCCTAGAACATAGAACTACTTAAACCTAACTAACCTAAGGACTTTACACACATCCATTCCCGAGGCAGGATTCGAACCTGCGAGCGTAGCGGTCGCAAAGCTCCAGACTGTAGCACCTAGAACCGCTCGGACACCACGGCCGGCTTGAGTTTAATGACCAATCGATAATGCAGTTATTAGAGAAGGACCACAAGCTCGGATTACGTAAGGAGGGGGAAGAAAAATGGGCTGTGCCCTTTTCAAAGGCAACATCCCGGAATTTGCCAGGAGTGACTCAAGGAAATAACGGAAAACCTAAATGTCGGCGGCCGGATGGGAATATGAACCATCATCTTCCCGAATGCGAGTCAACTGTGTTAATCGCTAAAGTCTGGAAACCAAGAGAATTGTTGTTGGCGGAAATGAAGCCATGAGGGCGAATCGTGAGACATGATTGGACAGCCCAATTGGCACAGCACTTCCCTGCGAAAGACCGAGGTTCCAGGTTCGATTCTCGGCCCAGCACCCAGTTATAATCAGCTAGGATGTCTCATAATACACTTTACTAAAGACTCTACAACTGGCCATCTAAGTAGACTATTATTAGCTTCGTTCACTGCTTGAACAAGGGAGTAGTTGAATGCCACCGTGCGTCCTTTGTAACCTTCCTCAAACAAGAAAATGTTCAACCCACAGCTGTGGCTGTACAACAACGTATCAAGACTGTGAAAGGTTGAGTCAGTACTGCCCCGGTTGGACCGTTGCTCGTCCCGAGTCGGTACTGCGGGGCAGCCCCATTATGGTTTTCAGGCGATTACCGGCACTCACATACCTGCCCTGGATAAGCTCTACACATACCGGAAAAATGTGGAAACTACATTACAAGACAAACTCCGTTCTCAGAGAGATTTCAACACTCACACATCCACGAGTAGACTTAACCAGTAGTCGTATTACTTAGGCAAAACACGCACGCTTAAAAAATAATGGAAAAGTATAAGTCTACTTCTGTATCTCTGCAGTTTGCATCATGTCTGTCAGCACTCTCTTAAAGCGCCACCCTTCTCTTACACAGTTAAGCTCTAAGGATAGTACAGAATGTCGCCTAACGTCCCAGTTAGTCTTCTTGGGAATCTCCTATGCTTGTATTTCTTGTTCACTTCATTTTGCAACAGCCACCACTCTTTTCCACATGTCATGGCTGATACTGACTTCGTTTTGTAGAACTTAAGTGGAGTTTCCTTGCTTAGTTTAATTCTGAGGATCCTATAGATTGTTCCGTTAATACAATTACATCTTTCAGTATTCATTTGCATGACAATTTCTGTCTTGAATGAGAATTTCTGTCATGAATGAGACATTATTTCCTACAAAGTTGAATGAGTTTTCCATCTTCTGATCATTTATGATTGTTTAGCTGAGAATTGGTTCCTGGCAAATGAAAGCAAGAAACTTTAGTTTTCTTTGAATATACTAACAGATTATATAACTTAGCTCTTGTGGAGAAAATATGAGCAGTTACTTGGAGTGTGTCCTTGCTCTCAGCAATCACAGTTTGATCAACAAAGAGTAATGTCCTTATTTAAAGTCGTAAGTATGAAAACATAATTTGCTCACCCATTGCCTCAGCAGAACGTCAGTGTAAACATTTGAAAAACTCGGAGACTAACTGCATCCTCATCGTGCTCTGAGACTTGATCTGTTCTTAGATTTATTTCCCATAGCTTTTCTCTGTTTACTTCACCGAAAGTTTTCACATCACCTATGAATAGTTAATGTGTCTCTCTATTGAATTCTCTGTGTTCTCAAGGATTTGTCTAACATAGCAAACTTATTGTCGGTACACGACCTACCTTTTCTAAAGTCCGTCTCCTTTTCAAGGAGAGCGTTTTGAACAGTTACAGCCAGCCCCTGTGATACTATTTTAGAATATATTTTTGTACAGCCATGCCCCTTCAGTTTCCGCAGTTACTTCTGTCTCCTTTGTTGTAAATAGGTATTACTGTAGCAAATTTCCAGTCCACTGGAATTTTCTTATTCGTACAAAATATGTTAACGAGAAATCTGGATTACAGTACGGGAGATGCTTATTTAATCATTTCTGTGTTAACTCGATCAATGCCAGGTTCTCAAACTTGGCTATTCAATAAGTTCTCTGTGTTGTTTGTACGACAGTGTAAATATTTGAAACACTGTACATTTTCTTTTCATGTTGTGTTGAGCACTGTTATAATATATTTTTGTAAAACATCGGTTAATCTCAACTCTATGACAGGATCTACACATAATTTCATATTCTACACTCTTGGAAAATGAAATAAGAACACCGTGAATTCATTGTCCCAGGAAGGGGAAACTTTATTGACACATTCCTGGGGTCAGATACATCACATGATCACACTGACAGAATCTCAGGCACATAGACACAGGCAACAGAGCATGCACAATGTCGGCACTAGTACAGTGTATATCCACCTTTCACAGCAATGCAGGCTGCTATTCTCCCATGGAGACGATCGTAGAGATGCTGGATGTAGTCTGTGGAACGGCTTGCCATGCCATTTCCACCTGGCGCCTCAGTTGGACCAGGTTCGTGCTGGACGAGCAGACCGCGTGAGACGACACTTCATCCAGTCCCAAACATGCTCAATGGGGGACAGATCCGGAGATCTTGCTGGCAGGGTAGTTGACTTACACCTTCTAGAGCACGTTGGGTGGCACGGGATACATGCGGACGTGCATTGTCCTGTTGGAACAGCAAGTTCCCTTGCCGGTCTAGGAATGGTAGAACGATGGGTTCGATGACGGTTTGGATGTACCGTGCACTATTCAGTGTACCCTCGACGATCACCAGAGGTGTACGGCCAGTGTAGGAGATCGCTCCCCACACCATGATGCCGGGTGTTGGCCCTGTGTGTCTCGGTCGTATGCAGTCCTGATTGTGGCGCTCACCTGCACGGCGCCAAACACGCATACGACCGTCATTGGCACCAAGACAGAAGCGACTCTCATCACTGAAGACGACACGTCTCCATTCGTCCCTCCATTCACGCCTGTCGTGACACCACTGGAGGCGGGCTGCACGATGTTGGGGCGTGAGCGGAAGACGGCCTAATGGTGTGCGGGACCGTAGCCCAGCTTCATGGAGACGGTTGCGAATGGTCCTCGCCGATACCCCAGGAGCAACAGTGTCCCTAATTTGCTGGGAAGTGGCGGTGCGGTCCCCTACGGCACTGCGTAGGATCCTACGGTCTTGGCGTGCATCCGTGCGTCGCTGTGGTCCGGTCCTAGGTCGACGGGCACGTGCACCTTCCGCCGACCACTGGCGACAACATCGATGTACTGTGGAGACCTCACGCCCCACGTGTTGAGCAATTCGGCGGTACGTCCACCCGGCCTCCCGCATGCCCACTATACGCCCTCGCTCAAAGTCCGTCAACTGCACATACGGTTCACGTCCACGCTGTCGCGGCATGCTACCAGTGTTAAAGACTGCCATGGAGCTCCGTATGCCACGGCAAACTGGCTGACACTGACGGCGGCGGTACACAAATGCTGCGCAGCTAGCGCCATTCGACGGCCAACACCGCGGTTCCTGGTGTGTCCGCTGTGCCGTGCGTGTGATCATTGCTTGTACAGCCCTCTCGCAGTGTCCGGAGCAAGTATGGTGGGTCTGACACACCGGTGTCAATGTGTTCTTTTTTCCATTTCCAGGAGTGTATTAAACACTGTGTAAGCGTGTTGTCATATCGCTGGCTTAGTTGCGGAGTATCTTTGCGGGCAGCCGCGTCTGTAGAGAGTCAAGCGCGGGACACGCAACTGTTATGTTGTGTAGCGTGTAGTTCTGCATGTGAGAGGCATTGTTATTAAGGAAGTTAAAGTGTTGCTGCAAGTGCTATTACTGTTAAGTGATAAAATATGCAAATGGTTCAGAGGAAAATGCATCAAGAAGTAATTTAAAAATGAGCATTGCTGCTGATAAAGTATACGTGTATCCTCTCGTTGCGTGTCGAACCGTATAGTATCAGTTATCCGCGTCGTGTTCGGTCTCCCAGAATGAACTGATGTATATCAGTAGAAATTAGTTACCATAAAAAGAGTGTAATTAAGTGCACAGGAAGGCTTGGTTTTACATACATATCTGTTTCAACGAGAAATTTGTGAAACGTTCAAACGGTAGAGCACAGCAAACAGTCGTCCTTTTCTTTCAGGTTTTATTAGGCAAACCTAGATTTCGGCTAGTACCTAACCAATATCAGTCCACTGATTCATAGTATCAATGCATTTCCTATCTCGACAGTCCCCTGTTGTTAGAGCTCCTGTCACAGATCGTCATTTCACAGTCGTTGAGTGCAACCACATTCCTAGTGAAAGCTGACTTGATGAATTTGTGAAACGTTTATCCAAGTCTGTTTCCCCGTATCATTACGCCCCATTTTCCCCACTTTACTTTGGGATAGTGTAGGAATGTAGGCTACGTCCCGTACCACATCGACCGTGCGATCAGGTGCAGCGTATCTCGGCGTTTACAGACCACACGCCGACAGTTGAGAGCGTGTCATCACTTATCTGTCCTGATGACGAGAGCACGGCTGTCATCGCTCACCTCGCGCCACGCCACGTCACGGCGAAGATGGCGATCGGCGGTGACGGACGAGCGCGCTCATGGGCGCCCCTATCGGACTTGCGGCAACACATCCAGCCTCAATGGCGGCCACTCCGTCACAAAGAGATATGTCCCACACCTGTGACGCTTCATTACCGCCCATTCTCCAGCACGGCTCACCGAACTGGGCGTCCGTCTATGCACACCATTACACAGCGTCCGTCGACACGGTACTTGACAAAAGCGCTGCGTTCTAGCAAGGGAGCACACCTCCGGCAGATGTCACAAACTGAAGAAAACCATATTTTGGAATCGGCCAAAATAGCTGTAAATAAAACTGACCGGGACAAAAAAAAAAAGGACGTAAGGACACTCCAAGAAGGAATTAGCGGAACGTGATGGAAACTGGTAGATGTCATGTACATGTACACTACTGGCCATTACAGTTACTACACAACGAATATGACGTGCTACACACGCGAAATTTAACCGACAAGAATAAGATGCTATCATATGCAAACGATTAGCTTTCCAAAGCATTCACACTAGGTTGACGCCGATGGCGACACCTACAACGTGCTGACATGAGGAAAGTTTCCAACCGGTTTCTCAAACAGAAACACCAGTTGACCGGCGTTTCCTGGTGAAACGTTGTTGTGATGCCTCGTGTAAGGAGGAGAAATGCGTACCATCACGTTTCCGACTTTGATAAAGATCGGATTGTAGCTTATCGCGATTACGGTTTATCGTATCACGACATTGCTGCTCGCGTTGGTCGAAATCCAATGACTGTTAGCAGAATATGGAATCGATGGGTTCAGGAGGGTAATATGGAACGCCGTGCTGGATCCCAACGTCCTCGTATCACAAGCAGTCGAGATGACAGGTATCTTATCCGCATGGTTGTAACGGTTCGTGCAGCCACGTCTCGATCCCTGAGTCTCATATGGAGACATTTGCAAGACAACAATCATCTGCACAAACAGCTCGACGATGTATGCAGCAGCAAGGACTATCAGCTCGGAGACCATGGCTGCGGTTACCATTGACGCTGCATCACAGACAAGAGAGCCTGCGATGGTGTACTCGACGACGAACCTGGGTGCACGAATGGGAAAACGTCATTTTTTTCTGATGAATCCATTTTCTGTTTACAGCATCATGATGGTCGCATCCGTGTTTGGCGACATCGCGATGAACGCACATTGGAAGCGTGCATTCGTCATCGCCATACTGGCGTATCACCCGGAGTGATGGTATGGGGTGCCACTGGTTACACGTCTCGGTCACCTCTTGTTCCTATTGACGGCACTTTGAACAGTGGGCGTTACATTTAAGATGTGTTACGACCCGTGGCTCTACCCTTCTTAGTATTCCTGCGAAACTCTACATTTCAGCAGGATAACGCACGACTGCATGTTGCAGGTCCTGTATTGGCCTTTCTGGATACAGAAAATGTTCGACTGTTGCCTGGCCAGCACATTCTCCATATCTCTCACCAATTGAAAACGTCTGGTCAATGGTGGCCGAGCCATTGGCTCGTCACAATACGCCAGTCACTACTCTTAATGAACTGTGGTATCGTGTTTAAGCTGCATGCGCAGCTGTACCTGTACATGCTCTCCAAGCCCTGTTTGACTCAATGCCCAGACGTATCAATGCCGTTATTACGGCCAGGCTAGGTTGTTCTGAGTACTGATTTTCAGGATCTTTGCACTCAAATTGCATGGAAATGTTATCACATGTCAGTACTAGTGTAATATATTTGTCCAATAAATACCCGTTTATATTCTGCATTTCTTCTTGGTGTAGTAATTATAATGACCAGTAGTCTACATGTAAACTAATGATTAAAGTCTCAGAAAAATTGGATGATTTATTCAAGATAAAGAGGTTCATAAAGTAAGCAAGTCAATAACGCTTTGATTCGCCTCTCTCCTTTTGAATCAGTTATTCGGTTTGTCACTGATTGACAAAGTTGCTTGATGTCCTTCTCAGGGAGTATCGTGCCAAATTCCATCCATCTGGCGCGTTAGGTCGCCAAAATCCCGACATGGTTACAGAGCCCCGGCCTGTGATGTGCTACCAAGCTGACTGTCGCCCGCCATATTGGCCGATACAGGCAGAAGTGACGGTCTAGGTTGCCACTTCTTTTCTTAGCAGGACCCTTTTGGTTGTCATCTGCGGCACCCTTACGGCACAGCAGTACGTCGACGATGTTCTAAGGACCGTTTCCTTGCCCTCTATGGCAAGCTATCTTGGCCTTACATTTCAGAAAGACAATGCCGGCCCTCACACGGCGAGAGCTTCTACTGGTTGTTTTCGTGCTGACGAAACCCTACCTTGCCAGAAGGGTCCCCGTATCCCGCCCCAGTGGAGAAGGTCTGGAGCAGCATGGGCAGAGCCCTTCAACCAGCTCAGGGTATTGGCGACCTAACGCAGAAATGAGACAGAATTTGGCAGTACATCTCTCAGGAGGACATAAACACCGCTGTCAATCACTGCCAAGCCGAATAACTGCCTGCATAAGGGCCAGATGTGGACCAACTTGCCGCCAGCCTAGTCACGTTCTCAGTCTTTGAATGGATAACCGGTCAAGCTTTATAGTAAGGCCTATGTGTATTTGCGATTCGTTAGACGTTGTGGTAGTGGCCATTTTCTAGTTTAACCTTTTCCCGCTGTCGCACTGCTCTCTGCGCACAATACTGTGTGGAAGAGAAACAACGATCTGACATTGAGGACATACAGATTTAGAGTCAACCTCATTTTATGTAGTGGGGTTGTTTGTATGCTTCCACTTTATATGCCACTTTGCCCCAGGATGTTTTTAGTCGATTGAATCCCTTAGAATTTGTTTCTTTAATTTAGCATATAAGAGCCTCGTGATAGGTTGATTTGGTGCTTCTTGCAATTACCTGTGTTCTAGTATCGCCGAACATAATCCTGTTCCAAATATATTGGGCCGACGTTAACTGGGGTTGTGTCGGTCAGTGGATCTAAAGTCGCAAATAAACGTTTTGGTATGGTGTTATAGCTGTTCACAGGTGTTTTACGAGTTTTCCTGAGGAACAGAGTCGTTGTTTGTAGCGGGTCGTTCTTGATCTGTAATCCCTTTTCGGTTCGATTTAAGGAAGTCGTGTTAAACGGAGTTTTAAGAATATTACTACGTCAGACGTACCAACACGATAAGCTTCGGACTTTCTTAGCAGTTGTAGTTCGGGTAAAACAGCTGCTACATGATTTACTTTGCCACATACATTTATAAGTGAGAATAATAATATCATGTCTATTCCATAGTGTTAAAATTTGATGATGGCCTTCTAAGCTGAAAGACAGTTAAGAAAATAAATTAAAACTGTCGTACATACATATTGTGCTTTCCATTTATAAACATGTGTAATTACCGAAGTTTACAAATGGTTCAAATGGCTCTGAGCACTATGGGACTTAACTGCTGTGGTCATCAGTCCCTAGAACTTAGAACTACTTAAACCAAACTAACCTAAGCACACACATCCATGCCCGAGGCAGGATTCGAACCTGCGACCTCCTCAGTATGGTTCGATATGAAACTAATGTCGTCTGCATATGCTTGACACAGTGTCTTAGAGACGAAATTTGAAAGCGTTTTGAGTCTTAGATGTGACGTCCTAAGTAACGGCTCCACACATACTACGTACCATGTTGCTGGCATAGAGCAGCCTCACTGGCTTGAACCTACCGGGTATTGGTCCCACAAGCTGTCAATCCATTTTAATTCTTGAAAAGGCATTGCTCAAAACTTTTTGAATAATTTTCGTGAAATGTTCTCTAAAACCCATTATCGCCAGAATTTCAGTAAAAATAAGTGATTAATTCTGTCGTAAGCTTTGGAAAACTCGAAGAAAAGTAATATAGTCTGGCTAATTGATGTTAGGTGAATAATATCCCTGCACTCAGGCAGTAGCGTGTCTCTTTTGACAAATAGGCACGCTGGCCTGATATGAGTCCAACAGTTTTGTTACTGCCAGTTTCAATCTCTTACGAGACCAGTAAAAATTTCATTACCGACATTTAATAAACGTGATCATGGTGAGTTTAGCATATTCTCACTAGGGCGCTAGTACCATCGTTTCTGCAGTCACGCTGCCGGGGAAGCAAACATCTGTAATTATTTCATTGAATATTCGTGTGATTTTTGCACCGTCAATATCCCATATCAGGACATAGACCTCTAGGACCAGGCTTTTAGGTGCTGCATTTCCCGTAGCGCCCTAGACACCAGGCGCTAACGGCACCACGCACAACTTCAACGTCTTGTGGGTTGCCAAGACCTCAGCCCCTATGGAGCAGACGCTGTGGAACCCCGGAACGCCGAAAATCCGCGGAGAGACCCTCAGACGGCGACAGCAGCGTTCCGGCCAGGCCACCAAATGGCGATTAAAGCGGTAGCCGTGGTCGCTGGCACCACGGACATTTTTCTCCGCTAGGCACGTGACATGAAGCAAGACCAAATCCATCCTGCGCTGTATTTAGGCCGACGCACGGGCCCTGGATAGCGAGTTCTCTCGGAGTGGCCTTTCTGGGCAGATGACGAATGCTTAATGATTTATACAATCAGGAGCTCACTCTGGAGTCACTGCTACGCTGCAATCGCCGTCCAAGCCAGCCCCTTCGCCCTGGGTACCATAGCGTGGCCCCTCTAAGCAAAACACGGCTCCCACGAGAAGACAGGTTATGGGATTCGTAATATTTCTGTAATTTGACCTCACTGGACTTAGAAAATTATTCTTAACTATTGGTCATTAAAATAGCTACACCAAGAAGAAATGCACATGATAAACGGGTTTTCATTGGACAAATATATTATACTAGAACTGACATGTGATTACATTTTCACGCAATTTGGGTGCATAGACCCAGAGAAATCATTACCCACAACAACCACCTCTGGCCTTAATAACGACCTTGATACGCCTGGGCATTGAGTCAAACAGAGCTTAAATGACGTGTACAGGTATAGCTGCCCATTCAGGTTCAACACGATGCCACAGTTCATCGAGAGTAGTGACTGGCGTATTTTTTGATTGTTGCCGACTTACATGGTGGGCCTTGATAAAAATGATATTTCATTTAATTTTTATTTACGATTAAATGCTTTCCTCAAGTTCTCCTTTTTAACAATATAAATCTCAAATTATTTGTTACGGTAATGAATGTTAGACTCGTTGAATCTTAAAACATGAGCATATAAGCTGAACAACGTAATAAACTTTTCATATTAATATCCTCGGCTAGTCAGCTCACTTTAAAGCAAAAGATCTTTAGTTATTAATTACAATTGCGGCCCACACACGCGCGAGAGTATTTTCTCTTGCCTCCGTTAACCATTGCCACGTAGTCGGAGTCCTGGCTCTGGCTGTCAGCTGTTGTACTGAAAATAAGAATCTTAAAGCTACGTATTTCTGCAACTTCGCGCGGCTGTGGAGAAAATTTAATATTATGTTAATAGTGGGCGAGTATTTCGCTTCCGCTAATTTCTCATAAGTTAATATCGCCACGTAATGGCGACGTTGGCTGCATCGGCCGCTGCGATTCTTGAACTGTAAATTATTTGAATGCAGGTTAATTCAAGGAAGGTAGACATGAAATCGGAATCACCTCTTACAAATTAAAAGTGCACAATAATATTAAATCAATATATTATCTTCTTAACTCATACAAATATGCTTACATTTGCCAGTAATCGAAAGATGTCCGTCTACACGCAATCAAGACAAGAGAAGAAGTGAAGACGGCTAAAAAATTAACAAAAGAGCGTATCTTGTCGTCTCTTTAGATCACTTTGTTACATCTTTTTGCATTCGAAACTTAGACAGAGAAATTATTGTTTTACGGCTACATGATAAAAATACACTCCTGGAAACTGAAATAAGAACACCGTGAATTCATTGTCCCAGGAAGGGGAAACTTTATTGACACATTCCTGGGGTCAGATACATCACATGATCACACTGACAGAACCACAGGCACATAGACACAGGCAACAGAGCATGCACAATGTCGGCACTAGTACAGTGTATATCCACCTTTCGCAGCAATGTATGCTGCTTTTCTCCCATGGAGACGATCGTAGAGATGCTGGATGTAGTCCTGTGGAACGGCTTGCCATGCCATTTCCACCTGGCGCCTCAGTTGGACCAGCGTTCGTGCTGGACGTGCAGACCGCGTGAGACGACGCTTCATCCAGTCCCAAACATGCTCAATTGGGGGACAGATCCGGAGATCTTGTTGGCCAAGGTAGTTGACTTACACCTTCTAGAGCAGGTTGCCTGGCACGGGATACATGCGGACGTGCATTGTCCTGTTGGAACAGCAAGTTCCCTTGTCGGTCTAGGAATGGTAGAACGATGGGTTCGATGACAGTTTGGATGTACCGTGCACTATTCAGTGTCCCCTCGACGATCACCAGAGGTGTACGGCCAGTGTAGGAGATCGCTCCCCACACCATGATGCCGGGTGTTGGCCCTGTGTGCCTCGGTCGTATGCAGTCCTGATTGTGGCGCTCACCTGCACGGCGCCAAACACGCATACGACCATCATTGGCACCAAGGCAGAAGCGACTCTCATCGCTGAAGACGACACGTCTCCATTCGTCCCTCCATTCACGCCTGTCGCGACACCACTGGAGGCGGGCTGCACGATGTTGGGGCGTGAGCGGAAGACGGCCTAACGGTGTGCGGGACCGTAGCCCAGCTTCATGGAGACGGTTGCGAATGGTCCTCGCCGATACCCCAGGAGCAACAGTGTCCCTAATTTTCTGGGAAGTGGCGGTGCGGTCCCCTACAGCACTGCGTAGGATCCTACGGTCTTGGCGTGCATCCGTGCGTCGCTGCGGTCCGGTCCCAGGTCGACGGGCACGTGCACCTTCCGCCGACCACTGGCGACAACATCGATGTACTGTGGAGACCTCACGCCCCACGTGTTGAGCAATTCGGCGGTACGTCCACCCGGCCTCCCGCATGCCCACTATACGCCCTCGCTCAAAGTCCGTCAGCTGCACATACGGTTCACGTCCACGCTGTCGCGGCATGCTACCAGTGTTAAAGACTGCGATGGAGCTCCGTATGCCACGGCAAACTGGCTGACACTGACGGCGGCGGTGCACAAATGCTGCGCAGCTAGCGCCATTCGACGGCCAACACCGCGGTTCCTGGTGTGTCCGCTGTGCCGTGCGTGTGATCATGGCTTGTACAGCCCTCTCGCAGTGTCCGGAGCAAGTATGGTGGGTCTGACACACCGGTGTCAATGTGTTCTTTTTTCCATTTCCAGGAGTGTATATTATTCAATTTTTAAATGTCTCTTCTTTATAAATACTGTTTTTTAAGTCTATTCATAATGTAGCACTGGGGACGCTATAGTGCATGCGGTAAATGCGGAAACGTCAACTATGGCGACGTTATTACCAATCGCGTCCAAAGAGGACGAACGTGCTGCTACACTTTTCTTGGCTCCGGAAGGACACCAGTAGACATACATAGGTCAATAAAGAATGTGTATGGAGCAGCATATCTGTCAAAAACCACTTGTGTGGAATGGTGCGCCAAATTCCGTGCAGGTCGCTGCTGCTTCGGGGTAACGCACGTCCCACGTCGTAACACAGAGGATACGTCTAGTCAAATAGGAAGCACTCGAGCACCCGCCCTATGGTCCTGATCTCTTCTCATGCGATTATCACGCCTTCGGTCCCTTCGAGAAGGTATTGTAGAGTCGACCATTCCTTTCGAAAGAGGATGGGCAGCAGGCAGCTACGAACTTCTTCCTGCTACAGAACAGAATGTTTTGCCAAAGGGGTATCTAGAACCTGGTGTGTCCGTGGGATAAATGCCTCAAAGCTCCTGGCATGACGATTCTGGACTGTACGGACTTCGAACGGAATCTTTTTGATTGCCCCTTACAGATTAGGAAAATATAAGTTGAAAATAGTAGACAAATTTGCTATTTGGGCAGCAACGTAACCAATGATGACCGAAATAATATTTAAAATTCAGACTGGTAATAGCAAGACAACACTCCCGAAGGAGATAAATAGGTGAAAATAGAACTTAAATTTAAATGTTATGATCTCGTTTCTTAAAGCATTTGTTTACTGTGTAGCCTCTGTGGAAGAGAACTTGGATGATAACAAGAGATAAGAATGTAAGCTTTTGAAGTGAGGTGTTACATGAGAATATAACACCACAAGCTGTGGGTGGATAGCAAATGTAGAGTCACTGAATTTAATCAGAGAGACAAAGATTTTACGGCTCAACTTCACTAGAAGAACGGCTTAATAGTATGCGTCCTTAGGCATCAAGGGTTAAGTCAGTTAATGAGGGGGTAAACATTGTAGACCGAGACCAAGTCTTGAATAGAAGTAAGTAGGTTCATGCAGAAGGTTCCAGTAGTTATGCAGAGATGGAGAAGCTTGCAGACAATAGACGACCATGGAGAGCCGCATCAGATATGTGTCTGAACAGCGGACTGGAGTAATAAGTTGAGATGAACGGCTGCAGCAGTTCAAATCCAGTCTAAATAATTGCACGACAGTTTCAACACGACAAATCTCGCCTCCGTTTGCGTTTCGCGAGTGGTCACCCCTATCCTAAAATGCCACGGAACTGAAGCAATTGCACAGATGTTTCAGTTGTATCAGGCCAGTCCAGATGACTTCTTTAACCACCTAATCGCCATGGACGTGTACTGGATTCACCGCTGCCGAAAGCGGCGAAGCCCTATCATTACAGGGCAAGGTGAAAAGTGTTTTTAGCGCCGCCGTGGTGTGGCGCCAGCAGATTATTCTCGTAATGGATAAGCTGTCACTATCTAAATCTCGGTGATACAGCCAGCACTCGTCCATGGTGATTTGACGGCTAGAGACGTCATCTTGATTGGCCCGACGCAGCTGAATCATTTGCATTGCTGCCTCGGTTCGCTGTGCTTTTTTAAATGCTGTGGGCAGACGCGGAACCCAGAAAGCGGCGAAGTTTATCATGGACAAAATGCTGTGAGAGACGCCGATGAATAATCCATGACTGATGTTCATTTTTCCAGCAGCGCCTCGATTGTGATTCATCGGGCCTCGAATACCAGGGTCTGTACTTCTCTTGCGATTCACGGCTCTTCACAGACACACCGGCCTCTACTTTGTAGCAACGTTATTCTACTTCGCTCACAGAAAACGATTTAGCATACGATACTCTCAAAATTATGTAAGGGCTGCGATATTTTTTTGGTGTTCTCTATTGGCGTTCTACGGTACTGCGGCTCGTGGAATTTAATGTGTACCAGGACTCCAGGTGCGTACCTGCTACCAAATACAAAATTACATATATACAGAGTGAAGCGACGAATAAAAATTTGTATCAAGGCCAGGATTCGAACTTGGGTCTCCTGGTCAGTAGGCGGATGCGATAACCACTACACCACCCTGGCACAGTGGCTTTTGCATAACTGTACGGACTACCCTCGCACGTCCCCGTCCTTACTGCAAATTCTCATTCACTTGATATTCTTTATAAACTTGCATTGCAGATGCTCTACAACTGTACTGGAATAGTACCTCAGCATCGAAAGAAACGAGGGACAGTCCCTGAAAACCTGGCATAGGCGCTTTGTTCTAATTACTCTAACTCATTCCAGTGACCTTCTCATGTCAAGGTGTTTGAGACTTGAAAACGTCTCTGGGACCACATAGTTTCATTTCAAACACAAAGTTAGTTACTTAACTTTATTTTTTCGTGATAGTAATACACTAATGACCATTAAAATTGCTACACCAAGAAGAAATGAAGATGATAAACGGCTATTCATTGGACAAATATATTATACTAGAACTGACATGTGATTACATTTTCACGCAATTTGGATGCATGGATCCTGAGAAATCAGTACCCACAACAACCACCTCTGGCAGTAATAACGGCCTTGATACGCCTGGGCATTGAGTCAAACACAGCTTGGATGGCGTGTACAGGTACAGCTACCCATGAAGCTTCAACACGATTCCACAGTTCATCAAGATTAGTGACTGGCGTCTCGTGACGAGCCACTTGCTCGGCCACCATTGACCAGACATTTTCAATTGGTCAGAGAATGTGCTGGCCAGGGCAGCAGTCGAACATTTTCTGTATCCAGAAAGGCCTGTACAGGACCTGCAACATGCGGTCGTGTATTATCCTGCTGAAATGTAGGTTTTCGCAGGGAGCGAATGAAGGTTAGAGCCACGGGCCGTAACACATCTGAAATGTAGCGTCCACTGTTCAAAGTGCCGTCAATGCGAACAAGAGGTGACCCCATACCATTACGCCCGGTGATACACCAGTATGGCGATGACGAATACACGCTTCCAATGTGCGTTCACCGCAAAGTCGCCAAACAGGACAGCCATGGTCTCCGAGCTGATAGTTCATGCTGCTGCAAACGTCTTCGAACTGTTCGTGCAGATGGTTGTTGTCTTCCAAACGTCCCCATCTGTTGACTCAGGGATCGAGACGTGACTGTACGATCCGTTACAGCCATGCGGATAAGATGCCTGTCATCTCGGCTGCTAATGATACGAGGCTGTTGGGATCCAGCACGGCGTTCCGTATTACCCTCCTAAACCCACCGATTCCATAGTCTGCTAACAGTCATTGAATATGGACCAACTCCAGTACAAATGTCGCGATAGGCTACAATCCGACCTTTATCAAAGTTGGAAACGTGATGGTACGCATTTCTCCTCCTTACACGAGGCATCACAGCAACGTTTCACCAGGCAACGCCGGTCAACTGCTGTTTGTTTCTGAGAAATCGGTTGGAAACTTTCCTTATGTCAGAACGTTGTAGGTGTCGCCACCGGCGCCAACCTTGTGTGAATGCTCTGAAAAGCTAATCATTTGCATATCACAGAATCTTCTACCTGTCGGCTAAATTTCGCGTCTGTAGCACGTCATCTTCGTGGTGTAGCAATTTTAATGGCCAGTAGTGTACAATTTTATGAATGTCCCTGATAATTCACAGTACTTGCGCTTAAGACTGGTGTACATTGCTGCGATTCATTACATGTGTGAACAAACACAACAGCTCGAGCGTCTGCTGGCGAGAGAGAGGTGAGGCTTTCACGGAATGAGGCGGCCGGCCCGTACAGAGGAGGGTGGCGGGTATAATTAGCGGAGTGGCAGCCAGCGATCACGATGCATCATAGGAGGGAAGAAGGCGGCAGATTCCGCCGGCGGGGCGTCCTCTTGTCTCGCCATTATTTCCGTATTAGCGCGCGCCGGCGGCGGCGTTAGTATTTTATGAAGGGAACCAGCGATAAGAGAGCAGCGCGAGCGCGTTGCGCACTCTTAAATCATGCGCTCAATGATGCATACACGACGCGAGTGCGGAATGGTGGGGGCGGAGGGAGGAGTGGTGGGGGCGGGGACCGCCTCGCCGGCGACTCGGCGCTGCACCAGACCTGCCCACGGCTCAGGACACAGGGCAGTACCTGCCTGTCGCCGTCAACGAACAGCAAAATGTTCACGACAGTATTGCAGCTGTCTATCAACGAGCTCTTACTCGCGTGAATATAACTAGCCCTAGACACCATCAGCGTCTACCACGATGCTACACTTGTCTCCATTTCGAATATGCTGCGTGTATACTGGCTCAGAGGCCAGGACTAGCGAACAAGCCCTTTGCAACGTTCAGAATATTCAGGATCGAGGGTTCATAATGTTAGAAATATGCGCCTTAGACGTACAAATAACACAGGTCGCCTCACGAGGAAGTGGAGAACTTGTAATGGTTCTTTATTTACGTGACCATTAAGGCACTCCAACCCCAGTTCTCCCTACCAGAAATATCGTACTACTTTTCTGCGAAGTAAGAGACATATTTTTGTGACAATATTCACATTTGGTTTTATTAATGTATAACATTACAGGGTTCTTGTGTGTATTCATTTCTGTGAGACTGTCATAATCTTTTACTTACTTGTAACCGTTCTGGCGCGAATGCGCACAGAGCAGTATTAGTTTCACTTTGCATAAGTTAAGCTGTTATTTCGCTTTGTAAAATAACAGTCAAGTCTTGTGTTTGGTTAAAGTGGAAAATAAATATATGAAGATTGATACAAAACTGTTTTCTTGATGATGTGACAATTAAGAAGAAGTTTATGGCAACTTACAAGAAGTTTAATAAAACTGTGGATCGTGAACACCAAGTCAAAAATTATTTCTACCATACCATTTTTCAGATCTGGGATTGTTTGATCATTAAGAATTTCCTGAAAAACGCAGTTGTTAGGTCTTCAAATACTGCTAAAATACAGATATGGACCTTCCAGCAGTCAAAGTGGAATCACCATAGAATCAACAAGATGAGCCATAACAATTTCGACGAAATCTACGTGGGAATCCATTCAAGATAAGTGACAAAATTAATGACTTTATTTCCATTCTGACGATACCATCCACAGTCAATAACTTTGTTGTTGCCCGATAAAGCGAACATACGCTGCGTGAGCAACATTATTAATCTGATTTCTAACCTACTTTGCAAGTGATGGTATTGTTAGAAACTCTAAGGAAAAACTGCTTCGTGCACAATGAGAGTATGGCAAGAGGACTGGAATGCTGGTGCAACAGGCCGTCACATCTTATGATTTCTTATACAGAGAGAGGGAAACGCCTCACGGCATACACTTTGGACCCTCTTGGGATATAATCCATTTTCTTACTGGACTTATCTGAGCAAAACTAGACGTCGTTTATACGGTGAATATGACTGTGGAGTATTGTGTCGTGAGACTATGTTCTTGGGTACCGTGTTCTCTTCATAAACATCGCCAAATATGAGAGAGATGAAGTAGAGGATGAAATAACAAAGTCCATACGAGACGAATCCTGCTGCCATAACGTAAGAAAAACAGCCAAAAAAGTATTCAGGAAAAGAGTTTCAGATTTATCTTCAAGGAAAAGAGAGGATAATTTCTGACACACCATAAACAACTGAATATATAATTAAATATAATAGAAGATGTCAGCGAAAACGCGTGCTAGTCTGATTCTCATGTCCACCTTGATCCCTTCGTCATGGGCTATTTTGATGCCTAGGTCGCAGAATTCCTTAACTTCATCTACTTCGTGACCATCAATCCCGATGTTAAATTTCTCGCTGCTCTCGTTTCTGCTACTTCTCATTACTTTCGTCTTTCTTCGATTTACCCTCATTCGATATGCTGTACTCAGTAGACTGTTCATTCCATTCAGCCCCTCCAGTAATTCTTTTTCACGTTCACTGATGACATCCTTTAACTTGAATTCTTTTCCTCTCTTGAACTTTTCTTTTATTTCCGTCACTGATTCTTCAATGTACTTACTATACAGCAGGGGCGAACGATTACATCCCTGTCTTACACCCTTTTGAATCCGAGTGCTTCGTTCTTAGTCGTCCACTTTTTGTATTCCCTCTTGACTCTTGTACGTGTTGTATGTTACCCGTCTCTCCCTATAGCTTACCCCTGTTTTTCTCAAAATTTCGGACATTTTGCACCAATTGACATATTCGAATACTTTTTCTGAGTCGACAGATGAACGTGTCCTTATTTTAGTCTTACTTCTATCATCAACCGCAACCTCAAAATTAGCCCCTGGTTCCTTTACCTTTCCGAAAACCAAGCTGATCGTCATTTAACACATTCTCAATTTTCCGTTCTTTTGTATATTATTTTTGTCAGCAACTTGGATGTATGAGCTGTTAAGCTGATTGTGCGGTAATTCTCTCATCTGTCAGCTCCTGCAGTCTTCGGAATAGTGTGGATGATATTTTTCTGAAAATCGGATGGTATATCGCCAGAATCATATATCATACACACCAACGTGCATACTCGTTTTGTTGTCACTTCCCTAAAGAGTTTAGAAATTCTGTGAAATGTTATCTATGCCTTCTGCCTTATTTGATCTTAAGGGGAGTTAGAAAGGATAAATTTTTTTCACATTTGCAGATTTTTATATCATTATAAAATTCGTAATTTTCCGAATAAAATGACATATATATATCAGTTACAACAACACATGGAAATTATTCTATTTTATTTTTTAAATACAATCTACAAGAGTTAAAAATGTTAAAATTTATACGTGTATTACTTCAAGATCTAATAAAAACGGTAATTTTTTATACAGAAGGCTGTGGTTTGCTGTGTTATGAAGGTCATGTCCAGAAGAGGATGGGCACCAGGTTGAGGAAGTTGAAACAAAGTTTGAGAGACAAGAAACTTTCTGATGGTAAAACCATAAGAGGCAGGCTGACAGACAAAACTATTGATGAAATACGGCAGTATTTATGGAATAGCCATTAGAAATAATACTGAGGATTTGTTGCAAATGAAGCAGTCAGTATGGGCTACCTTCTTCCACAGACTGTCAACTGATGAAAAACAAGTACACCACCTTCGCCCTCCTGGACTTGATACTTGGTGTAGTTACTGCAATGCCCAGTACTCAAACAGTTCACACAGCCATAAACATTCCATACCAGCAGTAGTCATGAATATCATAAAACCTACTTACAGACACCTGGTAAATCCTGAACTAATGAAGAAGTGTATGCATGGTCAGTCTCAAAATCCCAATAAGTCTTTCAATAATCTTATATGGACTAGTTTACCAAAAAATGTTTTTATTGAAATGAAGACACTAAAGTGGGGGGGGGGGGGGGAAGTGATGCTGTTATTGCTTTTAATGATGGCAACATTGGTAGGGTGAAATTGCTACAGCATATGGGAATTAATCCTGGAGCAAACTGCTTCGGAGAACTTGAACGGATGGACAAGGTTCGCATTGATAAAGCAGAGTATGCAGCACAGTTGGCCACTAAGGAGTCCAGAAAGAAGAAAAGAGAAAAAATTTGGAGAAAGATCTAGAGGATGATATACAGCATGGTGCAGGGTGCTTCTGAGTGACTAAAAATTAAAAAAAATTAAGCATATATTAAGTCAGTTACAGTCTTTGGGAACTTTAGAAGCCGTTCCTGAAAATTTACATTTTCTGTTGCATTTTTTCCTAAGTCTCAGAAACCACTTCGACTAATTCAAATTTTCTGGCTCGCATTCGGGAGGACGACGGTTCAATCCCGGGTCCGGCCATCCTCATTTAGGTTTTCCGTGATTTCCCTAAATCGCTCCAGGCAAATGCCGGTATGGTTCCTTTCAAAGGGCACGGCCGACTTCCTTCCCCGTCCTTCCCTATTCCGGTGAGACCGATGACCTCACTGTCTGGTCTCCTTCCCCAAAAAAAAATTCTCTTCGCTGATGACAGCAATATTATAGTCACTGAGAGAACAAGAGAACTCCTTACCGAGAAAGCAAATGAAACTCTCAAGGAAGTTTACGATTGGTCAATAAGCAACAAATTGACATTAAACATAAAGAAAACGAATGCCATGAACTTCAGTTTGAAGAGGAAAAATGACAATGTTAAATTAAATGTAGATGGCACCTCTATAGACTGTGTAACAAATGCAAAATTTCTAGGAATGAATATTGACTCTCAGCTGAAGTGGTGTGAACACACAAAGGTACTTGCAAACAGAATGTCATCAGCATGTTATGCCCTTAGAATTCTATCATCTGTGTGTAACATGCAGTGTCTTTTAGTTACATATTATTCATATGTACACTCAATTCTTAGCTATGGCATTCTTTTTTGGGGAACAAATCCACAAAATATGAACACAATTTTCAAACTCCAGAAAAGAGCCATAAGAATAATAACCAGAAATAGTAGTCGAGCTCATTGTAAAGATCTGTTCAAAACACTGGGAATTTTAACTGCTCCATGTGAACACATTTACCAGTCAGTTGTACACATCAAAAGTAACATTGGCAATTACTGCACAAACAGCTCTGTCCATGACCATGCAACAAGAGATAGACTCAACTTACATTTACCAAGAAAAAATAAACATAAAACTCAAAACAGCATTTTCTACCAAGGAATAAAACTGTACAATAAATTACCAAAAGAGATTAAAGAAATTTCAAAAATACACTTATTTAAGAAGGCAGCTAAAAAGTACCTGTTATGCAATACATTTTATACATTGAAGGATTACTTAGATAAAGCAGAGTAGGGGTTTGATAAAAAAATGTTATACAAACAAATAATAATAATAATGATGATTATAAAACATCCAATATTCCACGTAACACCTTCACTTTATTATTTTTCTTCTTTTTTCCTTTCTAGAGACACTCTCCCCTCAAGCTATGCATAGCACAATACTAACACCTCTTCCTCTTTCTGAGCTCAACATCTCACTCATTATGAAGGGATGCTGACTCAGTTTTTTCAGGATAGCAAATGGGAACTTGCAGTACAGAAAATGGCCCAAGGATCACCTGTGTGTGTGTGTGTGTGTGTGTGTGTGTGTGTGTGTGTGTGTGTGTGGTGAGTGAAGCGTTATGAAACAATGTGTGTATAGTGTGTGCAGTGACTGATAGTGAAATATGAGTGAATAGTGTGGCATTACATTATTTAATGAGTTATTTGTAAATAAATTATTGTATACCAGGAGTAAAATCTAATGATTGTCTCTAACTAGAAGTCTGTAAATATATGTGTATACGAATTAGCTTATTGTAAACTGATCTAAGCTTGTAAATACTTTGACATGTCCTATATCCTTGTAAAAAGAGATCTACGGATGAATAAAACTACTACTACTACTACTACTACTACTACTAACCAACCAACCAACCAAATTTTCTGGGAGTAATAACATACATATCATGATTCTACTGAACTAAAAGAAGAACATAATGTTATGTATAATTAAAATTATTTAGTATAACGTACAAAAAATTACACGAAAATTTAACCATGTAATTAAACAATTGTATTTCCGAAAGAAGTGGCTGAAATGCAATTATTGTAGTTCAGTAGACACAGACCATACATTTTAATGCCATGTAAAAGTTTCATGTCAATGGCTACAGTGGTTCCTGAAATGCAAGGAAGCCAAGTCACTAAATTTAACATTGTCGAAATGGCGCGTTCCAACACCCCAAGTCTTCCAAAGCTCGACAGGCAAATTACGTCACACAGCCGCGAAGAACCAAGTAGCCACAGACCAAAATGTATCAAAACCAGCTGTTATTTCATAGCAAACAGTGCGCACGGATCCAAGTGCCTATTTCCAGTGAGCCACAGCGAAGAAATGCTTGTCAATATCATCCAGGAGTGGATCATTCGGCCTGTGGTTTATCTTTGCGTATCTAGGAGATTTTTGAAAAAATAAAGTAAGAGGTGAAGACTGAGGTGTTGTGATAATTGAAACAAACATTTTAGTTTCGTAGGGAACGCAGAACAAATCCAGAATGTAAGGACATCGATGATGAAAAAATACGCGAGTAATTAAATAGCGATGGCTATGAATCGTGATTTGAGCTGCTAAGTGGTGGAGGTGTGATTGGCAAAGTGCTGTTGGTGGAGGCAGAGAGGGAAGACTGTAGCCCTTCTCCGGTAAAAGAGGACCGGCAACAGATAAAATGAAAATTGAAAACAGAACAAAAAGAAGCAACGTTGCTTCGCTGAAAGGGAACTGAAATCACTGAAATCAATTGATTCTAAATACAGTGTGTTTGAAGCGTAACTGGATAAATAAGTTGTCCATTTCCGCCGTGTGACGCGTAAGTAATGTAGTGGTATTTCAAATGTGCCATGTGGTACATTTTGTAAATAGATTTTACCACAAATGTCGAAAAAAATCGTTGGTACTTTGAATTACTCGTATTGTCCGTTATCCTTGCAGTTTCGAGTCCACACTAATGTGGATAATCGTGAGACTGCTGTAGCTACATTTTCCTTCTTCACTGCATGTGTCACGACAGTCAATGTGAAAGAACTATAGAAACTTGTCGTGTAGTAATATCTTTTACTGTGGTAATTTAAGACAAGCAAACCACACTATATGAGCAAAAGTACGCAGATCCCCAATGTAATCCGAGATTAAGCACTAGATGTCAGGAGTGGAGGATCCCCCAGTATAAAAGGAGATGAGAAGTACTGTGTTGTGTGTAGAAAAGCAGATTGGAAGAGCTCAGTGATTTCTAAGTGGACTAATTATTACATGTTACCTGAGCAATAAGTACATCAGGGACGCCACAACCTTTCTAAAGGTGTCCGAGTCGATTGTTGGTGTCGCCACTGTGAAGAACCGGCGGACCTCATGAACAGATGAACAGGTAACGCCGAGCATTGTGCATGGTCGTCTTTAAAAATCGCATGAAACCGGTGGACGAAACCAGTCGTGATTTCCAAACTACCACCACCAGTCGACCTAGCACAACAACTGTGCGTAGGTACTTAAAATGCAGTGCTGTTTTTCTGGGGGAACGCTGGGGGATGCGTACCTCTAAACTTTTTCGTCAACAAAGTAATTTTTTTACGGTGGAGAGAACTTGGAAGAGTGCCAAAGAATTATTTGACGGATGTAATTTTTTTATTCTATTTTTTCATGTTGGTAATTGCAATATAAAAAAAACCAGAGCAGTTATTGGTGGGAAAAGCAGTGTCATTGACATGCTATTAATGTAAGTTACATTGTAATTTTATAGTTAAACAAATTTTCAGCTGTATTAAAAATTGGGTAAGTTGAAGCACAGGATGCCACCCACCATCTATCCATTTCGGGAGCCAAACAAGGTTACAAAAGATTTTTGTAGTGTAGTTTCTATTGTTGTTGTGAAAGGTGTGAATGGTTTTTGATGTATTGTGTCTTTTAGTTGTCTTTTACAGGTTAAAATATCTATTCGGTAATATATCCTTGTATTGTTTTGTATGTCGGAGGGTTGATTGGACTCACCTGTTTCATTTGAGGTGTATTATAGGGCAATTGAGGTGTACGATACCATTTTCTTTTATTGTTCAGGGGTTGGTGGAAATCGCATGCTTCATGTGAGGTGATATAGGCTGAAGTGTTCGATACCACATTCTATTGTATGTTTGGGTGTTTCTCGGTATCGCCTGTTTCCTTTGAGCTGAAAGTCAACTGAAGAGTTCGATACCACTTTCTTTTGCAGTTCGACATGTTGATTATGTCATGGCTAAAAGCTTAGTTATAAGTAATTTTCGCCGCATTATATCCAATGTCTGAGTACTCAAACCTTTTTGTAGAAAAAAATCACTGTTAAAATGAATAGCGTAAAATGGTCAAACAGCTCCTCATGTTATCCATTTCTATAGTCAACGATAAGGAAAGCTTGATATGGTGCAAAGAGCGGCATTACTGGACAGTGGATGAGTGGAAAGGAGAGAACTGAAGTGATGAACTACGCTGTACCTTGCAGGAATTCCTCTGGAAAGGTCTGGGCTTGGCGAAAGCCTGGAGGATGTTACCTGCCATCATGTGTAGTCCCAACAGCGAAGTATGGAAGAGGTGGTGTTACAGTATTTGGGTGTTTTTCGTACACTGAATAAATGGGGAAGAGTATGAACAGCTGCTACAGCACTGCGTATTGCTTATAGCAGAGGAGCACTTCGCAGACGGTGATTGTTTATATCAGCGTGACGATGAAAGCTTTCACAAATCAGCTTCTGTGACGCAACGGTTTGCGGACGATACATTCCCGAAATGGGCTAGCCTGCTCACAGTCTCGTCTTGAACACATGTAACACCAGTGTTATGAGTTAGAACGTAGACTTCGCTCCAGATCCTAGCGTCCAAAATCACTCCCATTTCTGGTTTCGGCCCTTGCGGAAGAATGGGCTTTTTTTCCTCCACAGACATTCAGACACCTCACCGGAACTGGCCCCAGCAGAGTTCAAGCCGTCGTAAGTAGAAAGGGTGAACGCAGCCCATATTAACGTCTAGCAAGAAGTGCCCCGATGCCTTCGAAAATATAATATATTTCACAAAGCCGCACAGAAAAATGTAAACGACGGACCAAATGTTACAAAACCAGCTGTTAATTCGAAGTAGAAACAAAGCCATACCTATTCAATGGCTTCCACACAAGCGTGGCCTGTATTTTTCGTGTATCGTGCCACAAAAGAAAACAAATATCAAGAGATGTACAAACAACTCCCTCCCTCCCTCCCCCCCCCCCCCCCCTCCGACCCTCGCACACACACACGCGCACAGATGCACACGCAGTGACGAGAAGATTAGAGAAACAGAGGGAGGGATGGAGAAACACAAAGAGGTGATGAAGAGGTGAGTAAAAAGAGTGAGATGGTGAGGGGGAGAGAACGAGAGAGAAGTGGTGGCCAGTGATGCGGATCGGATCTAAATGTTGTCCGCGCTCGGCAGGCGCGCTGCCATTGGCTGCGGCCCCGCGTTTGAATTGCCCTGACGCAAGCAACACACAGCTTCTCTTATTTCCAATATGAGCCGGCGGCCGCCGCTGATGGGGGACCAACATTGTTTCACTCATAATTCAGTTATTCAGGCCATTTACAAACATTTAATAAGCGCGTGATGAAGGGCGCGGGAGCTGCATTGACATTATGATTCGATTACGGCCGCGCCGCGCCGGCCCAGCGCACACCATCACGGCACCGCGAGAACCGCCTCGCAAAACTCCTGCCTACTCCGCACTGCGGCCCTGCCACAAAAACGCTGAGCATGTTGCGCGGACATCGCTACCGACTCATTTCTGACGTCATAAATATTGGATTAATGTGTGTCGGAGGCTGCAGCGGTTATTTGTTACCTTTGTGCAATGGTTTTGTTACCTGGACGCAATTGTTCCTTTTATTAGTGACCGACTTCGGCAGTGAGCAACTATGTTCACACTGGTTACATGAGGAGCACTCACTGTCTGCAGCCATGATATAACTTGTCAGCTCTAAGAAAATGAGTTATTGCAGTAGTCTTCAGTTCGGAGAGTCGGTTGATATAACTGTTAACAAAGAGGATGGCAAGACGCAACATTTTGCCAAACTGAAATTACAAGCAAATCCAGACCATAAATATCAACGGGGATAGTTGAAAACGTGTACCCCGACCGGGAGTCGAAACCGGGATCTCCTGCTTACATGGCAGACACTCTATCCGACTGAGCCATCCAGGACACAGAGGATAGTGCGACTGCATGGACTTATCTCTGGCCTGCTCTCCTGAGACCCACACTTCCAACATTCTGTCCACACACTGCATTTGTAGAGCCCCTGCCGACTATACCCATTACTCACAGCAATCAATCTACGGATTCCCGTAAGAGTTTGAGAAATATGAGTGCATCCACACTGAAGAAGATCATTGGTCGGTAAGCCTTATCTATATGAAGATGGTACCTGTTCTTCCTTGCAGCTCTCGAAGAACTGTCCCCGTTGATATTTATCAACGCCTGTAAGCAGCTAATGGACTGGATTTCATTGTAATTTCATTCTTCGAGAGCTACAAGATCACCAGTGGTATCTGTTCTTCATCTACATCTACATCTACATCTACATCATTACTCTGCAATTCACATTTAAGTGCTCATACTATCTCTCTACCATTCCACTCCCGAACAGTGCGCGGGAAAAACAAACACCTAAACCTTTCTGTTCGAGCTCTGATTTCTCTTATTTTATTTTGATGAGCATTCCTACCTATGTAGGTTGGGATCAACAAAATATTTTCGCATTCGGAAGAGAAAGTTGGTGACTGAAATTTCATAAATAGATCTCGCCGCGACGGAAAACGTCTTTGCTTTAATGACTTCCATCCCAACTCGAGTATCATATCTGCCACAGTCTCTCCATATTACGTGATAATACAAAACGAGCTGCCCTTTTTTGCACCCTTTAAATGTCTTCCGTTAATCCCACCTGGTAAGGATCCCACACAGCGCAGCAATATTCTAACAGAGGACGATCGAGTGTAGCGTAAGCTGTCTCCTTAGTGGTCTTGTTGCATCTTCTAAGTGTCCTGCCAATGAAACTGTAACCTTTGGCTCGCCTTCCCCACAATATCATCTATGTGGTCTTTCCAACTGAAGTTGTTCGTAATTTTAACACCCAGGTACTTACTTGAATTGACAGCCTTGTGAATTGTACTATTTATCGAGTAATCGAGTTCCAACGGATTTCTTTTGGACCTCATGTGGATCACCTCACACTTTTCGTTATTTAGCGTCAACTGCCACCTGCCACACCATACAGCAATCTTTTTTAAATCGCTTTGCAACTGATACTGGTCTTCGGATGACCTTACTAGACGGTAAATTACAGAATCATCTGCTAACAGCCTAAGAGAACTGCTCAAATTGTCACCCAGGTCATTTATATAGATCAGGAACAGCAGAGGTCCCAGGACGCTTCCCTGGGCAACACCTGATATCACTTCAATTTTACTCGATGATTTGCCGTCTATTACTACGAACTGCGACCTTCCTGACAGCAAATCACGAATCCAGTCGCACAACTGAGACGATACCCCATAGGCCCACAGCTTGATTAGAAGTCGCTTGTGAGGAACGGTGTCAAGAGCCTTCCGGAAATCCAGAAACACGGAATCAACTTGAGATCCCCTGTCGATAGCAACCATTATTTCGTGCGAATAAAGAGCCAGCTGCGTTGTACAAGAACGATATTTTCTGAAACCATGCTGATTACGTATCAATAGATCGTTCCCTTCGAGGTGCTTCATAATGTTTGAATACAGTATATGCTCCAAAACCCTACTGCAAACCGGCGTCAATGATATAGGTCTGTAGTTCGATGGATTACTCCTACGACCCTTCTTAAACGCTGGTGCGACCTGCGCAATTTTCCAATCTGTAGGTACAGATCTATCGGTGAGCGAGCGGTTGTATATGATTGCTAAGTAAGGAGCTGTTGTATCAGCGTAATCTGAAAGGAACCTAATCGGTATACAATCTAGAGCTGAAGACTTGCCCGTATCAAGCGATTTGAGTTGCTTCGCAACCCCTAAGGTATCTACTTCTAAGAAACTCATGCTAGCAGCTGTTCGTGTTTTAATTTCTGGAATATTCCATTCGTCTTCCCTGGTGAAGGAATTTGGGAAAACTGCGTTCAATAACTCCGCTTTAGCGGCACTGTCGTCGGTAACAGTACCATTGGCACTGCGCAGCGAATGTATTGACTGCGTCTTGCCGCTTGTGTACTTTACATACGACCAGAATTTCTTCGGATTTTCTACCAAATTTCGAGACAATGTTTCGTTGTGGAACCTATTAAAGGCATCTCGCATTGAATTCCGTGCCAAATTTCGCGCGTCTGCAAATTTTAGCCAATCTTCGGGATTTCGCGTCCTTCTGAACGTCGCATTCCTTTTCCGTTGCCTCTGCAACAGCGTTCGGACCTGTTTTGTGTACCATGGGGGATCAGTTCCATCTCTTACCAATTTATGAGGTATAATCTCTCAATTGTTGTTGCTACTATATGTTTGAATTTGAGGCACATCTCGTCTACATTTGCATAGTCAGTTCGGAAGGAATAGAGATTGTCTCTTAGGAAGGCTTCTAGTGACACTTTATCCGCTTTTTTAAATAAAATTATTTTGCGTTTGTTTATGGTAGATTTGGAAGAAACGGTATTGAGCCTAGCTACCTTGTGATCACTGATCCCTGTATCAGTCATGATGCTATTAGCTCTGGATTGTTTGTGGGTAAGAGGTCAAGTGTGTTTTCCCAACCATTTACAATTCGCGTGGGTTCGTGGACTAACTGCTCGAAATAATTTTCGGAGGAAGCATTTAGGACAATCTCGGAAGGTGTTTTCTGCCTACCACCGGTTTTGAACAAGTATTTTTGCCAACATATCGATGGAAGGTTGAAGTCCCCACTAACTATAACCGTATGAGTGGGGTATTTATTTGTTACGAGACTCAAATTTTCTCTGAACTGTTCAGCAACTATATCATCGGACTCTGGGGGTCGGTAGAAGGAGCCAATTATTAACTTAGTTCGGCTGTTAAGTATAACCTCCACCCATACCAATTCTTCTGGACATGTCCGAAAGAAAAGATACCATCTTCATATATTTTGGCAAACTGTCTGTTGGCTTCTGTCTTGGGTTCTTCGGCCGACTTTTGTCTGATGACTTTTGTAAAGTTTCACCAGCACGAGTGTCTCACATTGCCAAAGCCTCACCCTCAATTGCTGGTGGTGGACTGGAGCAGATTATATTTACCTGGCGCGGCGACGTCCAAGATCTTCTCTGCGGTCATTTCCTGTGTGGTTCTCCTTTTGCTACCTGCAACTCTCGTTCGCTGCAGCACAGAAACCCATGATCTGTTTAACTTGGGCCGGCCTGTCTCGCATTTGGATGTGTGTGATGTCCTTAGGTTAGTTAGGTTTGAGTAGTTCTAAGTTCCAGCGGACTGATGACCTCAGATGTTAAGTCCCATAGTGCTAAGAGCCAGTTGAACCATTTGTTTAACTCTAGGTTGTCTTCTTTCTTGTTGATGCCATTCTCGAGTTTATGGTATTTTTGCAGCTTTTCTGAACAAGTGGGCGTAATATCTCTGCTCTATAGCAGAACTTCCCTGTCGACGAAATTTAGAATGTGTTCTGCCTCACACAGCGTGTGCTCCGCCACGGCAGATTTCTCCACCTGCCCCAACCTGCAATGTCGCTTATGTTCTGTAATCCAGGTGTTAATTCGTCGTCCAGGCATTCAAACAAACTTTTCCGCATGTGCATGATATGTACTATATTCCCGACACTGCAAGTAGCCCCATTTTCTTCTTGGGACACTCTGATCTTCTTTATCGGTTTATAAATAGTCTTTACGCCCTGTTTGCACAACATATGGCCGATTCTGTCCGTCATTCTGGGCATGTATGACAGAAAGGGCGTACCCGACATTTCTTTTTCCAATGTGTCACTCCGGCGAGTGTTTGACTCTATTGTACATCTAAAGTAACTGGTGGAGTACCCATTGCTCCTCACGACACTTTCCAGCTGTTGCATTTCGCGTCTCAGGTGCTGCGGCTTAAACATTCGTCTTGCTAGCGTCAAGAGCATATTAATCATGACACTTTTCTGGCTCGGATGGTGATTCGAAGGTTCGTGCAGCTGTCGGTCTCCCTGTGTCGGTCTTCGGCATACGCTGCATCCCATCCCTTGTGACCAGAACTTCTAGAAATTGTTGTTGTACGACCTTTTCTACTTCAGTAGTAAATTTTATTTTGGCATGGAGGCTGTTCAAGTGTCTTAGGAAGTCACCGAGCTGTTCCTCACCATGGCTCCACACCATGAAGGTATCATCGAAGTACCTGTACCACGCCTTAGCTTTACAAAGTGCCAAGTCCAGTGCCTGTACTTCGAAATACTCCATGAAGAGAAGTTTCATATCAGCGCACTCTCCGCTGCAGAGCGAAAATCTCATTCTGGAGTCCATGTAGAGATTGGCCACCACTGTCCTAAGAGGACAACCCATGGCGACACCTTCCAGCTGTTCGTAGAAATTTCCATTCCATGCGAAATGACCCGTGACGAGATATGCATGAAACAGCTTGGCGATGTCTTGCGGGAAAATCAAAGCGGTATGTTCCAGAGAGTTTGTGAGTGGCACTTAGCTTAGCAATTTTGTGCAACATTTTGTTTGTCTAGCAGTAGTGAAGCCGGGCTACGTAATACATTGTGAACGGAGCAGTTACACTCAGGACGGTTCGTAATGCTGATCGCCAACGAACTGCGAATTTTTCAGGTTGTACCTACGATTCTTTGCTCTTAGTAAACTGTGAGGGACAGGAAAAACTCACCGTGGTTCAACAACAAAAGTTGGAAACTACTCCGAAAGCAAAGACAACTTCACTGAAAGTTTAAACACAGCCAAAACCTCTCAGACAAACAGAAGCTAAACGATATCAAAGTAAGCGTAAGGAGGGCTATGCGTGAAGCTCTCAGTGAATTAGAAAGTAAAATTCTGTGTGCCGACTTGTCAGAAAATCCTAGGAAGTTATGGTCTTACGTTAAATCAGTAAGTAGATCGAAACAGCATATCCAGACTCTGGGATGATGATGGCATTGAAACAGAGGATGACACGCGTAAAGCTGAAATACTAAACACCTTTCTCCACAGCTGTTTCACAGAGGAAGACCGCACTGCAGTTCCTTCTCTAAATCCTCGCACGAACGAAGAAATGGCTGACATCTAAATAAGTGTCCAAGGAATAGAAAAGCAACTGAAATCACTCAACAGAGGAAAGTCCACCGGACCTGACGAGATACCATTTCGATTCTACACAGAATACGCGAAAGAGTTTGCCCCCTTTTAACAGCCGTGTACCGCAAGTCTCTAGAGGAACGGAAGGTTCCAAATGATTGGAAAAGAGCACAGTTTTCAAGAAGGGTCGTCGAGCAGATGCGCAAAAGTATAGGCCTATATCTCTGACATCGATCTGTTGTAGAATTTTAGAACATGTTTTTTGCTCGCGTATCATGTCATTTCATCTACTCTGTAGGAATCAACATGGATTCCGGAAATATCGACCGTGTGAGACCCAACTCGCTTCATTTGTTCATGAGACCCAGAAAATATTAGATGCCATTTTCCTTGACTTCCGAAAGGTGTTCGAAAGAGTTCCGCACTGTCGTCTGATAAACAAAGTAAGAGCCTACGGAATATCAGACCAGCTGTATGGCTGGATTGAAGAGTTTTTAGCAAACAGAACACAGCATGTTGTTCTCAATGGAGAGACGTCTACAGACGTTAAAGTAACCTCTGGCGTGCCACAGGGGAGTGTTATGGGACCATTGCTTTTCACTATATAAATGACCCAGTAGACAGAGTCGGAATTTCCATGCGGCTTTTCGCGGATGATGCTGTAGTATACAGAGAAGTTGCAGCATTAGAAAATTGCAGCGACATGCAGGTAGATCTGCAGCGGATAGGCACTTGGTGCAGGGAGTGGCAACTGACACTTATCATAGACAAATGTAATGTATTGCGAATACATAGAGAGAAGGATCCTTTTTTCTATCATTATATGATATCGGAACAAACACTGGTAGCAGTTACTTCTGTAAAATATCTGGGAGTATGCGTGCGGAACGATTTGAAGTGGAATGATCACATAAAATTAATTGTTGGTAAGGCGGGTACCAGGTTGACATTCATTGGGAGAGCCCTTAGAAAATGTAGTCCATCAACAAAGGAGGTGGCTTACAAAACACTCGTTCGACCTATACTTGAGTATTGCTCATCAGTGTGGGATCCGTACCAGGTCGGGTTGACGGAGGAGATAGAGGAGATCCAAAGAAGAACGGCGCGTTTCGTCACAGGGTTATTTGGTAAGCGTGATAGCGTTACGGAGATCTTTAGCAAACTCAAGTGGCAGACTCTGCAAGGGAGGCGCTCTGCATCGCGGTGTAGCTTGCTGTCCACGTTTAGAGACGGTGCGTTTCTGGATGAGGTATCGAATATATTGCTTCCCCCTACTTATGCCTCCCGAGGAGATCACGAATGTAAAATTAGAGATATACGAGCGCGCACGGAGGCTTCCCGCGAACCATACGCGACTGGAACAGGAAAGGGAGGTAATGAGAGTGGCACGTAAAGTGCCCTCCGCCACACACCGTTGGGTGACTTGCGGAGT
Organism: Schistocerca gregaria; assembly: GCF_023897955.1. Taxonomy (NCBI): domain Eukaryota; kingdom Metazoa; phylum Arthropoda; class Insecta; order Orthoptera; family Acrididae; genus Schistocerca; species Schistocerca gregaria. The sequence continues at coordinate 120,122,374 of NC_064927.1, read as the reverse complement.
ATAAATGTAGATGTAGATGTAGAACTGCCAGTCGCTGCGTCAATCACCAGTTTTCTACAAAGCCTTCCTTAACGTTCCTTGTTTTTGTTGGCACCTCGTAAAGAGCTTAACAGTTGTTCTGAGTGAGGTGTTGGGAGAAATACGATAATGCGGTGCTGTTCCAGTAACTGGCACGCGATGGCATGCTGTGGAGCTTGCCTGTGCTGCAGCCTCCGGCGACGCAGCGTGTGGATGAATATGTAGCCTGCGAGGCGGCAGTTGGTGGGTCCAGCAGGCTCCCTACGGCCGATGAGCTACCAGCCCTCCTTCCTCGTGGCTGGCGGACCAGCTTGCAGGGTCCCCGCTGCCGCCATATGCGGCGTCGGTTCGGGCGTCGGGCGCGGGCCGGCGTCGTGGCGCATCGGCCGTTCATCACGGGGGTTCCCCGAGGCGGGCGAGAGGCGCCTGTTTTCGAGGCCGCCATGTTTTATTCATGGCCGCCGCCAGCGGCCATCAACAACGCCGCCGTCCGGCGCACAGACGGTCGCCGACGACCACTAGCGGCCGTTAGGCCCGCCGCGGGCCCCACAGTCCAGGCTTCTGCCCTTTTGTTTTCCCCGCCGTTTCTCCTTCCATTGGCCGTTGCGCAAAGTTTCACGGTCGGAGGACGCCGTACTTTCTCGCTGCGGACGTGACCACAGCTCCCTGATCGCATCGCACTTACGACGGCTCTCGCTTCAAAACAGAAGAGCAAGAATTCTGAATCACAACATTCTGCCACAGTGTCTCTCGTAATTTACTACAGGAAGAAGCCACAGAGTCTTAACAATCACCTAGAACAATTAGAACCACGTAATCATCTTTTTTGTGAGTCTGCGAACGTGGTACACACAGGGCCACAGTATAATATCACGTGGAGTAGGTAAAGATATCATCTAAATTTCCTTTACTTCACGTCTATGGTCACAAATTTTTGTTACGGTCCATAATCATCATCTTAAATCTGTTGTTATTAAAACATGTCCTAATATACTGGAGCCATAGTGGCATCTACAAATGTGGCTAGGGCTCCAGTACTTTAGAATACGTTTTTATAAAACAGATCTGAAGGTGGTCATTCTAGACCGAAACTGGTGACAAAAATTTGCAACCGTAGACACGAAGTAAAGGAAATTTATTCGCGACCATGTCGCTTCTTGAGAAAAAAAGATATCATCGGCAGGAAGGCAGATTTCTTATTTACTTATTGCAATCTAAAACCTGCCCTTCTGTATGTCCAAAGGAGCACATAGAATTCATACAGTACAGTGAAAATTCTCCTTATAACAGTCTATATTTTTTTCATCTCTAGTAACAGTATATTGAAACACCAATTTATGCAACAGAACTTACGTATATAGGGTATCCATTTTAACTGAAGACATTGAAATTTCTCGAAAAGTACACATCGGATCAAAACAAGTTATAGTTCCAATTTCTTTGTCTCGCAGGAGGACATCCAATGATAGCACACTCGAACGCCCACCATACTCCGTGCGTGGGTGGCGAGAGGCAACTTCGAAATTTTCCATTGGAACCCTGTTTTTTTATTGCAGATTATGCTTCTACGGTAAAATCTACGTAAGTTTTCTTTACAGCATTCATTTTGTCACAGATGGCGCTGTGACCGGAGAAATAGAAATAGATATACAACCGTAATTTACGAGATGCTACGCAAGGGCCCTTGAATATGCAATGGCATGTGCGACCCTACAGCTATACTGGGAGGGTATGACAGGCCAGTATTTCATAACTTCTAATTGGAATTCGCAGTGTTGCATTCCTCCTACATATCGAACATGTGACTACTCGACGAGTCACTGTGGCCATGGTTCGAGGCAAACGCTATTCTACTTTTCCGGTGACAGTACACGTTCAAACATAGTACCGCCAACTCCAATACACTTAGTGATCCGCTTTTCAAATGACCGTACAGAGGACAGAAGCAAATCTGCGGGAATGTTACAGGCGTTTCTGATGCTGTTGACCCTGTCTTCACGGCCTGTTGGCACCTGCTGGTACTCCTTACCTTTTGACTATCCCCACAAAAAGAAATCCGGCGTCGTCAAATCCGGCGACGTAAAATCCGGCCGTTTAGAGGGCCAATTAATAGCGCCATCTCTGTAGGTCCACCGACCAGTGTAAAAACCGTGCTTCAAATGCTTAATACGTTGGGTAACCGTCATTCTTAATGCATGTACGTTGCCGAACGTACAAGGCAAACATCCTGCAGTAATACCGTGAGTTCCCGGTCCAAAAACTTCCGATATTTGAGCCAGATCAACCTGCCGTCGATAAAATACGGACCAATAAGTTTGTTCCGATGACGTTGCAACATACATGAACCGACCAAGGACGTTGATGATCAACTTGCAGCAACCAGTGCTTTTTTCGGTTTTTCCGCAACAGTGTTCTGACCCGTTTTGTGTACGAAGAAGGGTCAGCTCCGTCGTTTGTTAGTTTCATTGGTATAAACCTCTCAATTGCTGTAGATACTACTTCTTTGAATTCAAGCCACATCTGGTCTACACTTACATTGTTAATTTGGAAGGAGCGGAGATTGTCTCTCAGGAAGACATCATGTGAATTTCCTTTTTTCAATACGTATATTGTTCGTTTATTTTCGAAAGATTTTGGAGTTACAATATTCAGTCTCTCTACGACAATCCTGTGTTCACTAATCTCTGTATCAGTTTTGATGCTCGTTATTAGCTCAGGATTAGTTGTTACTGAGAGATCAAGTGTGTTTTCACAACCGCTTACTATTCGAGTGGGCTCACGAACTACATGTTCGAAATAATTCTCAGAGAATGCATCTAGCACAATTTTGGACTATGTTTTATGCGTACCTCCAAATTTCAACATGTATTTTCGACAACATATCGAGGGTAAATTGAAGTCATCACCAACTATAATTGTGTGAGTCGTGGTACATGTTTGAAACTAGACTCTAGTTGCCTTTCAGCTTTTCAGGAGGTCGGTTAAAGAATCCAATTATTATTTTGTTCCGGTTCCCAAGAATGACTTCTGCCTACGCTGACAGGAATTATGTATTTCTATTAGCGCTTAGAGCTCTGGTACTTCCCGAACACAGTCATCTTGTGTTGTGTGTGTATAACATCGAAGCAATTTGTGCAGTGGCAGTCAGTGACAAAATATAATATGCAATAGTGTAATGTCAATCAACAGCTCCGCCATTACACCAGTGATGCAACTGAAGCAGCAAGATGATGAAATTGCTGTAATATACATAGTCTTCAACAAAGAAGAAGACCAGCAGAAGACATAATTGATTTCGATTTCTAGATATACACTGCCCCCCCTTCCCCCCAAATGCCACACCAGAGGCTACATTAAAAAATTAAAAAACAATGGACAAAGTGTTCAAGACAAATCTAGTTCAAGACTGTTTATTTTTAAGTAACATTTCTCTATGTATTTATGTATGTATTAACGCTTGAAAATGAAAAGATCGTGTTCAAAACGCGTTGCATTATGTTAGATTAAGCATAAAATAAAATAAAAAGTGACTGGTAGCAGAAACTTGAACTAAATAACAGCTACGTCAATTTACGATAGTTATACCGATGGTTGTTGGATCTAAGGGTGTTTCAAAAATGACCGGTATATTTGAAACGGCAATAAAAACTAAACGAGCAGCGATAGAAATACACCGTTTGTTGCAATATGCTTGGGACAATAGTACATTTACAGGCGGACAAACTTTCGAAATTACAGTAGTTACAATTTTCAACAACAGATGGCGCTGCAAGTGATGTGAAAGATATAGAAGACAACGCAGTCTGTGGGTGCGCCATTCTGTACGTCGTCTTTCTGCCGTAAGCGTGTGCTGTTCACAACGTGCAAGTGTGCTGTGGACAACATGGTTTATTCCTTAGAACAGAGGATTTTTCTGGTGTTGGAATTCGACCACCTAGAACACAGTGTTGTTGCAACAAGACGAAGTTTTCAACGGAGGTTTAATGTAACCAAAGGACCGAAAAGCGATACAATAAAGGATCTGTTTGAAAAATTTCGACGGACTGGGAACGTGACGGATGAACGTGCTGGAAAGGTAGGGCGACCGCGTACGGCAACCACAGAGGGCAACGCGCAGTTAGTGCAGCAGGTGATCCAACAGCGGCCTCGGGTTTCCGTTCGCCGTCTTGCAGGTGCGGTCCAAATGACGCCAACGTCCACGTATCGTCTCATGCGCCAGAGTTTACACCTCTATCCATACAAAATTCAAACGCGGCAACCCCTCAGCGCCGCTACCATTGCTGCACGAGAGACATTCGCTAACGATATAGTGCACAGGATTGATGACGGCGATATGCATGTGGGCAGCATTTGGTTTACTGACGATGCTTATTTTTACCTGGACGGCTTCGTCAATAAACAGAACTAGCGCATATGGGGAACCGAAAAGCCCTATGTTGCAGTCCCATCGTCCCTGCATCCTCAAAAAGTAATGGTCTGGGCCGCCATTTCTTCCAAAGGAATCATTGGCCCGTTTTTCAGATCCGAAACGATTACTGCATCACGCTATCTGGACATTCTTCGTGAATTTGTGGCGGTACAAACTGCCTTAGACGACACTGCGAACTCCTCGTGGTTTATGCAACATGGTGCCCGGCCACATCGCACGGCCGACGTCTTTTATTTCCTGAATGAATATTTCGATGATCGTGTGATTGCTTTGGGCTATCCGAAACATACAGGAGGTGGCGTGGATTGGCCTCCCTATTCGCCAGACATGAACCCCTGTGACTTCTTTCTGAGGGGACACTTGAAAGACCAGGTGTACCGCCAGAATCCAGAAACAATTGAACAGCTGAAGCAGTACATCTCATCTGCATGTGAAGCCATTCCGCCACACATGTTGTCAAAGGTTTCGGGTAATTTCATTCAGAGACTACGCCATATTATTGCTACGCATGGTGGATATGTGGAAAATATCGTACTATAGAGTTTCCCTGACCGCAGCGCCATCTGTTGTTGACAATTGTAACTACTGTAATTTCGAAAGTTTGTCTGCCTGGAAATGTACTGTTGTCCCAAGCATATTGCAACAAACGGTGTATTTCTATCGCTGCTCGTTTAGTTTGTATTGCCGTTTCAAATATACCGGTCATTTTTGAAACACCCTGTACGTTCTTCCTGTGTTCGACCTGCACCGTTTGAGATTGAAGCCGTTTATGTGTTTCCCCGAGGCCCTGTAACCTAAAAAGCATGTTGGACAACAGTGTTGAAACAGACCGACAAGACTTTTTTTTTCAAATTTTGTATGTATGAGGGTTGTCTAGAAAGTAAAATACGTTTTGAAATAAAAAGATAACAATATGAAAGAACCAAATTTTATTACATGCAATTTAAAGGTACGCTCTTAAGCTATTTTTCTGTATAATCACTGTTCAAATTGAGGCACTTATACAGTGGCACAAATGTTTCAATACCGTCTCTGCAGAAATCTGCAGTCTGCAATTGCAACCGCTTGTTCATACCGGCGTGCACTTCGGCTTCAGTAACAAAGCGTTATGCAGTGTCTCATGTCTTCGTTGCTGGGAAGAGCTGGTAGTCGCTCAACGCCAAATCGGGTCTATGTGGCGGATGTCAAACACCTCCCATACAAAATCCAGTAGGAGCTCTCGGGTGAAATTGCCCGTGTGTGGACATGCGTTGTCGTGAAGAAACAAAATTTTTGCGCTAAGATTTCCTCGGTGCCTGTTTTATATCTCCCACCTTAAATTCGTCATTGTTTGAAATTAGTTTGTAGTTTTTTGCCAACAAAAACCTAGTCACAGAACGCGCCTATCATTTGGTGGAATTTTCTATTGCAACGCAGATTTTAAAACATTACAGAAATATTGACCCTTAGACAATGTGTCTAATAATATAGTTTAAATACGACAGTATGCCATCTTAGGCAAAGTATAACATTGAAACACTTGATAATGGCACTTTGACGCCGAAATCATGATCGTGCAAATGTGACACTGCAAAATAAAAAACAGTCTAATGGCGGTACTGACGTTAAAAAAATTTTACTTCACAAGGCTCGTTGTGTATTATAAATACACGACTTGATACATTTATGAATATGTAATTATGCTTGTACAGAAAGAGAGATGTAAACAACATCTTGTGAAACGATCAATTTATTTGATACTGTGTATTAACTTTAGTTCTAACTTTGAATGTAAAAATCAAAATGAAATGTAAATGGTCTGAGCTCATCCTAAGAGTACTTTAAATAACAGATTCGCAACGCATAGTATTCTGTGTAGGAACTGTGGCAGTCATTAGGCCAGAGGACACCCGAGCTGCTCCCCATGTCGTTCCGTTGCGGCAACACGTTTTCTACAATGGAAATTGCTCAACAAGTTGTCCCAGCGACAGCGTAAAAAACAGGTGGCATGAGTGACGTGGTGTTTTCCATTTTAGAAACATCTTTTTTCCAGCAGGAGGTATGCCACAGACCGATCTGGACAGAGTATCCTGCTGGCAATGGTAGCGGGAAGTCATGTTATGGTGCGATCTACAAGACAAGGTATCTTTGTGCTAACTATGGAAAAACTGATGGTAACAAGCAATAATTAGCACTTCTGTAAACAGAATTCGTCGCCGCATTTTCGTGACGGATAAATTCGTCCGTACCACATTGATTTCTGCCGTTATTTCTGGTGCTGTTGCTCGTCTGTTAGCACTGCCAACTCAAACGCCGCTGCTTTCGGCCGTTAAGAGAAGGCCGTCGGTCACTGCATTTCCATGAGCGCACACTGTTGACACTGATAGTCTCGGAATATTGAATTCGATGGACTGCCCTGTGCATCTAGCTCCAACTACCACTCCGCGCCGGCCGATCTGGCCGAGCGGTTCTAGGCGCTACAGTCTGGAACCGCGCGACCGCTGCGGTCGCAAGTTCGAATCCTGCCTCGGGCATGGATGTGTGTGATGTCCTTAGGTTAGTTAGGTTTAAGTAGTTCGAAGTTCTAGGGGACTAATGACCACAGAAGTTTAAGTCCCATAGTGCTCAGAGCCATTTGAACCATTTTGAACCATTCCGCATTCAATGTGTCTTAGTTCTCGTCGTGTGTCCATAACCATGTCCGAACACGTGAATCATCGAGCACAAATGACAACTCCACCAATGCACGGCCCTTTTACACCTTGTGTACACGATACCAGTGCTATCATCTACATATCACTGTCCTATGATTTTGTCACCTCAGTATAAATATTCTAGTTAAAAAGTTGGTGCCAGAGTAGAAGCCTAATCGCATGTGGTTCAATCTACAGGTGGTTCTATGATTTTTTTAGTAGTTATCACTTTTGTAAAGTGTGACAGTGATCTTTACGTATGATAAACTGTGGTCTCAAGTGCCCACCGCTCCCCCCCTCATCCTTATAACTGTCTGTCTATCTCTTCATAGTTTTCCTCCCCCCCCCCCCCCTCAAATTCTATAAGTCCCTCCAGATCCTTGAGCGTCATGCACTCCGCCTCGCCTTCCGTATACGCATCCCGTCCCCCACGCGGATCCTCTATGACCTCCTTCCTTTCTCCCAGCTGCTCCTCTTCCTCGAACATATCCACATACTCTACACCTCCCGCCGCCTTGATGCTACCTCCTCTGGTTGCTCCTCTCCTCTCCCATCCCCGCCCCCTGCCACGTCTTCACTGTTGTGTCCCCCCTACCCTCCATTTCTACACCCTTCATCTCCTTTCCCACCGTGGCTTCCATCAACTCCCCCTCCCAGATGATGCCCTCTCTCCCTCCATTTATCCCTCCTATCAACTCTGATCATCAACCCCCCCTTTCCTCTGTTCTTTTCTTGGGCTCCCTCTCCACCCCTTCCATCCTCTTTTTTCCCCACCTACCCTCTCTCTGCCCCCTTCTCTCCCTCGAGTCCTTTTGCATTTCCCTCCTCTACCTTTTCCCATTCCCTCTCACGTCTGCCCTGCCGCCTCTCCCCCCCACCCCTTATGAGTCCTCTACCTCCTTCGGTTCCCCCCCCCCTTTCGTTTTTCCTCTCCTCCCTCCTTGTTTTCCCCCTCATCTGTCCAGGTCCCCCCCCCCATCTGCCCTTTGCTATGATGTGTCATCTTTGTGCTGACATTTTATTGTAGTGTTTACCATGAGTGTTCAGTGTTGTGTGTCTTCTCTGAAGTGTTGCGAACGGACATCATACTGTCGCTGGGTGTGATTTTTATATCTCTCTCGAACAGATACCAGACAGTCACCATGTTTTTTAATTGTCTGTCTACTATGTTACCTGTCTGCTTCTTGTGTATTTTATTAGCATTCCCAACCCTTTGTTTTATGTTTTAACTTTCCACAATTTGCCTCCGTTTTACAATTTAAGTCACCGTTTTATCGCTTGCTTTTATTGTTTCTTATATTCCTTCTTGCGTTTTAAAAAGTCTGTAGGCTGCAGAGCAGCTTACTAAGCTGCTGCCAGCCCGCCCCCTTGGGGGGAATCGAAATTCAATAAAGAAAAACAAACTTCATAGTTTGGAGAAAATGGTATATCATCTCCATCTCCTATAGGAACACTCACCTGGTAGTGCATTGTAGTGTTCAAACCAACATTTCGATTATGGGCTGGTTTAATGTTACTATAACATCCCTTCCTTAGGGTCAGAGCAGTACCAAAATGCAACTGCACTTTAAAAGTTGCGAAACTTTGTGTATGCAACGTGAATACATTGCTTGCCGGCGCATGGCCTGATAAACAATTGTCAGTGCGGCCAGGATGAAACCACTCTTACAAAACTGCTCAGCCATTTTCTGCCACCAAAGTTCTCAGCTACCGCTCTGCTATTTTTAAATGCATATTAGCGCCTGGTCTTCCAAAGCTCTCAATGTTGAACTCGAGACTGCGCTTAAATGCGAAGTGGGAACAAAAAAAAATGCATAGTGATTCGAATGCTAATATGTTTCGACGAGAATGACAAATTGTTTCTCTAAAACAGTATTCTCGGAACTGGACCTAGCACGGCGGATGAGTAAGAGATGCAAGAAAAAACGAAATTCCTAGTATGCACGCCCCAGCAAATCGCGAGAGAAGCGCCCTGGAATTCTCCTGCTCCCTGCTGCCTCTTTCCCGCCGGTCCGAGCCACCGCTTCAGCCGCCATTACGGCGATCTGCGAGATGGGGAACGACTCAATGAATAACAAACAAGCGCTGCGGCGCGCCTCTGCCCGAAATTAGCCTCCAGCAGCAACCTGTACCCCCTCCCCAACCCCACAACACCCCATCCCCCGGGGACGGGGCCGCAGAAGCGCGTTTACAGCAAATTGCCGGCACTCGTTTAAGAGACTCGTTCAGCCGGTTAGCATATTCCATCCGTAATTACGCCGCCGGCGCAAACACCGCGCCAGACACCGATGCGGATATGAAATTCATGAACGAGTCGCGCCCACATTGCATTTGCGACAAGCCTTTCAGTCTGCCCATATATATACACGCTCTCAATTTGCAGCTAGCTGCGATTCTTCCTGCGCAGTAGGTGTGACGGTGCCGCGCAAAAAATTGAAAAATAACCATCTTCCGCATTTTGGAACACTTCTAAAAAGGACAAAAAACCAACGCTGTACCGTTCACACAGACAGTCAGTGGTTACATTAAACAGGCACGAGGTTACTGATTCTGCATCTTTATTCAGGAGTCTTTCTGCTGCTGCCGCTGAATATTATAGGGTAAAGTGCCCATATTTCGGTTCCCTCATTCCGGGCAGCTGAATATCTGCATGGCTTGGTGCTGCACTCCGTAGTTCGTTCCGACAACAAGTGGCAAAGGTCATCCTGATTTGCCATTGTGAGTTTGGTGTCGGTGCTGTTAACACCTCCACAACTATTTTTGCGTTGTGGTCAAGATAAATATTTTCTACAGAGTTCGGATGGATGTCCTACCTCAAGCCAGGTAAAACATATTTTCAAACTGTTTTTATTAGACTGCAGCATGCTGTTTCTTATCTAATTGAAAACAAGTGTCGTCCACAGCTCACATAAGGCTTAGGCTGTGCCTAACAGTGAATAAATCTGAAGCTTGTGTGCAATATGGAATACAAATAAACACTGCAAAAACATAGAGTATGGTCATCAGTTCAAGACCTAGACTGTTCAATATTAAAATAGGACAATCTACCATTATCCAAGTAAGTGCGCTTAAATATCCTTGTAAGCACAATAACTGAAGACTTGACACTTCACCAGGAGGTGAAAACTCGAATTGCCATAGCGAATGAGGCATTCAACAGAAAGAGGAGGCTCTTATGTGGCAAACTACATCACTGGCCATTAAAATTGCTACACCACGAAGATGACGTGTTGCAGACGCGAAATGTAACCGTCAGGAAGAAGATACTGTGATATGCAAATGATAAGCTTTTCAGAGCATTCACACAAGGTTGGCGCTGGTGGTAACACCTACAACGCGCTGACATGAGGAAAGTTTCCAACCGATTTCGCATACACAAACAGCAGTTGAGCGGCGTTGCCTGGTGAGACGTTGTTGGGATACCTAGTGTAAGGAGGAGAAATGCGTACCATCACGTTTCCGATTTCGAAAAAGGTCGGATTGTAGCCTATCGCGATTGCGGTTTATCGTATCGCGTCATTGCTGCTCGCGTTGGTCGAGATCAAATGACTGTCAGCAGAATATGGAATCGGTGGGATCAGGAGGGTAAAACGGAACGCCGTGCTGGATCCCAACGGCCTCGTATCACTAGCAGTCGAGATGACAGGCATCTTATCCGGATGGCTGTAACGGATCGTGCAGCCACGTCTCGATTCCTGAGTCAACAGATGGGGACGTTTGAAAGACAACAACCATCTGCACGAACAGTTCGATAACGTTTTACAGCAGCATGGACTATCAGCTCGGAGACCATGGCTGCGGTTACCCTTGACGCTGCATCACAGACAGGAGCGCCTGCGATGGTGTACTCAACGACGAACCTAGGTGCACGAATGGCAAAACGTCATTTTTTCGGATGAATCCATGTTTTGTTTACAGCATCGTGATGGTCGCATCCATGTTTGGCGACATCACGATGAACGCACTTTGGAAGCGTGTATTCGTCCTCGCCATACTGGCGTATCACCCGGCGTGATCGTATTGGGTGCCATTGGTTACACGTCTCGGTCACCTCTTGTTCGCATTGACGGCACTTTGAACAGTGGATGTTACATTTCAGATATGTTACGACCCGTGGCTCTACCCTTCATTCGATCCCTGCGAAACCGTACATTTTGGCAGGATAATGCACGACCGCATGTTGCAGGTCCTGTACAGGCCTTCTGGATACAGAAAGTGTTCGACTGGTGCCCTGGCCAGCACATTCTCCAGGTCTCTCACCAATTGAAAACGTCTGGTCAATGGTGGCCGAGCAACTGGCTCGTCAAAATACGCCAGTGACTACTCTCGACAAACTGTGGTATCGTGTTGAAGCTGCATGGACAGCTGTACCTGTACACGCTATCCAAGCTCTGTTTGGTTCAATGCTCAGGCCGTTATTACGGCCAGAGGTGGTTGTTCTGGGTACTGCAGCCAAACTGCGTGAAAATGTAATCACATGTCAGTTCTAGTATAATATATTTGTCCAATGAATATCCGTTTATCATCTACATTTCTTCTTGGCGTAGCAATTTTAATGGCCAGTAGTGTAGATAAAGGTCTAAGGAAAACGCTTGGCAAATGTTTTGTCTGGAGTGTGGCACTATATGAGACCGAAACATGGACGCTGAGATGAGAGGATGAACAAAGGCTAGAAACATTTGAGAATGGAGAGAATAAGCTGGATGGGCAGAGTGAGTAATGAAAAAGTATTGAAAAGGATTGGTGAGAGAATATGTCTGCTGAAGGTTGTAAGAGAAAGGCAAAAGAACTGGTTGGAACATTCATTGTCCGCAGCTCGTGGTCGTGCGGTATCGTTCTCGCTTCCCACGCCCGGGTTCCAGGGTTCGATTCCCGGCGGGGTCATGGATTTTCTCTGCCTCGTGATGTCTGGGTGTTGTGTGATGTCCTTAGGTTAGTTAGGTTTAAGTAGTTCTAAGTTCTAGGGGACTGATGACCATAGCTATTAAGTCCCATAGTGCTCAGAGCCATTTGAACCATTTGAACATTCATTGAGAAGGGAGTGCTTGCTAGCTCATGCTTTGGAAGGATTGGTTTGTGGGAGAAGACTGAGAGGAAGAAGGAGATACAAGGTAATAGACGACAAAGCGAAGAGGAAATTATGTAGACTTGAAGAGGATGGCAGAAGACCGGACAGCCTGGAGACCTACCATGTGGAAACCTGCCTTTTGACAGAACACTGATGATGATTTCAGGTACCCGAATTTTAGCGTTAGTTTACACAAACAAATGTTCAGAACTTTATTGCAGTTGCCACCTTACCAGTGTTTTAGAAACAAAAACGTTGGGGCACTGATGAGCTGATCATACTCCATAGCTGCAACAAAAAAAGTGGCTGCAAATGATTTCAAAAAATGTGAGACCTATCCTTCTGACACCCTGGTTTTCTCAACTATGGATTTTCCTCCTCAGCAATCAGCAGCAAATGCGTTTAAGGCCTCAGAAGCCACAGTAGAGCCACTGTCGACTGCAGTTAATGCGATGCAAGAAACTGCTTTTGAAATCAGTCCACCTTCTGTACATCCACCGTCAAACTTAACACAAAGAGAAGGAAAGCAGTAATGCTGAAATTCTCTCCTTCTTTCAAAAATGGTCTGGAGCACTACCTGGCGAAAGGGAGAGAGAAAGTATGGAAACTGCAGGAAGGACATCACCTTCAACAAAACCTACTCCAGGAGCTTCACTTCATGCATCTCGTGGACCTTCAACATGTGGAGCTACCAAAAGAGATCTGTTCGTAAGAAGGAATCAGAGTGTCACGAAGCAGCAGGATCAAGGTGAGAAAGACTACGATTGAAGCAATGATGAAACCGTGTTAAGAGTCATCATATGAACATGAAGAGGACGAGGAGAGCATATATTCTGAACGACTGTGGTCAGCTGATACTACTAAAGAGACACGAATTAGGTGTATCTTTTGCTTTCGCTCTTTACGTCTACAGAGGAACCGACAGTAATTCAGCACTTTTTACCTATGAAGTAAAACCGAGCGAGGTGGCGCAGTGGTTAGCACACTGGACTCGCATTTGGGAGGATGACGGTTCAATCCCGTCTCCAGCCATCCTGATTTAGATTTTCCGTGATTTCCCTAAATCGTTCCAGTCAAATGCCGGGATGGTTCCTTTGAAAGGGCACGGCCGATTTCCTTCCCAATCCTTCCCTAAACCGAGCTTCCGCTCCGTCTCTAATGACCTCGCTGTCGACGGGACGTTAAACAACACTAACCTAACCTAATCTATGAAGCAAACATTTGATTCGAATAACGGCTATGCCACTAATTCGTTAAATATTCATGTTATTGTAACCCGAAATTAGGAATGCCGAGAACCCAAAATTAGGAACCATACTTTCCAGACGTAAAAACTACATGTTTTTATTCTTTATTCTGCTGCTACAAATGAGAAAATATTGGAAAAATTTCATGTCAAGGTAATAATTAAATCTTTCCTAGTAATAGGACAGCACATTTATATAGTTTAAAGACTGCTAGCTTACTTATAATTTGAAATTTAAAAACGGTACACGATAGTAGGACACTACCTGATGGAAGATAAATTAAATACTGTTCACGGACGTTAAGTGGTTAATCTTTATCTTTTCAGAACTAAATCACAAGAGCATTTGACGATGCCGTACCTGGTTTCGAATGAAGTATTTGACCCGAAGCTGACGAATACTCTCATTTATTCAGACACCGAAATAACAGTCAAAGTACAACAACTGAAAACAGAACAAGACACATTCACAGCAATAAATTTGGAAATTTGTGGTAAGGTCTTATGGGGCCAAACTACTGGGATCGGTCCCTAAGCCCACACACTACTTAATCTAGCTTAAACTAACATACGCTATGGGCGACACACACACTCATACCCGAGGGAGGACCCGAACCTCCGACGGGGAGAGCCGCACGGACCGTGGCAAAACGCCTCAGGCCGCGCGAGGTATCCAGGGGTCGAAACCCAAGTCGTCGCACCCAATAATAAAGTTCTCCTGTGTGATAATGTAGTAGGTCAAGTCCAGAGGCAACGGCAGCTCTCCTCGATCTGCTCGGACAAAGCCAGTTGCTGCTTGATGATCCGAACTGCTCTTAGTCGGCTGAAGTATGTCCCAACACAGGTTACGTATGGCCATACTTTCAGAAAACATTTCTCACACTTAGAGGAATAAAATATATTGTATGTACATGAGCGCTTTATTTCCGTTTTAGAGATCAGTTTCTACAACTGTTCAACACGTTGTTGAATGAAGCATTCACAGCAGCGTATCCTGCACGAAAATCAGTTGCTGATACCGCTTGCACGCGCTGTACATGGTACGAATACAGCAGGATCTCACGTACTACTGTGCAGCCATGTGGACAGCATTACTTGTTGCAGCTAACTGTGTTAAGCTGATGCTAGGGTTGTCGTCAACTACAAGGTGTTACTCCTCCAGCTAAGGTTTCCTCGGCCTTGTAGGCCTCCCCCACTAACAAGGAGTAGGCTTAAACGTCCCATGCTCCTAACATGATTATCATTTCCTTCAAATATCCTCGTTTTGTGGCACTGTCGTTCTGGAAACACTTCCAGGCAGAAGTGTTGAGCGCAACGACCGTTACCATCTACCAATCCGTACAGCAAATGGGCACATGCCAAATTCTCATTTGAGTACACCCCCATTGCAGTGAACTAGCAACCAAGTCCGCGATGAGCACTAAATGTTCCACGCTACGTGCTTGTGATAGTAGAGCAGCGAAGTTTCGTGTCAACACAAAAAGTGAAGTGAGCCATATATTAACATTACGTTCATTCAGCTGGAGCAACAAACACTTGCGGTGAACCTAAGAAGAACTATTTTTTGTACACTTCATTGAAACATAACCAAGAGAGTAATTTGAACATGTCACGCAAGAATTTTTTTTTATTTAATACTGGTAAGTGCTACTTCCGTGTGGTTCCCATGATTGCTGTGATTATAAAGAGGAGCAGAAACTGAGCTCTAACATGGAAATAAAGCGTTTCTGGACCCACGTCGGGGTCACACAGTTTATTCCTCTATGTGTGAGGAATGTTTCCTCAAAGTTTAGCCATACCTTTCTGTTACACCCTGTGTACTGACGGGCCATGTGTAGTAGTAGGGGTGGGCACAACTTGATGTTTACGAGCGCGCCTTAACTTGGGTCTCGGCGTATGTTCAAATGGTTCAAATGGCTCTGAGCACTATGGGACTTAACATCTGTGGTCATCAGTCCCCTAGAACGTAGAACTACGTAAACCTAAATAACCTAAGAACATTAGACACATCCATGCCCGAGGCAGGATTCGAACCTGCGACCGTAGCAGTCACTCCGATTCCGAACTGAGTGCCTAGAACCGCTAGACGGCATATGTCAGTAGTCATCATAAGAGTGCCAAAGTATAAAGAAAATCATTTTTCTTACGGACACTGAAATTTATAATTCGTTTTAAATTGTTAAAGCATTTACAGTTTCTTTTAAAATTCCGTCACACTGTTCTAATGAATGTAGCCAAAGCAGCTTTCTCTTTCGCGAGTATAAACTTGCATGAATTGACAAAGAGAGAATTTTACTCCGCCTACAAAACCTGGGGAACTCTAGTCGCCAGCCGGTGTGGCCAAGCGGTTCTAGGCGCTACAGTCTGGAACCGCGCGACCGCTACGGTTGCAGGTTCGAATCCTGCCTCGGGCATGGATGTGTCTAATGTTCTTAGGTTATTTAGGTTTACGTAGTTCTACGTTCTAAGGGACTGATGGTCTCAGAAGTTAAGTCCCAAAGTGCTCAGAGCCATTGAACCATTTTGGACCTCTAGTCTATTGCTGTCTCCAGTATTGTTACAAAACAAATCATACGTTACGTCACCGCTTGCAGCATGTGCTTTTAGGTTTAGTTTTATTCTTCATTTCATAGATAGTTAGATAGCGAACTTTACAGATTCTATAATCATTCTCTGTCACCTCTGTTTATCTATGGACAATCTAAAGATGAGCACTGGTTTGATGAAAGCTGGTTACGGCATTGTGAAACGCACATATGACTGCGTTGTAAAAAATATATGAAAAATAAAAGAACGGAAAGTGAAATTGTCGGTGAAACTTCCAGAATAGGATGTCGGTACTATTCTTATATTTTTCTGGAGTTCATTACTAACTCTCTACACATGCATCTGCTCTGCAAACAACTGTTAAGTGCATGGCATCGTGTACTTCGCATTGTACCAAACGTTATGTTCTCTTCCCGCTGCACTCGCGTATGGAGCGCGACAAGAGTGACTAAATGCTGTGTGTGCGCTGTAAGTAGTCTAATCCAGCGGTCGTCAAACGTTTTTGCTTAAGAGCCAATAATGACATTGTTGACCGACACCTCGGGCCACCAAGGAAGAGTGCCATCCCACGTTTGCTGCTCTGATTTCCGGGCACATTTACTAGGACTCTTCACACCCCACTATCTGAAAGAATCCCAAGTGGCTGCAACAGACTGTTTTCGTTCGTACTTTTGTACTGGGCCAAATATAACAGGAAAGATACGATTTTTAAAAATGTAACTCAATTAATTCAAAATGAAGTCCTAGAATAACGGATAATAACTTTGTAATTTAAAAATTGTTTAGGAACTGCCGGCCGCGATGGCCGAGCGGTTCTAGGCGCATCAGTCTGGAACCGTGCTGCTGCTACGGTCGCAGGTTCGAATCCTGTCTCGGGCATGAATGTGTGTGACGTCCTTAGGTTAGTTAGGTTTAAGTATTTCTAGGGGACTGATGACCTCAGATGTTTAGTGCTCATAGCCATTTGAACCATTTTTACACTCTTAAGAAGCTCTTGGCGTTAGTTGACGTTTTTGAATTCTGCTGTTAGTTGCTAAAAGCAAGTTATTAAAAAATACGGGTAAGAGTTGCGAGCTGCACAAACACTTGATACGGGTGGCAAGGGCCGCAGTTTGACGACGAGTGGCATGATCTGTTCTCCGCGGCCCTTGCTGCAGCGATACGCTGAGACCAGTGGTACAGTATACTCATGCCCTTCTTGCTTTATACAGGGTCTTCCGTTTGGTATGTAGACTTTCGCTGGATCTGTCTGTGAAGCGTCTGCCCGGTTCAAGTTTTTCAACACTTCAGTGATGCTGTCCCAAGAAACAGTTAAAACTGTGACCACGCATGCTCCCCTGCTTTGTATACGTTCTTTATCTCTTTTATTCCTTTATGGTGTATTGTAGACTGACTGAATTTATTCGTATCCTGCCAGAGAGCTTAAGTCTGCCAGCTGCCTCACCCACGACTGCGATCATATTATTTACATTTCCTACAAATTGTTAATCCATATTGGTATGCGCTGTCTGATTCCAGTCGTCGCTCATCAGTCGGTATTGTAGTACTGGCAATTATATTTTTGAGGTTTGTGAAGTGCACAACTTTACACCTCTGAGCACCTAAAATAAACTGCCAATCTGTTTTACCTTGAATTGTTATCATGGTCTGACTGGACGTTTGTGTAGCCTTTTTCATTCAGAAGTTTACTATAGATAACTACATCATCTGAAAAAAATCTGACATTGCTGTTAATATTGTCTGCCAGATTTCTCTACCTCCTATACACCCTGGTGCCTGGTGTGGTAATTTCTGTGGCCGGCAGTGTACATACCATGACAGTTTCTGAGTTTAGTTCAAATGGTTAAAATGGCTTTGAGCACTATGGGAGTTAACATCTGAGGTCATCAGTCCCCTAGACCTTAGAACTACTTAAACGTAACTAAAGTAAGGACATCACACACATCCATTTCAGAGGCAGGATTCTAACCTACGAGCGTAGCGGTCGCGTAGTTTCAGACTGTAGCGCCTAGAACAGGTCGGCCACTCCGAGTTTCTAGTTAAAGTAAAAACTAAAGAAGTACAGAAAAAGTTTGAAGTAATGTTTCAAGTTTCTTGTACATTGCTAAATGCTCTCATTATCGAGCATTGGATGAGTGTAGTCCGGATAGTTCCCGCTCCGCTTCAAGGAAAGCAAGTGCTTGATGCAGCTCAATGTTCATGACGCCATATCTCCATAACTATGTGTCGTACCATAGTATGATTTTGTAGGTATATTCAGTGGTGTATGTGTATACTGTCTGAAAAGTGTGTTGCGAATAGAGTTGGTAATGACGAAGTAATAAATTAGAACGTCCTACTTGATGCCTACGTTTTTCTGCATGAACAGCGAAAGTGTAGTAAATGAAAAACTTTTTGCCTTTCATTATGCTATTGAAAGTATGAGTAAGAAAAAGTTTCGAAAGCTCCGAAATTATGTGTAAAGCTGTTGGAAGTTGTTAACTGCTCTCATTTCAAATACAGGATGATTACAGTCTCGGTAAATGGAAATGTCGGGTGGCTAAGGTCTCCCGTCGGGTAGACCGGTCGCCTGGTGCAAGTCTTTAGAGTTGACGCCACTTCAGCGACTTGTGCGTCGATGGGGATGAGATGGTGATGATGACGGGGATAACACAACACACATTCCCTGAGAGGAGAAAATCCCCGACGCAGCCGGGATCGAAGCCAGGCCCCTTGGCATAACAGTCCGCCGCACTGACAACTCAGCAACCGGGACGGTAATAATGTGAGATACACCGCCAAGACATATACACTCCTGGAAATGGAAAAAAGCACACATTGACACCGGTGTGTCAGACCCACCATACTTGCTCCTGACACTGCGAAAAGGCTGTACAAGCAATGATCACACGCATGGCACAGCGGACACACCAGGAACCGCGGTGTTGGCCGTCGAATGGCTGCGCACCGCCGCCGTCAGTGTCAGCCAGTTGGCCGTGGTATACGGAGCTCCATCGCAGTCTTTAACACTGGTAGCATGCCGCGACAGCGTGGACGTGAACCGTATGCGCAGTTGACGGACTTTGAGCGATGGCGTATAGTGGGCATGCGGGAGGCCGGGTGGACGTACCGCCGAATTGCTCAACACGTGAGGCGTGAGGTCTCCACAGTACATCGATGTTGTCGCCAGTGGTCGGCGGAAGGTGTACGTGCCCGTCGACCTGGGACCGGACCGCAGCGACGCACAGATGCACGCCAAGACCGTAGGATCCTACGCAGTGCCGTAGGGGACCGCACCGCCACTTCCCAGCAAATTAGGGACACTGTTGCTCCTGGGGTATCGGCGAGGACCATTCGCAACCGTCTCCATGAAGCTGGGCTACGGTCCCGCACACCGTTAGGCCGTCTTCCGCTCACGCCCCAACATCGTGCAGCCCGCCTCCAGTGGTGTCGCGACAGGCGTGAATGGAGGGACGAATGGAGACGTGCCGTCTTCAACGATGAGAGTCGCTTCTGCCTTGGTGCCAATGATGGTCGTATCCGTGTTTGGCGCCGTGCTGGTGAGCGCCACAATCAGGACTGCATACGACCGAGGCACACAGGGTCAACATCCGGCATCATGGTGTGGGGAGCGATCTCCTAAACTGGCCGTACACCTCTGGTGATCGTCGAGGGGACACTGAATAGTGCACGGTACATCCAAACCGTCATCGAACCCATCGTTCTACCATTCCTAGACCGGCAAGGGAACTTGCTGTTCCAACAGGACAATGCACGTCCGCATGTATCCCGTGCTACCCAACGTGCTCTAGAAGGTGTAAGTCAACTACCCTGGCCAGTAAGATCTCCGGATCTGTCCCCCATTGAGCATGTTTGGGACTGGATGAAGCGTCGTCTCACGCGGTCTGCACGTCCAGCACGAACGCTGGTCCAACTGAGGCGCCAGGTGGAAATGGCATGGCAAGCCGTTCCACAGGACTACATCCAGCATCTCTACGATCGTCTGCATGGGAGAATAGCAGCCTGCATTGCTGCGAAAGGTGGATATACACTGTACTAGTGCCGACATTGTGCATGCCCTGTTGCCTGTGTCTATGTGTCTGTGGTTCTGTCAGTGTGATCATGTGATGTATCTGACCCCTAGGAATGTATCAATAAAATTTCCCCTTCCTGGGGCAATGAATTCACGGTGTTCTTATTTCAATTTCCAGGAGTGTATATATAGTATCTAACTTTTGTACTTGACATATTATGTTAAATTTTTAACGTAGGATTATACCTCTTAACGAGTAGATTTTTATGGCCTTTTAAATTTTTAAATTCTGTCAGTAATTATATGCAATACTGAAAATTAAATTTTTTGTTGTCCCTGTTTACCGTTTTTCACGTTTAGTAATGCAGGTAAGCTGATAAACTTCAGTACTGTGCGGACCAAGATTAGATGTGCTGTGGAGGAAACACAGTGCTCCATTGCCACAGTAGCTTGTTTTACAGGAAGAATGCGTGTCGCCCAGTCTTTGCAAACTCCGAATATCTCCAGTTCCATTGATGTTGTGGTACGAACAATTTGTAACGTCTCCCAGTATAATGTACCGATCGTTTCTGAGATGGTCCGGTTAAATAAACTTCTTCTTTTACTTTGTCTACGTCTTTAGTTAATACAGTTTGACAATGATCCCACGCTGACGAGCCACTCAAGAATTAGAAGAAAAGGTCATTTATAAATTATCATTTTTATGGATGAATTTTACTTCATTCGTAAATTTACAATCAGTCTCAGTCTGGCTATTTAAACATGTGACATTTAATTTAATTTAGATAACGATAAGGTATCAGTCCTTGTACTAAAATTTAATTATTCCTACATTTCCCCCCGTTTTCTAATAACGCGAGCTCCGTATCTACAACTAGGCAGCCTCTGAACAGTCTCAGACGAGACAAAACTAGTGACTGGTGCTCCATGGTTCTGATGCACCCATAGTTAACAAACGATACCTCGAAAGCCACCAGAAGCTGCTGTGTTAGCTTACAGTTTCGTTCGGCAGTAGTCGTATTGACCATTTTGATATTCAACCGTACGTACGTGTGAGATTCAGTTTCAGTCACTGTTTGTTACACTTTATGTTCTCAATGCCCTTCAGACGTTTGAGCTTCGTCTGTGGGTAACCAGATGTAGTGCTTTGCGACTGGACAAACTACTTATAACTTCAACGTGTGGCGGCACGTAACGTTTCGAGAAAGCACAATTGATAAGACTCAAGGAAGTTTTCAGTAAATAGGCTCACCAGTTCTGCACATTATAACATATATTCATAAAACCTTGCTATAACATAACCGTTCCCTTGTTAGTGTTTTTAAAGTTACAACCAGAAGAATAGTCTACAGATCACAATCAGTCACTAACACAAGCCAAGTTCAGCAAGATTGTTGTGATGGGAATGGCAGAATTCTTAACTATTTGCTCATGGTGTTCAATAGCACTACTGTACATTAACTCAACCCTTACGAAACTTTTCAGAAAAATCAAGCTCTTGTCCAACAAGCAAATCATGAATACCGTTAGCCAACGTAGCAGTCTTTCGAAGAAGGTCCAGAAACCGAAATCATCGACCTTTGGACAAGTGTACAAATTAGAAATACCTACATGTCATCACTACCACAAGTGCATCGATTTTTTGTCATGTAATAATAAATTGTCATCCTACTGTTAAGTTGTCGCAGTTCAGTTTCTCTTTAAAATTGTTCTACGTAGTCTTTTAAATGATATTGGATAGACTATCAACGTAGTTCGACGAACAAAGCGTTAATTAATTTAATCATTAACCGCAGCGTCTCTGGAAATTTGCATGTATAATAAAGGCACACTTTACTTCTTAATGCTAAAGTCGATCGTTATCACCGTATGCTGCACGAGCAGACAGTGTGACTGACGATAATTAATACCAACATTAATCACAGCGACTCTGGAAACTTGCTTGTTAGCCAAAAGTATTTCATTTTTGACAGAGCTTTAATGTATGTATGTAAATCAGAGGATTTTCTTTTTCAAATCTTACTTCGGTGTAAGAGTTTTCACGATTTTCAAATTTTCACTATTTTTCAAATGTTGTTGGTCCATTTCACTCACTTATAAAAGTGGAGGCTGCTAAATATCTACAACTCATAAAAGTGACTGCAAGGAAGCGTGTACCCTGAAATCTACAGCACTAGGTTCATATCATCATTAATTCACCAAAAGAAAGGCACATATCCCACTATTAACATCAAAGAGTTTAAGATTTCAAAATTAATTGACTTTTAATTGAGATTTTATTGTAAGAATTGTCAAAGCAGTGCAAACTCACTACCTCTAATTAATTCTTCTTGTTCACGAAAGGCACCTTTTTAACAGTTTGAGAAATAATTATACGTTCCTTCTTTCTTGTGTCACACACGGAGGTCTTCAGTCTTCTATCTTTCTTGGTAGATGTATACGTCAATCAACTGTTAACAAAATGATTGGCCAAACACAGAAACTTCATGAAACATTCCTAGATTCGAGTACTTGTGCTTTTGCGTTTGACGAGCTTTTCTTCATATTCCAAAAATTGTCACATCAGAATAATGTTCAATACGGATAGAATTTCTCAAAATTAACTATGAAAGATCTATTTTTAAATGTTTCGCATCCGTGGCCTATTTTCGCTAACGGATTACGAAGCTTAGTTAATTCCAACGCAATTGGTCCTCGCAAAATAATTCAACCCTAGAAAAAAACTATTGACTCATATTGATTCACAACGATTGCTAACCGTCACCGCAATAAAACTTTCGCTGATCACATCATACATTTTCGTCATCTTGGAAACTAGAATTCCGTCGCGTCGTAATCTTCAGTCGCACATAGTTTTTGTTTGGCTGTTTTGGGGGGAAGAGACCGAACTGCGAGGTCATCGGTCTCATAGGATTAGGGAAGGAAGGGGAAGGAATTCGGCGGTGCCCTTTCAAAGGAACCATCCCGGCATTTGCCTGGAGCGATTTAGGGAAATCACTGAAAACCTAAATCACGATAGCCGGACGCGGGATTGAACAGTCGTCCTCTCAATGCGAGTCAGGTGTGCTAACCACTGCGCCATCTCGCTCGGTCGCACATAGTCTTCACGACAAGAGCAGAGTCACATTTCTAACAATCGGTTTTGTTACATATTATAAGTTGAGCGAAGCACACATCAGCTGTTCTCTGTATGTGGCCCAATCACGCACAAACAACTACCACTCTTTTGTCCCACACACTAATGGCTGCCAGATTTATTCTCTGGACTATACTTCTGCACGCAGTTGTGGCTGAACTAACCAAATTAAAAAATATCATTTACACAAGAAATTTCATTTTTGCAACAGATATTCCAATAACATGACAAAGTTTCAAAATTTGACACCTACATTCACAATTATCTTTAATACAATTTATAGGTATTTTAAACATGTGGCTGTGCGCTCAGTAACCGTGTATGGAATTACATAAAACGGTACAATCAGCCAACTTGTTAACACAATTTTTATATATATTATCTATAACTTACATATTTTTCTAGGTAACCATTCCGATGAAGATAGTCTTAGAGCTATCGAAACCTGTTAATGCGTTTTTGAAAAGAGTTGTGGGCAACTGGTTAGCTGACTGTTACATTATATGCAGTTTATAAGCGTAATTATTTTGCGATAGTTACGTACATACATACATAAAATATTAGTGGCTCACTATCATCACTAACTTACATTAACTATCAGCGTCTTTTCTCTTATTACTTAGCTTGCATTGTACTCCGAAGTCAACAGTACGGTTTTTGTTGGAGGGTAATCAGGGTACCTCAATCACTTTCCTGTTCTCCTGCTTCATTCTCTAATCACGAAGAACCATTTTTTGATGACTAGGGTAAATGTAATGTAATCATTAAAACAACAGGCTCGTTGCAACCTATACCGCATTACGTTGCGAAAGCTGGAATTGAGTCACTGTGAGATAGATTTTGGGCGCCTAATTAATGTCCCCATCGTCTGGTACATTTCTCAGCTTTGATGTGGTTTTATATGTTTTTCTACACTTTTCTAGGCACATCCTGGACTCCATCTCAGAACTCAACAAGAACAGGTAAAACGCAAATACACATAGATCCCATTCCACAGAATTCATTTTACTGTAGGGTGGTCACATCTCCGATAAAGATTGTTGCCCCCAAGAGCTGAGAGGTGGCCAAAAATAAAACTTAAAATAAACATACGAGCCCCACAATAAAAGAAGTGGGGAATTGTTTTTCGATTATGAACTGTTCTTGCGCTGAGACAAGTTTTACTGTTAAGGTGTTTCGCATCTACACCTACATCTACACTCCACAAGCCGCCTGACGGTATGTGTGGCGAACTTCTGATACCACATCAGTTTCACTTTCCCTGTTTTATTCGTGAAAGGCGTGTAGGAAGAAAGATGTACTTAATAAAATTTTTGGACAGATAGTAGTATTTCTTCACATGTGGAGATATTCTTGCTTACCCTGTATTTTCATTTTGCTCTAGCTGTCACTGTTAACGTATTTGTCTGGAACTGCTGCTACTAGACCCAAAAGGAGATTAAAAACCTTGTACGAATATTTGGCAGTAATTCACCCTCTTCTTATATCACGTTTAAAGTCACTTACCAGCGACACCTTCTGTAATCGCTCTCGAGGAGTGCGTTCTTTGTTGGCAGGTCCCCTTCGCCTTAAGTGAAACATCATTTCCCGTCTCGGGGCGGCTGCCGTAACTGCCCTGGCGGCCGCCTGGGGCGCTGCCGCCGCCGCCGCTGCCCGAATTGATTCTCAACTGTTTCGTCCCCTTTCGACCTCAATCTTCTAGTTCATTATCCCGACACCTCGGGCGCTGCGCTCCGCCAGCTATTGTTACTCGGGGGCGGGCGAAAATCGCGTTGAGCCTCAAACGAGCGCCGAGCGGGCAAAAAGCACCCGGCAGCAGTGGCGAGAAAAAAAGGGCAAAAGGGAGAGGGAAGCGCCGCGGAGAGGAGACGGCCAAATGAGATTCGGAAAGTGAGGAACGGGCAGCTCCTGCTGGTTGAGTACTCGTCCAGGCGGTCCTTCATCTAATGTTCCGGAAGCCAGCTCACCCCTCTTGTTTGAAGATTAAATACTGTTTAAATGCCCCGCCTAAATCTGCATCACACACTGTGATTATACCCATGTCATAAGAACTGCTCTTCACGTAGCTTAATTATACATGGTGCTTAAAATGTGTCGGCCATATTCTTACAGGCGTGTGGATAAAATAAAGATGTCCATTATACTTACAGTAGACAGTACTGATCAACTGTATATTTGCTTCTACATAAACATATACCTGTATACTCTGCAAGCACCGTGATAGGAATAGTGTAAATTGTACGAACACCATCTGTTTTCGTTCCCATTCCATTCTAGTATTTATCGAGGGAAGTATGGCTGTCTCCATGTCTCCGATGTAGCATACGATAGTCTTCTTCCAACACAGTACTAACGTATCTTTTCCTGGCCGCTCATGTGTGCTAGACCTCTCCGTTGTGGTAGTCACTTCGACCAGTTTCTGACTGCAGGGAAGGAGTTTTTTGTCAGGCTTGAGAGTCGGTCTTTCCCTATTGCTCATAAATGGGCGGAGATCGGTGCCGGCCAGACTGATTTTAAAACGAGTTAAGTCCCCATGATGGGCGAAATTAACCGACACAGGTTGCAGAAGAAGATCTAAAAGTTCTACGTGGAAGCACCACGTTACGCAAGCTCCATTACCGGGAGAAGGAAATAGCCAGTGGAACTGCCTCCATTCTGCACTTGATTCGGATAGGCTGGATGAAGGTTCAGATGGATCTAAGCACTATGGGACTTAACATTTGATGTCATCAGTCCCCTAGAACTTAGCACAATTCCCTATCCAAAGATTTTACAATGCACAAGCACTGCTATTATCGTTGCCAGTCGATGCAAATAACAATTCCTTTGGCTTTTTCCCAGAGCGTATAAGTTTCACAGTAAGACACAGACAAATACAATGAAACGTCAACAGACTTCTACCTAAATTTACACATACAGTGAAGCAAAGTCCTTACTTATGAAAAGAAAGCATTTAACTTACAAATATTTACATACAATTCAGAAAAAAAATTATATATAAGTAGCAGGTGCCATGCAACCTGCATTTTCGGTGTTACAAAGTCATACCCTGTCTTAACACACGACCTAAATCCGGTCTCTTCTCCTTGACAATGATTCCCGTATTTTCCTTTCTTCGCAAATTCTGAGGAGAACCTCCTTTATTCCTTGCCTTATCAGTCAACCTAATCATCAACTTCCATCAACAGCATTATGAAATGCAATGTTTCACCTGCCTTTCTAGTGACCTTGTCTTTCCGACAGCTAAAACCATAGTCATCTAACAGATGCTGTGGCGTCAGGTCCTAAATAAATAAATGGTCGAACATGTATGTATAGAAATTTGAGTTGCATAAATATTATGTCAGGATAAGGCCTATCACCGATCTACTCTTCCTATTCCTTCTCACAGTGACACAGCACCGTACGGCACAACATTTATAAGAGCGGTCTTATTTTAATAACTCCTATTAAGATGTTCATATACAAATATATCACAATACATTGCAACTCCCCTAAAAGTTGTACACCACATTTGCCTTACACTTTTGCGTTACACTTTTGTTACGTGATTATTTACATGTAAATGCATTATAATGAAAGTGGTTGCAATCATGTTCTACCAGTTCAAATGCCAGACAGGGTACATACTTGACATGACATAATAAATTCTAGCAGCTATTTGCCTGCGAAGATTACTTACTGAATGAAATGCGCATTAATATTTAAGAAAAATCGTGTTAAGATGTTGCACTGCCGCTACTGTCGACATACATTTGTTTGTATGGTGCAGTCGATGGAGAAATCAACATCATTCACCTGATTTTTTTCCTAAGGCAGGTGCGTCCTTCAGATAACTCACATAAACATTTTAAATTTCTTAGTCAGTGATGGCAGGGATACATTTTATGTTATATAGTCTTAAGCATATTCTCGTTCACATTGAATCATACATCAATCCACCCTACAGATAAATCAACGAATTTACATAAAAAACAACAATGTGGCAAGTTGCTGTATTTATGGTGCTCCTAGCTGAATGGATGGCTAGAAAAATAATCACATCCACCTATACACTCATAACAGTATTCGTGTTTGTTTATATCAGTCTGTCCTACAGGCAAATTGACGTGCTCACATAGACAAATAACAATGTGGGAAGCTTGTAGCTATAGAATACCTATCGAAATGGCTACACACGACAATAAAAATACTTCTTTACATCTATAGGTAAAATGCATAATAATGGATAACAATAACATATATGTGTATACAGAACTTGACATAAAGTTTAGAAATTGTGTTTTGGTGTATGGACATGTTATCCAGGAGTGAAGCTAATGTTGTAGTACAATCATTATTATGTTAGGCGACTTAGAGAGAGAGCATTATGTTTATTCACTGCAGTCATCGATGGTTAAACGGTTTTTGCTGATTTAGCTACATCCTGGCTTTCACGTCAGTCACACAGGACACCAACATTACTATAGAAAAGACACTTCAATCCGTAACGACTTATATTTACATTCTTTTGTGATATAGCTGCAAGCTGGTAGTATGCCAGCTGCCTGACAGCCTTAGATGAAATAGACAAAATCATGCAACAAGGATTCGATCAATAAAAGATAATGTATTTCTTGAAGGAAAGTTTTTCGTTATTCTACAATATTAGTACTCAGAGGTGCACAGAAGGAACCGAAACAGTACATTTAAACAACTCTGTGCGTTCTTGTACGTACAGTAAAATATTATTACATGCACTTGGAAAAGAATGTGACATTTGCTTAGAGCATCTTTACCTAGCTTTGTCTTTAATTAGATGTACTCAGGGCATAGGAAAATATTCTATAGTAACAGTAAATTTCTTTGCTCGTGGCTGCAAGTAGGTCTCTACTAGTTGTGAAGCGAGTGATATTTGACGTAGTTCCATTTGTCGTCTATGGCGAACACTTAACAGTCTGCTCCTCAACCAGTCTGGCGCAGTAGTGCTGGCATCATGTCGCAGAATCGTTCACTTCTGTCAATGCATGCTACTACTACACAGCTCTCACTTGACGGTACGACGTTGGCATCGAATTCAACCACCTGACCATAACAGCCAGGCTTAACACCAACTTTAGTTAGATGTATACATGACACACATTAATCAGAGTTCTTTCAAGCGACTGTGTGGCACCTCAATACTAGAAAGTGTTCATCTTTAACCAATCACATCAACCTGAACAGCACATCACTTATTTCTCTCAATAATATGAGTTATTCGAGTTTGGTGAGTACTCTTAAATGTTTGTCATCGTAGCATAAAGCTTGCACCTCATGCATTTATAGAGCAGCATAGGCTGCTCAACTTCCATCATGCACCGAGTCATAATAGGGAGCTAAATTCATTTCTAATACCACTTCTCAATCTGTCTGTTTACATAATCTTTACCACGAAATATGAAGAGGTTGGTGACTACCGCAACAAATTGTTACTACTGCCACTGAGTTTATATGAATAAACATGAAATACTACAAAATGAATCACTCAAACGATATGTATGCACCTCTATATAAACATACAAATAATTATATTAAAATTTCTCTTAGCTGAGTAATTTATGTATATATTTTACATGACTTTGATCACAAGGAAAACACCTAATTTTTCCCTCCATCAATGCGGTGAACGCCTGCGGAGAGTCAATGTCGCCTGACAGAACAGTACAGTATCGTAGCTCAGGAATAAGTCATGACATTTAAAACAGGCGAGCGTTCATATATTCATATTCATCAGGTTAACTAACCACCTTAAGAAATATCAAACACAATTCCAAAAACACAAATATGTGCATTAATGCATTCAACTGTGTTAGCGATGAAATTAAATACATCAGAAAGCTTAACATTTGCTCTCAGTTAACTGTGACTGCATTAACCCCACAGTAATTAGTATGTGATATTTTTGATTAACACAGATGAAACAAATATAATGCATATATTTATGTTCACTAAATACTATTAACAACACATTATTTCTGTAAACTACATGCATTGATGTGTAGTACATGCAGTTCCTAATTGCTCACACCTTACATGTGGGACTTCATTAAAACCTGATAGGGATACAGCCTCTTAACTCTAATAGGATAAACTGAGAGATAAATGCCAGGATTAGGTAAACTGGGTCCCACAGAAAGACAAGGTTGCCATGTTTTGTTCCATTTTGTGAGTATGGAGGACTTGCGATGGCATCCTTTTAGAACTTTGTCACCCAGCTGACAGAAACGTATCTATCCTATCCTACTGTGGAAATACTTCCTACATATCCCATGCTTGTCAGTAAGCATAATGGCAGGTTGTCTAATTTTTTCTTCCCATGTGGCTCCATAATGTGGTAGTTTAGCAGTAGCCGAGTTCCACTCATTGCTCTCTGGCTGGTCAAGCATTAATTCCCTCAGAGTGCAGTTTGTTGTCGAGTGAGACAGATCATTTATTATCTCGTCAAATTTTCCAAGGTACTCGTGCCATGCACTACGTTTTTGGTGACAGTAGGTCCAGGTGAACTGACTGCATACCCTAAACCCTCTCTTAGCTGGACTTGCTTCAGGATGGTATTTGGATATCTTGCACACCAGGTCTATACTAACTCTCTTGAGCACTCAGTTCTGCCGTTATTTCCGTTATTGTAACACAAAACTGCATCATAGACACCGATTTTGAGTACTTCAAGCCCACAGAATGTTCTTTTGGGCCCCTAACCCTAATTAAATTATTAAGGCTTTCATTGCATTTTGTGTCTTTCCGTGAAGACACTTCCTCAATAAATCAGGATTTGCAAGAAACCTGAGTTTGGGCTTAATTGCATTCATAACAAGTTCTGGAAATGAGTTTTATGTTACAATAACGGAAATATTGGCAGAATTGAAGTGCTGAAGAGAGTTAGTATAGATCCTGGTGCGTTTACAGCAAAAGCATTTTATACCGTCGACGAGAGCAGGATCAACAAAGCAAACAGATCAGTGTCTTCCCTGCAAATACAGGCCAGGCGGATTCGAAGAGGAGGGAAGAGAAACCTGGAGGATAAGGAGTATCAGTATCGATGATTCTAAAATTGAGGTAAGCTTATTACATGTATAAGTATGAGAAGAAAATCTTTGAACTACATTTCTCTGTTTTACGTTTTTTTACGTTATTAGAAGCCAGGGATATAGATGTGAGCCAAATATATCGAAAGAAAATAGCCTTCACACTGACAAATATTCCACTGAGGCAAGCAGCTTAATCAGTTCAACAATTTAAAAGCATTTCTAAAGCTGCTATCACGATAAAATTCACAAACAACATAGATTAAACTGTGTACCTTCTGCCTCAGCAGGTACACACACAAACACATTCCAGGTGTAAGACTGACGATTCATTCAGACCATACCATTGTATACCTTATAATGAATCAAGCTTTGCAGGTGGATTGTCCTGCAGTAGCTGTTTCATTCTTCACCAGTTCAGATCAATATCCTGCAACAGTATCATGTTTATGCATAGATTCGAGAAATACTTGTGGTTGGACCCATCCTTTATTAGATATACATTAATGTCAAACCACTGATCATTACCCTTCAGGTAGCCTAGACAGGGCATCACCCACAACAATATCCTGACTCTTGACATGGTTAATTTTAAAGCTTTGTTCTTCCAAGGCTAGCAATCATCTTGACAACTTGACATACAGAAATCTATAAAACAGTAGATAATTAAGTACTTGAGTGTCACATTATGTATCAGTATGTTGTCCCCACAAATAATAATGAAATGTTCTAAGGGCTCACATTACAACCAGAGCTTGCAGTTTTTTCATGAAATAAGACCTCTCACAGTAGGTAAGAATCGTGCTTTCAAAATCAGTGGTATAGATTGCTGGCTTCCCATTAGTAGAGCATATTGCGAATAGAGCATCCACCCAGACCGATATTTGATGCATCATTTGCCAGGCTCATGTCAGGATGGTACAATATCTTGGAATTTCAAACCACTTATTTAATTTTTTCTAAGTCATACTGAACTCATTTAATCAGTGTCATACTGTGTGCTTTCTTAGTAGCTGTGATGTGCTGCACTATTTAGCGACTAGTTTGGAATAAAGCGACTATAAAAAGATATTAATCAAAAAAATGACTTTAGTTGCTTTTTAGAACTGGGGACAGGAAAATTTCTTACAACACTTAGTGGTGTCAAACATCGCGTTAGAATTCTGATTTATGGAGGTTTGCTGTCACTGAAGCACTCTTAAGCTTCTGTAACACTTTTTCAAGTATGCCCATATATTCAGTGCAGGTAGATGTGACTGTTAACAGGTTGTCTACAAGTAGAGTGACTGTCGACCAGATAAGAGCCCAATATCATATTAAGTGAGGAGATGAATACTCCAGAACTTACATTTAAGCCAGAGGGTAACACTTTGAACTGGTAACTTCTACCAGCAAAGATAAAAGCTATATACTTGTGTGATTCTCAAGCCACTGGGGTCTGCCAGTATGATGTTCTCAGGTTATTACTTTACAAGCACTTCATACCATGAAAACCTGAATTTTTTCCCCTATGTTTTCCAGGAAGTTTGTGTGTAGCAGTAGGCACACGTTTCCACTTAGTTTGAACACAGCGAGTAACAGACTGCAATATGGACATTTAGCATGATCAGTAGTTCCTCAGTCTAGCATTTTCTGAATTTCATTTGTAAAGAAAGCATGGCAGAATGTTTTATGAGGTTAAATATCAAGTTTACACTGGTACTACTGGATGATAATAGGACATTTCTAAAAACAGTAACAGTCATTTAGTACTCGGTCTGCTTCAGTTTTCTGTGAACCATAGAGACAAGCAGACTGAGACACTTTCTCACAATTTATACCCAACACATTAGCGTTCAACTTATCCTTCTGTATTAAAAGCTCAATCACATGACCAATGAATCTCATCTTCACTATCTTGCAAGCTCATTGCTGCAGTTATTAAATCTTCCGGAACATCATGACAAGCTACTTTCATTTGTAGGTTACCAGCTGAGAGGTCAATCACTGAGTCCCTCTCGCTCAAGAAGTCAATGTCTGCAGTATATTCAGTGGTTAGGCCATCCACAATGAGGGACGAGCACTTCACTATCATTTCCCCTAATTTAGTGTGCAGTATGGTCTGATTTTTAATGATGTTGATCTTGGGGCTAATTGCTCCCACAGTCCTTCATCTGCTCACTGGTAATATCGGTGTTTCATTTGCTCACTAATACACTTAATAGACCAGCACATATGGCACTTACCATCACAGGCAATTTGTTCACCATGGTTTTAATTTCAGATTGCATAATTAGTTCTGTGTGCTTATACCATTCATGCACTCCTGACACAATTAATCTTGCATCTTCAAGCTATCGTTATATCTGATCAAATGCAGTATGTTCCTACAGTTCTCTGAGACAAGCTCAACAGGGCCTTTTCATTTCTCTGTTGGTTTGCTGATTTGTTTTGGTGAGCATCAGAGTGATAATATTAGATTAGATTAAGCTTTTGTTCTATAGACCTAAAACTGAGATGATACTCGTGGGTGTGCAACATGTGAGAAAGTGTAACATAAAACATTTGAATATAGTAGTCATTACCCTATCATTTATCAGGAGACTGTCCATACAGGTGAACACATTACAGTAAATTGGAACAGCTAATATTTACAGAACTAATACACTGTCAAACTGAAACACAGTTATGCACTTTTAATAAATTTATCATACACAAAATACCTAATCTTGATTCTGTCAAAACTGAAATGTAGCAGACATTTTTACTTAAGTCCCTGTTATAGAGTACTGTACAGAGTACAAACAGTTGACTATAAAAAAGTTTAAAACTTGCATATCTGAAACCAAGTTTTTAATGGTTGCTGGAAATTTATTGCAAATGTGTGTTTCTGATTACTGAACCTCTTTTTGGACCAAGGTAAGTGATTTTACGTCTTTATGTAGACTTTTCTTATTCCTAGTATTGATGCTATGTATTAAGTTATTGGTTGTAAATAAATATTATTTACAACAAATTTCATTAAGGAATAATTATACTGAGAAGCAGTGGTTTGAATACGAGTTTCTGCATGATGTTCTTTATTACACCACAAATGATTTTGTACTGCACACTTTTTCATGCTAAAAAATTTTGGTCCGTATCATGAGTTACCGCTAGAATATGATCCTGTATGACATAATGGAATGAAAGTAAGCAGAGTATGGAAGATTTTTTATACTTATATCTGTCAGCAACTCACTGCAAATACATATTTGCTTAGACGCTTCATCAGTTCTGTGGTTTGGCAGCCGGCCGGGGTGGCCTAGCGGTTCTAGGCGCTACAGTCTGGAACCGTGCGACCGCTACGGTCGCAGTTTCGAATCCTGCCTCGGGAATGAATGTGTGTGATGTCCTTAGGTTGGTTAGGTTTAAGTAGTTCTACGTTCTAGGGGACTGATGACGTCAGAAGTTAAGTCCCATAGTGCTCAGAGCCATTTTTTTTATTTTTTTATTTTATTTTATTTTATTTATTTATTTATTTTTTTATTTTTTTTTGTGGTTTGCTCTTCCCACCTGATTTTATTATCGAGTTGTAATCCCAGAAATTTAACATTGGGAACCTCTTCGATTTGCACGTGTTCATGTGTTATACACGTTCTGGAAGGAAATCTCTCACAGATTCTGAACTGGATGTAGTGGGTCTTCTCAAAGTTCAATGGCACTTTATTTATGTCAGTAAAAATTTTATTAGTAGCCATTTCTAAATCTGTACTTGAATTGGTACTTAGTGCAATGTTTGAACCTCAATGAAGCTCACTCCATCTTCCTAACTCCTGGACCAGTGTCCATATCTACCGTTCTGTCGTTTCTGTCATCAACTGTTCAATTGACATAGATCACAATTTTCATTTCAATCCTCAGGACTCTTATACTATGGTAGATATTGTCTATCACAGATAAGACCTCTTCATCTCATATTTTAATCAATTTGTCGCTTTTTTGAACAGGAAGCTTTGCTTTAATGATGCATCATACTTCACGGTTCGTGATGGCCTCGTTCCAGTACTTTGTCTTATTTCTTTTTTTTCAGAGTCACCCACATAGTTACTTTTGCGCTCGTTGGAAAGCTCTGTATTAAATTCCTCTTTATGGAGGCATTCCTGTATACCTCTTCAACAATATCTGACAAGGAATAACTTCTCAAAATCTTTGTAAGGGGAACGTGAGTTTGTAGACTTTGTCACACAGATCCTGCAAAAATCCACTTACAAATTTAATTTTTGGATCTCGTTTCAAGAATGAGACAAAATACCCTTACACAAATGTGTGAAAACTATGGGGGTCACTTTTCTTGTCAACTGCAAAGCATTAAACTGGTGGTGTCCAATTATATTTTCTTCCATAATCACATTTGTTATTAATGGAGAGGTTCTCAGCCTGTACGTGGCTTCACTGTCGTCACAACACTAAGATGTGTGGAACTACCTACAAATTGTGAAACAACCAACAATGATCAACGGCATGAGACGGTGGAAAGCAACCGAAACAACTGCATTAAAGACACATAATATTCATGTGGCCTGTAACTGAATAAGTATCATGATTATTTCTCCATTGACAAAATTAGTCATCCATTCCGATCCATGGGAGGGACTTCCAAGGGGGAGGCAACCATGTGTGTAACAATGAATAACAAAGTTAAGAACATCGTCCAGCACAATTAACGTGGAAGGAAATTAGAAAGCGAACTACTGAAATATCAAAGAGATGTGTCTGAAGTCCTCTAAGGCTGTAGGTTCTATAACGATGAGAACCACAATAGGTAAGTCAGCTGCAGAGGAATGGACATCTCTAAAAAGAGTAATCACAGAAGACGGACACGTAAACAAACGTCCAATGAAGGTAACTCCGAAGATAGCTTGGGTAACACAGAAATACTTAGATTGATCGCCGAAAGAAGGAAGTTCAAAAATGTTCAATTAAAGAGAGTAATACTCCAATCTAAGCCACTTAGGAACAAAATAAGTAGGCAGGAATGGAAGCCAAGGCGAAACGGCTGCAAGAAAAATGTGGAGTGATCGATACAAGACGCCTGCCACTCACACGCCCAAGCATCGTTCCTGAGTCGCCCGCTGTTAGCAACAATGGGCTTGGAGCCCTCCAGAATGGCAGCCTTTCATCTTCACTGAGGAGTCCAGCTTCTATCTTGGAGAGCGCCGTAAAGAGCAGTTTGTGATCTCGGGGAGCATTATTCTATGGTGCGCATTCACCGTTAGTGTGCCTAACGTGTAACAGCGGCACAGTACATGAATGAGGTCCTGCAAGAGATAGCTCTGCTGTTCATGAACGACCATGAGTGTGCTCTACTCTTCAAGGACCAGCCACATTGCCTGATCTCTCCCCAGTTGAGAATGTGTCAGATGGCTTGTAGCACGTCATCAGGAGTCCACCTTCATCCCTGCAGGACCACTGTTCTCAGGTGCAAATGGCATTGGAAGTATTATCACAGGATTACATCCGAAATCTGTACAGGCATTGGAAGTATTATCACAGGATTACATCCGAAATCTGTACAGATCCATGCCCGATATCTTGACGCTTTTACTCACAATCATGGAGGCCAATGCCATGCTAGGTCCTACAGGCCGTGCAGCACAATACCTGTTGGTCTCTCCAAGTTGAAAGTGTAATCACTTGGTGAGTGTGGTACCATCCACCTGCCTGACAACAATGATAGCAGTCCGCCTTGTCCTTTTCAGTGCAGCTCTTTTACGATTTTTTCATATACACATATCAAAAAAGTTTTGCACCACCCCACTTCCCAGAATTCCTGAGGACAGACGTTGACTGTGGATATTGTATCACGGACACAGTCCCTTTGAGTGTTCAGAGATGTCACTAAACCCTGCCAAAGATGTAAACAACCATAAATGAGCAGCACCTATTAGACAAAGGGGATCAGACAGCCGATCAGCTCCAATCATTCAACTATGCCTAGATGCTCAATACCGCCGTTCGATCGCGTCCGCATAGTTACTTTGTGTCAGGAAGGGCTCTCAACAAGGGAAGTGTCCAGGCGTCTCGAAGTGAACCAAAGCGATGTTGTTCGGAAATGGAGGAGATACTGTCTATGACATGTCTCACTCAGACCGGCCACCGGCTACTACTGCAGTGGATGACCGCTACCTACGGATTTTGGCTCGTAGGAACCCTGACAGCAACATGTTGAATAAAACTTTTCGTGCAGCCACAGGAAGTCGTGTTACGACTCAAATTGTGCGCAATAGACTGCATTATGAGTGACTTCACTCCCGACGGCTATGGCGAGGTCCAACTTTGCAACCACCACACCATGCAGCGCGCTACACATGGGCCCAACAACATGCCGAATGGACCGCTCACGATTAGCATCACGTCCTCTTCACCGATGAGACATATGCCTTCTACCAGACAATCGTCCAGGACGTGTTTGGAGGCAACCTGGTTAGGCTGAACGCCTTAGCCACACTGTCCAGCGAGTGCAGCAAGGTGGAGGTTCCCTTTTATTCTGGGATGGCATTATGTGGGGCAGACATACTCCGCTGGTGATCATGGAAGGCGCCGTAACGGCTGTACGATACGTGAATGCCATTCTCCGACTGACAGTGCAACCACATTGGCAGCATATTGGTGTGGCACTCGTCTTCATGGACGACAATTCGCGTCCCCATCGGGCACATCTTGTGATGACTTCCTTCAGGATAACAAAATTGCTCGACTAGAGTGACCAATATGTTCTCCAGACAAGAATCCTACCGAACATGCATGGGATAGATTGAAAAGAGATGTTTATTGGCCGAAGTGACCAACCACTCTGAGGGATCTACGCCGAATCGGCGTTGAGGTGTGCGACAACCTGGAACAACAGTGCCTTCATGAACTTGTGGATAGTATGCCACGACGAACACAGGCATCCATCAATGCAAGAGGACGTGCTACTAGGTATTAGAGGTACTGGTGTGCAGAGCAATAGGGACCACCACCTGTGAAGGTCTCGCTGTATGGTGGCAGAACATGCAACGTGTAGTTTTCATGAGCAATAAAACGGACGGAAGTGATGTTTATGATAATCTCTATTCCAATTTTCTTTACAGGTTCCGGAATTCTCGGAACCGAGGCGATGAAAATTTTTTAATATACACTCCAGGAAATTGAAATAAGAACACCGTGAATTCATTGTCCCAGGAAGGGGAAACTTTATTGACACATTCCTGGGGTCAGATACATCACATGATCACACTGACAGAACCACAGGCACATAGACACAGGCAACAGAGCATGCACAATGCGGCACTAGTACAGTGTATATCCACCTTTCGCAGCAATGCAGGCTGCTATTCTCCCATGGAGACGATCGTAGAGATGCTGGATGTAGTCCTGTGGAACGGCTTGCCATGCCATTTCCACCTGGCGCCTCAGTTGGTCCAGCGTCCATGCTGGACGTACAGAGCGCGTGAAACGACGCTTCATCCAGTCCCAAACATGCTCAATGGGGGACAGATCCGGAGATCTTGCTGGCCAGGGTAGTTGACTTACACCTTCTAGAGCACGTTGGGTGGCACGGGATACATGCGGACGTGCAATGTCCTGTTGGAACAGCAAGTTCCCTTGCCGGTCTAGGAATGGTAGAACGATGGGTTCGATGACGGTTTGGATGTACCGTGCACTATTCAGTGTCCCCTCGACAATCACCAGAGGTGTACGGCCAGTGTAGGAGATCGCTCCCCACACCATGATGCCGGGTGTTGGCCCTGTGTGCCTCGGTCGTATGCAGTCCTGATTGTGGAGCTCACCTGCACGGCGCCAAACACGCATACGACCATCATTGGCACCAAGGCAGAAGCAACTCTCATCGCTGAAGACGACACGTCTCCATTCGTCCCTCCATTCACGCCTGTCGCGACACCACTGGAGGCGGGCTGCACGATGTTGGGGCGTGAGCGGAAGACGGCCTAACGGTGTGCGGGACTGTAGCCCAGCTTCTTGGAGACGGTTGCGAATGGTCCTCGCCGATACCCCAGGAGCAACAGTGTCCCTAATTTGCTGGGAAGTGGCGGTGCGGTCCCCTACGGCACTGCGTAGGATCCTACGGTCTTGGCGTGCATCCGTGCGTCGCTTTGGTCCGGTCCCAGGTCGACGGGCACGTGCACCTTCCGCCGACCACTGGCGACAACATCGATGTCCTGTGGAGACCTCACGCCCCACGTGTTGATCAATTCGGCGGTACGTCCACCCGGCCTCCCGCATGCCCACTATACGCCCTCGCTCAAAGTCTGTCAACTGCACATACGGTTCACGTCCACGCTGTCGCGGCATGCTACCAGTGTTGAAGACTGCGATGGAGCTCCGTATGCCACGGCAAACTGGCTGACACTGACGGCGGCGGTGCGCAAATGCTGCGCAGCTAGCGCCATTCGACGGCCAACACCGCGGTTCCTGGTGTGTCCGCTGTACCGTGCGTGTGATCATTGCTTGTACAGCCCTCTCGCAGTGTCCGGAGCAAGTATGGTGGGTCTGACACACCGGTGTCAATGTGTTCTTTTTTCAATTTCCAGGAGTGTATATATAAACGCGGATCGTGTGTAAAGTGAACCAGGAATCTGAGACGGCCTCTAAATTATATTTTGGTATATTGAATGTCACTGAAAATTGGCTTTCAAACTGTACAAATCATTATTGGATTCCACCACTTAAAATGTCTTCGAGCCACTCACATATCTGGGAAATTAAACCTTCGTCAACGGTCTGCAGCGGGGCACCGTATCAAATGCTTTCTGAAAATCCATATGGAATCTGCCTGTTGTCCTCCATCGATGATTTCCAGGATATCATGTGAGAACAAGGAAACCTGAGTTTCACACGAGCTGTGCTGTATTCATGCGTGCCGATCTGTGGACAGATGCTTTCCTGTCTCGGGGAAATTTATTATATTCGAACTCAGAATGAGTTCAATAATTCTGCAGCAAACCGATGTTAATAATATTGTGTAATTACATGGGTCCTTTCTTTTACCTTTCTTGTACACAGAAGTCACCTGCGTTTTTTTCCATTCGCTTGGGACTTTTCACTAGGAGACAGTTATGCGCTAAATGCACGCTAAGTAAGTGGCAAATGCCGCAGACTACTCTCTATAAAACCTGACTGGGATTCCACCTGGACCTGCGACAGATTTTTCAGTTCATTCAGTTGCCTTTTTACGTCACAGATGCCAGTTTCTGTTTCCTCTATGCGGGAATATATAAGGCAGCAAAACGACGTTATGTTTGGTACGGTCCTTCTGAGTGAACGATTTCTTAAACGTGAGGCTTAAAACATTAGATTTCCTTTTACTGTCTTCTGTTGCCACCCCAGACTATTTAACGAGTGACTGGATAAAAGCCTTCCAACCACTTAGTCATTTTATTATGATCACAATTTTCTCGTGTTCTCGGCAAGAATTTCGGTTATGTTTTATCGCAAAGTTTGAGTTTTTTACTTACATTAATTTTTGTAATCTTCTCACCCAGCCATTTGTTGTTCTATATGTGATAAATGAACATAGTATAGGTTTATTCCAGGAAATACTTCTCTGCACATAGCCTACACTGTAGAAAACTGCGTTTGTTTGCTCTGTTCTTGGTCACATGCTATAGAACTGACTGAGAGACCACGGGAACTGACAGGGATCCTCAGAAAGTCTAGGGGGGTACTCCCTGTGTGTGTGTGTGTGTGTGTGTGTGTGTGTGTGTGTGTGTGTGTGTGTTTGCGTGCGCGCATAAATTTTTATTTATTTATTTTATTTTTTAATATATATTCATGCAAGACAGTGAGTTAGTTTGAATATTGGTCTCCTGTTGTTCCTCTCGTGGCCATTGAGAATATTTACACTTCTGTTTATGGCCATCTGTATGAAATATTGTTCCAGTAGAGTGAGCATCTCCCTTCTTTTATTGTTATGACATAAGATTGCCATGTCTGTTTTTATTCCATTGTGATGGCAATTTTGTTTTATTAGATGTTCTAGAGTGGTGACATTCACTCCTCAACGCCCTTCTGTTCTTTATATCTGATGTCAACATTTCTTGTTGTTGAATGTTAGACTTGCAGTTATTATTACATGTTAATTCATAACCTATATACCTAAACAGTTATATTTATCTCTCTCTTATGACACAGTTTTTAGTTTCTTCTGTATTGCATTATTTTTCTTGAAGAATATGTTAATTTTATGCGTTTTGAAGATTCTACTAATTTCGTGTGTGAACTGATTGTGGTATGTCATGGCGTGCCACTTTTTGCTGAGGACTATGTTTTCTGAAGTTTGTGGTGTATCGTGTGTTATTGTTTCTGTTGGCCCATTTGGATTGTTTTCAATTTTTCTGTCTTCTGTCCGTATTTTCCTTTTAATTGTTCATGTAGTTTGGTGTACTGTATTTCTGCTGCATCTGTTGATTTGTGCTACGATAATCACCACTATTAGCTCTTCTTGATAATTTTTTTTTGCTTAGAGGTATAGCATATATACGATGGCTGTAAGTTTTTGAGAATTTAGGTGCTTTGATTCCTGGGGACTATTCATGTCTGTCGCTGTTTTCCTTCTGAAAATGTGGAAGCCATGCCTGTTGCTAGATATTATGATTTTGAGGTCGAGATATTATATTACAATTTCTGTTTCTGTTTCCATTTTTAAACTGAATGTTGTGGTGCATGTTATTTGTTTTTCTGTACGAACTTTTTATATATTCTAGTGGTTCATCTATAAGGTATAAGATACTTACATATCTTTACTACCATATTACTTTGTATATTTTTTCTATTATTTCTGCAAAAATTCTGTTTTCATTGAGGTTCATAACGATATTTGCTAATATGTATGAAATTACGCTTCCCACTAGCAGGCCTTTTTTGTAAATAGAATGAATGGTTAAACTGAAAATAGTTCTGGTCAGTTATCAATGTTATGATTTGCATTAGTTCTTCTATATTGGTTTTTGCATTTTTTTTCTCTGTCAGTTGTTCGCTAATAATGTTAACTGTATCATCAAGAAGACTTGATGTGTGCATGTCTTTCACATTAAAGGATATCAGTAATGCTGTTGATCGGACGTGTGTATCTTTTATTTCTTGAATAAATTCTAATGAGTTTTGATACTTCTGTTATTCTGGTTAGAAATGTTGACTTAGGTATTTGTGTGGATAGTTAGCAAAG
Source organism: Schistocerca gregaria (assembly GCF_023897955.1). Taxonomy (NCBI): domain Eukaryota; kingdom Metazoa; phylum Arthropoda; class Insecta; order Orthoptera; family Acrididae; genus Schistocerca; species Schistocerca gregaria. The sequence continues at coordinate 120,081,012 of NC_064927.1, read as the reverse complement.
TGGTATGTGGGAGCACTCTAGAAAGGTTAACTGCTGAGGCATATTTACTGGAAGAAACCCATACCATGTGCATTTAACACATATAGAACAAAAGATGGCTGGATGAAAAGACGGAAATTTTCTTATCCTTATGATAAAACGTACGTGAGGTCATTATTAGCAGCTGCGAAAAATGCTTGCAAATATTAATACTCTTTTGCTAAGGTATGACGGTGGAAGGTGCATGCTTTGGATGCACGAATTTCTGCTAACGTTTGCCTGACATTTGTGCCCTCTATTTTGAATCGAGAGTGCAACAATCTCCGTTCCCTCAGCATTTTCCAAATTTGATTACAAACCACTGAAGGTTCTTTCAATCCTTAATCCACTTATTTGGCAGACAAGTCTCTAGAGCGTGGACCGAGCGAGGTAGGGCAGTGGTTAGCACACTGGACTCGCATTCGGGAGGACGACGGTTCAAACCCGCGTCCGGCCATCCTGATTTAGGTTTTCCGTGATTTCCCTAAATCGCTTCAGGCAAATGCCGGGATGATTCCTTCGAAAGGGCACGGCCGATTTCCAAACCTATCCTTCCCTAATCTGAGCTTGTGCTCCGTCTCTAATGACCTCGTTGTCGACGGAACGTTAAACACTAATCATCTCATCTCATCATCTAGAGCGTGATTTACAATGTTTAAACTTTGCCCATAATCTCTATATGTCCTTCATACTGGAGCCAATGATGTCCACTCACTGTCTAAGTGGGATGCTCACAACTGCTTCTCTGCTTTTTACAGCAGAAGCACTGTTGTGGCCTTCTTGGCGGATCTACTAACTTCGGTAACAATCGTCCAGCTCAGTTCTGAGGAAGGCCGTTTGCAATGGTGACCGAAATGTTGGACCATTCTGTATATTGACAGCGTGGTCAAGAAAAAATTGGTTCAAATGTATCTGAGCACTATGCGACTTAACATCTGTGGTCATCAGTCCCCTAGAACTTAGAACTACTTAAACCTAACTAACCTAAGGACATCACACACATCCATGCCCGAGGCAGGATTCGAACCTGCGACCGTAGCGGTCACGCAGTTCCAGACTGAAGCGCCTAGAACCGCACGACCACACCGGCCGGCTGTGATCAATAGCCAAGCAGAATTTTGACAGTGACAACGGCCACGGAAACCTACGCTTACATTGTCGAACAGGATCATTTCGGTTATTCTGGTGTTATGGGGTGGGGGCAGGTAATGCTGCATAGGTGTATTGACCTACAAATCTTTAAACATGGTGGACAAATATTCAACGTTATTGTGACACTGTAACCGTTCCCCATATGCGTCTTTTGAGAGGTGCCCTTTCATGGATGACAATGTGCAACCGCATCGAACAGAACAGATGGAGGAGCTCTTAATACGAGGGAATATTCAGCGAATGCACTGATCTACTCTTCCTCCTAACGTAAACCCCATCGAGCCCGTGAGAGAAGTATTGTAGTACATCCATATATAGCGGCGACCATCCAGCAGGTGTCAAGTGCACTGGTGGATGAATGGAAAGTCTTACCTCAAGAATTTCTTATCAACCATGTGGCCAGCATGGGAACACACTGCAGAACATGCTTTGCTGTCCGTGGTGCTCACACTGCCTATTAAGAACTATGTCTCACTGTTTACAATGTAAGGAAACCATCACAAATTGCGGTGACCTCAGTGTAATTATCGCATTTGAATGGTTAGATAGATATTCAGAGATTACAGGCCCTGCAGACCACGCGCTGCTTCCACAAACTGCCTCCATTCCTGCCTGTTTTGTGCCCGGTTCCTCCAGGTGTCTTCAGTTCTCAGAGCTGATAGGTCCTTCGCCAGGTCGTCCATCCAGCGCTGCCTTGGTCGCCCAATGGGGTGTTTGGTGTTTGGTTTCCTCGCTAGTGCCATCTTCGCCTGTCTTCCATCTGGCATACGGGCTACATGGCCCACCCATTGTATTCTTTTGCTCTTTATCTTCTGTAGGAGAGTTGGTTGTCGCATCAGAAGGTAGATTTCCTCGTTTTTCCTCCTCCTCCATTCTCCATTATCTAAAACTAGTCCCCATATCTTCCTCGTTACTCTTCTTTGAAATATTAATAGTTTTTCCCTTTCTGCTTAGTGATGCTCCATGTTTCTGAATCTCACATTACTGCTGGGCATATCACTGTGTAGTAGATTTTCATCTTAGTGCTCACTGAGATCGATTGACAGCCAAGCTTCTCTCTCAGGGAATGCATGCATGTCATTCCCACTGCTATTCTTTCCTTGATGTCTATTTCTATGTTGTCCTTGGTAAACCAAGATACCAAGTATGTGAACTGGTGTACTCTCTTGAACCTCTTGCCACCTACGAGGCGTGTTTTTTTAAGTAAGTACAGCTCTGAAATTTAAAAAAGACGTGCTAAGATACCTCAATAATTTTATTATTACATGAAAGCCTGTACCTTAATCTATGCACTGACGCCATTACAGTCTGATTCTTCCTTGATTACGTTGTGTACTGAGTGTTTAAGATGCTTCCGATAATCGTGAGTCCCACCGACTGTGAAGTACAGGCTGTTATAAGATTTATTAGTGCTAAAGGCCTAAAAGCGATCGACATTCATCGGGAGATATGGGCAGTTTACGGAGAAAACATTATGAGTGATGGAATGGTAAGAAAGTGGGTGAGAGCATTTAAAGATGACCTCTCAAATGTGCATGATGGACAACGGAGTGGGCGTCCTTTGGTCGTTAATGAAAGTTCGGTGCAGGAAGTGGACAATAAGGTGAGAGAAAACAGACACTTTACGATTTCCTCCTTGCGGGATGACTTTCCTAATATTTCTCGTAGTGTTTCATATGGCGTTGTGAACGAGCACTTGAATTATCGAAAATTGTGCGCGCTAGGTAACGAAAATGTTGATGGATATGCAAAAAACCAAACGTTTAGACAGTGCATTGAATTCCCTTGAGCGGTATGATTTCTTAAGCCACATTGTTACGGGCGATGAAACATGGGTGGCCTACGTCACACCAGAATCAAAGCAACAGTCCATGGAAGTTGAGCAAGGGCATCGTTTGGCTGCAAGACAATGCCCGTCCGCATGGCGAATTAGACCAAAAATTTCATCACATCTTTTCGATGGGAAACTCTATATCATACTCCGAACAGCCCTGATCTTGCACCTAGTGACTACCATCTGTTACTGCACTTGAAGAAACACCTAGGCGGTCAGCGTCTTCAAGACGATGAAGAAATCAAAACAGAGGTGATGCAGTGGTTAACAATTCAGGCGGCAGACTTCTGTGAGAAGAGTATTCAAAAACTAGAGCAATGTTATGACAAGTGCATCAATATTGACGGAAATTATGTAGAAAAGTAGATTAAGGTACAGGCTTTCATGTAAAAATAAAATTATTCAGATATCTTAGCACGTCTTTTTTTAATTTCAAAAGGTACTTACTTAAAAAAACACGCCTCATATCTCAAGAAATTCTTCCTGCTCTTGTCTTCTTCCTAATTGCATATCTCTTTGAATAAAAGTGTCATTTATGTTTGTCTCATTTGGTATTTGTTTCAGTTACTTACAGTCCTACACTGTAGCAGCTCTTTCTATGTCTAGGCAAGCGCCTTCGAGCTGTGTTACTTGGCAATGACACGACAAGCGAAGGACACTTCCGTCCTTAGGTTCTGCACACCAGCCTCCTTTGCCACAACCATACGTCATTTCATGAACTACCACAGTGTGGAGACAGACCGGTACTGCGTTGTCAATAGGGAGATGTCTTTTATCTAGTGTTGACTAAAAAACGTAGTCATTAAACCATTCTTCCGAAGAATTCTGAAGAAGATCCCAGCAGAGAAATCGAAACATCGAGCGGTAAAGAAGTTTGCAGGCCAACGTGGTCGAGCGGTTCTAGGCGCTTCAGTCCGGAACCGCGAGACTGCTACGGTCGCAGGTTCGAATCCGGCCTCGGATGTGTGTGATGTCCTTAGGTTTAAGTAGTTCTAAGTTCTAGGGGTCTGATGACCTCAGATGTTAAGTTCCAAAGTGCTCAGAGCCTTTTGAACCATTTTTGTTAAAGGAGTTTGAAGAGCAACTAGAGGTGGCGTAACCACTAAAGCCAGTAGAGTTTATATTTCTTATTTATAATTTTAACGTCATTTCAAACATTACTTGAAGTTCTGGACCTGAAAGCTAGCACAAATCAGCAACTACAAGAAAGTTATATCTATGTGTGTTGCACATTTGAGAATCTACTGATCAAGACTCGCTTCTTATACGTTATAGGAGCCTTCGAAATTTCCAACGGAGAGCATGTAATCACTTGTTGATTCAGCTGCAGAAGACAGAGAGATCTGCAGGAGCAGCCCGGCGGTTGGGATAGGGCCCCTGTCAGTTTTCAAACCGCGGACGGGATTCCTCAGACTTTGCTTCCTCTGGAGCAATGCGAAATGAAAGCTTGCGGGAAATTACCGCAGATTTCTCCAGAGCCGCAGGGACTTGCCGGCCGTAACGAGGACAACATACTGGGCCCCTGACGTCAGCAACATGGCGGCGCGCCCGTCCTCCCTAATGAGCAGCAGAACGGGCGGGGAACCCCCGCGGCGCGGCGCGGCGCAGCGCTGCCAACCGAGGCCCGTCGCAATCTAATTACGGAGACAATACAACAAAATAAAAACCCTAATGAGTCGTGGCGAGCCGAACGGGCGCCCTGCCACGGAGGAAGAGGGAAGGCAGGACAGTCCTCGGCGTCGCGACGCCAGCGCCGCCTCTCGCCCGGCTCCGGCATTATTTTCCGGCTGCCGTCGGCAAAATTTCTGGCAGCGCTCTCCGCATATTGCTCTGATTGCAATGATTAGTGGGAGAGATTCCTCCGCATTCGCATCTGAATTGCGCCATCTCAGCTGAATGAACGACTTCATTGGAGTCCGGCGCCTGATTTAAGTGCTCCATTACATACTTTTGCGGCACCGAAATTTATCGTAAGCACGAGCTCCTAGGATTCTTATATTTTGGGTGTCTTGTATCAGTGGCGCCAGGAACATAGTATTTTCTTCTCTACACCGGATAAGACAAAATATGTCTTTCTAATGGCACTTAGATAAGTACGAGGGAACTTCAAAAAGTAAGTTACGCATGTCGTCGCACACTACGATCATTATGCAAAAAGAGTGGTGCCTCGCCAAAAGAGGGTACATGTTCTGGGTTTCCTGCAGACGCGGCTCTACTGCGGTACGGATAACACGTGCATCACAGTGTGAGTGAAATGGCGTGGCGACTGGGAAATGATATGCTCGCTAAACCCGCTGGGCAGAACAGGTGATTAGGATTGTGGAAAGGGCCAAATAAGGTTAGGGTCAGTTTCACCTTAAAATTGTAATTTAATAACACATAAAACTCCAAATCTTTCACTGCTGAAGGCCTCCAAACAAAAAATCTTAAAAAACCAAGAAAGTAATTTTAAGTGACTAAAGACAATCAGTTACACTTACAAATAAAATAACTAAATTATACACAAATGTAAACAAGATGCAATACAAACGGCTGAAGGCCCACAATTAGCTTTTCGAGATTTAAAAATAAATTACCATAACCTTTCAAAGGCAGAAGGCAGCAATGTTTTTGCTTAAAGGGTAACTTTAAGTGGCTGAAGGCCCACAACTGATTTTCCAAAATTCAAAAATACCATAAAGCTTTAAGGGCACAAGGCCTTAATGTTTAAGCTTGAAAGGTAATTTTAAGAATAAGCCTCCAAGCGGCTGAAGGCCCACAGTTAATTTTTCAAAATAAAAAAAAAAATCTTTAACCATACGTCTTAAGTTATAGGTGGCTGAAACGCACTAAAAGTAAAGACAACACAACGACAATAACCTTTCAGCAAATATCCACTTGCCGGATTTCAAACTTACTTATACACGGCTGAAGGCCTTTAATTTACATAAAATACAGTAAAACCAAGACATTATAAACAGACACCAATGAAATATGTATTAAGCTACCAAAACTACACACCATGTTGGAAAGCGACAACAGGTGAGAAAAGGACGCTGCCTGAAATTACGTTAGTGGTCAGGGCAGGTAATCGGAACACTAACGGCCACAAAGCAGAAAATTCCGCTGGTACACTTGAGTTTGAAATACGGTAATATAGTTAACTTCACCGAAAAGGAACACTGAATTTACGTCAGTGGCCATGGCAGGTAACCAAAACACTAACGGCCACAAGGCACAAAATTCCGCTGGTGCACTTGAATTGTAGTCAACCAATATTGTTCCCAGAATGAAATTTTCACTCTGCAGCGGAGATCCTAGCAGATTAAAACTGAGTGCCCGACCGAGGCCCGAACTCGGGACCTTTGCCTTTCGCGGGCAAGTGCTCTACCAACTGAGCTACCGAAGCATGACTCAAGCCCGGTACTCACAGCTTTACTTCTGCCTTCTGCTCTCCTACGAACCATGCCGAAGTAGCACTCCTGAAAGAAAGGATACAGCGGAGACATGGCTTAGCCACACCCTGGGGGATGTTTCCAGAATGAGATTTTCACTCTGCAACTTTGACATCCTGGGTCGGTAAGCCCCAAAGCTCATAGCTATCCGACAGCTCTACACACGCTCCGACACTGTTCAGGGACCGCCAGCGGACCCAGCCTACTGCACAACCCGGAGTGCTGGTCCGCAGCAATTGACCGACTCACTGCAGACCACCTATCCAGAAACTATATACCCAAAACCAAAGATGGTACACGGTGCAAATATCGATACACATCGCTGCTGCCACAGGTAGAAGGAAGAAGAACCACTGAATAATCGCAACATAGGCGAGAAACCAAACACAGATAGACAGCCAAGGCCACGAAAACGCATAGCTGGGAGAGAGCACGGCTCAAGAATGTACTCCAAAGTTGAAGTACGCAGGATAGTACGATCCTTGTGGGCAAAATTTTGACATGCTAGACAGATTCACCATGATTTGGGCCGGCCGCGGTGGTCTCGCGGTTCTAGGCGCTCAGTCCGGAACCGAGCGACTGCTACGGTCGCAGGTTCGAATCCTGCCTCGGGCATGGATGTGTGTGATATCCTTAGGTTAGTTAGGTATAAGTAGTTCTAAGTTCTAGGGGACTGATGACCACAGAGTCCCATAGTGTTCAGAGCCATTTGAACCATTTTTCACCATGATTTGGTGGTATGTAGACCAAATGCAATATCGCATCCAAAGACAGTAAAATAGTGCCAACAACTTGACCAAGGCCGGAGAGACGTGGGTGACGCTGATTGGGAAGGAAGCCCGTCGGCATTGTTTACAGGCGACAGTGCCTACGTAGTCAGATTTTCCGACGATGAGAGCACTCAGCGTTTCTCAGATGGAACCGTAACCCAAGGAGTGAATTTCTACAGTCGAGGAACATAACGATTGGTGGAACACGTACTTTTCCGCAAGGTATGTCCTGATACTGGTTCAAAATGATTCAAATGGCTCTGAGCACTAAAAGACTTAACATCTATGGTCATCAGTCCCCTAGAACGTAGAACTACTTAAACCTATCTAAACTAAGGACAGCACACAACACCCAGTCATCACGAGGCAGAGAAAATCACTGACCTCGCCGGGAATCGAACGCGGGAACCCGGGCGTGGGAAGCGAGGACGCTACCGCACGACCACGAGATGCGGGCCGTCCTGATACTATCGTTGCTTTTGCCTTTCCTCCCAGTACAGAGGTTCTGTTCTCGTACGTAAGCGCAATCTTACTGATCGCAACAGCTCGACATCTGACTTAATTTAATTCAGCGAAATGGTAAAATTGTCTGTACTTTAAACTGTTATAACTAGGGTGTTTCACTAAATGTATGTGCCTCTGTGAGTTACGAAGTAGTAGATGAAGGAAATATTTATTGCCTTAGCTCACCATAAAAAACGTTACAATGTCTGCGGATCTATGAACATGATTTATTGTGTTATTATCCAAAGAAAAAAAAATGGTTCAAATGGCTCTGAGCACTATGGGACTTAACATCTGTGGTCATCAGTCCCCTAGAACTTAGAACTCCTTAAACCTAACTAACCTAAGGACATCACACACATCCATGCCCAAGGCAGGATTCGAATCTGCGACCGTAGCAGTCCCGCGGTTCCGGACTGAGCGCCTGAACCGCTAGACCACCGCGGCCGGCTATTATCCAAAGAGTTACAGCAAAAATATACAATTTTTTAAATGGAACAATAGTTGTTTCTATCATGCACTGAAATCAGTAACATCAGCTATGTATACATCAATTTAAATTACATTCCTATCATTTTTAGTTTGGGAGCTACAACCCTTCAAAGTTTCAGGGGCAGATGCCGCACGCGCTGCACATAACACAATGCGCCTTGTAAATGTGGTGCGGCCGAGTTGCAACGTCGCCGGTGTCACGGAACGAGAAGCTTCCTCGATGCGCTGTTAGACTGCCGACTGTCGCCGCACACGGCCGTATACCCGACAGTTCGAGCCACACAAACAAACGGGGCTCGCTGCATCACAGTTACTGCCACCGGATGGAGATGGCATATACGAACAACGAGTACGTTGACATGTTGCTGACGCTTGGCGAGTGCCGACACGATGCCACTGAAGCAGCCATGGCGTACGCCGTGAGAAATCCTAGTCGAAGAGCTCCGGCAGCCATTACGTTCTTACGTGCCGAACAACGACTTCGGGAAACAGGCAGCTTGGTAACGCGCCGCAGTAACAGACGAAGAACTGAAGGAAGTGAGGAGTTGGTTTTAGCTGCAGTACACCACCATCCTCATATCTGTGTGCAGTACAGTACACAGCCACAGGTTTCACCCGTACCGCCTATCACTGACTCAGGAGCTGCATGGAAACGATTTCTGTGCCAGAGTTACATTCTGTGAATGGGTTGGTTGGTTGGTTGGTTTTGGGGGAGGAGACCAGACAGCGAGGTCATCGGTCTCATCGGATTAGGGAAGGAAGGGGAAGGAAGTCGGCCGTGCCCTTTCAAAGGAACCATCCCGGCAATTGCCTGGAGCGATTTAGGGAAATCACGGAAAACCTAAATCAGGATGGCCGGACGCGGGATTGAACCGTCGTCCTCCCGAATGAGAGTCCAGTGTGCTAGCCACTGCGCCACCTCACTCGGTTCTGTGAATGGGCCATGTGTGATTTCAAGCTGGAGTCTTTACGTTCTCTGATGAGTCCACGTTCACAAATTATGGTGCAGTGAATCTCGTTAACGTGCCGTGCACTACTGGGCCGCAGGAAATCCTTGGTGTGTACGAACCGTCGACCGTCAACGTAGGTGGTCTATTAATGTATGGTGTGGAATCCTTGGGGATGAAATCATCGGTTCACACTACTTCGCAGGTACACTGACAGGTGAGTTATATCGCGCGTTTGTAGTCGACAATTTGGGTGGTCTCCTTGAATATGTGTGTCTACACACGAGAGTCCATATGTGGATGCAGCACGATGGTCACCCAGCCCATTCTGCGCGTGCTGTTGTGGAAGAACTAAACAACAGGTTTGCAGGAATGTTGTTGGGGCGCCTTGGTCCTCATTCACGGCCCTCAAGGTCACCCGGTTTAACACCATTAGATTTATTTTGGTGGGGATATCTTACGGATCGTGTTTATGTCACTGAGCCCACATCCCGAGATGACCTAAAACGGCGTACCGAGGACGTTTGTTGCTCCGTGACACCGGCGATGTTATATCTCGTCCGCAGATACTTTAGGAGGCGCATTGTATTGTGCATTCAGGAAGATGGACATACATTTGAACATCTCATTTAAACCAACTTCCCACCGCCAGAACATCCATCACCCACCAATCAGCCGTGTATTATGTGCAGCGTGTGGTAACTGCCCCTGAAACTTTGAAGGGTTGTGGCTCCCAAACTAAAAGTGATAGGAATATAATTTAAATTGATGTATACACAGCTGGTGTTATTGATTCCAGTGCATGATAAAAACAACTATTGTTCCATTTAAAAAATAGTATCTTTTGTTGTAACTCTTTGGATAATAACACAATAAACGATGTTCATTGCTCCGCATTGTAACGTTGCTAATGGTGACCTACCGAAATAAATATTTCCGTCACCTATTACTTCGTAACTTACAGAGGCAAACATATCTAGTGAAACATCATATATATATATATATATATATATAGATGGCAGTAATAAGAGTCGAGGGGCATGAAAGGGAAGCAGTGGTTGGGAAAGGAGTGAGACAGGGTTGTAGCCTCTCCCCGATGTTATTCAATCTGTATATTGAGCAAGCAGTAAAGGAAACAAAAGAAAAATTTGGAGTAGGTATTAAAATTCATGGAGACGAAGTAAAAACCTTGAGGTTCGCCGATGACATTGTAATTCTGTCAGAGACGGCAAAGGACTTGGAAGAGCAGTTGAACGGAATGGACAGTGTCTTGAAAGGAGGATATAAGATGAACATTAACAAAAGCAAAACGAGGATAATGGAATGTAGTCAAATTAAATCGGGTGATGCTGAGGGAATTAGATTAGGAAATGAGACACTTAAAGTAGTAAAGGAGTTTTGCTATTTAGGAAGTAAAATAACTGATGATGGTCGAAGTAGAGAGGATATAAAATGTAGACTGGCAATGGGAAGGAAAGCGTTTCTGAAGAAGAGAAATTTGTTAACATCGAATATAGATTTATGTATCATGAAGTCGTTTCTGAAAGTATTTGTTTGGAGTGTAGCCATGTATGGAAGTGAAACATGGACGATAACTAGTTTGGACAAGAAGAGAATAGAAGCTTTCGAAATGTGGTGCTACAGAAGAATACTGAAGATAAGGTGGATAGATCACGTAACTAATGAGGAGGTATTGAATAGGATTGGGGAGAAGAGAAGTTTGTGGCACAACTTGACTAGAAGAAGGGATCGGTTGGTAGGACATGTTTTGAGGCATCAAGGGATCACAAATTTAGCATTGGAGGGCAGCGTGGAGGGTAAAAATCGTAGAGGGAGACCGAGAGATGAGTACACTAAGCAGATTCAGAAGGATGTAGGTTTCACTAGGTACTGGGAGATGAAGCAGCTTGCACAGGATAGAGTAGCATGGAGAGCTGCATCAAACCAGTCTCAGGACTGAAGACAACAACAACATATATATATATATATATATATATATATATATATATATATATATATAATATGATGCTTCGTGTATAGGGGCGCAGTAAATTTACTATGAATAATCAAACGTATGAAAATGAACCATGTGTATCGCTCTACACAGACTTACACAAACACTGCTAAGTTAAAACATTATGACCATTGCCCATCGCGACGGCAACGGAAGTATCTCAGCGGAGCAGAAACGGCCAAGAAGAAGCTGGTCGAATTTTCACGTGCTACTGTCGTGAGCATATACGGAAAGAGGTAGAAGGACAGTGAAACTACCACTAGTCGCTAAATGACTGGACGTCCACGACTCTTCACAGAACGTAGGATCCGGTGGCTTAGCTGCTCTGTAAAATAGGTTAGATGGTGATCTGTGGCATCACAAGCCTGGTACGCGTGGAAGTCTTTCCGAGCACACCGTTCTTCGCACGTTGTCAAACATGGAACTCCGCAGCTGACCACCCCTACGTGTTCACATATAAATACTGCAATGGGCACTGGAAGATCGGGATTCGACCGTCGATCAAGACAAACGTGTCGGTTCTCCCGATGGCTCACATGTTTCCTACATTAGGTCCATGGTCGTCTCCCCTAACGCCGTCATCGATGTGAACGGCGGCTCGAAACGTGCAGCGCGCCACGGTCTCAGGCTGGTGGGAGCAGTATTATACTATGGGAGACATTCTCCTGTGCTTGCATGTGACCTGTGGTAGTAATGGAAGACACGCTGACTTGTACGAACCACCTGCGTCCCTTCATGCTTGATTTCTTACCCGACGGTGATGTCATCTTTCAGCAGTATAATTGTCCACATCTCGGTGCCAGAACCGTGCTACAGCGATTTGAGGAGCATTAAAGTAAAACTCACATTGATGTCTCGGCGACCAAATGCGCCTGGTGTAAATCCTGTGGAACCCGTCTGGGTCGCTATCGGGCACCATTACCACGTACACAAATCAACGTGAATTACGTGACCTATAAGTATACATCTAATGCCACGCACATCCACAAACCTACCAACAAACTGTCGGATCCATGATACGCAGAATCAGTAATATGAACAATATGAGATTCTGACAAAGACAAGGCGGGTTGCTGATGCAACTGTTTAGATTTGACTAGGATGCAATTACCTCAGAGACTGAAGAATAACTGACAACTGTTTTAGATTCTAGTATCTCTAACTAATCCTAACAATATTAACCAAATTTTTATATAGTACAATTACTATTAGTTTTTACCAGCCTACATTTCCGAAGTATGAGAAATGAGTCGAAAAAAAAAACATTGTTTTTACTGAAGTACTTCCGTCATGCAGCATATGAAACTATACTATTAGTCTTTTAGTCGTATTTTTAACCAAGCAAATATTATCCTAAAAATGAACTCGGAGATGCAGTTTCTGTTCCTTTGCTACTTCTTTAACTTCGATGTTAAAATGTTACTTGTCTTATGTGCTTTTAATGCTTCTTAGTGCTAATTTTCTTTTCCGTCGCGGAATAAAACTCGCCGTATCATCAAGCCTCCCTAATATTCTGGACTTATAATTGTGCGTAGAACTGTTGTCCTGCCGTGGCCCTGAACGGGTGACTTCTCCTTGCAAACCCATGTGTTGACTTCGTGTGGCAAACCCCGCCAGCCTGGTAGGACTGCGAGACCGAGAAACATTTCGTTACAAAATGTACGGTACTTATAGCCGGCAGTGGTGTGCTTGTAGCGCATACACGACACTTTTTTTTTAAAGTCATGAGTGTCCTGACTCGTTCGATGCAGTCTGCTATGAATTCCTCTACTGTGTCAACCTATACATCTCACGGTAGCACTTGCAACCTACGTCCTCAATAATTTGCTGGAGGTATCCCTGTCTCTGTCTTCCTGTACAGTTTTTACCTTCTACAGCTCCTTCTGTTCCATGGAAGTTATTCCCTAATATCTTAACAGATATCCTGCCATTCTCCCCCTTCTTCTTGTCAGTGTTTTCCTTATATTCCTTTCCTCGAAGATTCTCTGGAAAACCTGCTTTCCTTACCTTATCAGTCCACCTAACTATCAACATTCTTCTGTAACACCACATCTCAGGTGCTTCAATTCTCTTCTGTTCAGGTTTCACCACACTACAGTAGAATGCTGTGTTTCAAACGTACAGTCTCACAAATTTCTACCTCAATTTAAGGCCTATGTTTGATACTAGTGATCAGGAATGCCCTTTTTTCCAGTGCCAATTTGCTTTTTACGTCCTCTCTGCTCCGTCAGTCATGGGTTACTTTGCTGCCCAGCTAGCGGAATTCCTTAACTTCATCTGCTTCCTGGTCACCAATACAAGCTTCTCGCTGTCCTCATCTCTGTTACTTCCCATTACTTTCGTCTTTCTTCGATTTACTCTCAATCCATAGTCTCATTAGAATTTTCATTCTATTCAACACATCCTGTAATTCACTGGAGATAGCAATGTCATCAGCGAATCTTCTCACTGAGATCATTTCACCTTGAATTTTGATTTCACTCTTGAACCTTTCCTTTATTTCTGTCATTGGCTCTTCGATGTATAGATTGAACAGTAGGGACGAAAGGCTACATCTCTGTTTCACATCCTTAGTAATTCGAGCACTTTGTTCTTGATCTTCCATTTTTATTGTTAGCTCTTGGTTTCTTGTACATATTGTATATCATCCACCTGTTCTTATAGCTTATCCCTACTTTTCTAAGAATTTTGAAACTCTTGCACCACTTCACGTTGTCGAACGCTTTTTTAAGACCGACAAGTCCTATGAACCTGTCTTGATTTTCTTTAGTGTTGCTTCCATTACCAACAGCAAAGTCAGAATTGCCTCTCTTGTGCCTTTACCTTTCCTAGAGCCAAACTGATAGTTATCTAATGCATCTTCTTTTCCATTATTCTGTGTATTATCATTGTTAGCAACTTGGATACATGAGCTGTCAAACTGATTGCGAGATAATTCTCGCACTCGTCGGCTCTTGGAATCTTCGGAATTTTGCGAACTAGGTTTTTCCGAAAGTCAGAAAGTATACTGCCAGACTTATACATTCTACACACCAACGTGAATAGTCGTTTTTTTGCCACTTCCCCCAATTATTCTAGGTATTCTGATGGAACGGTATCTATCCTACTGCCTCATTCATCCTTAAATCTTCCAAAGCTCTTCTAAATTGTAATACTGGACCTCCTATCAACTCTATATCGACTCCTGCTTGTTCTTCTATCACACCATCAGGCAAGTCGTCGCCCTCATAGAGGCCTTCGATGTACTATTCCCACCTATCCGCTCTCTTCTCTGCATTTAGCAGCGGAATTCCCATTGCACTCCTAATGTTGCCAACCTTGCTTTTAATTTCACCGAAAATTATTTTGCCTTTTCTATATGCTGGGTCAGCTCTTCCGACAATAATTTCTTTTTCTGTTGCTTCACATTTTTCATGCAGCCATTTCGTCTTTGCTTCCCTGCAGTTTCTATTTTTTCATTCATAAGATTTCTATATTCCTGAATTTCTGTGCTTCTATTTTCCTTCTATTTTCCATCACCTAAAGTATTTCTCCTGTTACCCTTTGTTTCTTCGCAGTTACATTCTGAATACCTACGTTTTTCTTTCCGACTTCTGCGATTGACCTTTTTAGAGATGTCATTCCCCCTTCAATCGAACTGCCTACTCGACTATTGCTTATCGCAGCTTCTATTGCCTCAGAACTTCAAGCGCATGTCTTCACTCTTTAGTACTTCCGTATCCCACTTCTTTGCTCAATGATTTTTCCTGACTAGTCTCTTGATTTTTAGCCTACTCAGTTGTGATCTGTGTCTATATTTCGGTATTTCTTTGCCTTTTCCAAGTATACTTTCTCCTCTTGTGATTCTTGAACAGAATATACGCTATTACTAACAGAAATTTATTACAGAACTCAATTAGTCTTTCTCCACTCCCATTCCTAGTGCCACGTCCGCGACCAGTCACGTATCTAAAAACACCACAACCACTATCTGTGTGGAAATCTGCCTCACACCTTAATACACAAGTCTGTGCAACACCGTCTAATTTGTCGTTTCAGCAAGCCAAACTGCCTCGCAATACTGAATCTGCCTTGTTGAATTGTTACAGTGACAAAATGCCGCGCTTGCCTGCTGCCTGCGCTGCTACAATAAGCCACTCAGATTCGCAATAACATTCCCATACATGGTCGGTGCGCTAAAGACAGTTCCGTCAAGGCGTTACCTTTACTGCCTGATGATGGCGAGGAAACAAGGCCACTGTAGTTTTAATTGTGGGAGATGAAGAAGGCAAGTAAACAGGACAGTTTTTCGAGCATTTAAATTTTCCTAGCGAAAGTCACAAGCCGAATCTGGCGCTTACACCTGCATTGGCGGCTTATACAGTATGTAACGGCTGCAGTGTGTGAAACAGGGTAGAGACAGAGACCAAACTGGCGACATCGCAAAGCATTTTATATCTCTGTCTCCAATTAGTACATCACTCGCACACTACTCGTAGTCTACACGCTTAGTAACCAAAGGATCGACCGTCACGTTTCCCATTCCGAAAGCCATAGAGCGCATGATGTTATAGTAATACAAGTGCTACTGAGTTAAAACGCTTAACTGACCCATCCAGGCAAGTATTCCTCAGGAGGCAGAGAGTGTTCCAGGTCTGTGTGAAGTGACGTGTGTACCTTGATCACACCCAGTCCGCATATTCATATTCCATTCATACAACCCACATTTAGGAGTATTTTAATTTTACAACACAATTCTACGTACAGTGGTTATGACCAAATCATGAAAGATGTAGGAGGGACTGGACATATACGTAACACGCTTTTAGGAGCCATACATACGAGATGCGAAATTTCTCCGCGTCGTCCAGGCAGTATTTATCAACGGGGATCAGAATGCTAAAACAGCAAATGTGGCTCTAAATAAAAGGTAATAGGTCAACGAAACTATCTCATTTATATGTTGAACATACGATGTCAAGATGCTAATATCTGTATGGTTGCGTTATTTCTTTACAAAGAACTATTATGGTTATTTAAGGTCTGAAGGCGTGATTATCAGTATTTGGACAAAATTACATTCTGTCTATAGATAAACTGTTTGACATGCTATACGATTCTTACTTTTTGTGTGACTACTGGGTGACAGTTTGGTTGGATATTGATGAGTATATTTCCATTGCCATGTATACGTAAGATTGTGCTTTTGCGGTGGCTGGGCTGAAAGAGTAGCTTGCCTGCAAAAAGTTTTGATTTCAGCTTGGAGAAGACAGAGCAAGACGGACGGATGGGATAACATCGACTGACGGTTGGGGTCGGTCGCCAACTGGCATCACACGAGAAAATATTCAGAATGTGGGAGACCAGAGGCTGCAAGATCGTAGACAGGCCATCTAAAATCTCTCTAACGGCTCGAGAATAATTTGCAGTACATGTGAATTTATTCCATCAGAACTTTTGAATATGAGAAGCATTTCCGCGAAATTTGTACCACGATTGGTTCAAGACGATCAGAAGCAACACCGCACTATGTTGTGCAGGTGACTTTCACAACCGCTTCTAGACAATCGAAACTTTCAGACGTTGTCACTGGCAGTGAAAGTTGTGTTTATGGCTATGACCCTAAAAAAAGCCTCAATTGTTGCAACATAACAATCCTTCTGAAGCTCAGCCAAAAAGTAAATCGACAAGTTCATGCTTTTTTATTTATTCACAGGATTTTCCATAAACAGTTTGTCCCTCCTGGCCAAACGCTCAGTGCTACCGTGGAGTTCTGGGACAAAATGAAAAGAATACGTCACACAGAAGCTGTATGCCACAATGAACTCCACAATGAAAATGGACAGTTGTAAACGACCTGCATTATTCAGAAATTTTTCACTAAAACATAATGAGAGCCGTTCTCCACCCAAAATACTCACCGAATTTAGGTCCGTATAACTCCTTGTTCTTCTCTGAGATGAAAATGAAACCGAAAAGCCGAACATTCGATACGGCAGAGGGTAACAATCACCTCCATATAATAAGCTTCTTGTATCCTTTTCAAAAGTGGCATAAAGGGAAAGGTAGCAGTGCACCATTAAGTAATATACACTCTAAAACAAAAAATATATACCACGAAGGAATTATCTGAATGGGAAGGAAATCTGCAGATGTGATGTAAACGTAAAGACAAGAAAATAATTACAATTTTAGAAAAATTGGATGATTTATTCAAGAGAAAGAGCTTCACAGATTGAGGAAGTCATTAACTCGTTGGTTCTCCTCATGCTTCAGTGCAATCAGATATTCGGCTTGGCATTGATTGACAGAGTTGTTCAACGTCTTTCTGAAGGATAACGTGCCAAATACTGTCCAATTGTCAGAAATCATCATCAAAATCCCGAGCTAGTTGGAGGACTCTGCCCATAATGTGCCAAAGTTCTCAGTTGTGCAGAGATCCGGCGACCTTGCTGAGGAGTGCCAAGAACGAAGACAAGCAGTAGAACCTCTCGCCGTGTGCGGGAGGGCACTATCTTGTTGAAATATATGACCAGGATATGTTGCCATGAAGGGCAAAAACAAAACCACTGTGCTGTAAGGGTGGCAGGGGATTGTAAGGGTAGCTGTAAGGGTGGGGGGATTAGGACAAAGGGGGTCCTAGTGTGATATGAAGTGGCAACGCAGATCATCACTCCTCGCTGTCGGACCGTATGCCGAACAACAGCCAGATTAGTTGGTATCCCACCGATGTCCGGGGCATCTCCAGACACGTGTTCGGCCTGGACTCTCATTGATGGAGTAGAACTGCCTTCGGTGACGAGTTCTGCTTCGAACTGACCCATGATGACCAGTGAAGACGTGTCTGGAATGGTAATTATTTGTTTGTCAGTAGATATGCATCACATCTACCGATTTCCGTCCCATTCGGATAATTCGTTTGTGGTGCGTCTTTCATTTTTTTCTTAGAGTGTATTCTAGGAACTTTTGCGCACCACCTCATATATAATTTCATGTGAACTTTATTAACATGTGTCCTTTATTAACATCAGATCAGTCTTTCACGACAATAAATTTTAAGCTTCTTCAGACGAGTGACAGAGTATCTTTCGGTTATTCAAATCTTGCTCAATTTTGAGAATAATGTTGTAGAATGCGAATGTTTTTATCACCATTAACTTTTCAAATTAATTATTTTTGGGAAAAGAAAATTGTCGTTTCAAAAGCATAGAAAAGGACGTTTCAGTTGAGGTTTTTCAAGGCTAATAGAAATAACTTCTATCTGTCTAGTAGTAATAAGCAATACATACCTTGTAGCTATTGTAATTTATCATATTTCTTTCCGAAAACTATCAATAAAGTTCACTGTTCTATTATGATCAGGGAGCTGGTAACTAAATACTGAATAATAAAGCTTAATGTGAGACATTTTAAACAAAATTTCGACCTATCTGGAACATATTGTTACACATTACGTATTTAATAGACAGTATAAAATGTAAAGTGTTATTTGAATCATTAGTCATCAAGAGCCCGTGATCATTTCATTTTGGGCACTTTTACTTTCACAAGTCCGTCTTGGTCACATAGATTTCTTTATATGTTTATCTTGACGGTGATTTACGTCAGAATATTTTAATGATCTGAAGATGACGATAAGCCGAAACCGGACATAAAGTGTAAAGAAATCTATGTGGTCAAGACGGACTTATGAAAATAAAAGTTCCGAACCATTAGTTCCTCCTTTTGCTTTTAATTATTCCCTTTATTTTAAAATAAATGATGTTATGACGTACCTTTATTACTATATGTTATACAGATGTGTTGTACTTCATTAGAGACAAACCCTCCCACCCCCTACCCTACACCTCCACGTCGAACATTATTTCCTCACTTTCGAATGTTCTAACTATTCCACCTAGTCCTTCACCAGCAATGCGCCTTGTCCATTGATGTCGATACTTTCGAAAACTTAAACATAGTGAACTAAATCCATTCTCAAGGACTACTTTCCAATGATCCGCGTGACTAATTTGCCACAACTAGTTCTAATCAGTCGCCTCACGTTTTACGCGGTTAGCGCCTGGCGCATCCTTGTGCAGACTTTAATGCAGGAACGGATGCCTACGCAACAGGCGCCAGCTTTTTAAAGAGACTGAAACACATTATGAAGGTATGAGCAACTGAATACTCCTTTAAAGGGAGGTAATAACACGTTCCATCCTCAGTTAGATAATGGATTCTGTAGGCGACAGATTACAAAATCTAATCACGTGATACAAAAGCGCTCAACTTCTTAGATGTTATTACTTTACATAAAAAACTTCCTGGTGTATCCTGGCTATCGAAGCAGGACAACAAAATACGGCAGTTCCGACATCTAGTTGGTTACCCATCCCAAGAAGATATTTTAATGAAAACAGTGACAAGGAAATATAACAAACTTTTCGTCAATAATACCTAGCAAAATAAGATCCCAGATACATATTCTCCAGTTCAAATTCTACCTATTGATATACACGAAGATGATAGTACACTTACCTTTTATTAGGACAGTATTATAATTTTTCTGTGTTTGTAGCACTACTACTGTCGTGTTACATTGCTCCAGTCAGTGTGTTGTACCGAGCGAGGTAGCGCAGTAGTTATCAGAATGGACCCGCATGAAGGAGCGCGACGGTTCAAACCCGCGTCCGGCCATCCAAATTTAGATGTTCCGTGATTTCCCCAAATTGCTTCAGACAAATGCCGGGATGGTTCCTTTGAAAGGGCACCGCTGATTTCCTTCCCCGTCCTTACCTAATCCCATTGGACCCATGACCTCGAAATCTGGTCCCCCCCCCCCCCCCCCCCCTCCAAATCAAGAAATCAGTGTGTAGTAAAGATGATTTGTATGTACGAAAAACCGGAACTATTATTTATATTAGAAATCACTTAATTAAACAGAAAACTGAATTTATCGGTAAATTTGGAAGTGTGTGTGTGGTGGTGGTTTTTAGTGTTTAACGTCCCGTCGACAACGAGGACATTAGAGACGGAAGTGTGTGTGTCTGTGTCTGCATAGGAGTTCAGTTTTTTTATCTATTTTTTATCTGTTTGTGTTGTCTTCTGTGTACGGTTCCTTTAGCCCCAGAACACTAACGGGGAGAAAATCCTATGTTGCCACCTACTCCACATTTTATTCAAAGAAAGTCGTAATGTACAGGTTATGTTAATTACAGTTATTAGATCCCCAGTGGGATATTACATGTCAAATTAACTACAAAATGTCCTGGTCCATCCCCTATTGCTAACGTAAATTTCATGAGGGTTCAGTAACCTAGGGCTAATGTGTCAATGTATTATACTCTGACACAATTGAAGATTTATCCATCATGGCACTTTTTTTTTTTTTTTTTTTTTTTTTTTTTTTTTTTTTTTCATCGGTCTACTGACTGGTTTGGTGCGGCCCGCCACGAATTGCTTTCCTGTGCTAACCTCTTCATCTCAGAGTAGCACTTGCAACCTACGTCCTCAATTATTTGCTTGACGTATTCCAATCTCTGTCTTCCTCTACAGTTTTTGCCCTCTACAGCTCCCTCTAGTACCATGGAAGTCATTCCCTCATGTCTTAGCAGATGTCCTATCATCCTGTCCCTTCTCCTTATCAGTGTTTCCCACATATTCCTTTCCTCTCCGCATAGAACCTCCTCATTCCTTACCTAATAAGTCCACCTAATTTTCAACATTCGTCTACAGCACCACATCTCAAATGCTTCGATTCTCTTCGGTTCCGGTTTTCCCACAGTCCATGTTTCACTACCATACAATGCTGTACTCCAGACGTACATCCTCAGAAATACCTTCCTCAAATTAAGGCCGGTAATTGATATTAGTAGACTTCTCTTGGCCAGAAATGCCATTTTTGCCATAGCGAGTCTGCTTTTGATGTCCTCCTTGCTCCGTCCGTCATTGGTTATTTTACTGCCTAGTTGGCAGAATTCCTTAACTTCACTGACTTCGTAACCATCAATCCTGATGTTAAGTTTCTCGCTGTTCTCATTTCTACTACTTCTCATTACCTTCGTCTTTCTCCGATTTACTCTCAAACCATACTGTGTATTCATTAGACTGTTCATTCCGTTTAGCAGATCATTTAATTCTTCTTCACTTTCACTCAGGATAGCAATGTCATCAGCGAATCATATCATTGATATCCTTTCACCTTGTATTTTAATTCCACTCCTGAACCTTTCTTTTATTTCCATCATTGCTTCCTCGATATACGGATTGAAGAGTAGGGGCGAAAGGCTACAGCCTTGTCTTACACCCTTCTTAATACGAGCACTTCGTTCTTGATCGTCCACTCTTATTATTCCCTCTTGGTTGTTGTACATATTGTATATGACCCGTCTCTCCCTATAGCTTACCCCTACTTTTTTCAGAATCTCGAACAGCTTGCACCATTTTATATTGTCGAACGCTTTTTCCAGGTCGACAAATCTTATGAACGTGTCTTGATTTTTCTTTAGCCTTGCTTCCATTATTAGCCGTAACGTCAGAATTGCCTCTCTCGTCCCTTTACTTTTCCTAAAGCCAAACTGATCGTCACGTAGCGCATTCTCAATTTTCTTTTCCATTCTTCTGTATATTATTCTTGTAAGCAGCTTCGATGCATGAGCTGTTAAGCTGATTGTGCGATAATTCTCGCACTTGTCAGCTCTTGCCGTCTTCGGAATTGTGTGGATGATGCTTTTCCGAAAGTCAGATGGTATGTCGCCAGACTAATTATTCTACACACCAACGTGAATAGTCGTTTTGTTGCCACTTCCCACTAATGATTTTAGAAATTCTGATGGAATGTTATCTATCCCTTCTGCCTTATTTGACCGTACGTCCTCCAAAGCTCTTTTAAATTCTGATTCTAATACTGGATCCCCTATCTCTTCTAAATCGACTCCTGTTTCTTCTTCTATCACATCAGACAAATCTTCACCATCATAGAGGCTTTCAATGTATTCTTTCCACCTATCTGCTCTCTCCTCTGCATTTAACAGTGGAATTCCTGTTGCACTCTTAATGTTACCACTGTTGCTTTTAATGTCACCAGAGGTTGTTTTGAATTTCCTGTATTCTCAGTCTGTCCTTCCGACAATCATATCTTTTTCGATTTCACATTTTTCCTGCAGCCATTTAGTCTTAGCTTCCATGCACTTCCTATTTATTTCATTCCTCAGAGACTTGTATTTATGTATTCCTGATTTTCCCGGAACATGTTTGTACTTCCTCCTTTCATCAATCAACTGAAGTATTTCTTCTGTTACCCATGGTTTCTTCGCAGCTACCTTCTTTGTACCTATGTTTTCCTTCCCAACTTCTGTGATGGCCCTTTTTAGATACGTCCATTCCTCTTCAACTGTGTTGCCTACTGCGCTATTCCTTATTGCTGTATCTATAGCGATAAAGAACTTCAAACGTATCTCGTCATTCCATAGAACTTCCGTATCCCACTTCTTAGCGTATTTATTCTTCCTGACTAATGTCTTGAACTTCAGCCTACTCTTCATCACTACTACACTCCTGGAAATTGAAATAAGAACACCGTGAATTGATTGTCCCAGGAAGGGGAAACTTTATTGACACATTCCTGGGGTCAAATACATCACATGATCACACTCACAGAACCACAGGCACATAGACACAGGCAACAGAGCATGCACAATGTCGGCACTAGTACAGTGTATATCCACCTTTCGCAGCAATGCAGGCTGCTATTCTCCCATGGAGACGATCGTAGAGATGCTGGATGTAGTCCTGTGGAACGGCTTGCCATGCCATTTCCACCTGGCGCCTCAGTTGGACCTGCGTTCGTGCTGGACGTGCAGACCGCGTGAGACGACGCTTCATCCAGTCCCAAACATGCTCAATGGGGGACAGATCCGGAGATCTTGCTGGCCAGGGTAGTTGACTTACACCTTCTAGAGCACGTTGGGTGGCACGGGATACATGCGGACGTGCATTGTCCTCTTGGAACAGCAAGTTCCCTTGCCGGTCTAGGAATGGTAGAACGATGGGTTCGATGACGGTTTGGATGTACCGTGCACTATTCAGTGTCCCCTCGACGATCACCAGAGGTGTACGGCCAGTGTAGGAGATCGCTCCCCACACCATGATGCCGCGTGTTGGCCCTGTGTGCCTCGGTCGTATGCAGTCCTGATTGTGGCGCTCACCTGCACGGCGCCAAACACGCATACGACCATCATTGGCACCAAGGCAGAAGCGACTCTCATCGCTGAAGACGACACGTCTCCATTCGTCCCTCCATTCACGCCTGTCGCGACACCACTGGAGGCGGGCTGCACGATGTTGGGGCGTGAGCGTAAGACGGCCTAACGGTGTGCGGGACCGTAGCCCAGCTGCGCTGCATGGTGACGGTTGCGAATGGTTCTCGCCGATACCCCAGGAGCAACAGTGTCCCTAATTTGCTGGGAAGTGGCGGTGCGGTCCCTTACGGCACTGTGTAGGATCCTACGGTCTTGCCGTGCATCCGTGCGTCGCTGCAGTCCGGTCCCAGGTCGACGGGCACGTGCACCTTCCACCGACCACTGGCGACAACATCGATGTACTGTGGAGACCTCACGCCCCACGTGTTGAGCAATTCGGCGGTACGTCCACCCGGCCTCCCGCATGCTCACTATACGCCCTCGCTCAAAGTACGTCAACTGCACACGCGGTTCACGTCCACGCTGTCGCGGCATGCTACCAGTGTTAAAGACTGCGATGGAGCTCCGTATGCCACGGCAAACTGCCTGACACTGACGGCGGCGGTGCACAAATGCTGCGCAGCTAGCGCCATTCGACGGCCAACACCGCGGTTCCTGGTGTGTCCGCTGTGCCGTGCGAGTGATCATTGCTTGTACAGCCCTCTCGCAGTGTCCGGAGCAAGCATGATGGGTCTGACACACCGGTGTCAATGTGTTCTTTTTTCCATTTCCAGGAGTGTATATTGTGATCTGAGTCTATATCTGCTCCTGGGTACGCCTTACAGTCCAGTATCTGATTTCGGAATCTCTGTCTGACCATGATGTAATGTAATTGAAATCTTCCCGTACCTCCCGGCCTTTTCCAAGTATTTTTTCCTCCTCTTGTGATCCTTGAACAGGGTATTCGCTGTTACTAGCTGAAACTTGTTACAGAACTCAATTAGTCTTTCTCCTCTTTCATTCCTTGTCCCAAGCCCATATTCTCCTGTAACCTTTTCTTCTACTCCTTCCCCTACAACCGCATTCCAGTCGCCCATGAGTATTAGATTTTCGTCCCCCTTTACATACTGCATTACCCTTTCAATATCCTCATACATTTTCTCTATCTGTTCATCTTCAGTTGCAACGTCGGCATTTATAGCTGAACTATCGTTGTCGGTGTTGGTCTGCTGTCGATTCTGATTAGAACAACCCGGTCAGTGAACTGTTCACAGTAACACACCCTCTGCCCTACCTTCCTATTCATAACGAATCCTACACCTGTTATACCATTTTCTGCTGCTGTTGATATTACCCCATACTCATCTGACCAGAAATCCTTGTCTTCCTTCCACTTCACTTCACTGACCCCTACTATATCTAGATTGAGCCTTTGCATTTCCCTTTTCAGATTTTCTAGTTTCCCTACCACGTTCAAGCTTCTGCCATTCCACGCCCCGACTCGTAGAACATTATCCTTTCGTTGACTATTCAATCTTTTTCTCATGGTAACTTCCGCCTTGGCAGTCCCCTCCCGGAGATCCGAATGGGGGACTATTCCGGAATCTTTTGCCAATGGAGAGATCATCATGACACTTCTTCAACTACAGGCCACATGTCCGGACGTCGTAAGGTATCCCTTTTAAGTTCGTAGTTGATCGATTAAATCAGTTTTTTTATTACAGAGGGCTGCTAACCCTCTGACCGAACACGCTGAGCTATCGTGCCCTCTGACAGCGTTCTGTAAACCTTGAACTGACTAGTCCATGGCCAAGTAACTTTCGCTCGCATAACGTAACACATGGATATCAACCAAACTTGGTACATATATCAGGCAACAATAGCTGTGGGGAGGTAATAACCACTTACCTACCAAAGGGTGTGGGGTGAGGGAGAAAAAGAAGCGTAGCTCGCGACTCATGAGCTGCCAGACTTCCTTCATTCAGTATTTGGGAATGAGACTTGCAACAAAGTTTACTCTTAATTTCAAACCCTTACGAAACTTTTTCTGGCTGACATCCGCTACAAAATGATGAAAAAATGTATAGCTCTTACTATTTATCCGTGCAGCAAAAGTACCGTATGGGGCATGACATTATGCACTACCGGCCATTAAAATTGCTATACCACGAAGATGGTGTGCTACAGACACGAAATTTAACCGACAGCTACAACGTGCTGACATTAGGAAAGTTTCCAGTTCACTGGCGTTGCCTGGTGAAACGTTGTTGTGTTGCCTCGTGTCAGGAGGAGAAATGCGTACCATCACGTTTCCGACTTTGATAAAGGTCAGATTGTAGCCTATCGCGATTGCGATTTATCGTATCGCGACATTGCTGCTCGAGTGTGTCGAGATACAATGACTGTTAGCAGAATATGGAATCGGTGGGTTCAGGAGGGTAATACGGAACGCCGTGCTGGATCCCAACGGCCTCGTATCACTAGCAGTCGACATGCCAGGCATCTTATCCGCATGGCTGAAACGGATCGTGCAGCCACGTCTTAATCCCTGAGTCAACAGATGGGGACGCTTGCAAGAGAATAACCATCTGCACGAACAGCTCGACGACGTTTGCAGCAGCATGTACTATCAGCTCGGAGACCATGGCTGCGGTTACCCTTGACGCTGCATCACAGACAGGTGTGACTGCGATGGTGTACTCAACGACGAACCTGGGTCCAAGAATGGCAAAACGTCGTTTTTTCGTATGAATCCAGGTTCTGTTTACAGTATGATGATAGTCGCATCCGGGTTTGGCGACTTCGCTGTGAACGCACACTGGGAGCGTGTATTCGTCATCGCCATACTGTCGTGTCACCCGGCGAGATGGTGTGGGGTGTCATTGGTTACACGTCTCGGTCAACTCTTGTTCGCATTGCCGGACCTTTGAACAGTGGACGTTGCATTTCAGATGTGTTACGACCCGTGACTCCACCCTGCATATGATCCCACCAAAACCCTACATTTCAGCAGGATAATGCACGACCGCAAGTTGCAGAGTAGTGACTGGCGTATTGTGACGAGCCAGTTGCTCGCCCACCATTGACCAGACGTTTTCAATTGGTGAGAGACCTGGAGAATGTGCAGGCAAGGGCAGCGGTCGAACATTTTCTGTATCCAGAACGGCCCGTACAGGACATGCAACATGCGGTCGTGCATTAGCCTGCTGAAATGTAGGATGTCGCAGGGATAGAATGAAGGGTAGAGCCCCGGGTCGTAACACATCTGAAATGTAACGTCCACTGTTCAAAGTGCCGTCAATGCGAACAAGAGGTGACAGACTTGTAACCAATTTCACCCCATACAATCACGCCAGGTGATACGCCAGTATGGCGATGACGAATACACGCTTGCAATGTGCGTTCACAGAGGTGACGCCAAACACGGATGCGATCATCATGGATTCATCCGAAAAAATGACGTTTTGCCATACGTGAACCCAAGTTGGTCGTTGAGTACACCATCGCAGGCGCTCCTGTCTGTGATGCAGCGTCAAGGGTAACCGCAGCCATGGTCTCCGAGCTGATAGTCAGTGCTGCTGCAAACGTCGTCGAACTGTTCGTGCAGATAGTTGTTGTCTTGCAAACGTCCCCATCTGTTGACTCGGGATCGAGACGTGGCTCCACGATCTGTTACAGCCATGCGGATAAGATGCCTGTCATCTCGACTGCTAGTGATACGAGGTCGTTGGGATCCAGCACGGCATTCCGTATTACCCTCCTGAACCCACCGATTCCATATTCTGCTGACAGTCATTTGATCTCGACCAACGCGAGCAGCAATGTGATACGATAAACCGATATCGCGATAGGCTACAATCCGACCTTTATCAAAGTCGGAAACGTGATGGTACCCATTTCTCCTCCTTACTCGAGGCATCACAACAACGTTTCACCAGGCGACACCGGCCAACTGCTGTTTGTGTATGAAAAATCAGTTGGAAACTTTCCTCATGTCAGCACGTTGTAGGTGTCGCCACCGGCGTCAACCTTGTGTGAATGCTCTGAAAAGCTAATCATTTGCACATCACAGCATCTTCTTCCTGTCGGTTAAATTTCGCGTCTGTAGCACGTCATCTTCGTGGTGTAGCAATTTTAATGGCCAGAAGTGGTATTAGTCTAATTACAGCTACACACAAGGCATTCCCGTGCAACATACGCGAAGAGGCAGGAAGAAAGCCTAATATACGGTGGAATACGATGTGTCCTTCGCCAAGCACTTAACAGTGGTTTGGAGAGAATGGCTGTAGGCGCAGATGTAGAACACATACGACGACCTCCGCTTTGTAGCACGTATGGCCCAGGGCAGGGCTGTCTCGAGCAGAAGATGTCGTGGGACGTTGCGCCGGCAGTGAGAATGCGTCGGCCATGCATTATTCATGGCCGGCGCTGTATCGTGATCGATTCCGGGCAGGCCCCGTCGCTCGCTGACGACCGCCCTCTGGGCCGTTATCGAGTTAAGTCCGCGGCGACCCGACTAACGCCCCGCCAGCCGAACAGCCAGACGGAGTCCGAACGGTCTGCTCCGCTGCGGTCTCGCCCGCGCTGGTCCGGGCTAACGAGGCGGGACATCTGTCGCACTGCGGCTGCACCGTAAGCGCTCCCTCCGACGGCCGCCCCGCTCTGGTCGGTGTATCTCGAGACTCATGGCACAGTCTCTCGGCAACAACTGCGTAAGGGGTTCTCTCGGCCAGAAGCGTGGGAGAAGTGCGGAAGGAAAGGGGACCATGAAAAAGTCTTAACTCACTCAAGGCTTTAATGAACCAAATGCTGAAGTTTATTCAGTCTAGAGCGAGATACCCTATTTTCAATTTTCTCCAACACAGAATTATTCTCTTCACAGAAATAAGTTGTTTGTCAAAAATAGCAACATCAAATCAAAACACTTCTATGTGAGCCGCCGCAACGACGCGAAGAATGTTAAGTCTACGATGCGTGTTTTTTAAGTAAGTGCTGTTGTGGTTGGAGGAGAGCCAACACCGAGTCACTAAAGGAGGCCGAAATGCACGCGTTTTAGGTCACGCAGGCTGGCGTGAGGTCTGGAACATGACAAGGGAATTAGAATTGATAAAAACGTAGTTGGTGGAATACTTAACTTTAATCCATTAACGGAGAACGTCGCTCTTTATGGTACATGATTCACAATATCAATAATACGGATACTGGCGCCTTCCAAATAACGTAGCTGAAGGCTATGCTAACTATCGTCTCGGCAAATGAGAGCGTAGAAGTCAGTGAACCATCGCTAGCAAAGTCGGCTGTACAACTGGTGCGAGTGCTAGGAAGCCTCTCTAGACCTGTCGTGTGG
This sequence comes from Schistocerca gregaria, assembly GCF_023897955.1. Taxonomy (NCBI): domain Eukaryota; kingdom Metazoa; phylum Arthropoda; class Insecta; order Orthoptera; family Acrididae; genus Schistocerca; species Schistocerca gregaria. The sequence goes on along the minus strand of NC_064927.1, from coordinate 120,052,360 downwards.
CGGCGCTCGGTCTGCAATCACTGATAGTGGCGACACGCGGGTCCGACGTATACTAGCGGACCGCGGCCGATTTAAAGGCTACCACCTAGCAAGTGTGGTGTCTGGCAGTGACACCACAAGTGACGTTTTAAAATTTAAGAAAAAAACGTGCTAAGATATCCCAATAATTTTGTTTTTACATGAAAGCCTGTACCTTAATCTACGCACAGACGCCATTACAGTCAGATTCTTCCTTGTTTACGTTGCGTACTGAGTGCCTCCGATGATCGTGACTGCCGCCGACTGAGAAGAACGGGCTGTCATAAGATTTCTTAGTGCTAAAGGCCTAAAAGCGATCGATATTCATCGTGAGAAAACGTTATGAGTGATGGAATGTGACACACACACACAGTGGTTACGGTTACTACAAGCCACACCACAAGTTGGGAAACGGAGCCAAAATTCTAGTAGTTTACTGTCGAGTTGGGATTATCTTACACAAATGTTTTATTCGTATCTTACAGAAACTACCAGTACGTCAATAAACAGCCTTTTAAACAAGCCGCTAACGGCAATCAAGTAATTTACAGCAATACAACAATCTTTAAAAAAATTCTTTTTTTTAAAAAAAATAGAAGTAGCAGTACGGCAATAAACAACGTTTCAAAACACGCCGCTAACGGCAATCAAGTCATTTACAGCAATGCAACAGTTGAACAATTTCTTTTAAATACGGCAGTCAAGTCATTTATAGCACAACAACAGTTTAAAAATTTCTTTAAAAAAAACAGAAGCTAACAGTACGGCAATAACAGCCTTTCAAAACACGGTGCTAACGGCAATCAAGTAATTTATAGCAATACCACAATTTAAAAAATTTCTTTTTTAAAAAAAGACACAGAAGTTAGCAGTACGGCAAAAACATCCCGCTAACGGCAATCAAGTCATTTACAACAATGCAACAGTTTTAAAAAATTTAAAGAATATTAGTAAACAGGCTACTAAACTACATACACAACTTTGTTAATAAAGTACGGTGAGGTAGTGAAGCTTCCAACACCGCCATTAAAAAGATTAAACAAGTCTCAGCAAACACACGATTAATGGCAATAAAAGAATTTACAAACTTGGAGGAATTTAAAATTTTTTAAACAAAAGTGTCCTGGAATATCATTAGAACATTATAGATATGACGGACCCGTTAAGGCGGCCACAAATCACCCACTCAGGGATGCTCAGGCTAGGCAGAATACTGACCAATTTAAATACGCCCGTAAACATAATTGCCACTCTCAGGTTGGTCGCTGCACCGACTTTTAGCCAGCGAAAACTTGTAATAAGATGGCTTAACTTGCTGACAGAATTAGAGCTAACCTCGTACAAGGAAACAGTCCTGAATAAGCGACCACATGATCAACCAACAAGGAGCATGAATTTACACATAACACACGACAGAATAGCGAAACAATTAAACTGACAAAACTACACCTCCCATCGGGAAGTAACGAGAGAAGCAGGAAAGATCACTGTCTTCAATTACACCGGTGCCGGGGACAGGAAACCCGATTGCCGGAAGCCACAAGGCAGAAGAGATGCTGGTTATGCAAACTTATTACTTAATGATTAAACCTTCCACTAACTTAACTTGCAATTATTCTCGAATATGCAGTACACAACCTCCGATGGAAAGGATCCACACATCCGACCGCACACGCGTCGCCAGTGTACCCAACACGCCACGGTCACGCGACAACACGCTCTGTCACCGGAGTTCACGTCTTCTGTGCAACGTTGACGGGTAGTGACCGCTACTTCATGTTAGGTGTCTCCTTTTAAACTCCAGTGTTGAAACGGAGGACTTCAAGAAGCTTGTTAACGTGCCACCAAGGTGAAATGAACAGCAAGTACTCGTGGGGCGATTATGTATACAACCAACCCGCGGGGAGCTCTTCCGTCAACTCCAGCCGCTCTTTACACACAACCGACATACATCACGTTGCGACTCGGTACATTCGACCACCTCTGGTACGCTCTGGCGAGCCACACTGCCCTGCCGTGTCCACCAGACTCTCTGAGCGCACGCACATACTTCCACGCCACCACACGAAGTTAGCACAGGTCAAAGATCTCATTTCCTCCACAGCACTTTCCCGGAAGCAAAAACGCAGATATCTATAGCAGAGGGAAAAGAGAACCAAGCTCCCACTTAATGACAGGCACCATATCAAACAAACATGTCAGGAGAAGAAAAGGAAAACCAATGCAATTTAAACACAAGGTGTAGCACGAGACGATACACGGCTCAGAATGGTAAGAAAGTGGGTGAGAGCATTTAAAGATGGCCGCACAAATGTGCATGATGAACAACGGAGTTGGCGTCCTTTCGTCGTTAATGAAAGCTTGGTGCAGGAAGTTGACAATAAGGTGAGAGAAAACAGACGCTTTACGATTTCCTCCCTCCGGGATGACTTTCCTAATATTTCTCGTAGTGTTTTGAATGGCATTGTGACAGAGCACTTGATTTACCGAAAATTGTGCGCACGTTTGGTAACGAGAATGTTGACGGATGTGCACAAAACCAAACGTTTAGACAGTGCATTAACTTTCCTTGAGCGGTATCACAACGACGGTGATGATTTCTTAAGCCAAACTGGTACGGGCGATGAAACATAGGTGGCCTACGTCACACCAGAATCAAAGCAACAGTCCGTGGAAGTTGAGCAAGGGCATCGTTTTGCTGCAAGACAATGCCCGTCCGCACGTGGAGAATCAGACCAAAGATCTCATCACATCTTTCCGATGGGAAACTCTAGATCTGCCTCCGTACAGCCCCGATCTTTCGCCCAGTAACTACCATCTGTTCCTGCACTTGAAGAAACACTTGGGCGGTCAGCGTCTTCAAGACGATGACGAAGTCAAAACAGTGGTGATGCAGTGGTTAACAATTCAGGCGGCAGACTTCTATGAGTAGGGTATTCAAAAACTGGTACAACGTTATGACAAGTGCCTCAATATTGACGGAAATTATGTAGAAAAGTAAATCAAGGTACAGGCTTTCATGTATAAATAAAATTATTGAGATATCTTAACACGTCTTTTTTTAATTTGGAAACGGTACTTACTTAAAAAACACACCTCGTATATTCAGGTTTTTTCCAGGTCTGCTGTAACATGACCTTAGGGATGGTACCAATGACTTCCACAGTCCGAGTACAAAGGTCTCGAAGGCCCTGCACTGCAGTGGCGAACACCCTGGCTTTCTCGTACACCCAGAGAAAAAATGCAATGGTATGATTTCAGGAGAAAGAGGGGGCCACTTCTCGGATCTATCACGTCCAATCCTAGAAATATTCGATCTAGAATTCACAACCTTTGAACTGCGAACAGCCCTCTCTTAACTATGTGAACTGTGGACAGGGGTAAACTGGGGCATGTAAACTCTGCTGACAGAGGATTAGTCAGCCAGTTAGCGTTACAAGGGAGACACCACGAGCAGGTTGGCTGATTGGCCCCCATATTCGCCACCAAAATCATAACTAAAACATCAGTCAACAAACACATCACTGACAAACATCAAATTGTCAAAAATAAGTCGTCCGGTTTCTTCTTCTTCAGTTCCAGGGGCCAAAACCGAACCGGTCGATGACTCTTTCCTTCAAGTCTTCCATCTGCCCCCATACAGAATCTCTTCAAGACGGTAGACAGAAGGACAGGCAGAATAAAACGAAGCTTCACAACTCTTGATGGTACTGCTGCAGATCGGCCCAGATAGCTGGCGGAAACATGGCTTCGAGGCATACGTACGTGTCGAAAACGTAGTCGGTAATTTTTACTATTTCAGGATTTTGTTCCAATACCTGCTCTCCACACAATAACGCTGCTCCCCACAAACTCTCTCTCCCAGAGCAATCGGCGGCCTCTTATTCACTTTAAATAAATTCGCAGTTGCGAATAAGGACAACCATCAGCTGTAGAATGGAACGAAGACAGTGAGAATTTGCGCCAGACCGGGACTCGAACCCGAATTTCCCGCTTTTCGCGTGCGGTTGTCTTACCATTTGGCTATCCGAGCACGACTCACGGTCAAACCCAAACTTCCATATGTTGTCAACCATGCGTCTACTGTCTGCACCCGTACATCCATTTTGTATATTCACGTACAGGTCAGGCGCTGTATTTGAAAGATGCCTGGCCGGCATCGGCAGATAATCACGAGGTTGCAGTGCCTGTGTTATTCATCTTGTTTATTTGGTCCGTCGTTCTGTGGCGGCGTTTCCCGCAGAGGCGTGGTACTTCTGCGGGCGGCTGTAGCTGCTATGTCTTCCTCTACCGGTCACCGCCGAACTCTTCATAGCCAGTTTCTTTGGCCAAATCGATTTCGTGCTTTCTGGTATCGATGGGCGATCATACCACGTGTAGGACATGATGAAGCGGGAATGTGAATCACCTACATGAGTAGTGAGTAAAAGTGAATAAAACGGAGTGAGTGACCAGAACGACGTGTTTCTCGAACGTGAGTAAATGGCTGTTCGCAGTTCACCAGTTTCGACACCGAGGGGTTATTAGCGGATTATTCGATAAGCCGATAAACCGGCTCGGTCCGCAGTTCACACGGCAACATAATGAGATGGGAAAAGAGCCGATCTGAACACGACGAGTACTCTTGTCAAAACTGAAACGAACAGCAGCTCGACGAGGAACAGACTTAGGACACTGCGGGCAGAAAACGCCGCCGCCGAGAAAAAACAAATTCCGCTACGCGACTACGATGTGACCTCGGCCGATACACCAACAAACTGAGTTGCTCCGTCACAAGCGGCGCTGTGGCACAGGCGGAAGTTAACTATGATTGCTCGCGCGACGAGCAAGGCGACACTGCCCATAGACAACGGGTAGCGTACCGAGAATATTTTTGACGAATATTAGGTCACCGTTTCAGGAAAGGTTAAAAACACAATAGTAACGTATGTGGACTTTATCCAACGTTACCATACTGTAGACAAGAATGTGTTGTTGAAAGTCCTTCGTATCAGAGGACGGGCCCTGGTAACATTGGTAGTACTAAAAGAGACACTGAAAGGCACAACTGCTATGGTCAGACACCGAAGCTTAGTGTCTTAAGACTTTGAAACAGGGACAGGAGTTCGTAAAGGAGATAGTTTTCAACGATTCTGTTCAGCTTGTTGCTGATGAAATGGTCCAACAGTGGAGACAGAAGAACAAAACCATCTCTATTCAAGGTGTGCAGAATTGGGTACAAAACACCACATATAGTGCTTAACCCTTGGCGATGATGCGGCGTTGCTACATACGAAAGAAGAAGATACAATAATGGCATTAGAAAATCTTGCAGTAGTTGCAGCAAAATCCGGACTCAAGATAGAGTACGATAAGACCAAGTCCTGAATTCAGAGGCCAACATGAAGGTTGAAGGTCAAGAGGTGAATGTAAACAGTTTTCGTTACCTGTGCGAAAACCTAACAGATAAGTTACAGCCCAGCAATAACATAACAGACAGATCACAAACGTTGGACAAACTACTATATCTTGCAAAAACAATCTCTGGAAACAAAAACCTTTCTATATGTCAACAATCAGAAATTCCGCTTTGTACGCAAAGGTATTGACTATCGCCGGCCGCGGTGGCCGAGCGGTTCTAGGTGCTTCAGAACGGCGCGACTGCTACGATCGTAGGTTCGAATCCTGCCTCGGATCTGTGTGATGTCCTTAGGTTAGTTAGGTTTAAGAAGTTCTAAGTTCTAGGGGACTGATGACCTCAGATGTTAAGTCCCATAGTGCTCAGAGCCATTTGTACGAATTTTTGAATTGACTATCTGTAGCTAGAGAGGATGCGTCCGGCTGGAGAATGTGGAGCAGCAGATATTGAGGGACATTTGGGGTACGAGAAAACAAAGCGGCGTCTCGCTACGTAGATAAAGGCAGAAAGTGCACGATAGATTTGGACCAACGTGGAAGAGAAGACTGAGATTTTCCGGGCATATTTTTGTGATGGAGGACGCAACATGCTTAACAGGAAACATCTGTATGAAATAAATCAAGGGGAATGACAACACACTGATAAAGTGGATACGTAACAGCACAGGATAGGTACAGCTATAGGAATACAGCAGAAGATTATACCAGAATCAAAATTTGAGAGGAGAAAGAACCATGAGGGGGCAGAGAATGAAAATGTATTGTGAAGAAAGAAGACGTTCTGAACGAGACATTGGTTATCTTGAAAAGTCGAAATAAAGCAAATAATAATGATAACAAAAACAAAGATAATAATGAATATTTGATTATTAGCAATCAGTAACAGGAGTAATCACTAATGATAGTCAAATCTATGTTATTAAGTAATGTTATATTCCTCTTCAGTCTTCAATGATCGACGCGTCTATCTCTTTGTTTATGTTTATGAATGACTGAACAATGTCGAATGACATTGTTGCGTTCACTAACAAAAGGCTATTTTCCCGCGCTTTTCCGGAGTACCGGGCAAAACTCCTCAGGCTGTCACCCGTAGGCCGTCGTCATTGGATAAATACCGAATGCACATTTTGAAATGAAGGAGAGGACGAACCCAGGTGTTTCCCGGTAGTTATCTATATCAGGTGTCGCTTCCGCGACAGCGGTTAGCCATAAAGAAGGAAGATCTGAGCAGAGAAGTCGAAACGTCGAGCACTGAAGAAGTCTGAAGACGCGGCGTTGTAGTTCTCAAGATCGTGGGTACGAGAGGCTGCTTTTACGGCAGCCTAAAAAATTTAAACATTACCTCGAAAAAGTCAGACTGTGACGCTGAAACTAGGTGATTGTGTTACTGTTACCTTACACATTCACCCTCGAGTGTGATACATTTTGCAGAACCAGGATGAACTAGCGAAGACCTTGGGTGTCTAAGGCTTCATGATGTCTGTTGAGATAACGTTCCATCTCAAAGCTCATCTCGTCATTATCGTGTAAACAGAGATGAAGCCTGCACAGAATGAGTGCTCACGCCCTCGTACAGCTTCCCACGACCCTTACTCTTCATGGCTTCCCGTAACATGCCCAGGAGATATCGATCGTACGATACTGTGACGAGTCGCCCCTTACGAGGGTCTCTTAGCATCACACCTTAGCAGTCCGAAAAAAAAACCTCCAGCATCACTTCGCTTTTCTCAGTGACGGTGAATGCAGTGGTTCCCACAACTTCCTTTGCCCATTTGTCTCGTGGCGATATACATCCAGCTTTCGTCAGTGGCGAGTAGGTGCTGAAGGACGCCGCCTGGGTTGGCCTGACACAGCTGAAACACTTCCGATGCTGCCTCGGTTCGCGAGCTTTTCTTGAATGTGAGCAGACGGGGGACCTAGTGGTCAGTGACTGCTGTCACCTTCTAAATATAGTCCAAGAGATTACAGGCTGATCAATGACACATTTTCAGTTTTTCTCCAATCGCTGCGACTGTGATACGCCGGTTGGCGACCACCAGTACCTCCGCTTTTCTATCGCTCATCCCGTTATTCAAAGAGAGATGGTCTGCCACTTCGTCTGCATCATTCATACTTGCCAAACGTTATTGGAAGCACTAACCACTGGGCATGACAGTAGATCTACTCTTTTGTTCTGGACTTCAGCGAATCCAGCATAGATTGTTGCAGCGGTGTTCCGCTTCAAACACAGAAAGTTCTGACATATCGAAAACCTCCTGACGAAAACAGAAGCGAGTCAACTAGACGCACACATCTGAGGTTCCCATGCGCCCTGCCTGACAGGAGCCAGTCACAGTCCGCCAGTGGAACGGCGTTGAGTGTGCGCCTCCTGAACACCGCCTAGGGACCAGTGCCGCGCTGCGACTTACCGTCGCTTCTCCACCACTGTCCTGCCTTCGGCAAGAAATATTACGCTCGTTTCACATGAAAATGCTTTTTTAACTAGTATCTTCAAAAAACAGTATCCTAGCATCCTCTCGTGATCAGTGGCATATATATGCCCCGCGTGCAAATTTATTTCCCTGGCGTCACAGAGAATGGAAGTCCCGCATTTGTAAGGTCCTGCGGTGTAGCGTTGAATGTATCAACTGTCTAGAGCCATGCGCGGACATAGCTTGTCTGTCTCATTTGTGCGCCGCGTGCCTTGTGTTTCGGTGTTTTTTACATGTTTTCTCCTGTTTACAATAGACAGTTGAGTAAAGTTATTTATTGTCTCTCTTCACATTGTTTTCTGGAAATATGAAGATTTATACATATATTTATTTACAAAAACGCTTCTAAATTAATTTGACAGTTTTGCCTCATGGCCAATGGGTGTAGAGAATTTCTATTTGCGCCTTTCGTTCATATTTGTGCCTAATTTTTTGCTTTTATATGTTTTATTCCCAGGTGCACCCACGAACTGCTGGTTTATTTTTTGTTGTTCCCACATTTGTGAGGTGCTGCGATCTAGCGCTGAATGTATCAACTGTCTGGAGCCCATAGGCTCATTGTTTGGCACCTAATGCGCGAGATTTCGGGCAACTGTTTCAGTTACGCGTTTTGCGCATTGTGTTTGGGCGGTTTTATGTACTTTTTTCCCTTGTTTTCAATGTGTAAGCTAAGTGAAGCTCTTTATTGTCCTTCTTACATTCTTATATTTCTCCCGGTTGTAAGCTGCCTTACAAAAGTAAGATGCCAAGAAAGTTTGTCACATTATTGCAGTTCCACATGATGAAACTGTCTCCTATTGCAACATCTAAAAGAAAGTAAAAAAGACGACGCCACCATCTGAGTGACCTCTCGCGAATAGCATATCTTTCTCTCCACTGCTCGAACTGGTTTACAGCTCACATTACAGCTGTGTATTCAGTTATGAATGCAGGGCAGGATACAGCTAAGGCTGTATCATCTCCGTTTTTTCTTTAAACTCATATTTTTCAGGTGGTAGCAATTGACATACCCAGAACTTGCTTCTTTATTTTACTGCAGATGCACACCCTTTTGTACCCATATGTGCGCTTACATGCAGATGCAAAACATTTTCCAGCAAAGAGCACAAAGTGGCGATAAAGACTATACAGCACATTGAAGCAATAGGACTAATTTCATACGTAGCTACTGCAAAGTACCATTATGTACTCAACATGTTTTGAAAAAATTCGTAAAAATGTTAAGCTGTGACTAAATAAATTTGTTTCACATAATAACGGCACTTACTTTCCTCTTTTTACAGATAATAATTCCTAGTACAATAAATTACTTTAAGTGGATGTATGATGTCCCGCTGGACTCGAGGAGGAATAAATTTAGAGAATTAATCATTCCTCCTCGAGTCCAGAGGGACAAATACGTCCCACATAAAATAATTTTAAAAATACATATAACAATCGAAATATGACCTGACTCAGTATCCGTTCCAAAACCAGGTAACGACTTTTTTTTCTATAATATGCACACTTTTAACTTATTCCGTCACGAAAGGGTTAACAGCAAGATTTCACAGAACAAATAAATCACGCAGTGAGCATGAGAAATGACGACTTACATAAATAAGTAGCGTTGCCAGACTTAATTTGCAAAAAACAATTGGGGCTTGTAGACTGATTGTTAGGGACCAATATGTCGAAACATACAGAAGAGGAACAAAGAACAAGAAGGAGAAAGCAAAAAAGGGAGTAAATTTTCATTCATTACACAAGTATTTGCTTACAATACATAGCCTGACAAAGGAAGAAGACATGTTCGTATGTGTACGTAACTTCGTGCGTTTACATAGATTCGTCGCGTATGAAATGTAGACCCGACATAAGAATGCATTAGTGCTCTTCGTGTTTAGTGTTGTTCCCAGGTATGGTGCGGTATGCAGGAGACGTGGAGAGCGTCAGATGTTGAGTGATTACTGTGAATGCCACGCGGTCGTATGAGACAGTTATGTCAGTAGCTGACAGAGTTTGAAAGGAGCCTCCATTTGGCCAGCTGGTCGAATGTTGCAATATCCAGATTTGTGAGCATTCGGATATGAGAGTGGGCCAATGTTTGACTGCACAGGAAAGTGATGGCAGCATACTCTTCGCCAAGGCTCGGTCGACCACGCCTGACCACCACAAGGAAATATCGCCATATTGTGCATCAAGCACATCATAACCTCTTCAGATCTGCTCCTGGCATCCGCGAACAGCTAATGGACTTCCTGCGACGTTCTATGTCATCTTGCACCATTGGCTGAAGACTAGCAGCAGCTGGATTAGGCAATTACTGCGCCATTCTTAGGCTACCTATAACACCACAACACAAATAGCAGATCTTATGTTTCCCTGAGACATTTAAGTCTCCCGAAGCAGACGAAATGAATTAAAATTTGTATTACTGCCGGGACTCGAACCCGGGTCCTCTTGCTTGCTGAGAAAAAATGCTCACAATTCTTTTTCTTTTCTTTTTAATCTCATTTTATTCGCTTTCGTTTGTTGCATCTACTTGGGGCGGACGTCGCAAGACACTCGTTTCATTTCATCGTTAATCCATTAACTCTTTTTTTTTATTATAGAGGGCAGCTAACCCTGTGACCGAACACGCTGAGTTACCGTGCCGGCACAACTAGACCACTGCAGTACGATGGCCAAGACTGCTGCACGAACTACCTAAGCTGAGTGCCCTCTCCAACACAAACTCTAGTTCATTCCCTTACAGATTGTCACTACTGCCAGGGCTCTCCGATATTGGTAAGCACCCCAGCACTGGACATAATGGGACGTCCTCGTACCGTTGGTGCTCTTATAGATCTTATAATTAAATGTTTCCCTGAGAACTATCTTTTTATTATCTATGACAATGATCGAAGCGGTAGTGTAATTGTTAGCCTGTCTGCCTACCAAGCCTAAAGAACTGGATTCGAGTTCTGGCCGCAGCACAAATTTTAACTCATTTCGTCTGCATCGATCATTATCGTAGACAAATAGCAGAGTTGGATGTGCTGCTGTGAAGGGGGGCGTGGACTGCTGATGAATGGTATCACACTGTGCTCGGCGATAAAATGTATTTCTGCACTACCGTTCATGACAAGCATCGCTGAGTACTGTGGCGAACTGGTCGGATGTCCCGGAGAGGCACAGGAGTGTTACTCCTGACGTTATAGTATGGTGAGCTATGACTTCAGGTCAGGGCTGGTTGTGATTGAGAGAGCTATTGGGGTATGATGGCATTTCCCAGACATCCTTTGTCCACATACAGGTATGTTACCTCTCACGCGCCAGTATCGTGGTGCCATTTTTCAACTGAACAAAGCTCGTCTACACAACTCTCCTGTCTCTGTGAACTGCCTGAGTGATTTTCTTGTAATCTCGTTACAAGCGAGATCTGTCCCTGAAGAAGGTTAAGTGGAAAGAGCTCGGACACAACTACATGCTAGTTTCCATGATAGCCTGCGGCGGTGGCCGAGCGGTTCTAGGCGCTTCAGTCTAGAACCTCGCGACTGCTACGGTCGCAGGTTCGAATCCTGCTTCGGGAATGGATGTGTGTGATGTCCTTAGGTTAGTTAGGTTTAAGTGGTTCTAAGTTCTAAGTTCTAGGGGACTGACAACCTCAGATATTATGTCCCATAGTGCTCAGAGCCATTTGAACCATTTTGAAGTTTTCAAGACATGAAGGACCAGTTGCAACAGTGATCGGGCAGTTTGCTTCAGGAGAGGATACGATGGCCTTATGACACCAAACGAATCATTGTATTCGGCCTGACTCGATTTTGTAATCACTGATATAACAATACACACTCTCTCAATCAATGGAGTGTTAATTTGTTTCCTACTGCCTTTCGGGTGCTTCATTTTCTATGTCAGGGAGTGATTTCGAATAGTTAGGAGTGCTCAAAAGTCGAACATTTGGTGTCCCGGGTTTGACTTATACGGGACGGGTACCTACACCCCTAAAAATAGGGAGTTGCTGCGGAAATCTGGATATCTGGCAACACTAGGTATGAGCTACATCCGTTGAAGGAAATCCTGAATTGGAAACCATCACAGCGTTTGCAGCGCAACTCTTCAAATTAAAAGATTGTTGTTTGTTGTTGTTGTGGTCTTCAGTCCTGAGACTGGTTTGATGCAGCTCTCCATGCTACTCTATCCTGTGCAAGCTTCTTCATCTCCCAGTACCTACTGCAGCCTACATCCTTCTGAATCTGCTTAGTGTAGTCATCTCTTGGTCTCCCTCTACGATTTTTACCCTCCACGCTGCCCTCCAATGCTAAATTGGTGATCCCTTGATGCCTCAGAACATGTCCTACCAACCGATCCCTTCTTCTGGTCAAGTTGTGCCACAAACTTCTCTTCTCCCCAATCCTATTCAATACTTCCTCATTAGTTATGTGATCTACCCATCTAATCTTCAGCATTATTCTGTAGCACCACATTTCAAAAGCTTCTATTCTCTTCTTGTCCAAACTATTTATCGTACATGTTTCTCTTCCATACATGGCTACACTCCATACAAATACTTTCAGAAATGACTTCCTGACACTTAAATCTATACTCGATGTTAACAAACTTCTCTTCTTCAGAAACGCTTTCCTTGCCATTGCCAGTCTACATTTTATATCCTCTCTACTTCGACCATCATCAGTTATTTTGCTCCCCAAGTAGCAAAACTCCTTTACTATTTTAAGTATCTCACTTCCTAATCTAATTCCCTCAGCATCACCCGACTTAATTTGACTACATTTCATTATCCTAGTTTTGCTTTTGTTGATGGTCATCTTATATCCTCCTTTCAAGACACTATCCATTCCGTTCAACTGCTCTTCCAAATCCTTTGCTGTCTCTGACAGAATTACGATGTCATCGGCGAACCTCAAAGCTTTTATATCTTCTCCTTGGATTTTAATACCTACTCCGAATTTTTCTTTTGTTTCCTTTACTGCTTGCTCAATATACAGATTGAATAACATCGGGGAGAGACTACAACACTGTCTCACTCCGTTCCCAACCACTGCTTCCCTTCCATACCCCTCGACTCTTATAACTGCCATCTGGTTTATGTACAAATTGTAAATAGCATTTCGCTCCCTGTATTTTACCCCTGCCACCTTCAGAATTTGAAAGAGAGTATTCCAGTCAACATTAAAAGATCTCGAAGCTGATTCAGGCGTTAATCGGGGTCACACAGTCACGTGATTCCGTAACTCCTCTAACATTTAATATACGGTACATTGCTAATCAGTTCTAAAACTACGAAAAACCCTTTGTCTTTTCTCTCCACCGCAGCCGCGAGGCTAAGAGTGAAGGACTCGCTCGCGAAATTAAGACAAAGGAAACAGCGGGGTATAAAAAGCGAGAGTGGCTGCGCGGTGAATAATACCGCTCGGCCGACACTGCGAGGCCGCCCATTAAAAACCCCGGCTGCGGCGGCGGCGGCGGCGGGGTGGCGAGAGCACGTGCCCGCATTTTTGCACTTTACGGCGCGCGTGACACCAGAAGACGCCGCCCGCGGAAGAACAAAGGCGTGAGGAGTGGGGGAGGCACGGAGGAGCGCGCGGGGGCGTCACGTACAAGGGGCGCGCCCACCTCCGGGCAGATAACACGGCGAAACAATTAGCAAGGAGCTCCTTGTATGCAAATCCGGGCCTCCTTGCGCGGCTATCTTTTACGCCAGTAATTAACTCAAACCGGACTAAGATTTGTAATTGTTATGATTACTGTTTTGCGGCGCTGCGCGGCGCGGCACGGCCAAGAGGAGAACCTTGCTCGTGACTGGAATGCGAACGCGGCTCGGCGCAGCTCGCAACGTCTTGCGCGCCCGCCGCTATCTCTCGCTCTCGCGGGGAAGCCCCGAACAGTGAGGCTCCCGCACACGTGCCTCCTCTCACAGATCGGGGGCTCCCCCAAGCTGCACCTGGGGATCCCCGCCGTTTCCTCAAGATGCGCGGGACGCTCTGAACTTACCACTACATTGTGGTAAAACACTGTACTGTAAATCGGAAATATGTGGGGGTTACGTCAACCATAGACGTGTCAAAAGCATCTCAATATGCAGTTGTAGAGGAGTCTCATAGTCAATAACTTTTTGTATAATTTTTACCTTCAAGCCAATAGAAATATTTTAATTAACACTAGGTTCAAACACCTGTGCTTCCATAATGAACTTCCATTTCACCAACTGAACGTGTCACAGACTGGATGTGGCTTGTAATTAAACGTACTGAGGAAAAGCTGTCCCAAACATGACATGGACTCACGTGCTATGAATACATGTTAATATCAGCTATGGTATTAGTGACACATGAAAATTTGTGCCGGACTGGGACTCCGGATTTCCGGCTTGTCATGAGTGGTTGTCTTAACCACTTTGGATATCCGAGCCCGTCCCCCCATTGTCAGTCCAAACGTCCATATTTCATGCAATCCCAGTTTAAATACTCGAATATTAGTGAAACTGAAAATGGGAAGACAAATGTAACTATGGCAGTGATGGCGAGAGTGTTTACATTCATGCAGTGTGAGCTATTCTGTCACTCTGCACAACGGATTAACCTGAGATATACCCTTTACCCTGTGGCTCCTGCAAGATGCAATTTCCACCCCCACACTACTACAGAAGTCAGACAGACGCCCCTAACGTTCTAAAGAGAAATGCCTGAAAAACTTTCAGCAATAAATATTTTCTGGAGTCGTCCGCTGTAAGGAAATGACACAAAATTTCTTACTTCAAAAATGGTTCAAATGGCTCTGAACACTATGGGACTCAACTGCTGTGGTCATCAGTCCCCTAGAACTTAGAATTACTTAAACCTAACTAACCTAAGGACATCACACACATCCATGCCCGAGGCAGGATTCGAACCTGCGACCGTAGCAGCCGCACGGTTCCGGACTGCGCGCCTAGAACCGCGAGACCACCGCGGCCGGCATTTCTTACTTAACTAGTGGGATACTTGGGTTCTAGAGTAGTACTAGTTAGTGTAAGAAAAAACATGAAACTAACTAAAATTATTATTTATTCTGCAGAAATTCTAAGAAATCACAATGGCACTTTTAGTTGTGAACTGAACAAGTCATTTCCGGGTTCTTTTCGGAATGTGAAGTTACCTCTTAAGAATAGGATTCGCTAATGAAATTTCTATACAAAGTTTGTTATTGACTTGGCAGAATGGCTGAGAGCCAGGCCTACTCAACTTGAATAATTACCTGTTAGAATGTTGCTAGGTACGGTCGAGGCTGTCGCATGTGAAATGCAGTTGTGGAGGAAATATGGGGCTTGCAAGAGCTGTGGCGCACAATACCGGAAGCTGCGATGTCTGTTGTCTGCGCCGCTCGCTGCTGACAAATAAGATAACTCTCGTTCTATCTGGATTGACCTTTGCCAGTCAAACTCTCCCTACGCCTTGATGAAGTCAAGGACTCCTATTCACACCTAGTCTAATTAATGGCCTGGTACACCCGTCAGATAACCAGTCCACCGTGATGCCATTCAAAAATTCGCTCGCAGGTGTTTAACTATAACTCTGACCATTCACACTGCACAATAAGTGTGTCGGCCAACACAGTGAACAACGCTTAATCGCAAGGACTCGATATAGAGTCGCACTCCGACTCGTTCTCGATAGAGGTGCTCTCCCAGTGAAGTACTGAGGAGAGACTTGTTCCTCGCTCTTTGAGTACACGTGTGAGCGCACACACTCTCGTTACGTGTTGTCTCTGCAAAAGCAACAACGGAACAGCCCTCTCCACGCCAGACGTGAAGGGGTATATCTTTCGCTCTCTTCCATTACTCTTTCAGCTCAAGGCGTGAGAAATATCGTCAGCCAATCAGCATTGCTGTTCTAAAACGGGAGAATGACGTTTCGTTTAAGGGGACCAATATGGAAATCTGTAGCATCGGCGTTTGGCGTTTGCTGTCTCCCTGAAACTGCACGCTATGTTGCAAAGAATGCGTAGGCGCTCCCAAATAATGTAGTGGAATTTGCTTTTAAGCCGAACACGGGGTCGTTCTTCCTTTCACCAGGGCAAATGCTGTCTGCTCTATGGGCGGTCACTGGCTAACATAGATAAGGCGAGTCGTCCTCTGAAGGGACCGGTCCCCCGGTGTGCAGTTTGCGTCTCCCGAACTAAAAAGCTCCTGTGACTGTCATGTCTTGAATGTATGTGTGTATGCCAGCCTCGAGTATTTCAACCACGGTGCGTTTACTTGTTATTTGCATATCGTTTACATTATTTCATACAACATTGACTTTATCTTATCGAGTTTGGGTTCGAATGAAGCGTCTTAATGTGTGGAATATGATTGTGAGGTTGGAATATGTGAGCAATGAAGGTCAGGAGACCACGACGTGTTACAGCAGCAACTGCATTTATTACAATCCGTCAGGCATGCATGCATTTGGACTGTGACTGCGTGACAAATGGAAGTCTGGACGGGCACTGGGCGCTCGTTCGGATAGTCGAAGTGGTTGCAGTCTGCATTCGGCTGTGGTGAGGCGCGCACGCCCTGTATGCATCTTGCCTGTTGTGCTGCTTGCGAGCGAGCGCTCGTTTGTTTACTTCTGCGCTGCGGCTCGTCCCGGAGTCCGTCTTCTTCGACCATCAAGACGTTTTCTCACCACCAAGCCACAATTAAATTAACTTTTCCTTGGGATCACAAACGACGGAATGTGTCTAAACTAGAGCATTTTGTGGGGGATGAAATGCGTCTCCCGCTACAAGACGTTCTGGGAGTTTATTTTTCGATCCTCGAAACCTGCAGCGCGCCACGGACGCAGGCTGGTGGGAGCAGTATTATGCTGTGGGAGACAGTCTCCTGCGCTTGCATGAGACCTGTGGTAGTAGTCGAAGACACGGTGACAGCTGCGAACCACCTGCATCCCTTCATGCTTGATGTCTTCCCTGACGGTGACGCCATCTTTCAGGTGTCTCGGAGCCAGAACCGTGGTACAGTGGTTTGAGGAGCATTATCGTATGTTGATGTCTCAGCGACCATCTGGATCGCTACCGGGAGCTATCACCGCGTATGCAAATCAGCAGCCCCTTATTTACGCGAATTATATGACCTGTGAGTAGACATCTAATGCCACATACCTCCATAAATCTACCAACAAACTTTCGAATCCCTCATATGCAGAATCAGCTATGTATTTCGTTCCAGAGATGGACAAACAACATATTAGCAGGTTTTGGCTCATCAGTGTAAAATTATGTGGTATTGCTCCCTGGGTGTCTGTCATGTGGTGCTACCTAAGGATACATTTGTTAACTGGTGAACTTTATGGCAACAGTGTAGCGGTTTATTCAGAAGTGTCTACAGCAACAGTAGAGAAAGTAGCAAAAGCATTTGAAGTAGTGGGAATACGTCCACAAAATCGTAATATTTATTCGGCAGAGAAGTTTTCTCCATCTCGTGTAACGCTGGAGACGATACTGTAGTACAGATCATCGAGGATAATAACACGACTGGAGAGGGTCCCCCAACGAAGGAAAATCCAGCCATGTACTTTTTCGGGTGTGCTAGAGGTCAGTGTTACGCGCGTGCAAGCGCACAGATCCGTTTCTGACGTCTGCTCCCTGCAAAAATAGCCGTCACTTGACAGAAAGAGGATATAAAGATCTGCAACCCTCTTCTCATCGCCGCTAAAGAATGTCCTTGTACAGAAACATAAGGATATGACTGAAGTGAAGAAAGAAAACGAAATCAAGATCTTTGTGACACGAAAACCTCATCTGGATGATCGAGGAGACCTGCTGTGGCCTATGGACTCGGATTCTTACGGAATAGCTACTATGCAATACTGTCACTTGGATTTGGTGTCCTGTAGTTCTTGCTAAAGTATCTTGTTGGCTTTTGGTTCTAGTGGACTCTGTCGGCAGGGACAGATTGCGAACTATTCCACTTATTGTAATGTGACAGTGCTTCGGTTTGCGAATAAACTAGAGTATTCGCACGTCAGTGTCGAGTAAGTCTGACGGATATTGTATGATAAATGTAAAGAATTATGGTAAGATGACTGTATGGAACCCGAATGTTGGATGTTATCTTAGTTATCATTAGTCGGAGAAGATATCGATCTCTTGATGGAAGTTCGGAACTTCTGTCACGTTCATTTAAGAAGGTACTAATCTATACCGCGGAGATGCAAGCTGCAGTTGTATCAGAATCCTTCCTGTACGTAGTTTACGGCTCATTACCTTCGACATCTTTATTCAGAGCAGAGCTTATATTTTGTCTCTAATGGCATCAACATCTATAGCACAGGACACTCTTAAAGTTCCTTCCATTGCGTGTGTGATTAACTTGTACGTCAGGAAACTTAGGAGTAAGGTCTAGGTAGTGCGAGCAACAGAAACGAAGCGGGAGGTTGTAAGTAGGCTGTTTAGGTTTTTATGTTGGTAACGCCACGTAGCGCTCTATATGAAAATCACTGACTGCGCCGTGTGAAGGCTGTGGTTGGTTTGCATTGTTGGAGTATATGCTATTGTACTGTTGGGCAGTTGGCTGTCACCAGCGCGTAGCGTTGCGCAGTTGGAGGTGAGCCGCCAGCAGTGGTGGATGTGGGGAGAGAAATGGCGGAGTTTTGAGAGCGGATGATCTGGACGTGTGTCCATCAGAGACAGTAAATTTGTAAGACTGGCAGTCATAAACTGCTATATATATTATGACTTTTGAACACTATTAAGGTAAAGTCATCGCTCATGCTCAATTAATCTTAAAACGAGTAAATGTCCTCTAAAATACTTTCGAAGAAATGTCAGGCTCCCCCTATCCTGTCGTCTACTCATCCATTTTCTCACCATGATGACGACTTTGTTTTTTAGTGTCATTCACTGCCACAATATATAGGTATATATAGCAGTTGCAGAGAAAGCAAGACTTGCACTCCACGCCGTAACAACTTGCTCTCTGTGCATACAGTAGGCTCTACTGATATGTGCTTTGTGGCGCGTCTAAGCACACTTGATTTCCCCATTCACTTTGTTGCGTGCTTTAACGAACTTGGAAATGGGCTCTTAAGCCGTCGGCACACGGACCGTGCTGTCGAACGTCAACGTTGAGCGTGCTAAGTTCAATGTGCTGCTGAACGCTGAGGAACGATGCGACTTGTGCATACGGTACGTGGGCCCCAACGTGGTGTACGCGATCACAACACACTCCAGCGGCAGTTGCACGATGTTTCTAGTTCGTAAATCACACTGTTTACTAAACGGGAGCGCGTAAAAGTCCCACGCTAGCTCTATTAAAACGTACATTTTCTCCGTCGTCCACGAAAAGGAAAGTACCATGTTCAATCAGTAAGGACACAGACTTATAAAAGTTCCATTACAAGCAGTCCGATACAAATCTTCACTACTTCTCCACATTATTTCATAATTCCCACATTTTAGTAAAACCCCCTGGTCAGTCTTACTAGATCACTGTTCCTACCCAGTGGCAGAATCTTTCCAGCATGTGAATTACGAAGAGTAAAAGAAAAAGGAGCAAAATATCTTTTACAAGTAGCGCAAGCTGTCCTGTAGATTAAGCCAATCGAACAAACTTACCCCTCGAAAAAAGGTGAACTTACACTTACATAACATCAGATATTATAGTAAATGCTTATATTACGAGATTATGCAACAAGAGGCAAACTTTTGCAAGCAATTAAAGGTCTTTACATAGATATGAAGATTAACATCTCCAAAACGAAAGTAATGTCAGTGGGAAAGAGATATAAGCGGATTGAGTGCCAAATAGGAGAAACAAAGAACAGGTGGACGGTTTCAAGTACTTAGGATGCATATTCACACAGGAAGGCAACATAGTGAAAGAACTGGAACCGAGGTGTAGCAAAGCTAATGCAGTGAGCGCTCAGCTACGGATCTACTCTCTTCTGCAAGAAGGAAGTCAGTACCAAGACTAAGTCATCTGTGCACCGTTCAATCTTACGACCAACTTTGTTGTATGGGAGCGAAAGCTGGGTGAATTCAGGTTACATTATCAACAAGGTTGAGGTTACGGATATGAAAGTAGCTAGGATGATTGCAGGTATTAGTAGATGGGAGCAATGGTAGGAGGGTGTCCACAATGAGGAAATCAAAGAAAAACTGGGAATGAACTCTATAGGTGTAGCAGTCAGGATGAACAGGCTTAGATGGTGGGGTTATGTTACACGCATGGGAGATGCAAGGTTACCCAAGAGACTCATGGGTTCAGCAGTAGAGGGTAGGAGGAGTCGGGGTAGACCAAGGAGAAGGTACCTGGATTCGGTTAAGAATGATTCTGAAGTAATAGGCTTAACATGAGAAGAGGCACCAATGTTAGCACTGAATAGGGCATGATGGAGGAATTTTATAAGGGGGACTATGCTCCAGACTGAACGATGAAAGGCATAATCACTCTCAAATGATGATGATGATGATGATGATGATGATGATGATACTTATATTAAACTAATAAGAAAGTATCAGAATCGAATAGAAACACAAATGTTAGGAAAAGAATTGTACGTTTCGGGACGTGAACCACCGTTCAAGGTTAACAAGCTTTATACAGATCAGCGACGCTACTCTCAACAATAAACCAACAACACGCTGCACTGAATTATAGAATGTTACCACTTGCTGAAAGTTTTATTCGTAGATATGTTACTGACTGAAATTTAATTATACCAAATAGTACCAAGAACAATGGGTTTTGGGTGGATCTTCAGTGTGTCGCTGCCTTCAGATGGCATACTCTCATAATACACAAGTTACAATAATTCTTTTGCCACGAACATGATGTTTCTCATTATTTTATTGGAAAGAATTACAAGGTAAACAACGGGTTTTCCAGTGATTCTCAATTTGCTAGTGCTCACAAACGGCTTATATACGTATAGGCTTGAAATGAATGCCAATATGGCGCCTCACAACTCTGTACTGAAGGGAGATGGCGTGCATGTGACGTAGGTGGCATTGTGCCATCTCATTGGTCAACGCTCAGACGCACGCTCAGAATATCTGACATAGTAGATATTGCTCTGCGCTTGCGGAAAGTTTCCAGAACGTGCTATTCCACGGTATGACGTCAGAAACTCGGCACGTTCAACGTTCTGATGCACGGTCCGTATGCCGACGGATTTAGGCTGCGAGACAGGACTCTGTTGCCAATACTGACTCACAAGTCAGCGTCAGCCGCGCCTAGCAAGCACGCTAACCGCCGAGCCTCGCTGCTCTGTTTACAGCCGTGGGCGGGATCGTGACGTCGCAACGTCGCCCAGTACCGTGGCTTCAAAGACCTATTGGCAGACGTGGCTATTGAACCTCCGACGTATGCCGTACAACAAATACAACTAGTTCCTGCTTCCCACTGTAGAACTTGCACGCATGGAGTGAGGGGATGTGAGCGGTCACCCTGACATCCTCTCCTGGCTTCCCCACCCAACGTGGTCGACGCTACACAGTATTTTCAACGGCATTGCAACATACTGAAGGCGTAACTATCTAATTTTATCTAAATGGAACACAATTATCGTATTTGCTTATCTCAAGAAGGCTCTCGGCAGCATGAGATTGTGTAAGATGTGTTCAATTCTGAACAAGACCGACCTGAAGTACGGAGTTATCAGAGCTATTTACGTACATAGAGTGCAAAACTAAAAGTCGAATCTAATAAACAGAAAAAACCTGGGGTTGGAAAACATAGATGGTTGTTTGAACGTAATATGAGTTCTTTTAATCTAAAACAGCTCCCGTATCAGAGTTTCCTGAAGACGTCTTTCGGTTATTGTTTTCTATATCTTCACAAGTCTATTCTTCGTCCATACAACATCTTTGGGCTGCAATCCACCTTACTGTGTTTGGCGGAGGGTAATTCTGTCACTCCCTTTTTTCTTTCATTCATGAATGGTGCACTGGACAACGAATCTCACTATGCTTCCGTTTGAGCCTTGATTTCTCTGATTTTGTCATGGAATCCATTTCGATAGATGTACGTGGAAGGAAGTATTATGTTGCTCGAATTTTCTTGGACCCTACTCTCTAGTCATTCAACAGCAGTCCTCTTCTTGATGCCCAACACTTTCTCTTGCAGCGTTTTCTGCCAGTTAAATTTGATGAACATCTTCGTGAAACGCACCGCTTTACGTTATGACTTATCTGCCTCTCGTAAGAATTCAACCTGGTAACGATCCCAGACTGACAAGGTTCTTTACACGTGTATTTTACATGTCACTTCTTCCACGGATGAGTTACATTTCCTTAGGGCTATTCCACTGAATCTCAGCCTGGCAGCCGCTTTTATTACAGCTAGTTTTACGTGGTCTTTGTCCTCCACACAATTATTTTACGGTACTTACTGTTTGCAGTCATATACTTGCAACAGCGTAACGCCACAACAGTGGATATCTCTGGCTATTTGTGCGCAGTACGTTATGTGTATTTACGTTCAGGGCCAATTGCATGAATCATCCATACTACGCAAGTCTTTTTCCAGTTCACTCTAGTATTTTAGTGTTGCAACTTTCCTATAGACAACGGCATCGTCTACCCACAGCCTCAAGGAGCTTCCGAATTTATTCACTATAAAGCGCCTAAAACATGCACCGATCGTAATCACACACGCAATGGAAAGAACTGGCATGTCCCTTGTACACTGATGTCATTAGAGACAAAATACGCTGAAGCGTCAAAGAAACTATTGTGGGCATGCGTTTTCAAATACAGGGATATGTAAACAATCAGAATACGGCGCTGCGGTCGGCAACGCCTCTATAAGATAAGTGTTTGGCGCAGTTGTTAGATCGGTTACTGCTGCTACAATGGCAGGTTATCAAGATTTAGGTGAGTTTATACGTGATGTTAGAATCAGCTCACGAGCGATGAGACACTGCATCTCCGAGGAAGCGATTAAGTGGGGATTTTCCCGTATGATCATTTCACGACTGTACCTTGAATATCAGGAATCGCGTAAAACATCAAATATTCGACATCGCTGCGGCTGGAGAAAGATCCTGCAAGAACGAGACCAACGACGACTGAACAGAATCGTTCAACGTGACAGAACTGCAACTCTCCCACAAATTGCTGTAGATTTCAGTGCTGGGCCATCAACAAGTGTCAGCGTGCGAACCATTCAACGAAACATCATCGACAGCTTTCGGAGCCGAAGGCACCCTCGTGTACCCTTAATGGCTGCACGACACAAACCTCTACGTCTCGCCTGGGCCCGTCAACACAGGCATTGGACTGTTGATGACTGGAAACATGTTGCCTGGTCGGATGAGTATCGTTTCAAATTGTATCGAGTGGATGGACGAGTACGGGTGTGGAGACAACCTCATGAATCTATGGACCCTGCATGTCAGCAGTGGACTGTTCAAGCTGGTGGAGGCGTATGCAGTTGGAGTGATATGGGACCTCCGATATGTCTAGATACGACTCTGACAGGTCCAGAATTGCTACAGAGTAACTGCAGTAACACTCTTCTGAGTTTAAACACTTCCACTGGCCAAACTACCCCGGGCATGAACATTATTGAGCATATCTGGGATGCCTCACAAAGTGTTCTTCAGAAGAGATCTCCACCCCTCGTACTCTTACGGATTTACGGACAGCCCTGCACGATTCAGTGTGTCGACTCCCTCCGGCACTACTTTAGACATTAGTCGAGTCCATGCCACGTCGTGTTGCGACACTTCTGCGTGTTCCCGGGGGCCTCACACGGTGTTAGACAGGTGTACGAGTTTCTTTGGCTCTTCAGTATACTTACTGTATTCATATCTTGGTCTCCCTCACACACTTTCCTCCAACACTAAATTGGTGATCCCTTGATGTCTCAGAATGTGTCCTGTCACTGACTCCTTTTAGTCATGTTGTGCCACAAATTTGTTTTCTCCCCATTTCCATTCAGTGCCTCCTCATTAGATACGTGAGTTATCCATCTAAATTTGAGCATCCTTCTGCAGGACTACATTCAAAAAGCTTCTATTTCTTCTTTTCTGAACTGTTTATTGCCCATTTTTCACTTCCATACAAGGTTACACTCCATACAAGCAATTTCAGAAAAGACGTCCTGAGACTTAAACTTACGTTCGATGTTAACATATTTCTCTTACTCAAAAACGCTTTACTCGCCATTACCAGTCTAAATTTTATATCCTATCTAATTCTGCTACATCATTTTCTGCCGAAATAGCAAAACTCATCTCCTACTTTGTCTTGTTTCCTAATCTAATCCGTCAACATCACCTGAATTAATTCGACTTCATTCCTTTTTTCCTGTTTTGCTTTTGTTAATGTTCATCTTATACCTTCCGTTCAAGACATTCAGTCCACCTGCTCTTCCAAGTCCTCTACTGTCTGTGACAGAATTACAATGCCATCTACAACCTTCAATGTTTTTATTTCTTCCCCCTGTACTTTAATTCCTTCTCCAAATTTTTCTTCGTTTTCATTTACTGCTCACTCAGTTTACAGATTGAATAACATCGGCGATGGACTACAAGCCTGACTCACTCCCTTCTCGACCACTGCTTCCCTTTCGTGCCCCTTGACTCTTATGCCTCTCGTCTGGTTTTTGCACTCATTGTAAATAGCATTTCGTCAACTGTATTGTGCCCCTACTACATTCAGGCTTTCGGAGTATTCCATTCAACATCGCCAAAAGATATCTCTAAGTCTACAAGCGCTGCAAAGGTAGGTTTGCCTTTCCTTAACCTATGTTCTAAGATAAGCAGTAGGGTCAGTATTGCCTAGCGCGTTCTAGGTTTCTACTTCCATGGGGTTGTTTCGATTTATGTCTCTCAGTGTTCTGTCAAATTCTTCTCGCAATAGCATATCGCCCATTTCGGCTTCCATTTCTATAATATTGCCTTCAAGTTCATCTGCCTTGTACACATCCTGTAGATTTGATTAGATAAAAGCTAAGACAAAACAGAGAACCAGCAGCAGTTTACAGTGATTTAAAACAATTCCATTTATTCCTCAGTCTCAGTGGCATTTTTAATGCGTCTTATGTTTCGATCTCTCTGGATCATCTTCATATCTAAAGCAAAGCAAAATTATTTAGTTTTACAAACAGCTCGCCGTCTCTGTGTCAGAACCTCATCTTAGAAAACCAGTGATGTGTGATTCTGAAGCAGACATGTCGGTCTGTTGTCCAAACTACATAGTTTTAAAACATTCCCCAGGCTGTGGCTAAGCCGTATCCTTTCTTTCAGGAGTGCTAGTTCTGCAAGGTTTGCAGGAGAGCTTCTGTTAAGTTTGGAAGGTAAGAGACGGGGTACTGGCAGAAGTAAAGCTGTGAGGACGGGGCGTGAGTCGTGCTTGGGTAGCTCAGCTGGTAGAGCACTTGCCCGCGAAAGGCAAAGGTCCCGAGTTCGAGTCTCGGTACGGCACACAGGAAGTTTCATATCAGAGCACACTCCGCTGCAGAGTGAAAATCTCATTCTGGATACATAGTTTTACTTTGTTTTTTGAGATCTGAAAATGATGCGGAGAAATCGAAACATATTATGCATTTTAGAAAAATGCATCTGAGGCTGAAGAATAAATGAGAATTGTTTTACATATCAATACAGCTGCTATTTTCTCGCGACGTATGTCGGCTATGATTTAGTGATAAAATTTCTACGATACTTAACAGTAACATAAAGATAGCGCGTGGAACTATTATTCATTGTTGACCTGCTTTGCTCTGTCTTTAAGACGCTGGTATTGTGCTAAATCTCGTGAAGGATGACTAACGTCACTTCCATAATATGCAATTGACACTTCTTGAAGGCGACTCTTGATGAGTCCTGAGACATACGTTGAGATACCGTCTTGAGGTTCTCCTGCTCAGTGGAGCCGTTTGCCTGCTTATATTCCCGTTTGCCGGATGGGGGTTCACTTGGGAACTACATTGAACGCCAAATAAACTTATGGACATGCCTATTCAGAGATATGTTAACAGGCAGAATACGGCGACGCGATCGGCAACGCCTATATAAGACAAATCTCTCGCGCAGTTGTTAGATCGGTTACTGCTGCTACAGTGCCAGGTTATCGAGATTTAAGTCCGTCTGAAAGTGGTGTTATAGTCGGCGGACGAGCGATGGGACACAGTATCTCCAAGGTAACGATGAAGTTTCAAACTGTATCGAGCGGATGGACGTGTACGGGTATGGAGACAAGCTTATGAATCCATGGACCTTGTGTGTCAGCAGAGGACTGTACGTGCTGATGGAGACTCTGTAATGGTATGGAGCGTGTGTGGTTGGCGTGGTATGGGACGCCTGATACGTCTATATACGACTCCGACAGGTAACACGTGCGTAAGCATCCTATCCTGATCACCTGTATCGTGTCCATTGTACATTCCGACGGGCAATTCGAGCAGGACAATGCGACACCCCACCCGTCCAGAATTGCTACAGAGTGCCTCCACGAAGACTCTTCTGAGTTTAAACACAGCCACTGGCCACCAAGCTCCCCAGACATGAACATTATTGAGCATATCCGGGAAGCCTTGAAATGTGCTGTTCAAAAGAGATGTCCACACCCACGTACCCTAACGGATTTATGGACCGCTTTGCAGGATTCATGGTGTCGATTCCCTCCAACACTACTCCAGACATTAGTGGAGTCCATGCCACGTCGTGTTGAGGCACTTTTGCGTGCTCGCGAAGGTCCCACACGATACTAGGCAGGTGTACAAATTTTTTTGGCTCTTCAGTGCATAGGCATGACGTACTATGCATGTGTAATACATCCTTTGTTGTGTGAGGCCTGTCTGGGGTCGTAGCGTAACTTCGTTGTATCTCAGTCGTAGCTCGACGCTCTTCTATGTGGGCTGTGTTTCGTATCAAGTGGAGGACACAGTCTTTAGTGACAATAGTATCCGCACTATTCCGCTGAGACGTGAAATATGTAAACAAGACAACATATATCCTTTATAATCTCATCACTTAAAACAGTCGACTGTTACGCAAATTTTAATGTACATAAAAATTTAGTAACAGAAACTCATTAACTCAAAAATATTGTTTGTTCAAAATTTCTCCTATGGAGTAGAAAGAATTGTCTAGCAGAAATTATTCCAAGTTGTTTATAAAGTTGTGTTAATTATCCATAAGCACCCTTATGTAAGGAAATTGTCGAATTTTCTTATGGACGAATGATGTGATACCAGCTGTGCAACATAAAGGCTACGTTTTGAGTAGTGGAGACAATTCCGGTTCCAGGTGCTATACTTATGATTGTTACAATCCTTTTTCGAAGTGAAACTGGCTCTTAACAATCATCATTCACAGAAGAGTACTGAGTGGCTGTTATCAGTAGGCCCAGGTTTTTAAATCGAGAACACACTTATGCGCAATGAATACTTCGTGTGTAAGTGTGGAATTGCTCCAGAATGTCATCCCACATCATATCAATAAACCAAAGTACGCAAAAATTATCTTTCTTTGCCTGAATATTGGTACACCAACTGCTCTCCGTTACATATTAAATATTTGTGTACTTCCAGTATCCGGTTTTCGAGCATTTCCATGTTCACTTTCAGATTAGACATATTCATGAAAGTAAGATAGTATTTCATAAGTGATTGGTTGCAGTTATCTGTATTTTTATTCAAATATTATACAGTCACAGTGTTGCTACCTCACTAAGTATTTAGAACATTTCGCGCTTTTTGAGTGTGTAAATTGAAGCTAACAAAACATGACCATTGAAGTTCCGTATTTTTCAACGGAAGATGATTTTGGGAAGGCTCGAAAACTAGTTTATGGAAACAAAGGAATACTTCATAAGCGACTGGCCTTAAAAAATATCTGTATTTATTTCCTTTGATGTACAGAGTGTAGTGAATTATCCCTCACCATCAACAGCAGCAATCTTACGCAGAACAACTGTAGCTAAAATGAAATGTTTTAGATCTTCAACAAACCTTTTCGATGTTTATAAATGGAGAACACAATATTGTGTATGTTTCTACGGTATTAATATATTTTGTTAAACCCTTTTCTGGCATACAAGGCCATCAATACACTTAATAATTGCCATATAACATTCAATCTTTCATTAATATTACGAAGCTGTTCTACCAAGAAGCGGTATAACAATCAGTTAACACAGACGTTCCAGTTCAACTTGCAGTCAAACACCACACCTAAGAAATTTAAACATTTAGTTTTGCGTACTTATTTTCCGCCGTGTACCATTTTCGTTGGTGATTTTATGTTCTGCCTTGTGCAGAACTGAATTACTTGTGTTGCTTTCATTTTCTGGCATAAGTTACAAACCATTTTCTCAAAATCACTCTATGGTTTTAATGAAAATTTCATTTATGGATAAATTCTACTAGTGCATTTGTAATAGGCTTGTTTATGACGTTTGCATCGTCAGCAAAGGAACGACTTCCTTTAATTCAGCCATCACGTTCCGCAGAAGCGATCTAGGAGGAGAAGCAGCAGGGATCTGGGACGAATAAAGGTACGCACTAACCAAACACAGAGAAATCGTAGACGCGTAATCTGTAAAGCATGTTAACAACAAGCATACACTATACAACATAATGCTGTCAACTGGCTATGCCAGCTAAAGGAACGGTGCTACTCCTTAAGAAAACTACCGCTTCCGTGGGTATATCAAATACAATCAAATGAACACATCGTCATTCTTCAAAGAGAGTAGGTATATAATTGCAGCAACGCGCCCCATGCAGTGCGTTACAAGTTGTCGCGCAGCATTACAGTGAACAACAAATTTAAAATTTCATGGCAGATTAAAGTTGTGTGGTGCAGCGGGTCTCGAACCGTAGTCTTTTGCGGACCCACAGCTGTACCTCCGCCAGTAACACATTTCCTACCTCCAGAATTTCACATAATTTACGCAGAGTGGCTAATGACGTACGTTTAAATTCTGTTTTGAAGTCATAGGGATTCCTACATTTATTACGTTAACCTGATTCTGACCTTTGGCAATATTAATTTTTCTTGTAAAGTAGCGTAAATACTGTTCAATTTACCCCACTGGGAATAAGGCCAGGGAGTATGCAAATGAAACCATAATTAGTTAAGATCGTAGGTCATTTACACAGGGTGTTCGGAAAATCTTTTAACAGACTTCTACCACTTGTAGACCGGAGTCAGTACGTAATATTTTGAATAGGAACCCATGTCCGAAACCGTACCGCTTCCGTTCTATGATGGTTTCAGTACAGAAGGTTAACTCGTCTACGTCTGCATAGGGACAGAGAAAATTCTCAGAGTTGCTTGCCTTGGTATGCAGCAGGGTACACAGGGTGACGTGTCATACGTCAGACGGCCACTTGATGTCTGGTTTCCTACGAGCATCGTGCCGGCCGCGGTGGCCGAGCGGTTCTAGGCGTTTCAGTCCGGAGCCACACGGCTGCAGGTTCGAATCCTGCCTTGGGCATGGGTGTGTGTGACGTCCTTAGGTTGGTCAGGTTTAAGTAGTTCTAAGTTTAGGGGACTGATGACCTAAGCTGTAAAGTCCCTTAGTGCTTAGAGCCATTTGAACCATTTTTTTGCTGGCTGCGTTTTTGTTCTTGAATAATGTAAACACATAATGTGTTAATACAAACAAATGTGTTCAGCTGATAAAAGGATGTTTCGTTTTGTTTCCTTTCGAAATGTTACCAAATAATTGTACTGTGCCACGTCTACTTCTATTCGTCAAGCAGAAATGGATGGGTTAAACATCTGAATTGAAATCGTCGTGGAACGGAAACGGTGCGTTTCCTGACAAGGGTTCCTATTCAAAATATTAGGTACTTGTTCCCCTCTACAAGCCCCAGAAGTTTGTAACGGGAATTACCAAACGTTCTGCTTCTGCAAGCACAGAAACGGACCCAGGATCGAACCTTGTGGAAGACCATCCTCAGTCAAAGTTACAATATGAAAACCGAACCGCCTAACACGGCTCTTTTTATTCAACCCCGAACTGAAAGCGAAACTTCATTTGAAAACTCGGCACAACAGCTGGTATCGCACGAGAAAGTGTTTCGCGAGTAATGGCGGGCGGCGTAGTTTGTGGACAGGGCTGCAGGCTGGGCGACTTGTAAGCCGCAGTAATCTGTCGCCCCGGACGTGACGCGACTTCCCGTCGACGCGGTTGTCGTGGGCGGTGCGGCTGCCGCTGTCGATTGCCACAGGATCCCCCAGGGGACTTGGCGCCCACACACTCTCACTCTCTTGCCGAGTGGACAAGGCGGCCTCCAGGAACTCCCTGATCAATAGCTTTGCTCCTCGCCGGAGCTCACCATCGCAACCAGTGGACACTGCAACAATGTATCCCTTTTGACAGTGACCAGCATCGTCAAATGGGCCAATCTACATGGGCTTTCCCGAGGAACGAATCACGCAACTTCATTATGTTTTGAGCTGCACTCTGTAGAGGCTAGTATTTTTGATAATACGTTGCTAGCCATTTAATAGGTGGTTTGTAAGCATACAGGGTGGTCTTTTGATCGTGACCGGGCCAAATATCTCACGAAATAAGCATCAAACGAAAAAACTACGAAGAACGAAACTTCTCTAGCTTGAAGGGGGAAACCAGATGGCGCTATGATTGGCCCGCTAGATGGCGCTGTCATGGGTCAAACGGATATCAACTGCGTTTTTTTAAAAATAGGAACCCATTTTTATTACATATTCGTGTAGTACGTAAAGAAATATGAAAGTTTTATTTGGACCACTTTTTCCGCTTTGTGATAGATGGCGCTGTAATAGTCACAAACATATGGCTCACAATTTACGACGAACTGTTGGTAACAAGTAGGTTTTTTAAATTAAAATACAGAACGTAGGTACGTTTGAACATTTTATTTCGGTTGTTCCAATGTGATACATGTACCTTTGTGAACTTATCATTTCTGAGAACGCATGCTGTTACAGCGTGATTACCTGTAAATACCACATAAAATCAATAAATGCTCAAAATGATGTCCGTCAATCTCAATGCATTTGGCAATACGTGTAACGACAATCCTCTCAACAGCGAGTCGTTCGCCTTCCGTAATGTACGCACATGCATTGACAATGCGCTCATGCATGTTGTCAAGTGTTATCGGGTGGATCACGACAGCAAATATCCTTCAACTTTCCCCACAGAAAGAAATCCGGGGACGTCGGATACGGCGAACGTGTGGGCCGTGGTATGGTGACTCGACGACCAATCCAGCTGTCGTGAAATATGCTGTTCAATACCGCTTCAACCGCACGCGAGCTATGTGCCAGACATCCATCATGTTGGAAGTACATCGCCATTCTGTCCTGCAGTGAAACATCGTGTAGTAACATCGGTAGAACATTGCGTAGGAAATCATACTTTGCACCATTTAGATTGCCATCGATAAAATGGGGGCCAATTATCTTTCCTCCCATAATGCCGCGCCGCCAAGGTCATTGATGTTCCACTTGTCGCAGCCATCGTGTATTTTCCGTTGCCCAATAGTGCATATTATGCCGGTTTACGTTACAGATATTGGTGAATGGTGCTTCGTCGCTAAATAGAAAGCGTGCAAAAAAAGTCTGTCATCACCCCGTAATTTCTCTTGTGCCCAGTGGCAGAACTGTACACGGCGTTCAAAGTCGTCGCCATGCAATTCCTGGTACGGGTGCAGTCGATGTTGATGTAGCATTCTCAACATCGACGTTTCTGAGATTCCCGATTCTCGTGCAGTTTGTCTGCTACTGATGTGCGGATTAGCCGCGTCAGCAGCTAAAACACCTACTTGGGCATCATCATTTGTTGCAGGCCGTGGTTGACGTTTCACATGTGGCTGAACACTTCCTGTTTCCTTAAATAACGTAACTATCCGGCGAACGGTCCGGACACTTGGATGATGCTGTCCAGGATACCGAGCAGCATACATAGCACATTCCCGTTGGACGTTTTGATCACAATAGTCATACGTCAACTCGATATCGACCTTTTGCCCAATTGGTAAACGGTCCATTTGAACACGGGTAATGTATCACGAAGCAAATACCGTCCGCATTGCTGGAATGTTACATGATACCACGTAACTTACACGTTTGTGACTGTTACAGCGCCATCTATAACAAAGCGAAAAAAGTGGTCCAACTAAAACTTTCATATTTCTTTACATACTACACGAATATGAAATAAAAAATACGGGTTCCTATTTTTAAAAAAAACGCAATTATTGTCTGTTTGACCTATGGCAGCGCCATCTAGCGGGCCAACCATAGCGCCATCTGGTTTCCCCCTTCAGGCTAGACGTTTCGTTCTTTGTTGTTTTTTCGTTTGATGCTTATTTCGTGAGATATGTGTCCCGGTCACTATCAATGGACCACCCTGTATAGGATGTGAAATTTTGTATGCGAAGCTGCAATCTCAGGCAATAACAAAGGCTCAAACACTGCTCGGTATAGAACCAAACTCAGCCTGGATGACAGTTATGGGCACTTCACTCCATGCTGCATGTACTCTGTAGCAGCGTTCATCAATCATAGTAGCTGGCGAGTGCTAGCGTGTCAGTCTCTCGCCAATTCCTGAACACATGTTTCCAATGGTTAAGACATCTGGAGAACCTGCTAACCTAGGTAATAGTTGCACATCATCTATATCGATGTCCGCAGCTCGTGGTCCAGTGACTAGCGTGGCTGCCTTTGGATCACGGGGTCCCGGGTTCAATTCACGGCCGGGTTGAGGATTTTCTCCGCTCGGGGCTGGGTGCTTGTGCTGTGCGCATCATTTCCTCATCATTCATGAGAGTGACGAATCTGGACTGTGTAAAGAGTGAGAATTTAACCGCGCAGTTGAGCGCCCCATAAACCAAATATTATCATCATCCTTTATATCGAGGTAGGTTAGGACATCACGGGCAAGATGCCGTGCCATGCTCGTTGAAACACAACGTCACAGAGACGACTAAGATGGGTACGACAACCGGCCTTAACACCGTGATCAATAATTCAAAAACAGTCTTAATCGCATTTATTATTAATATACCGCCAACCGGTTCTGCCGTTATGTAAACAGGAGTGACACCACCAGCAGTCGACCAATGGTGTAATTGCCCAAAAGATGACCCCTATGGCTGGTTGAAACCGGTTGGCGGTATAATAATAATAAATGCGATTAAGACTATTTTTGAATGATTGTTTAATCATACTAATCGCTGTTTCGTCTCCACAATTGTGTTGTCCAAAAAACTTAACACCGCGAACTGTAACGGACGCTATCCAAATTACAGGCTATGCAAACCAGAAGCGGTCGTGTTGTATACACCATCACGCCACGTTCTGGGCCCGTGTGACAATCTGTGTTCCTCCTACGCAGAGCCTCCACACAGGGATACGCCCATCGTCATTCTGTACGCTGTGTCCAGTGTTGCCGTTGGGCCCTCCACTCTGAGCGCACCAACCTCTAGGAACACGCGAGTCCATGCTGACCCTACCATTTATCCTAGACGATACATTAAAGAAAGGCAAACGTACATTTATAACATTTGTAGACTTAGACAAAGCTTTTGACTGGAATATTCTCTTTGATATTCTGAAGGCAGCAGTGAAAAAATACAGGCAGCGCAAGGCTATTTACAACTTGTGCAGAAACCAGACGACAATTATATGAGGGGCACGAGAGGGAAGCAGTGGTTGAGAAGGAGTGAGACAGGGTCATTCAACACTTATATTGAACAAGCAGTAAAGGAAAGCAAAGAAACATTTGGAATAGGAATTAAAGTACGGGGAAAGAAATAAAATCTTTGGTGTTTGTCCCTGACGTTATATTTCTCTCAGAGACAGCAATGGATTCAGAGGAGCTGTGGACTGAAATTGACAGTGTCTTGAAAGGAGCATACACGATGAGAATCAAGAACAGCAAAACATGAATAATGTAATGTAGTCTAATTAAATCAAGTGATGCTCAAGGAATTAGATTAGGAAATAAGACACTTAAGGTAGTAGATGAGTTTTGTTACTTGTGCAGCAAAACACTGATGATGGCCGGAGAGGATATAAAATGTACACTGGCAATAGCAAGGAACGCGTTTCTGAAGAAGAGAAAATTATAACAGTCAATATTGAAATAAGTGTTAGGAAGTGTTTCCTGAAAGCGTTTGTGAGGAGTGTATGGATGGGTAACTGTTTAGACAAGAGGAGGAACATCTGAAATGTGGTGCTATAGAAGATTGCTGAAGCTTAGATGGGTAGAACGCGTAATTAATGAGGAACAACTGAAGAGAATTGGCCACGACCTTGCCGCAGTGGACACACCGGTTCCCGTCAGGTCACCGAAGTTAAGCGCTGTCAGGAGTGGCCGGCACTTGGATGGGTGACCATCCGGGTTGCCATGCACTGTTGCTATTTTTCGCAGTGCACTCAGCCTCGTGATGCCAATAGTAGCGTATAGCGTATAGCGAATAGTAGCGTCTCCGGTCAAAGGAAACCATCATAATGACAGGGAGAGCGGTGTGCTGACCATACGCCCCTCCTATCCGCATCCTGAGCTGAGAATGACACGGCGGTCGGATGGTCCCGATGGGCCACTTGTGGCCTGAAGACGGAGTGCTTTACGGAACAAAAAAATCTGAAATCATCAGTTCCCTAGAACTTAGAACTACTTAAACCTATCTAACCTAAGGACATCACACACATCCATGTCCGCGGCAGGATTCGAACATGTGACCATAGGAGTCGCGCGGTTACGGACTGAAGCGCCTAGAACCGCTCGCCCACGACGGCCGGCTTTACTGAACAGAATTGGGGTGAAAAGGAATCTGCAGCACTACCTGACTAGATCGGTTGATAAGACATATTTTGAAACATCAAGAGATCACCTATTTAGTGTTGGAGGGAAGTGTGGGAGGTAAAAATCGTATAGGGAGACGAGACGAATACAGTAAGCAGATTCAGAAGAATGCGAGTTGTAATCTTCGGACATCAGGTGCCTTGCACAGGACAGAGTAGCGTGGAGGGCTGCAAAAAAACCAGTCTCTGGACTGCAGAACGCAATAACACAACATCAGGCGCTAGCTAAGTGTGGCCTTTAAGATTCTGTCTGGAGTTGAGTATGACCCTTCGGGAACCATCTAACCCCTGCCCCCCCCCCCCCTCGCCACCCCTACCCCAATGAACCTTGGATCATGCCGAGGCGAGAAGGCTTGCGAGCTCTCAACAATACCGACAGCCGCAGCATAGGTGCAATGACAGTGGAGGGGTGGCTCTTGAAAGATCAGGCTATCCTATGGTTCCTGAAGAGGGGTAGCAGCCTTTTCAGTAGTTGCAGGTGCAAAAATGTGGATAACCGACTAATCTGGATTAGTAACATTAGCCAACGTGGACTTGCTATGGTGGTGGAACTGCGAACGGCTGAAAGCAAGTGGAAGCCACATCGCTTACTTTTCCCGAAGCCGCGCAGGTCTATTGTATGGTTTTATGATGATGACATTTCGTTCGGTAAAATATTGCGGAGTAACATAGTCTCCCATTCGGATCTCTCAGGTGCACGTCACATCACGAAAACACAACTGTCATCCTACAGGTCAGAGCGTGGAATGTTAGATCACTAAACCTGGTATCCAGATTGCAGTAAATAAAAACTGAGAAAGATTGGTCGAAGTTATGGTGGGAGTAGCTGAAGTGCGGTAACAAGATAATCAGGACTTCTGATTAAGGCTGTATAGTGGTATTAATACATAATCAAAAAGGGAGCAAAGCAGGAGTAGACCTAATAGTTAATACGAAAACAGAAATGTCGTTACGCTACTATGAACAGCATACCGAACGCATTAACATAGCCAAGACAGACTCATAATCAACACTCGTCAGAGTTGTACTTCATATTTCAACAAGTATCGGAGACAATGAAGGGATTGAAAGAATGTATTATAAAATAAAGGAAATTATTCAGGTTGTTACGGGAGACGACTTCTCCCATGAACCATGGACCTTGCCGTTGGTGGGGAGGCTTGCGTGCCTCAGCGATACACGTAGCCGTACCGTAGGTGCAACCACAACGGAAGGGTGTCTGTTGAGAGGCCAGACAAACATGTGGTTCCTGAAGAGGGGCAGCAGCCTTTTCAGTAGTTGCAGGGGCAACAGTCTGGATGATTGACTGATCTGGCCTTGTACTAATAACCAAAACGGCCTTGCTGTGCTGGTACTGCGAACAGCTGAAAGCAAGGGGAAACTACGGCCGTAATTTTTCCCGAGGGCATGCAGCTTTTTGCTTTGTGATTAAATGATGATGGCGTCCTCTTGGGTAAAATATTCCGGAGGTAAAATACTCCCGCATTCGGATCTTAGGGCGGGGACTACTCAAGAGAATGTCGTTATCAGGAGAAAGAAAACTGGCGCTCTACAGATCGGAGCGAGGAATGTCAGATCACTTAATCGGGCAGGTAGGTTAGAAAATTTAAGAAGGGAAATGGATAGGTTAGATATAGTGGGAATTAGTGAAGTTCGGTGGCAGGAGGAACAAGACTTCTGGTCAGGTGACTACAGGGTTATAAACACAAAATCAAATAGGGGTAATGCAGGAGTAGGTTTAATAATGAATAGGAAAATAGGAATGCGGGTAAGCTAGTACAAACAGCATAGTGAACGCATTATTGTGGCCAAGATAGATACGAAGCCCACACCTACTACAGTAGTACAAGTTTATATGCCAACTAGCTCTGCAGATGACGAAGGAATTGAAGAAATGTATGATCAAATAAAAGAAATTATTCAGATAGTGAAGGGAGATGAATATTTAATAGTCATGGGTGACTGGAATTCGGTAGTAGGAAAAGGGAGAGAAGGAAACGTAGTAGGTGAATATGGACTGGGGGAAAGAAATGAAAGAGGAAGCCGCCTGGTAGAATTTTGAACTGAGCACAACTTAATCATAGGTAACACTTGGTTCAAGAAACATAAAAGAAGGCTGTATACATGGAAGAAGCCTGGAGATAATGACAAGCTTCAGACAGATTATATAACGGTAAGACAGAGATTTAGGAACCAGGTTTTAAATTGTAAGACATTTCCAGGGGTAGATGTGGACTCTGACTACAATCTATTGGTTATGACCTGTAGATTAAAACTGAAGACACTGCAAAAAGGTGGGAATTTAAGGAGATGGGACCTGGATAAACTGACTAAAGCAAAGGTTGTACAGAGTTTCAGGGAGAGCATAAGGGAGCAATTGACAGGAGTGGGGTAGCTTTGAGGGATGAAGTAGTGAAGGCAGCAGAGGATAAAGTAGGTAAAAAGACGAGGGCTAGTAGAAATCCTTGGGTAAAAGAAGAAATATTGAATTTAATTGATGAAAGGAGAAAACATAAAAATGCAGTAAATGAAGCAGGCAAAAAGGAATACAGACGTCTCAAAAATGAGATCGACAGGAAGTGCAAAATGGCTAAGCAGGGATGGCTAGAGGACAAATGTAAGGATGTAGAGGCTTATCTCACTAGGGGTAAGATAGATACTGCCTACAGGAAAATTAAAGAGACCTTTGGAGATAAGAGAACCAATGTATGAACATCAAGAACTCAGATGGAAACTCAGTTCTAAGCAAAGAAGAGAAAGCAGAAAGGTGGAAGGAGTATACAGAGGGTCTATACAAGGGCGATGTACTTGAGGACAATATTATGGAATTGGAAGAGGATGTAGATGAAGACGAAATGGGAGATACGATACTGCGTGTAGCGTTTGGCAGAACACTGAAAGATCTGAGTCGAAACAAGGTCCCCGGAGTAGCCAACATTCCATTGGAACTACTGACGGCCTCGGGAGAGCCAGTCCTGACAAAACTCTACCATCTGGTGAGCAAGATGTATGAGACAGGCGAAATACCCTCAGACTTCAAGAAGAATATAATAATTCCAATCCCAAAGAAAGCAGGTCTTAACACATGTGAAAATTACCGAACTATCAGTTTAATAAGTCACAGCTGGAAAATACTAACACGAATTCTTTACAGACGAATGGAAAAACTAGTAGAAGCCGACCTCGGGGAAGATCAG
This sequence comes from Schistocerca gregaria, assembly GCF_023897955.1. Classification (NCBI taxonomy): domain Eukaryota; kingdom Metazoa; phylum Arthropoda; class Insecta; order Orthoptera; family Acrididae; genus Schistocerca; species Schistocerca gregaria. Next base: position 120,014,512 of record NC_064927.1, on the reverse strand, counting down.
TTTGGCTTCCGTAGAAATGTTGGAACACGTGAGGCAATACTGACCCCACGACTTATATTAGAAGCTAGATTAAGGAAGGGCAAACCTACGTTTCTAGCATTTGTAGACTTAGAGAAAGCTTTTGACAATGTTGACTGGAATACTCTCTTTCAAATTCTGAAGGTGGCAGGGGTGAAATACAGGGAGCGAAAGGCTATTTACAATTTGTACATAAACCAGATGGCAGTTATAAGAGTCGAGGGGTATGAAAGGGAAGCAGTGGTTGGGAAGGGAGTGGGACAGGGTTGTAGCCTCTCCCAGATGTTATTCAATCTGTATATTGAGCAAGCAGTAAAGGAAACAAAAGAAAAATTCCGAGTAGGTATTAAAATCCATGGAGAAGAAATAAAAACTTTGAGGTTCGCCGATGACATCGTAATTCTGTCAGAGACAGCAAAGGACTTGGAAGAGCAGTTGAACGGAATGGATAGTGTCTTGAAAGGAGGATATAAAATGAACATCAACAAAAGCAAAACGAGGATAATGGAATGTAGTCGAATTAAGTCGGGTGATGCTGAAGAAATTAGATTAGGAAATGAGACTCTTAAAGTGGTAAAGGAGTTTTGCTATTTGGGGAGCAAAATAACTGATGATGGGTCGAAGTAGAGAGGATATCAAATGTAAACTGGCAATTTCAAGGAAAGCGTTTCTGAAGAAGAGAAATTTGTTAACATCGAGTATAGATTTAAGTGTCAGGAAGTCATTTCTGAAAGTATTTGTATGGAGTGTAGCCATGTATGGAAGTGAAACATGGACGATAAATAGTTTGGACAAGAAGAGAATAGAAGCTTTCGAAATGTGGTGCTACAGAAGAATGCTGAAGATTAAATGGGTAGATCATATAACTAATGAGGAAGTATTGAATAGGATTGGGGAGAAGAGAAGTTTGTGGCACAACTTGACCAGAAGAAGGGATCGGTTGGTAGGACATGTTCTGAGGCATCAAGGGATCACCAATTTAGTATTGGAGGGCAGCGTGGAGGGTAAAAATCGTAGAGGGAGACCAAGAGATGAATACACTAAGCAGATTCAGAAGGATGTAGGTTGCAGTAGGTACTGGGAGATGACGAAGCTTGCACAGGATATAGTAGCATGGATAGCTGCATCAAACCAGTCTCAGGACTGAAGACCACAACAACAACAACGGGAGACGAAAATTTAATTGTAGCGGGTGACTGGGATTCAATAGTAGGGGAACGGAAATATAGTACGAGAACATGGATTGTGAGAAATGAAAGGAAGAGGAAGACAGCTGATATAGTTTTGCACAGAGCGTACCTTATTCATCGCTGACATTTGGTTTAAGAATCATGTAAACATAATAATGCCTTCATAGCCCCAGAAGACCGTCGCCATGACTTTACCGACTGAGGGTGAAGCTTTCAACTCTTCCTTCGGAGGAGAGGTGGTGTGGTGCCACTCCATGGATTGCCGCTTTGTTTCAGTTTCGAAGTTCATTCCTTGTGACGATGTCCGACAAAAAATTGTCACGATCATCCTTGCAGCGCATAAGCAATTCCGTACAGATGGTCCTTCGTTGCTCTTTATGGTCTTCTGTTAGACGGCGAGGAACCCAGTGGGCAGACACCTTTAAATTCCACAAGTGGCGGAGATGGGATTTGGATAAATCGAAAGAACAAGATGTTGTTATGAATTTCAGAGGGAGCACTAGGCTACGTTGGAAGTGAGCACTACCAACAGAGACGTCCATAATTTGATTGTAATCCGTGGCTCATCTCGAATGAGAGTGTCCGCACGTTCCAAAACCGCAGGAGTCACAGGTGTGTGCGGCCGGCCGGCATGCGGGAGATCGGGCAGGTTTGCGCGACATTCTTGAGATGATGACAGACGCCTCGGCCAACGACTCAGCGTGCTTTTATCTGCTACTAGGTCTTCGAGAACATTGTGCAAGCGCCTATGTATATCTGCGTTGCTCTGGTTGCCCCCAAGACAAATTCAATGACAGTGCTTGGAACGCAACTCCGTTGAGTATGCCATTTTGAGGTACGTTTAGCGCCACCACCTTCGGAACTTCATGAAAGTACAGAAACTGAATATTTCATGATGTCCCGTGACAATCTCCCGGTTTTTTTTTTCCAGCCGAAATTGACCGACATAAAAGATGTTATTAAACGGCCCTCGTAGATTAGGAGACGTAACACTAAAATTAATAGTTGATATTTGCTATTTGGGCACCAAAATTACTGACAATAACAAAAGAAGAGAGAATATAAAACGCAGACTTGCTATAACAAGGAAGGCATTTCTGAAAAAGAGGGATTTGATAGAATCTGATGTCAATGTAATTGTTATGAAGTTTTTTCTAAAGGCATTTGTATGGAGTGTAGCGTCGTACCGAAGTGAACCAAGGATGGTAAGCAAGATAAGAAGAGAATAGAAACATTTTAAATGTGATGCTATAAAAGAATGCTGAAGCTGAGATGGGCGGATTGAGTAACTAATGAGGAGGTAAGGAATCTAATTGGGGAGAAAAGGATTTTATAGCACAAGATGACCAAAAGAAGGGGTCGATTGCTAGGACACATCCGACGCACCAATGAATAATTAGTTTGCTAATGAAGGAAGGGGGAGGGGGCAGCAAAAATTGTACAGGGACGTCAATGCCTGAATATAGTAGGCGGAATCAAATGGAAACAGGTTGTAGCAGTTATACAGTTATGAAGAAGCTTGCACAGAATAGATAGCGTAGGGAGCTGCATCAAACCAATCTTCTGACTGAAGTCCACAACAACGACAATGGATCCATCGATTCTATACACGCAGGTCAGTCAGAATGCCAACATAGGAGAGCACCACATTTAAATGTGATTTCCGACTGGCAAACCCTCTGTACAGTTTTTCCCTATGTACAGAACGTAGGCGGCGTTACTCTTATCTACTTTCTCCAGTTGCGCTGCAGAGCAAAGCATACGGTGCACTTCATGCTAATTTGTCGTTCATTGCGTACCGTCTCCACTACGTCGCATTTCTAATGGCTAGCGATGTACAAACTACACTGACAGAAAAAAAATCCCAACACCAAGGAGTTGTGCAAGATAAGCTTATCTCGCGCTTGCATTAACCTGTGATCTCACAGTGTTAATCACTTGAATATGTTACGTAGAGTATTGTTTATTTTTTGGTGTTGCGATTTTTTTCCCGCCAGTCTGTGATGATCATTTGAACAGTTGTTGCTATAAGAAATCCAATGACGAAAGTGCGGCCATAATGATTTCGCCGCATCCTGCACGTAACAGTGTCCAAAGTTCGTCACAACGTAGTCTCTTAGATTTTCTTATCACTTCAGTACGTCCTTACGTCTTTCGATCAAATTCTTTTAGTTATAAAACAGTGTTTTTGTACCTCCCTGAATGTCTAGTAATTGCGTAAACCTCATTAATGCGATAAGAGGTCAATCACCTCGCCTAATCTTTCATCGCCGACCGGTGGAGTGGTTATCTCAACAGTACAAACAGTGACGCAGGATCTGTTTGCTCAGCTCGCATCGCCTCACCACTCGAAGATTAGATTGACTCGCTGCTGCTTAAGAAGACCTCGTGTTTGTTTACATACTTTATCTGTCCTCGATAGCTTTTGAGGCCATCTCTTACATCAGACCAAATAGTTCGTACTTTCGATAATGGCAGGTCGAGAAATACTTACCTTACAGTTAAAAGATAATTCAGGTACTGTGTTTTAATGTTCTAAAATATAATTAAACATGTCTTGATCTCGAAAATAATAATACTAGTAACACCAAACAGATCATGAACTACAGAACTTGAATGCTGAGAGAGAAAGTAGAGAAAGAAAGTTCCTGTGCTTTACGATTTACATAAACGATCTGGTTGATGGTATTGACAGCGGCCTTAGACTGTCTGCCAATGATGCTGTAGTCTACTGGAAAGTAGTATCACACGAAAGTTGTGAACAAATAAATGAGAATTTGCAGAAAATAAATGCGTGGTATAATCTCTCAATATTAGTAAGTGTAGCCTAGTGCGTATAACAAGGCGAAAATCCCCATTGATGTATGAGTACAAAATAAATTAACATCAGTCAAGTATCTGGGTGTGACTATTCGAAATGATCTCAAATGGAATGATCAGATTACACAAGTAGAGTAAGGCGAACTCTAGACTGCGGTTTATTGGTAGAATCCTGAAGCGATGCTGTCCTTCAACAAAGGAAATAGCTTACAATACGTTAGTTCGTCCAGTCTTAGAGTATTGTTCGTCTATGTAGCACCCTTACCAGTTGGGTCAGATTCAAGAGATTGAGAATGTCCAAAGAAGAGCGGCAAGATTCGTGACTGGTACATTTAGCCCTCGCGATAGTGTTACAAATCTCAGAGAAAGTCTGAAGTGGGACACACTTGCAGATAGATAACGCGCTAAACAGAAGGAGCTGCTCACTAAATTCCGAAATCCCATCTTCACCGAGGATGTAGAGCATATATTATTACCACCAACTTTCAAGTCGCGTAATGATCACCATTCAAAGAAAAGGAAAATAAGAGCTCGTACTGAGGCGTTCAGTCATTTTTCCCTCGCGCGATCCGCAAGTGGAACAGGAAGAGGGGGGGGGGGGGGGGGGAGGGGGGAGTGGAATATGACTTGTGCCCTCCACCACACGCCGCTTGATGGCTAGCGGAGTATATATGTATATGTAGATGTAAACGCACAGCGAAACAGTTACAAGCGTTATTACACTCGTTTCCTTTTTTACTTTCTGTTCACAGTTTTTAATGGTCTGCAAAGCGCGAGCAATTTCCCATCAGAATTTAATAATATTTTTTATTTCTTTGCCTCGGTTCCACTCAGGACGCCATCATTTCACTTTAAGCTAAGATGGAATGCTCCCTGCCAATCATGTTATTCCGATTATCATTTTTTTATTTCTGAGTCAGAGAAAAGACTGAACTCGGCATTTCCTAGACGGCTGTTGGAAATCGTGTGATTGACCGATGTATCAGAATGGCGTAAAATGGAAACCGTTAGCTAGGGGTGGAACTGCGGGAGATGGGGAACTATGGAAGGGGCTAGGGGAGGGGTTGAAGACTATTTATATTGCATTTGTAATGGTGTTCTTATTAGTGCACCAATTACGGTGACGACTTCACAACGTAAGAAACGAATGTGTTACAGCATCGCCACATCCGTCTGAAGTAAATTTCAGAAAAGAGTTCACCAAAATCGTGGTGACTTCAGTCAGACACAAGAAAACACACGTACTTCAAATAAAAGTGCTTTCTGAAATGGAAAACTATCAAATTACTTGAGTTCTAAGAATTCAAGATTGTTCATAACTTCAAAAAAACTCCAACATCAATTAGATACCAGGTTCAGTATCAACACAAACAGATACGTAAGCTGTGGCATCAGACTCATATCTCGTCCACTAACAATAAGCACAGTCACCTATTCCCTTCTAATCAGACACAGTCACCAGCCAAGGCAATGACCAGCAGTCTGGACGCTATTCAATTCTGCTCCAGAGTAAGAAGATTCCGTTTCACCAACCCGGAGATTCTGCTCTCCCCCACCAGTCCCCTTCTACATGTACTTAACATTTAAAGATAGTGGTCGAAGCAGACGAAATGAACTGAAATTTGTGGTGCAGCCAGGACGCGAACCCGGGTCTTCTTGCTTGCTAGGCAGAAATGCTAACCATTACACTACCGTAGTACAATAGTCAACCTTGCTGCACGAACTACCTAAGCTCAGTGTCCTCCTCAACACCAATTCGTTTTCCCTTACATATTGTCACTACTGCCAGGGCTCTCCAATATTGGCAGGCACCCCAGCATCGGACGTAATGGGGCGTCCTTGTACCATTGGTGATCTTATAGATCTTACAATTAATTTTTCCCTGAGACATTTAAGTCTCCTTTTATTATCTACGATAATGATCGAAGCAGGGAAAAATTAATTATAAGATGTATACCATCACCAGTGGTACAAGGACGCCCCATTACGTCCAATGCTGGGGTGCTTGCCAACATCGGAGAGCCCTTTCAGTAGTGACAATTTGTAAGGAGAAATGAATTGATATTTGAGTTGGGGAGGACACACAGCTTAGGTAGTTTGTGTAGCAATGTTGACCATCGTACTGCGGTTGTGTAGTGGTTAGCATTTCTGCCTAGTAAGCAAGAAGACCCAGGTTCAAGTCCCGGCTGCAGAACAAATGATAATTCATTTCGTCTGCTTCAATCATTATCGTAGGCAATAAAAAGTGACTTTAATGTCTCAGGGAAAAATTAATTATAAGATTTAAAGATACATTCAACTATGTTTGACAGATACAGGGTGCGTCATGCATGATGCACCCTGTATCTGTCAAACATAGTTGAATGTATCTGTAAATCTTATAATTAACTTTTCCCTGAGAACACTAATGTGAATGAAAACATATATTAGGAGCAAAAACGTTCCAGTTAACATGGCTGTGAGGCGCCACCGACTCCATTCTGAAATATTCTCCTAGTTAGAAAAAGTGTAGTTGAGATGTAAAGGTTTCGGTTAAGTCCCCATCTAACTGGTCTCAAATTTTACTCAGGGCCCGTGGTTGGACAACGTGGTATGTGGATGATATGGCACCGGCACATTTTAGTGCTTACATAGAGCGACATGTAACGCGCCAGTATGGTGCGAGAGGGATAGGCCGAGCAGGGTCTGTATCTTGACCTAAAACATAACCTGACCTCCATTCTCTGGATTTTTGTGCCTGGGGTTATCTCAAAAATGAAGTGTACAGCTCTCCCGTTGATACAGTTGAAGAACTGGGCCAGTGAGTTGTACTGGTTTGTCAAGATATACGAAATGATGCAGGGATGTTTGAAAGAATTCGTAACTCACTGCAGAGAGTCAGGAAGAGCACCATCATCTGTTCGAAGAGATAGTTGCGCACAAGGAAAGATAGACAGTGGAATAGGAAATTACCCATCTTCTGTATGGGCATGAACCGCATCCGCAACGGTTGAAGTCAAGGAAGAATTTCCTTAGGACATCAAATGGACTTAGAACCACTGCTGAAAAGACTAGGTTACAACTATGGAGGACTACGACCTAACTTCCACCTGGTTGGAAAAGAGTAGCCATGACAGGGAATGGACAACTTGAGAGCCCCTAAATAGACTGAGATCCGGAGTTGCAAGATCAAAATTAAGTTGGCAAGATGGGGATACACTGATCCAAATGATATTCGGTGTGACTGTGGAGAAGAGCAGACAGTTCGGTTCATGCTTCGATGTAGATTGTTGCCAGACTCCTGTACAGAAGACGATCTTAAACAAGCAACAGAAAATGCACAGGAAGTGGCCGAGTTTTGGTCAGAAGTATTTTAATAACCGTGTGAAATGAATGTACATGTACCGGTATGTTTCTGATACGAGGATAATAAAGTTTGGAAGGTAGGAGACGAGATACTGGCAGAAGTAAAGCTGTGAGGACGGGGCGTGAGTCGTGCTTGGGTAGCTCAGATGATAGAGCACTTGCCTGCGAAAGGCAAGGCCCCGAGTTCGAGTCTCGCTCCGGCACACAGTTTTAATCTGCCAGTAAGTTTCATATCAGCGCACACTCCGCTGCAGAGTGAAAATCTCATTCTGGAAACATCCCCCAGGCTGTGGCTAAGCTATGTTTCCACAATATCCTTCCTTTCAGGAGCGCTAGTTCTTCAAGATTCTCAGGAGAGCTTCTGTAAAGTTTGGAAGGTAGGAGACGAGATACTGGCGTGAGTCGTGCTTGGGCAGCTCAGATGGTAGAGCACTTGCCTGCACAAGGCAAAGGCAAAGGTCCCGAGTTTGAGTCGGTCAGCCACACAGTTTTAATCCGGCAGGAAGTTTAGAGAATAATAGTAACTGCAGAGAGGAGTGTACTTTTCATCCAAATGCGGGGACAATAAGTACGACACCATCTTCACCAGGTTAGAGAATACAGTTAATTGTAACGTATAACGTGCTCAAGTGGTTTTGTATTTCTTTTTAAGTTATGGCATGGGTGAAATTTTAGCGCAATTAGATGGGGACTTAATCGAAAAGTTCACGTTTCAGATACATTTGTGCTAAGCAGGGCCGGCCGCGGTGGTCTAGCGGTTCAGGCGCTCAGTCCGGATCCGAGCGACTGCTACGGTCGCAGGCTCGAATCCTGCCTTGGACGTGGATGTGTGTGATGTCCTTAGGTTAGTTAGGTTTAAGTAGTTCTAAGTTCTAGGGGACTGATGACCTTAGATGTTAAGTCCCATAGTGCTCAGAGCCATTTGAACCATTTCTGCTAAGCAGGAGAGCACATCCGACTGAAACCAGTGCAGGTACGTAACCGCACGAATGATTTGTTTGTGGATCCTTGTACACTGGGCGATTTTGTTTCTTTGGTCGTATATTTTCAGCCGAGACAGTTTTCGCTATCAATTATAGTATACCCTGTATATGAGAGAACAGCCTATCCCACCTACTTTCTTAAATCCGTATTAATGTAAGTTTGCTTTGGGTACAGGTTAGACCCCAAAACTCTCCGCTCAGTGTCGTTGTTTTCCCAAACTGTGGCGATTACCTGTTGCTGTCACGTCGCCTTTTGTGCTCTTGCAGAGGGGCTCAACGCCCATTCCGTTGCTGGATCTGACGTCCGAGCTAGCACAACTTTACCTTTCATGGCATTTATTCTAGGTGCCATGCTCAACTCTGAAATAGTACTGACGACCAGGCCACAGCTTCACCTTCCCGTGCAACAACCTCTACGTGCCGTTTTCAAGCCTGAAATAAAGAAATCCTGGCTCCTTTACAACTCTACGTGCCGTTTCCAACCCTGAAATAGAGAAATCCTGGCTCCTTTACACAGGCTGAACTTGAATGAAGCCGAAAAACTGCAGGGACAGATTTTTGACTGGAAATGGAGGAAAAGAGCTCCTACGAAAATGTATCCGGAAAGCATCGTTGCCACGGTAGATGGCGCTGGCGAATGAAAGGATCCCTTACCACATGCCGTGCTGCATGATTGACGCAGAGTGTTGTAAGCAGCATGGTCCAGTATTCATGTAGGGAACAAGCGAGATGGCGTTTGTGTATGGCCAAGCAGATGGAAAAGGTCGACGGGCAGCCCGCAATACCAGTATTCACACAGGCACCAATCGCATCACACAAGATTTCAAACCCATTTTGGGCGTTTCTGTGATCATGGCTCCTTTCAGGTCGTTTACGGAGGCGGCGGATGTACGTACACCAGATTTGGGTGTTGAGACGAACCCTTGTACAAGCTAAAGGCAAGTTGGCCGCCAATATGGTGCAACCCAAAGAACGATTATGTGTATCCTGCATGACAACCGCAACTATCCCTATCACCTACAACGAGTGCAAAGATTATCAGCCTAGGAGTTCTCTCTACGGGAAGGTTTCTGTTGACGGTTTTTGCACCAGACAATCACAATTGTGGGATTTCTCTCATCACTCCTCTTTACCTACGGATCAATCTTTACCAGAACTGGCATCATCAATCTGCATAATCGCCCTTGTGGGCTACAGTCCTCGGGGAGTGGTTGGCGCGTCTCATGAGCATCGGCTCAGCATTAATTTGTGGGTAGGGATTCTTGGCGATCACATACTTGAACCGGTTATTATTCCTCAGTGCCATGACGACTTCCTATAGAGTACTTTGCCAGGTCTACTTGCCTTTGACAATACAAGAGGTTTTGTGGTTTCTGTATCACGAAGCACCACCCTACTTCCACATTACAGTCCGCCAATACACTAACAACACCCTTCCCGGACGTTGGATAGAACGCGGAGGCCTATAGCCTGGCCTGCTAGATTGCCGCCCTTAAACCCCCCTGGAGTTTTGCCTCTGGGGCCACCTGAAAAGCATGGTGTATGTCGAACCATTTCCTGATGTGCAGACCCTTCAACAGAGCATTCACGACACCTATGACGCTACTTGCAGGCATGCCGGAACGTGTGAAAAAGTGCAGCAATCCATAATGCGACGTGTGGACGCCAGCATTGCATCCCGTGCAGACCTCTCTGAACATCTATTGCGAGGTGGATGCGATGGAGCTTCCGCTGAGTTCCGGCACGAGTTTTGTCGTTGCACTCACTATCCGCTTTGGGACATATGTTTGTAAGGTGTCAGGCAAATCCAACACCTTCCATGAAAACCCTGACATGATAAGCAAATCCAGTAGTATGTCACATAGCTCCGAATAAATCGTGACATTAAATTAACCAAAGTAATACAAGTAACGAGTGAGCAAATGGAATGCCACAGACTAACACAAGAATGCCTAAATGAATGTTGTACCTTCCCACCGTGAGGCAGACGCAGTTCCAAGGGGAGAAACGAGGACAGAAGCCGAGAGCAGAACCGTGTTAAGAAGCTAGAAGGCCCTACGAGAAGGGACGGACTGGACACCCACGTCGCCAGCCTTCCTCTAAGTCTACCACCCGCACGTTTTAGCGTGAGACTTTTTCACGTCCCTGTTACGTCAAGGACCACCCCCCAGCCCATGTTAAAAGCTAGAGCCCTCCAGAAAAACAGTATAGATCTTACGATAACACAAAAAGGGCAACTACCACCCGCAAGTTTTAGCGTGAGACTTTTTCGCGTCTCAGGTACGTCAAGGACCGCCCCCCAGCCCATGTTAAAAGTTAGAGCCCTCCAGAAGAACAGTATAGATCTTACGATAAAGCTAAAAGGACCACACCAGCTGCAGGTTTTAGCGTGAGACTTTTTCACGTCTCTGTTACGTTGCAAACCTTAAAAACATTGCCCCACCACGAAAAGTATAACGTTTCTCATTGGATAGACAGAATCTTTGCAGGCGGGGCTTAAGGTTAACATTGAGACCCTGATTGGCCAGATGAAAACACAGCCAGATAACTTTTTAAATCTACTTCGGTAAATTGTAATAAGGAGAAGTTAGGAGAGTTGCTTCCGAGATGGCGATGTGAGCAGAGCTGTGCTGCCCGCCGCTGCCCTGACGCTGCCTAAACACCGACAAGGTAATGAACGCACGCGATGCCGCATTTTTGAGCGCATAAGGCTTCACTCAGAACTGCAGAAGTCTCATCTGTTACACCCCCTTTTTGCGTAATACTAGTGTCTATCGTTAATTAAAACTCATGGTGTTCACATTTGCCACTTGAAGAACAGATCTGAAACGCGATGATTTTTCTTTTATATAGTTATTGAGAAGCCACATCAGCCACTGTAATTTACGACAAGTTAGATAAGTAATTAAAGATAATTGAGGGTCACTGTAGACCATTTTGATAGTTTTCTCTTTTGTGAAACTTAAATTAAACCTAGATTATAGATGTGATATGGCATAGGTCATCCTTCGATCCATTGTAGAACTTGGAAACCCATTCAGGGAATATTCGTTCACATTTTTGTTGAACGCAGTTGGTTTTTACCATCCTGTATTAAAACATTTCCTTTTATCGAAAGTGCAATTTATAAACGATGTTTTGTGAGTAGAATAAAATTTCCAATGGTAAACTTAACTGATTTTTCGGCGTTATTTTACCAGCTAACTAAAAATAGGAAAGCCTTGAACCCTTTCCACTAAATTTAGTTAGTATTAAGATTCTTTTACAGGGAGTGCAGTGGAGCTGACGCTGAGATCGTTTAGTATTTGGTTATATCATCGCTAGTCTCACTGAACTCTTCTGAATTCTACATGTCATGTGTGGTCTGACGTCTCCTTGCCAGCAACAGGTCCAAGGTTCAAACTAGTCAATTCCCTAAAAAACACGCTCAGAGCGTCGTTGCGCGAAAGTGATAGGGAGACACGATATAGAACAAACAGACACCACCATGAATGTTTAGATGTTCATAGAATCTTTTTGCTCCATTTCCAGTCAGGAATCCGAGCCTGTAATTTATCATTTTTATTATTGTTCACCCTAGTTATCAACATCTGACATAAGCGCAGCGGATTAAAAAATTTGCCATCTCGAGGAGACATGACGCTAATACACTGGAACACTGCCTAGAACCTTGATAACAGTTTCAATTCGCTTACAAGTTTCTTCAGGTATGCTGTATCCAACTGAAGCCGCTCACTTATGATCAGACGACGTAGAGGACCAACTGTTGCTTCGTTTAATCCGATATCCCAGACAATTTCTTCAAGATTAACATCAAGCAATTTAGTGAACCAATCTAGATGTGATGGGTTGCCTGAGTCTTTATCAAACAAGCAACGTGTCAGTCTCATCTTGAAGACGTCGGTCAACAAGAATGTAAACGTCCTCGTTCATCTCCTCCGTAATCTGACCGTGTAGGCGTAGGTCATTGTACCAGAAACATTGCCAAAACATCTCTGGTGTGAATCAAATCATTCACACACTGGGTCGTCGGTGCAGTCGATGCCGTGAAGAGAGACAAAATGGCGACTCGCTGGACCACATTAGACATCTCTAGTCAGCCATTGTTCAGTTTCTGAGTTCTTTAGCCTACTCAAGAAGTGCAGTATAATGTGCTCCTGTGAGCAACGAACTTCTGAGAGGTACCCAACTTCAGATGTCTACCGCATGCAGTGCCCTTCGCAATGTTCTCTCGGAAGTTGGTTGAAATGGATCTGCTGTGAAATGGACCTGCATTCCTAATAGCCGCAGTTCCTGTCGGGTTTGAAACATACCGTTATTAAAAAGGCATGACCCTCGTGGCCTATTCGTGCAGTTTAAGATCTTTTTACGACCACTGCACTTACGCCATGCTACGCGCCTGCAAAAGGTACAACACCTTGGACCGTTACTCAGTTACAGCAAGAAACTGGTCATTCGCGGTGGAACACTGAGCACATCCAAACAGTAGAGCTCGTTTCTGTCATTCAGACACGTCTCTGACGCGCGGGATTAGCCGAGCGGTCTTAGGCGCTGCAGTCGTGGACTGTGCGGCTGGTCCCGGCGGAGGTTCGAGTCCTCCCTCGGGCATGGGTGTGCGTGTTTGTCCTTAGGTTAAGTAGTGTGTAAGCGTAGGGACTGATGACCGTAGCAGTTGAGTCCCATAAGATTTCACACACATTTGAATTTTTTTTTATTTTTTTATTTTTTTTTTTATTTTTTTTTTTTTTACGCGTGTCTATGACCATCCACGTTGCCGCGTTGATTCCACACAGCTGACTGGCACACACACACACCCACTCAACTGCCATGACTTTGTCAGCTTTGGACCGTCATATGATCATCTGTTAGCAGTTCTACTATAGCTAATGCACTCCAAAGAGAAAGCAGGTTCTTTTAAGTTTATGAGTAATACACTATCTCAGTGGTTCCCAAGCTTTCTTAGACCATTACTCTCGAGTGCAATCAGACGTTAGCTAGTATTCCCGCCCTGTCATCTGCTGCCCCTCCCCCCCCCCCCTCTCTCTCTCTCGCGTCATGACCAACTTTAGCACCTGACTAGACAGTAGAATGAAAGGCTTTCCTTGGAACACTTATTTTTACAATGATGAAAGATGTGAAAGATGAATGATATTTAGTGTTGTGTGTGTGTGTCAGTGTCGTAATGAACGATGAAGCAATCTGCAGTGCATTGCAAGTGCTATCCACAACTCTCCCCACAACTCCTTCTCAGGTAAGAAAGCTAGCTATTCACAGTGAGGGTAGACACTTGCTACAGAACATGTTTTCCATGCATTACGCCTCTCCATTGCGGCACATGCTTAACTCGCACACAGAAATCCCATTTAAAATCAAACGAGATGTGTGCACTTTACTCACTGTTTGTGATTCACTTCATTGCTGGAACCCCTTACTTCTGAACTGGCTCAAACTGAACGACTTCAGGCTGTTAATGCATTGGATCTAATCAGTCTAATACAAAACCAACAATAATGCCTACAGCCTTATGTAGCTACTGCTGTCTTGTGCAGTCCATTAATTCATTACTGTCGTGTAGCCACTCCACCAGGCCGTGCATTATGAACAGGTACTCGATCGTGTTGAAAGATACAATCGGCATACCCGAATCGCTCTTCAACAGTGGGAAGCAAGAAGGTGCTTAAAACATCAATGTAGGCCTGTGCTGTAATAGTGCCACACAAAATAATAAGGGGTGCAAGCACCCTCCACGAAAAACACCACCGTCTCCGAATTTTACTGTTGGCACTACGAAGCTGGCAGATGGCATTCACCGGGCATTCACGATATCCACATCCTGCTATTGGATGGCCACGTTGTGCACCGTGATTCGTCACTCCACACAACGCGGAAGGCGCGCCGGTCTTCCGTCTAACGGCATCGCAGCTCGAACCGGCCAGACCGATGTCGTGAGTTGACTCCTGTTGCTCTCGTGTCGGCCGCGAAGCCACTACCCCTTGCTATACGGCGCGGTCCACTGGACTCACGTGGCGACCTCACATGCGCCGACGCTCAAGGCGGACAACTCATCTTGTGTCTGAGTGCGCGACCGACCAACCGATCGATCCAACCACCAATGACCGTTGCCTGAGCATCTCGAGCAGACTGGCGGCCTAACGCGCAGATTCAGATGCACGAACTAAGCCCCCGACCGGCCGACCACTCTTTCAGTTCTTTCACTGTGCCCAAAAGCTCGGACGAGAGACAGACTAGCAAGTTGGGGAGAGACAGACTAGAGCTGGGGACGAGTGACTGGCCCCAGACTGACTCCAGACTCACCCAGGCTGATCAACTGGCGACGCTGACGCTGACGCTGCACAGGTGAGTGTGGACCCTCGGCTTGAGCAGGAAGTTCTAGCGCTGGTGCGCTTCGCCTTCCTCGTGGCGGTTTGGCGAGTGGAGTCTTGGCGGTAGGGAATGGGTTGGCGTTGTGCATGTTTTTTAATCCAAAGAAGTCAGAAGAGTGAGACAGTAGAAGAGGAGGAAAATGAAAGGCCTCTAGTGACTGGCCTGGTAATGGGTATTTTTTTTTTTTTTTTGGAAAGAGAATAGGATAGTAGAAGGTACAGTAAGAGAAGCAGGAAGACGAAAAGCTCAATTGACAAGTCGGGCTATTAATGAGATTGAAGAGAAGAAGCAGAAGAGAGAATGAGAGAAGAAGATCAGAAAAACGAAGACCACCGATCCGTACGCCGACACGGACGGCGAGGCAGACACCTATAGAATGAGGGTTCGGAGAACCAATAAGTGGGATGGGAGAGGTCCCAGGAGGGGAAAGCATAGGGAAGGATTGTATTACTAGAACAAGGAAGGAAAGAAGGACGAGAGAACGTAGAAGAGGCGTTGAGCAGCTGGCGGGGACGGGGGGAGAAAGAAAGGATGGGAACGGTGGGAGCAAGGAGGGGAAGGGAGAAGGGGGACCAGGGATCAGTGGGCAAGGAGGTCAGGCCATCGGGTGGTGGCCAGGCGATGGAGGCAGGTGCCAAGGGAAAGGATGAGTTGATTGGCAGATTGGCGGAAGTGGTGATGAAAGGAAATGCCGGAGGAGCGACCAACTGGCGAGCTCATAGCGCCCCTTAAATGCACGTGAACAGGCAACCTTTCCCACCAGAGGGAGACACCAAAGCTGCGATTGCCACAGCGACGCCACCGCCAGAAACGGAGGGCGACTGCTTCACACAACGGGCTGCTACGCGCTCTACAGAACAGCAATTTTTACCACGGCACAAAAGTATTTGATCGTACAACTCAATAAGCTTTTCATCGTTCCACTCCTTCACTATAAGTGTAGAAACTTATCTGACTGTCACAGGAAGACTCGCAGACTTTCGAACGTGGCATGTCGCAGAAATCCTCTAGAATGTGCCCACCCGACAAGACGGGATCGCCGCTTCCGAGACATGAAGGTAACGACTTGCGGGTGATGACTCCACTGACCCACGAACTATGTCTACGGGCTTTCCAGAACCTGTCGTAAATGCTAGCGCCCCGTCGCTAGATGCCGCTCGTGTATGGCCAGCTATTCCAGGTTTGACGGACAGCCCAGCATCCTGTCGCTCTTCGAATGGCCCGCTAAATCACCCGATGTTAATCACACAGAAAGTGTCTGTGACTGCTTGGAACAGCTGGTGAAACGTAGAAATCAACCTTCCTGCAATTTGGTATCTCTAATTGTTAATGAGTTGTTTCAGCTGGGTACGGTGTTGGGAAAACGGGCAGGACGCACAATGGAACTAGGGGTTCATTTTGCCAGCAAAGTGTTGCACTCTAGAATCACTTTCAGGAGCTATTATCTAAGCGACAAGGATGGTAAGAAACTATTGTAGAAGAGTGTGTCTTTGACTGGTGAGTGAATAACGTATTTCGGCTTCTTTTAGTAACTTATTAAAAAACTAAAAACCCGCCTCGATTGCGAAAAGAGCACCTAGTGTTTTTAGCAGTCGAGGCGGGTTTTTAGTTTTTTAATATATTAACCAGCGATTGCTGACGCGCTGCGATGTTGAAGATTCTTTTAGTAACTCTTTATCTACAAGGTAAGCGAATACGGTTTATCTATTACTTTCCTCTTTCTTAAAATCTAAGCTCTTTATTTTAGTGCATTTATGATCCTTATTTTTCAAAGCGCCTTGCGGATTTTGAACTGTGCCTAACCTCATAGGTTGAGGCAGAACGGACTGGATTGGAACGAACCAAACGAACCAAAGATCCATTCTGTCACAGATGGCACGCTATTCATTCCTAGTGTATACTTTTTAGAATTCATATTTATTTTAAAACTTCTAAGATACATTACTGTATTTTCAGGTTTTCCATATTCTTGCTAATTACAATTCTTCTTTTTTCATAGATCGTTAGAAGATACGAACGTAAAACTGTCGAAGTTGGTCTTCAGAAAACATGGAAATCGGACTTAGGAAAGACAGTATTCAGTTCAACGCTCTTACATCAACTCTTCAGAGAACTGTTCAAAATAGACTTCAAAACAAGACTTTTCAAATGGGCAAGTCGAAGGTAAAATTTCGTCGTATTTTCTACAATGTGCGAAAGTTAGAACTTTCGGTTGTTATAAGACATGGCTGGCAGTTTGATTCGATTGACATTGAAGGAGTTCAGAGCGTTAGCTTGTCAATTTTCAGGGAAAAAGAAACTAAGCACCACTTTAATAAAGAACTGAAAATGGTGGCTGAATACTGGATGGGCAGTTTACTTGGAGGCATCTAACATTCTACCACGAACAAACACTCATATGCTTATTGTGCTTATTTTAGATTTCATGAAATACGATTAGATTTTAAAGTTAAGCTTGTAAGGAAATGTAAATTACTAGTAGTCCTTACGCTGTATTAAACTTACGAATGTGACTCTGTTCTGTCCGAGACCTGGGGCACAACGCACCAATTGTCAGACTTCTCCATTTTTTTTTTTTTTGTGTTCTTCGTCTGTGTGCCCTTACATCTCCTCTCTCTCTTTCACTGTTTAAAGTATGTACTAAATGTTAGCTTGCCCTCCACCTTTTCAGTTGAATAGTGGTCATTTTAATGTTAGCGTTACCGTCCTGCCCAATGTTCCCCTAGAGGAGAAACTCTTCCTTGGCCAACTGAGGCCATTATCAGGAGTAATGGCGCTGTTTCACAGTATTAGCATCATGTCTCCTGCGAGTTACTGATTTTTCATCCGGTGTGCCTGTTTCCACATACATAATACTCCGTCGTCCACTGATAAGCCAGAAAAACATCATTGCAGTGGATAAGCCAAAAAAACATCATTGCCTTAAGTCCCTTAAATGCAGGTGCACTAACCATAGAGTAAATGTTGTCATATCAGTAGCGCTACAACATGCTTTGGTGCGGCGCTTGAAAGTGCCGCAAGACGAGCTTAAGAGAAGAAATAAGGGCAGCAACCCGGTGCGGGAGGAAAAACACACCAGCGCTGCCATCTAGCGCGGATAGGAGTAGAGCGGGCGCGCCAACTTGAACAGTAAAACGCAAGCACGTCATTTCATCGCGCCGGCAAACGATATCTGCTCCTCCACCTCCTTCTTCTTCTTCTTCTTCTGCACCTTCCCCGCAGGATGCAGACGTAATCTGCCGCGCAGAGCCGCCATCTCCATGATCTGCATAATCGCGGGCCGCCGCAGACGGAACCTACGCGCGCGCCTCTGGCGGCAGAAGCCGGAAGCAGCTCGCAATATCTGCCGGCACTCCGGGGTGCTCCACACATTTCAGTGGCGAGAGGTGTCTGGCGACATGTGCTACACAGAGACTGGGTTAATTATCTCTGCGCGCATAACACAGGAGGAAATGCAGATCGAAGAAGTTACCAAGTTCTGAGAGCTTCTGACACTCACCAAGAAAGAAAAAAATATTATATTGTCGAAAATTGAGATTTTGAGAGTGCGGCTGTGTATAAAACACAAGTTGATTTTTGCAGAGAAAAAAACAGCAACCACCTACTTTCGATAATGTTATTTATTCATATAAACAGTGCCGGTACAGGTTTCGAACTGACAGCTTTTTCAAGTTAACCCTTTGTTTGGCGCACACACAAATATTACGAAACAAATATGTTAAGTTAGTTAAATTAGATGTGAATGGCCAACAGAACACACATAGATTTTTTCAAAATAGATTACGTTGCCTTTAAGTATCATTGCCCACAAAAGGCGAGTAGGTGCCACAATTTAATAACTACAATGTCGTTCCGTGGCTGAAAAATCGTTGCATTAGCACTATTTCAAGTAAAATGCCTTAAACAATTCCTTTTTTGTACAAAACGTAGGACAGCGTCACATTTTACACAATTATTGTCTAATACCCCTTGGGGCAGAACCAAGATCTTCCCCTTCGGCGCATAATCTGACTAGTGCGCAAAACTACCATATTGTACTCCATCCACTGGAATTGGTGCTGAAAGTTCTCTTCTTCTGGACCAGTGCCAGGCTTCTTCTTCCCAGGACACATCAGTACATTTGCAGCGTCCCAGGTAACCAATCGCTAACACATCTTTTTAGTAACTCATCTTCAAGAATTCCTCTTTCCGTTCACAAGCAGTTTTTATTGCATAAGAAAAAACAGCACTACGAAATCGAAAGAAAATGCTACACTGCTAACTGAAACTCACGTAACCTTACACAGTGTCTACTTAAGACGCACAGTATTCAGAAACTTTTCGCCAGAGGCAACAGAATACTGCTATATATGACAGCTTAAATGTTGCTTGCAAGCATTATTGCCCCTACATGGACGAATGTTCAAACTGTTTCTAAAACAATGTGCGACTTTGATATTGCTTGGGAGCGATATTGCCAAGTAAAAGGTTATGATATTCTTTTGTTCTAGTTTACATTAGTTTTCACTTTTTATTCCTTGAGGTGGTGGTACCTTACAACCAAAAACTACATAATAAATTGTCTATTTAACTGTAATTGTGCCTCATAACAATTGTAAACGATGTTAGGAAATTATTACAGTGAAAATGTTTTAGTTACTTATGTCAAAAATCCCTCGTCGTTACGTTGCAGTGCTGACTGCTTATGTTCATGCAGTAGCTAAGAATACACTGAGCACTTTTTGGTCACATAAATACACATATAAAGCACCACTCGCACGCATATCAAAAAGTTTTGTTACGTGGAAAGATGTACACAAAGATGGCTATATCACAAACATAACAACGCCAAAGAATTTTTCTCACAGATATATTTCGATACATGCACTGATGTGAGAGTAGTAATTTACTAACTACAAATGTTTCATTACTTACAATTTATGTTAAATGAGAACTGATTACAATTAATATAAATAAATAATGAAGCCGTTGTTATAAAGTGTTCCTGGAATGCCATTGTGTGAATAATGTGGTATACACTGGCAATAAAGTAAATAATGAGGCTATATATGAAGGTAGTATCAGTTCCCGAAAGAACAGATACCTTTGATGACTGCGCAGCTTATCTAGAATGAAATGATAATTAAATCGACACCCTAGCTGCACAGTCATCAAAGGTATCTATTCTTTCGGGAACTGATACTACCTTCACATATAGTTAAAATATGGCTACCAGGCCACTGACCTTCTTGTGCGAACGCACACGCTATGCCCCAACTCGTACGGGACTTAGCATATTAATCTGCCACAAGTAGTGAGTATGATGGGCAAACATCTATTAGGCGCACTCGAATGTAGCGGTGTGGACATGTTGGGAATGTGGGTCTGACGGGGAGCGTGCAAGGGATAAGTCCCTGCAGGCGCCCTATCCTCTGTGCACTCGGTGGCTCAGAGGGGCTGCCGGCACGGTAGCTTAGCGTGTTCGGTCAGAGGGCTGCTTGCTCTCTTAATAAAAAAAAAAAAACTGACGAATGTCTTGTGACGTCCGCCCAGACCAAACGCAACGAACTATATCGAACAAAACAAAAAGAAAATAAAGATTGATAGAGCGTCTGCCATATAAGCAAGAGATCCCTGGTTCGAGTTCCGGTAGGGGCACACATTTTCAACATGTCCCCAATGATGTATATTAACGCCTGTTTGCAGCTAGGGTGTCGATTTCATTATCATTTCACTAAATAATGAGGGATAGATGCACATAAATAAATATTACAACAGTGGACATAATACTAAATTGTTATAGGTAGTTGAAGGTGTTGTATGATTGAGTAAGCTGTTATATTTTATGCACTGTGTCGAGCTAGTGTCAGGGTGTTATTATCGTCAAAGGGAGAGCGTTCTTTTTAAACTGGAAAGCAGGTGAATGAAATTTCCAAGAAAGGCTGCATTGACTAACTCAGTCTGTTCATTGAGGAGAGTTTGTGGTGATTTACTTTTATGTACAAGTGTTTCAATTTAGTCAACCAAATTCCTAAAGCTGCCTTTCTCTGTATGATGCAATACCTGGATGTGGTCTTCAGTGCTTTTTACTCCATGATTGTTGAGAGTTGTGTGCATTGTAAATGTGGATCTCTACACATTGTCCAAACATATAGCACATACATGCTTCCTCCGAGCAGACTGATCATCTACATCTACATCCATATCCATACTCCACAATCCACCTGACGGGGTGTGGCGTTGCAACTGCAGTTCAACCACGTACATAACTCAGTTTCCGGAAACCTTCTACTCTAGTAAACCAGTATACAATAATTATTACTGTTCAGTTAAAATGCCTGAAAATGTACGTCACAGTAGTCAGAAATTTCTGAATGCATTTATAAGAACCTGTTAAGCCTTCAAGGAATACGGACTTCAAATTGAATTGAATTTTTGTATCTGAAGTAAGCCGGTATACAATTCTCGGTTCACCTGTCTTCTACATCGACCGCCTCCTGTTCTCCAGGTTCTAATAGCCTCTGGAGAATCCTTCATTCCACAGGATCCATCCTCCTCAGTACTCTTGTTCTTACAAGGTTCAGACTCTCTGCTGCGTGAAAGCATCAGGGCGGATCAGTGTCTAGTAATGCCTCATTCAAAAGTTAGTGAATAACACAGCCAGACACATATACTCTTAAAATCTTTTATTTTACTGCCATAACCTCTTTCGAGCTACCATCCCGATCTTCAAAAGTCCAATATTTTCACTTATATAGATGTTTTAATCAAGAGCATGCCGTCTGCACCTACACTGCGCAAGAATATGTGAATATTTAGTGACACTTGATAAGTTATTTCATTAATAGAAACGCGCCAGAGGGTTTCCTTTTATTTAGATGCAATGTGAAATACTTGCAATCACCTACATAAGTCCCTGTAGATGGCGATTTGTTTTGTTGTGGTCCATGTGGTTTTCCAGGGCCTTGTATAAGCTGTTTAATTGCAAACTTTCTTTAGTAAAATTCCCCTCAGTTTGTCTCCCAAGAAGAAAGAATCAGTATTACCAAAACTGTAGCTAAAAATAATGTCTATAAGTCACAAATAATTGACCGCCTATACAACACAATTAAAGATAGTAAATTCACAAACAGCAGCAGAAAAGGAACTATTTGCTTGCAATCTCTTCCTCATACCAAATTGCCAATATTTTGCTAGGGACAGGAGTTCAAATGAGTTTCCGCACTAATAACATTGTGCAACATAGCATTACTCACAGCACCAAAACCATCGACCTCGGCCTTCAAAATTCACAAACTTACAAGATTATTTGTGACAATTGTCACAGGTTTTATCTTGGACAGACCAGCAGAAGCTTCAGTATGGGATACCTTGAACACATGGACGCGTTTAGACTCAAAAAGTTAAATAAACTGCAATAGCCATTCGCATGAATCAATGCGGACACTCTGTAAGCTTAGTGACAACTTGTAGATATGACATACCACTCACAAAGGTAAGAAAATGGACCACTTAGAGGAACTAGAAACATATATTCACACTCTCAGTTCGCTCCAACACATTCAAAATGAGCAGGTGTGGCTAACCAGTAAACAATTTCTACATAATTTCCTTGGACTGTTCACAAAAGTCAGATACAAAAAGGATCCCCAAAAATCCGCAGCTTTGCACACACAAAAAACTTTGTTTAATATATCAGTAAAAATTGTATAAATATACAGCATCATCAATAAAATATTCTCGGGCCATGTGGTTAAAATCCCACGTGCTTTCGACCGAACTCTCCTCAGTCATCGTCAAGTGGTAAGACTTGAGTGCAGTGTAGCCGTGGCCGCGTCGCTGGCTGTGACGTCACTAGTGCTCTCTTCCTCGGTAATGTTTTCATCCCGCGTCCGTCGCGACCGTTTCAGCCTCGCGATGGCCGCGTCCCAGACTGTGCTGAGCTGCAAACCGCCGTCCTTGTTGATGGCGTTTTCAGAGGTTTTAATTTCAATAGCTTCTCTTATGACGCTATCCCAAAATCCCTTCGTCCTCATAACGACAGATGTTTCGTCGAACAGATTTCAGTGTCCATTTTCTAAGGCGTGTTCTGCCACGACTGATTTTTCTGGATAGCGTAGGCGTAAAGCGCCTCTCGTGTTGTGTCCGGCGTTGCTCCACCGTGCGTACTGTTTTGCCGACGTAGTAACAGCCACGCTGACATGATATCTTGAACACTCCAGGCGTTCTAAGCCCTAGATCCTCCCTCACAGGCCTCATGAGCTGTCGGATTTTTGTTGGGGGCCTGAACACCGATGAAACGTTATATCTCTTCAGGAGCCAGCTAATCTTTCCCGACCAAAAGCAGTTTCTCGTACCGTAGTTGTAGTTCTCGTACGCCCATTTTCCCACTAATGCTTGCTGTGACGTAAACATTCCCTACCGCCCTTGCAAGATCACCACACGAGAAACAATCGTAGGGAGCGGAGCACCTCCAACGTCTCGCAGCACGTTACATAAATTTCCAGCGATTTACCATCCAAATTAACAGTCGGCATAATTGCATACGAATGCGTTAACGCATTCTTGTTGGTTGATCTTGATACAACTCTCTTGATGCCTCTTATTTCCAGAGTTCCTTTCCCATGCATTTCCTCTTCACATCCAGATTGGTGGGAGTTGAAAATAAATTCGTTTCTGCACGATGGGATAAATTTTTATCTCATCTACAAATTTTCGGGCCGATTCCGCAGTTTTCTGTGCATCGTCAAGTTGACGCTTTGTTTGGAATTTCGTTGTCCAATTCTGTAGCATTGCAGTCCTTGAAATTACTGTAATCTACGTCGTGCGCGATTAGATGTGCAAAACACAGTAGGCGACTATCATGCACATCCTGTAAATCATATCGAGCATCTTTGAAACGCGCAAGCATAATTTTTTGTGACAAGTGCGTCTTCTTCTCCTGAGCGTATCAGTAGTTTTTCTTCTGCATTAGACGATCATATCGCTGCGGACTTATTCGAAATCTGTTCATTATTATTTTTTCAGTATGCTGCGGATGGACTTTCGCGTACGTAATTATGCTTAGTAGCACCTCCTTGTACAGTGACTGCCCTTTACTACTTTTCACTGGTTCTAGGCACTACAGTCTGGAACCGAGCGACCGCTACGGTCGCAGGTTCGAATCCTGCCTCGGGCATGGATGTGTGTGATGTCCTTAGGTTGGTTAGGTTTAATTAGTTCTAAGTTCTAGGCGACTGATGAGCTCAGAAGTTAAGTCGCATAGTGCTCAGAGCCATTTTGAACTTTTCACTGGATACGGAATTTGTGGCTCTGTCTGACAAGGATGGTGAACTACATGGCTCGACACCTGTTTCAGTATCACATTCACTTGTTATGAACGTATCACTACATGGCTCGACACCTGTTTCAGTATCACATTCACTTGTTATGCACGTATCACTACATGGCTCGACACCTGTTTCAGTATCACATTCACTTGTTATGCACGTATCACTACATGGCTCGACACCTGTTTCAGTATCACATTCACTTGTTATGCACGTATCACTACATGGCTCGACACCTGTTTCAGTATCACATTCACTTGTTATGCACGTATCACTACATGGCTCGACACCTGTTTCAGTATCACATTCACTTGTTATGCACGTATCACTACATGGCTCGACACCTGTTTCAGTATCACATTCACTTGTTATGCACGTATCACTACATGGCTCGACACCTGTTTCAGTATCACATTCACTTGTTATGCACGTATCACTACATGGCTCGACACCTGTTTCAGTATCACATTCACTTGTTATGCACGTATCACTACATGGCTCGACACCTGTTTCAGTATCACATTCACTTGTTATGCACGTATCACTACAAGGCTGGACACCTGTTTCAGTATCACATTCACTTGTTATGCACGTATCGCCACCTTTGTACTCCTCATGGGCACTATCCACACAGTCGAGCAGATACAACACCAGACATTCCAGTGACTCATCTTGCGGAAACGCTAATGTTTCATATGCAACTTATTTCTCATTCTGCGAAATTCCTTGGGTTCCTTTCGAAGGAAATGTCAACGTCGGCAATTGATGTAGTAGATATAATGCAATGTTTACTTTGATTACATTTGCCATTGCTCTGCTTTATATCAACATCACTAGGACTGTAGCACTGTTATGGGTTACTCACCAATTAAGCTGTTCAGCTACGCTCCGTAGCGTCATGCTATGTTCCCCATTGGATGTCTCCAGTCCCGCCCGATGTTGCCATTAGCAGCCAATATTGTGATTGTATGGTAGACAGATAGTATGTGGGATGTCTGCGACCACCCACGTAGTGGGTTTCTTGTTAGACGACATTGTTGGGTAGTGGAAACGGGAAGTTAAACAATGTGATAGATTAAGACCAGGACACACACACACACACACACAAATAGTCATCTGTTTGCCGATGAGCGAATAATTACCCACAACAAAGAAGACGATATCCAGTTCAAAATGGTTCAAATGGCTTTGAGCACTATGAGTCTTAACATCTGAGGTCATCAGTCCCCTGAATTACGTAAACCTAACTAACCTAAGGGCATAACACACATCCATGCCCGAGGCAGGATTCGAACCTGCGACCGTAACAGCCGCGTGGTTCCGGACTGAAGAGCCTAGAACAGCTCGGTCACAGCGGCAGTCTCCTACACATCGCCTAAATTAACCGTGAAAGAACTATCATCTAAAGCTTTTAGGAAAAAGTCCAAAGTAATTGCTTTAAAATAGTTATAGATAACGGGTGTCACATTTCGTCATTAATAAATTAAGTTTCAAATTATACACAGAACACTAGGTGACAAGACAAGATATAAGGCTAAAATTTTAGCATTAGCACTATTTAAGAAACGCAAAAGAAGAATACAATCGGTAGAAATGAATTTTAAGAGAAAAGTAAAAGATGTACCCTCAGAGATCAAATAAAAATGAACGTTACAAGAAAAGAACTTAATATAGAGGGTGATTTCTTTTTTTTTTAACTTGAGGCAGCTAAATATCTCGAAAACGACAGATCGTACGAAAAATATGTTCTAGACTGAAAGTAAATTTTAGTAAAGGGGAAATCTGTGCTACAACTGGCCACTACCTCACCATCTTCCTTCGCAGGTTAGGTTAACTTCGTATTTTTAAATGGAAATCCCCCACTTTTATTGCATGTTCTGATTCTAGGCCAAAAAAACACCCGCGGTTTACCAAACCATTGTTTCCCATTCTTGGCAGATGGCGCTGTAGTTGACAAATATGAAGTGTGCCTGTTTTCGCAATTAAGAACTGGCCCACTTCATTTCACATTTCATTTACAATGTAAATGTAAATCTCTGTGTTCTGGCCGTTGGTAGTTATTTTAAAACAATACTTGAGTGTTGCAAATGTGATTGTGCAGTTCAGAGAATATGTGTAGGCAATGACATTTCTGAAAAATGTGCTACTTGTGTGGGAACGTAGTTTTCTGTTCCCCGAAGCGATGATTGTGGTGAGTTCCCAAACCATCGGAATGCTTGATTTCCTCGCATCCTGCCGTCAGGGTGACTGATGTTGCTGTGGGATTCCATCCAACCGTTGTAACTCTCGCGCTGGCCGATACGTGGCTGCTGGCGGAGTATATACTACAACCTTTGTAATAAGGCGAAATGTCCATGAAGTGATAGTGGCAGGCGCAACTGCCATGGATACTCACGGAAATCAAGCATTTCACTGGTGAGAGGCAAGGGGGCTCACCGGAATCAAATCAACCAGCCCATTGGTGAGCGACAAGGGGATTCGCCGATATCAAGCATCCTGATGGGAACATAAAACCACTACACTGACGTCTTTGTTCCTGGATCTCACTACACATAGCTCTTTACCAGACACTGAAACGACTAACCATATTGTACCATACAATCAAATATGCAACATGAAAGTAAATCTGGAACGTAAATATCAAGCGTTAGAAGACAAAAGTTTACATTTAGATCGAAAACGAAATGTAGAATTAAATGCATTGGTTGTTAATTGCAAAAAACAGTCACAATTGATATTTGTCAATTACAGCGCCATCTGCCACGAATGGAAAACAATGATTTCGAAAACGGTGCGTATTTTTTGGTGTAGAATCCCAATATTCAATAAAAATTTAAGGTTCCCATTTGAAAATACAAAGTTGACCCCACTAACGCAAGAAAGGTGGTTAGGAAGCGGCCAGTCGTAGCATAGACAGATGTCCCATATACTAATATTAACTTTTCACCTGGAACATCTTTTCGTACTATCCGTCGCTTTCGAGACATTTAGTTGTTTCAAGTTAAAACAAGCACATTGCATACTGTACAAATGAGAAAATAAAGCACCGATGTAAAAATGGAAACAAGATCCCAACAGAATGGGACAATAAAGAATAGGTAAACAAGCAATGAGTTATAAACCAATAGGAAAGAGACATCTAGGTAAACCAAAGGCTACAGTGAAGATTGAACATGCTGTAATCCTGCTCCACGAAGTGAAGAAGAAGAGGAATGATTGAAATGTTATTCACATTTTTATTTTCTTCTTACATGCGGACTATTTTATGAACATGCATTGAACGTTAATGGGAACAGCCTGCAACCAGTGTTCGATTACCGCTGCTCGTCCACCAGTTCTTTGCTTCACGATTGGACTTGGGATTTCTTGGAAGTATCTACTAACTGTATTAGGATTTTGATACAGAATGAAATTTGCCAAATGTTGTATCTAGCACCGGGTCTCTTCCAAAGGAGATTTCTGTGTTTTATACAACAGACGCCTTAATCAATAGTGGGAACTTTAAATGTGAACAGTCACTCAGTAGTTATGTCAGTCGTAGCCACCTTGGTCGAAATGGTATAATCGCATCTATGTGAGTTAAGTGTTGTAGTACGCTGGGGCCTAGCAAACTCGTTTCTTAATGTGTACCCTACAACAGAGCACAATACATCGCACATGGTTCAGTGCGTCGCGTCTTATTAAAAGCTAATACCTGACATCATTCTTCCACTATATGTATATCATAAATATTTCCTCTTTAAGCAATATCCACTATCCTTTAGAATTTCATTTGAATCGTCATTTACAAAGGCATACTGCACTGTACACTGAGGTGACAATTCATGGGACACCTCCTAATATCGGGTCGGACCTCCTTTTTTTCGGTGTAGCGCAGCATCTCGACGTGGCATGGACTCAACAAGTCCTTGGAAATTCCTTGCAGAAACATTGACCCATTCTGTCTCTGTAGCCGTTCATAATTGCGAAAGGGTTGCCTGTGTAGGATTTTGTGAACGAACTAATCTCTCGATAACGTTCTATAAATAATTGATGGGATTCATGTCGGACGATTTGGGTGAGCAAATCATTGGCTCCAATTGTCCAAAATGTTCTTAAAACCAATTGCGAACAATTGTTGCTCGGTGTCTTGGAGCACCATCATCCGTAAAAATTCCATCGTTGTTCGGAAACAAAAAATACATGAATTGTCGCAGATGGTCACCAAGTAGTCGAACGTAACCACTTCTAATCAATGATCGGTTCACTTGGACCAGATGACCAAGTCCATTCCACGTAAGCTCAGTCCATACCATTATGGAGCCTCCACCAGCTTGCACTGTGCCTTGATAACTTGGGTCCGAGGCTTCGTGGGGTCTGCGCCACATTTGAACTCCACCACCAGCTCTTAATAACTGAAATCGGGACTCATTTGACAGGACTACACTTTTCCCGTTGTCTAGGGTCCAGCCAATATGATCACGATCCCATTAGAGGCGCTGCAGGCGATGTGGTGCTGTTAGTAAAGGCAGTCGCGTCTGTCGGCTGCTGCCGTATCACATTAACTCCAAATAACGATAAATCAGTCTAATCTAAAAGCCATAAATTCAACTAAATACCTGGGTATTGCAATTACGAACAACTTAAATTGGAAGGAACACTTAGAAAATGTTGTGGGGAAGGCTAACCGAAGACTGCGTTTTACTGGCAGGACACCTAGAAAATGTGACAGACCTACTAAGGAGACTGCCTACACTACCCTCGTCCGTCCTCTTTTAGAATACTGCTGCGAGGTGTGGGATCCTTACCAGATAGGAGTGACGGAGTACATCGGAAAACCTAAACAGCCTACTTACATAGCTCCCATGCTCCCCACAAAGAATTTTACAAATTGTTTTGGGCAGTGGCCAATACACATTGAAAAAAATTTTCGTAGTTACTGTAAGATAGATAAGAAATGCTCACACTTATTAATACAATGTTGGCCAAAAGCTAAAATTTTCTCACAGTCCATAAAGACAGTCCTGATCATTCATTACAGTAAAACTGCCGTTTGGTTTCTCAAAGTCTGAGCAGTAAAAGATAATGCACACGGAAGTAGTGGATTTCCATGCAGTCTTGAAGAAGTAGTGTTGTCCTGCCAACGGAAAGACAGAGCTGACTCTTGACGTGCTGACAGATATGGGCCACAACAGACCAAACCCACAGCAGAGTCAGTCGAAGTTTTGGAGAATATTGGTAGGTAGGTCATCACAGAGCAGACCTACGGCACTCCTTGTAGAAATAATGGTATTGGTGAGTCATCAAAGGCGTAGACCCACTGTAGTCCTTGTAGAAATAATGGTATTGGTGGCTCATCAAAGGTGCAGACCCACTGCAGTCCTTGTAGAGATGGCCAGCAGCCATCTGCTGTGACTGTGCAAGTATACAATCACCATCGAAGAGTCTTTCGGAGAATATAGCAAGTCCATAAACCACCACTTGTCCACTCACAAAAAATTTTTTTGAAATGTCCTTAGAACCAGTAATGCTGTTATCCAGACCCTTGCTGAACTATTAACACACGTGCAAACACTATCAGTCCCTACTTCTCACATATTGTCCATACACTATGACCAACAGAAACGTGTGCAGTGAAATGTAACTTACAAGTTACTTAATTTGATGAACTGGTGTCAATTACAATTTTATAACATAAGAATACAATAACAAAGGTACAAAATACATCATTAAAGAACATAACAATACAGATAACATTTGTAGTAATACGGGCTTTACAAAAAAATAGAAATAAACATATACATCAGTGTTACAGGAATTATGACATAAGTAAATACATAAAATAATGAGAATAGTTTTCGAAACATTAATTTCACACATGAGCATTAAAACAGAACAGAATAAATAATGTCTAAACATCCTTACAAATAAAATAACATAGGATTTCAAAAATTCTACAACATAAATCTTATTAGCTAAACACTTAAATACAGGAAAAAGACAAATACACAAGGGTACATAAACACATAGCGGAATAACACAGGAGAAAAGGGTACGTTTTGTTTTCAGTGTAACATTAGGTACTGCAGTCCAACCCAAAACTTCATTCCATAGGTCTTTCATCTTATTTCAACTTTTGTTTCCATCAAAAAAATCCTATCCAAGCATGCTTTTTATATTTATATGTTCACATATTTCTTACCTCTATATTTATTTTCCATTATCTTACCTCATCATTTATTTCCAAGAAAATCCTACCTATACCTGCTTTCTGTACTTTTTTCATATAACTTCTCAATGCATTTCTTCCAAAGCATCACAATTCATTCTCTTATATAGTCTACTCCCTCTTAAGCTAACTTAAATCTACTGAGCTCAGATGCTAAACTAAGGAACGAGGTAATGCAGCATCGCAAAACAATTAACACAAACAGCAATGATAAAAATTGCTGTATAAGGCAATGCGCAGCAAACAAGAAAAATAAATCAGTAGTAAAACTAGCTTAACAGAGCAATACAAAGTGAAATTTAGTAGCACTATGATTGGCAAACAGCAGCAGCAAATGCAATAACTTATATCTAAACATGACAAAGCTCAAGCAGAAAAAATAATACACTAAAGATGGCTATGTCTAATACCTATGTAACATCTTAACACTAGAGTGATGCATCACAATTTATTCTACAAAAGAAATTACCAAGTACTTGAAAAAAAATTCTGTATGCAATTCCTGTGAAGGGAAATGTCTTTTTGTGCTCTTTCGTTTTTTAAGTGCATCATAAAGTTATTCTTTACTGGATCTGTAGGCATAAAATATTTATATTAGTACATCTATAAAATTTTATTTTTACCAATGCTACAGGGCAGCTAGAAACTAGATATTAAACAAATTCAGCAATCTCTCAACTAGAAAGACAATAGATGTAAAAATGTTTCTCTTCATTTCATTAGGCATTTTAGTAAATATCATGAATTAAGAGCTCCAAATTGTAATCATATGTTTTCGAGTTTGAGCGTGTCGTATTTGCGACGCTTTTTACAAAGAAATGTCAATAGCGAGGATAATGGCATCTTTTTTTCCATCTGTGCCTCTGAAGGGCACACACTAATGGCTTTTTTCCAGGCGACTGTTGCGCAGCTGGGTGCCCATGACGCATTACGTGAAGGTGGTCACTTAACTTTCTCACCGAAATATTTACGACACCAGTTGGCACTACAGTGACAGTCTCATATAAGATTTCACAGGTCGACGATCTGCGTTACAAATGTGTAGAAACAAAATCCTTTAAATATAATAGTGTCCAAAAAATTTTCGTCGGCATTGTGATACATTCACGCATTTACACACATTTCATAACACTTTAAGTACAATTCTCAGCTTATTGAACATAAACATACCTTAACAGCATAATAAACTTCGTCGTCAAAATAACATAATAACACCTCAGTCAAATCTCAAAAACGTCATAGCTTTCTGCAATAATTTCAAAACCTGAAGAAAATTCTCAGCTCATTTCAATCCTCAAACGTACTTTAAACGTACTTTAAAAATCATGATATCATACCAAATACATTATTCAAAACTCTCATAGTATCACAATGGTTCTGAAAAAATATGAAGAGTTCACATACAACATACAATTTCATAAGTGTGAAGTTATCCAACTGTGTAATTGCGTAAACATCCGTCACTGACGTAGTAAAAAAAAAATGTTTGATTCTCTGTTAAATAATCAGGAAGCTGTGTAATTCCGTTTTGGAGAAATATGGTAGCGATGTGTAAAGTTGTATAAGCAAATACCATATTAGCTAGGGCTCCTTGTGCTTGCCAAACACATGGTACACAAAGTAAGCGTGTACCCCGCTGAGGATTAATGTAATTATACTCTCAGGTGTTACTGATTACAGAAATCGAATAAACTGTATCACAGAAAACTTTCTTTGTAATTCAAAACTCTTTAAAAAAATATATGTTTTAAGTACAAAATTAATCACTCAAATACGTGTCCTTCAGCGCTAAATGTGCGTCTTGCCGTAAGATAATTCTGTGGAAGTGTCGTAGTTATCGTCCTCTGTAAGCAAAGTTCTGCTGAAGTCAATGTACTCACCTCGTAATAAACAAAAGTGAAATGCTGTGCGTATAGATATCGTAGTTATTGCGTACAGTACCATGATCAAGAAAGTACTATACTGTAATGTATTGTTGTGCTACGGAAAAGGCTGTCTCATTGTAGCTATACCACAAAAGTTACTACTAAAACATGTTTTACTTTCCAGAAGAATTCAGAAAAACTGTGCAGATATAAAACAGAAACACCGCAAAAGCAACACTGTAAATCGTGTCACATATTAGTAGCGTTGTGATATAATCGTGTAGCTGTCAAAGAAACCAAATACTAAGTCATCGGTAATCTCACATAAAGCACTTTAAATAAAGAATGTCTTTTCAAGTAAACCAAAATGTTGCATTAAAATCTCATTAACAGTATATGTTCTAAGTATGCAAGACTTATAGCCGTTACGTAAGCAAGAATGTACACACACAATAACACTGTGTCCTCTGTTCACTATAACAATGCATTCGTAATTTCTGTTAAGTAAGTTCTTTTGGTTCTTGACTGGATATTTAACTTCAAACATTGTTGAATGTTAACAGATTACAAGTCTACAAAGCATACTAGTAATGTAAAGTGAAAAATTTTATAGCAAAGACTAAGTTAAAAAACAGATTCTCTCTCAATAAACGGTTTTACATATGAAATGTGGTGCAATCTTTTACCCTTTCTAGTACGCAGATACCAAATATCATCTAGTATACGTCGTAATGAATGCTAAAATTTTTCTCAACGTTAGCGTCTATGTTATTTTTCTCAAGCCCAGCAGGCGCACGTGGCTGCCTGCGGTATGAGTCATTGCCTATTGTGTCTTTGTTGGCGCGCGTCGTTATTGGGATTTGGAGACCTAACTTCTACAAATTCACATTGTCGAGAGGGCCCTGCTCTGTTTGAATCCCCCCCGTTCTGATGCAATTCAGGTCTGTCGTTACGATCATATCGTCTGTCGTCATCCCGGTAGATTCCATAGTTTCTTTCTTGTCGGTCACGTGGTGGAGAATTTCTCCCTGAATCGTAACTGCGCGCTGGACCGTTGTATCTAAAGTTATTCTGTCTCAATTGACAATAATTATTTCGGTTCCCATATTGTCTGTTTCTTTGATTGTCTCTGTGATAGTCATTACTGAGGAGAGGTGATCTTTCCCTGTAATTATTACTCTGCCAACGGTTGTCATACGGGTGGTGTCTTTTTTGGTCACGATTTACATTGTAAGAATAGCCTTGTCGTGTATTATTTCTGTCATCGCAGATTGTGACGGATGTGACCTGTAATTGTTGTATTCCTGTTTTCGCGTTCCGCGATTGTCAGTGTCAATTTCTAATTCTTGTAAGAGTCCCTGAAAAGCTTCACTGTCGTCTTTTCAACGTCCTGCCAAAATAATATGTCGTAAATGTTCAGGTAATTTGATTAAGCAAATGCGGATGAGTTCTGAGGGGCTGTATGGGTTTGAAAGATACTGATTCTTATGCAACATGTCTTCAAAATATTTCATAAGACTGGAAAATTCAGTTTGTACGAAACGTTTCATCATTATGATGCTAGGTTTTACTCGGTCTTGTGTAGCTTGAGACCAATACGCTGAGAGGAATGTATGATAAAATTCTCCTTCACTGTGGCAATCGTGAATGACCGATCGCATTCTTACAGTTGGTTCATTCTCTAAATAGCCACACATAAATTCTAATCTGTGCTCTAATGATCAGTTGGGAGGAAAACAATGAGAGAATTGATGAAGCCACGCCTGGGGATGGATGTCGTTGCCGGAATTCTTAAATGTTTTGAATTTACCTGTAGTATTAAACAGCTGATAGTCAAAATCATCATGTCGGCGAGTCGCATATCGCTCATTGTTACTTCGTTTCGGCTGTTCCCTCTCAAAATTCGGTGTACCTTGCCAATTTCTTTCATAACTTCCGAAGTATCCTGTGTTATTATTTTGTGGTTGTTCCGTATTTCTATGTCCCTCTTCCCGTACTGGAGCGCGAGTGTCCTCTGAAATATGTAATTCTTGTATTACTTGTGCCAACTGATCTTGTACTTCCCGGATTTTGTAATGTGTATTGATTTGATTTTGATTTTGTTTGAATTTTCTAATTTGTTCATACTCTTCAGTGTCCGTGATGGCTACAGGTCTTGTGTCATTCAGATCATCATCTACCTTTGTAGATAAGTTAGTGAACTGATCTGAAAGTTCGGCTACTTTATCCGATAGTGAAATTATTTCCTCTGTGTGTTTTTCTGAACCAAGTTTCAGAGTGTCCATTTGTGTTGAAATCGTATCTACTGTGTCCTTTAAGTGCTCCTGAGTTTTTGCAAGTTGCGTAACCGAATCGGTAGATGTAACTGAGTCAATTTTAGCTTGCAAGGTGTCGTGATTTTCATG
Source organism: Schistocerca gregaria (assembly GCF_023897955.1). Taxonomy (NCBI): domain Eukaryota; kingdom Metazoa; phylum Arthropoda; class Insecta; order Orthoptera; family Acrididae; genus Schistocerca; species Schistocerca gregaria. The sequence continues at coordinate 119,979,986 of NC_064927.1, read as the reverse complement.
AACAATAGTTTGCAGTTCTTTTATGGCTGCTTCGAGATTCTGTAATGCATTTTCATGACGCGAAAAAATAGGTTGGAAATGCTCACAAATTTGTGTTTTTACGTCATTACAGATTTTTTGACATTTCGATTCAATGTTATGTAACTCAGTAGTTAAATCTTCACGTGTTTGTTCAAGTGTGGTGTCTAACTTCCGAAGATTTTGTTCCATTGTGTCTAACTTTTGAAGCTTTTGCTGTGTTTGTCTCTGGTGTTGTTCCATTGTGTCTAACTTTTGAAGATTTTGTCCCATTTGTTTCTGATTTTGTTCAAGCGTTGTGTCTAACTTTTGTAGCCTTTGTCCCATTTGTTGCATTAACTGTAATAGCAGTGCACTGGTGTCTGAAACATGTTCCTCAGTGCTATTCGACAGTGCATTTGAACCGGCAATATTCGCATTTTGAAAAGCAGAAAATGTGTCTTGATTTATTTGAGAAAACGGTGAGGACGCAAAACCTGAATCTACAGTATTTGCAAGATTGTGTCCTGTCATTTCGGAATCCTGAGGCGAGCTGTTGCCGACCGATCGATCAATAATGCTTCCCTGTTCACTAATTGTTATTTGCAGCCCGCTCCATTTCCATATGCACATTTACCAAATTACTACTTTGAACATTAGTTAATTCATTACATGGTGGCGCTAACACACTGCTTTCGTCTTCACTGTCATTTCTCAGTTTACTTTGGAGCCTAGTATTACGTTTTTCACATCCCATTATTGTCACAATATTTCACACGACAACACAGAAAAACACAATTTGAAGAGCAAAAATAAGAGAACACATTAACATAGCACAGAAAATAATATCTAGTTAATTGCAAGCGCAGCTGCGAAATACTTGGTGCAAATTTACATGCGTGCCACACCTGTTTTACTGTACAACAATGAAAGATTGCAACCACAAAGTAGATTCTCTCTACAATTAAACGCTAGCAATAAACAAAATCTACACTAATTACACAAACTACAAGAAAAAATCAGAAGATTCCAGTGAGGTATCCTTGGCTAAGGGTCGACATATGAAACGTCCCCTTAGAAAAATTATACATGACTGTGCTCAAACTGACACACAATATTTTTTAGCGCAACGCAATCTGACTTTCAATAATCCCTACAAAAGAATGGCCCTTACTAACATTAACCTATACCTTTCACAAATCACTTACCTCACAAAAATCTACGTTACTCGAACTACTGCAATACAGCGAGCGCCACTACTGCCAGCTAAATAAAAGATTCAAACTACTGAAGGCACTAACTACTGATAGGCATAGTTAGCAAATTAAAGATTTTGATAGAGAACAAACAATGTATTTACCTCAATAGTGTTCAAAAGACATAATGTATATAGCAGTTCATGACATCCAGTCTTACAAATTTCAAAACCCCGCCATGTCTCTCCCCACATCTACTACTGCTGGCGGCTCACCTCCAACTGCCCAACACTACAATGGCAGACAACAATGCAAACTAGCCACAGACTGCACACAGCACAGTCAATGATTTTCATACAGAGCGCTACGTGGTGTTACCATTTTAAAAACCTAAACAGCCTACTTACAATATATAGGGAGAAACGATCACCATGATAAAATAAAGGAAATCAGAGCTCGTACGGTAAGAAATAGTTGTTCGTTCTTTTCGGGCGCTATACGATGTTGGAATAATAGAGAATTGTGAAGGTGGTTCGATGAACCCTCTGCCAAGCACTTAAATGTGATTTGCAGAGTATCCATGTAGATGTAGATGTAGATGTAGATGTATAATTTCAACGCACTGACCCCGTTCTTCCTCGTTCGTCCCACATTGATTTCTGTGGTTATTTCACGCAGTGTTGGTTGTGTGTTAGCACTGACAAGTCCATGCAAATGCCGCTGCTCTCGCTCGTTAAGTGAAGGCCATCGGCTCTGCGTTGTCCGTAGTGAGAGGTAACACCTGAAATTTCATACTCTTGGCACAGTCTTGACACTGCGGACCTCGGAATATTGAACTGCCTAACGATGTCCCATGCGTCTAGCTCCGACTGTCGTTCCGCTTTCAGACTTTGTTAATTCCCGTCACTCGGACGTAATCAGGTTGGAAACCTTTTACGTGAACCAATTGAATGCAAAGACAGATCCGCCAATGCACTGCCCTTTTATACTTAGTGTACTCGATACTACCAGCATCTGTATGTGTTCATATCGCTATCCCATGACTCCTGTCACCTCAATATATAAACGGTACTGAAATGCTCTGCTTGAACCTCCATTGCCGACTAGCACCTTGTATGTAAACCAACACGTAAAATGTACATCAACAATACTTGCTGACGTCACTCAAGAAAGCTTGAGCTAAAGCATGCTCCACGGTAATTGTCGTGGTTAACAGACAGTGTCCAACACCCCAGCGCCTCGCCACATGGTGTTAGTTATGCTGCTGTTGCTATTTTCAGATGATGCAGCTTTGCACGCCACTCTATGCTGTCCACACCTCTTCTTCCCTGCATAACTACTGCAGCCTACATCTATCTGAACCTGCTCACTGTATTCATGCCCATGCCTATATCTCCAATTTAGACCCCTGAAGCTACTCCTTGCCACCTCAGGATGCGTCCTGTCAACAGTTATGTCATAAATTTCTTTTGTCCTTGGTTCGATTCGATTCCTCCGATCCGCCCGTCGAATCTGCAGCATTCTTCTGCAGCACCACTTTTCACAAACGTCTGTTATATATTTAACATCGTCCATGTTTCACTTCCGTACAAGGCTACAATCCAGACAAATACCTTCATAAAAGCTCTAATCCATTTCCAAGAAAATGCGTAGCAGTGAACTGGTGCGAGCGACAGCCGTCAAAGTCTGGTAGCAGGGCGTTGTCCACTGGCTCTCGTCGTAAGTAGAAAGCCGGGCGTCAGCTCCGGAAGCAGGTCCGTCGATTGACTCTCTAACTGGAATTGCGCCTTTATCACTACGTCGACTCACCCCTTAACGCCTGCTACGAAGGCAACCCGGACAACACGGCTGTAAGGCGTGGAGCCTCTCTGCCCCATGGGATACAGCAAGATGCCTTCTCGCTTTATACACTCCTGGAAATGGAAAAAAGAACACATTGACACCGGTGTGTCAGACCCACCATACTTGCTCCGGACACTGCGAGAGGGCTGTACAATAAATGATCACACGCACGGCACAGCGGACACACCAGGAACCGCGGTGTTGGCCGTCAAATGGCGCTAGCTGGGGAGCATTTGTGCACCGCCGCCGTCAGTGTCAGCCAGTTTGCTGTGGCATACGGAGCTCCATCGCTGTCTTTAACACTGGTAGCATGCCGCGACAGCGTGGACGTGAACCGTATGTGCAGTTGACAGACTTTGAGCGAGGGCGTATAGTGGGCATGCGGGAGGCCGGGTGGATGTACTGCCCAATTGCTCAACACGTGGGGCGTGATGTCTCCACAGTACATCGATGTTGTCGCCTGTGGTCGGCGGAAGGTGCACGTGCCCGTCGACCTGGGACCGGACTGCACCGACGCACGGATGCACGTCAAGACCGTAGGATCCTATGCAGTGCCGTAGGGGACCGCACCGCCACTTGCCAGCAAATTAGGGACACTGTTGCTCCTGGGGTATCGGCGAGGACCATTCGCAACCGTCTCCATGAAGCTGGGCTACGGTCCCACACACCGTTAGGCCGTCTTCCGCTCACGCCCCATCATCGTGCAGCCCGCCTCCAGTGGTGTCGCGACAGGCGTGAATGGAGGGACGAATGGAGACGTGTCGTCTTCAGCGATGAGAGTCGCTTCTGCCTTGGTGCCAATGATGGTCGTATGCGTGTTTGGCGCCGTGCAGGTGAGCGCCACAATCAGGACTGTATACGACCGAGGCACACAGGGCCAACACCCGGCGTCATGGTGTGGGGAGCGATCTCCTACACTGGCCGTACACCTCTGGTGATCGTCGAGGGGACGCTGAATAGTGCACGGTACATCCAAACCGTCATCGAACCCATCGTTCTACCATTCCTAGACCGGCAAGGGAACTTGCTGCTCCAACAGGACATTGCAAGTCCGCATGTATCCCGTGGCACCCAACGTGCTCTAGAAGGTGTAAGTCAACTACCCTGGCCAGCAAGATCTCCGGATCTGTCCCCCATTGAGCATGTTTGGGACTGGATGAAGCGTCGTCTCACGCGGTCTGCACGTCCAGCACGAACGCTGGTCCAACTGAGGCGCCAGGTGGAAATTGCATGGCAAGCCGTTTCACAGGACTACATCCAGCATCTCTACGATCGTTTCCATGGGAGAATAGCAGCCTGCATTGCTGCGAAAGGTGGATATACACTGTACTAGTGCCGACATTGTGCATGCTCTGTTGTCTGTGTCTATGTGCCTGTGGTTCTGTCAGTGTGATCATGTGATCTATCTGACCCCAGGAATGTGTCAATAAAGTTTCCGCTTCCTGGGACAATGAATTCACGGTGTTCTTATTTCAATTTCCAGGAGTGTAGAAAGCGTATACGGTGTAAATACGAATGGAAAAAAGCAGCTGCTTATTACCCAAAAGCAATATATACGAGGGTTATTCTAAATGTAAAGGACTTTTTTTTAAATTCTTTTTTCTTCAATACATGATACATAAGCCACCTACCACCAAATACATTATTGGGTCCTACTTGATACTAATACAATTATTACTACTGCAGCTTTTTATTCTAGAATGTTGGTTCTATTACTCTTCCCCTCTGGGCACTACTGTCATGTCCTAAGGTTACCAATATTTAGCTATGTCTACTACTTATGTTAGCCTACTCAACCTGCAGCGTGACAAGTGTGTCAGCGTATATAAACCTACATTGGTTGGCCGTGCTCACCGAGCTAATGCCGGTGAGCATGCCCGCCACCGGACTGGCCCAGAGTAGTTAATCGGTGCTGTACTACTCTAATGTTGCTATCCTATCTAACCTATGTTTCTCCACACATTTTTATTTAAAATAATTAAAGAAAAGTTGTCTTACCACATGTGAGGGTTATATTTTTTTCAGCCTCCAATCAGTCGCGAAATAGAAACCACAGCGAAAAATCAAAAATGTTTTATTTGCAACATTTAGCTTTATCTGCTTCTCCACATAGTCACCACCCTGACTTAGACAAATGTCATAGCAAGATACGAATTCTCCAATACCTTCGTCATAGAAGGCAGCCACCAGTGATTTTCCCCAATTCCCTACGCTGGTCTGCAGCCCGTCGTCTGTAGTAAAATGCTGCCCCCACAGCCAGCGGTTCCTATGAAGAAAGAGATGAAAATCATAGAGAGCCGAATGCGTGCTGCGTGGTGGTGATCAGACACTTACCATTGAAAACGCTGCATGAACGCCTTTGTTGCAGCTGCCATGTGTGACCGAGCATTGTTATGAAGGACAGTGCCTGATGACAACGTTCTCCTTGGCCCGTCCTGCTTTCGTTGACGATTTTCTCGAATCGCCTGATCCAATCGCTAAACAAGATAATTGACTGAGATTCGCTTCCTTTCCTCACAGCCTGTACCACGATCCACCAGTAATTCCCGCTTCAGAGTTCTTATATCATTGTCACACTTTACGTTATGTGGACTGCATGAAATCAGGTAGGGCCCCTCAGCAAGAAGAAATCGATTGACAGGAAGCATTTGACACTTGGCGGGAGAGTCTACACCGTAGACTCAGAACTGAAAGGTGTGAGATGGCGTGATTGACGGGCATACCATCGATACTTCGTAACATACGTGTGCAAGTCTTTATCGGATATTCACTGTGGTTTTAATATAGCGGCCGATAGGACCTTGAAAAGAATATAGCTCTCATAGAAAAGTAAATATTAATGGAAAAAGCAGCCTGTGACAACTAAAAGACAGTGCAGCATATTACCCAAAGACATAACATAAGACGGTCATTGTTAAAGTAAAGAACGTTTATTTCTCCAGACATTTTATTCAAAACAATGAAAGGAAACCTATTCTATAAAATATAAGGTGTGATAGACAGAGAGAGAAACACTCTTCAGGACACTAGAAGAAATGAAGGTGGACAACAAAACCCGGAAGATAATCCAGGAAACATTAACAAATATGACATCCAAAGTGAACTTTATGGGGGAGATCTCGGAAACATTTTAAATTAAGACATTCTATTTAATTCGCTTACGGAGGAAATAATCAGAATATGGGACAAAGGACTCAATGAAGTAAAGATGGCGAGTCACAACGATAGAACCGCCAACATAAAATGTCTGGCCTTTGCCGATGATATAGAAATCACAAAAAATAACACAGAAGAAGCCAAGGAAACTCTAGAAGCACTAGAGGTAATCTCAGCCAAAATAGGACTACAGATCACATAAGTAAAACACTATAGATGGACACATAATTCCCAGACAGACACCCGCTGGTAACAAAGTATGGAAAGATAACACAGGTAGATAGTTTCAAATACCTGGAAAAGATTATACAGAAAACGGTAGTGAACGCAACATCGCATACAAACTTACATGGGGTCATTACAACAAAGGAAGTGTTTCCGTCAATGCCAGATTACGACACTGCAGCACAGTAGTCTTACCAGAGGTCTTGTATGCCTTAGAAACAACAGTAATCAAGTGAAGAACGAAAATTAAGGATATGCAAAAACAAGATAGGAAAATACTGAGAAAGATCTACAGGCCAGTTCAGAAAGAGGGGATCTGGATAACGAGACCGACAAAGGAACTGTACGGACAGACAAAGACGATTACAAACAACATCAGAAAAAGAGGGGCAAAGTTCTACGGATGCATACATAGCATGAACGAAAATAGATTGACCAAGAAAATATTTAACATAGTGACAACTAACACAGTGAAAACGAATTTGGTAAAGGAAACCATGGAAAAGAATCACAGGGAATATATGAGGTTTTTGGGAAGAAAAAGAAAAAGAGACAAAGAATAGTGCCATGAAAATTTATTGTGTTTTAGCGCTCTCCTTTACGGGGAATTAACGTTAGTAATAATAATAATAATAATAATAATAATAATAATAATAAGTTTCCGGTCGATAGCCACACAATACAGAATCGGTATGCCAATCAAACAAGATCACCGTGAGCACTGAGACAATCATCCGACAGACGCACCAGGTTGAAGATAGCCAATTGGTACTACACCGTGTCCTTCTGCATAAAGTGTCGGAAAAGCCTGTTGCACGTCCTCGTCAACAGTAATCGTCGACCCTTCAAGGCTTTTTCAAGGAACCGAATGCGCGATAATCGCATGGGGAGAGATCAGAACGGTAGAGCAAGTGCTCGAGTCTCTTCCATTTCAGTTGGCGTACCTTCTGAGTCACGATATTTCCGATATGGGGCCGAATCTACATCTACATCCATACTCCGCAAGCCACCTGACGGTGTGTGGCGGAGGGTACCCTGAGTACCTCTATCGATTCTCCCTTCTATTCCAGTCTCGTATTGTTTGGAAAGAAGGATTGTCGGTATGCTTCTGTGTGGGCTCTAATCTCTCTGATTTTATCCTCATGGTCTCTTCGCGAGATATATGTAGGAGGGAGCAATATACTGCTTGACTCTTCGGTGAAGGTATGTTCTCGAAACATCGGTACCAGCACGGAACTAGGCGCACCATTCCACAACGGTGCTTGTCGACAGACATGCTCCCAATTCACATTTATCACTTCCCACCTTCCAATAGATGTCTACCAACGTTTGTCCTTCAGAAGCCAAAAAGAAAGAAAAAAAAACACTTTTGTCTGTTTGGACGCATTTGGAATAAGATCGCCATAGTTCACGTTTCTGCATTTACTGCGCCCTCATCAGAAAGATACATATACCACACTAACCCTATTCCTACAACTCCGTGATTATATAGCCGCAATACAGTCGCTCTACGTTACATACACGCTGCAGCAACGCTCTGAAACTAAAACTTGTTGATCACCCCTTATGTTTTGACACCTTAGTTACTTTTCTCCTCAGTCACCATTCAAGATTAAATACACAATATTCCTATGCCTTAGACATCGTCAGTTGCTACCAGTTTATTGAAAACGTCACTAACGTCCTCATTCAATCCGTTCCGTTGTACTTTCCACTCAAACAGTCTTTCAGTTTGTGACTAAGACAGCAATTACTTGGGACCATGTCCGGGCTATAAGGAGGGCATTCAAAAAATTTCCCGCGTAAGACGCCGAAGCACACCCTTGTCAAAACAGCAGAATGTGTTCGAGGGTTATAGTGAAGGATCGCAGCATCGCTGGACAACAACACACGCTGTTTAGTTCGAACAGTGCTGAGCAGTCAGTAAAGGGTCTGTGGTACACCAACAGAATAGCTAATTCACAGGATAAAATTAAAACCATGTGGTCAGTTGTGAAGGAAGTGTCTGTTCAGTAGCACAAAGTTGACTATATGAAGTCAATTCAAAGTCAAAATTTTCTGTTACTGATAAGTCAGATATATGCACAGTATTTAACAATCATTTCCTGAGCATTGGTGGTGAATTAAATAAAATCTCCGTTTCTACAGGTATTCATGCATTTCCGAGGTTTGTGTCTGAAATACTCCTCTATGATACAGACAAGAGGGAGAGTGAGTCAATAATTAAATCACTGAAGTCTAAGGACTCTTATGTATGTGATGGAGTGCCTAGTAGGATATTAAAGTACTGTGCTGCACATGTTAGCACTATACGTAGCCATTTTTGTAATTTTTCCTTTAAGAATGGACAGTTCACTGAACGATTAAAGTATTCGGTAGTAAAGTCACATTATAAAAATGGAGAAAGATATAATGCAGACAATTTTAGACCTTTCTCTACGCCATCAGTGCTTCCTAAAGTTATTGAAAAGGCTGTATATGTCAGGATAATTGATCATTTTATTTCACATAATTTGATATCAAATGTTCAGTTCGGCTTTAGAAGTGGTTTATCAACTGAAAATGCTTTATTCTCTTTTATCAGTGAGGTAATGGGTGGATTAAACAAAAGGTTTCGTATACTAGGCATATTTTTATATTTAACTAAGGCGTTCGACTGATTTTTATATTTAACTAAGGCGTTCGACTGTGTTGATCACAAAATATTGCTCCAGATGTTGGACCTTGAAGGAATACGGGGAGTACCTCATATGGTTCACCTCTTAATTTAACAACAGACACCAAAAGGTCATTATTCACAGTGTTGAGAATGACTGTGATGTGGGGTCTGGGTCAGGTAATCCAAAGAGAGGGGTGCCCCAGGGATCAGTGTTGGGGCCACTCCTGTTCCTTATTTATATAAAATATGTGTCCTCTATTGTTACGGGTAATTTTAAAGTATTTTTGTTTGCTGACGACACTAGCTTGATAGTAAAGGATGTTGTGTGCAACACTGGTTCTGTTTCAAGTAGTGCGTGATGCACCATTTTCGAATTGAAGCTTCATTCATCACGTTTACATAAACTTTTGTTATCTGTCTGTAAACTTCGGTAAGGCGGGCGAACCTATTTTGCATTCAGACCTACGAATAGGCAGATCTGTGACACTGCGACATGGGTGGGAGAAGAATTGCGCGGCTCGTCAGACCAAAACTTTTTCACTTTGAGAATGACTCCCGTACAATACACCCGTGCCTTATTAATTCACGTAAATGCACGTCACAGTTGAAGTTTAATAATCAGAAACGCATAATGGAAACTATAACAAATGTTGGTAAAATGGTAAAACACTTGATCGCCAAAATAACCGTACTTGGCGTCTGACGATGCGTTTCGGAGGAACCCCATCATCAGATCTGTTAAAAGCAAGCACTGTATCTTATCATTTCCTACTCCATTCCACAAGACTATCAGTGTTCGAGTTGAGCTCTAATGCCATTGACGGTGCTGTGGTAACTTTTGTCTTAGGACAGTGAGGTAATGAGCAGCTTCGTCCTTCCTCGGATTCTCTCGGCAGCGCTCGGCGGAGCGGCAGTTGGCGGCGTGCGCGGGTCCTCAGGCAGTGAAATGAGCGGCGGTTCAGTCCGGCTGAATGGGGGGAGCGACGTGTGCAAGCTGCCAGCGCCTTGCCGACTTCAGCGTCAATTAGAGCCGTTGCACAGATTTATGGAAACACCGTGAGAAATTCTTGCTTGACTATAAATGCAGATACTACCCATATGACAGCTAACGGCACCTGTGCAATGTCATCAATACGTCGCAAGTCTCATCGTGGTTAGAAGTGCGTTTTGCACAAAATGACTTGGACAGGATTTGTGATTGGTGTAAAGAATGGCAGCTAACTCTAAATATAGATAAATGTAAATTAATGCAGACGAATAGGAAAAAGAATCCCGTAATGTTTGAATACTCCATTAGAAGTGTAGCATTTGACACAGTCACGCCGATTAAATATTTGGGCGTAACATTTCATAGCGATATGAAGTGGGACAAGCATGTATTGGCAGTTGTGGGGAAGGCGGATAGTCGTCTTCGGTTCATTGGTAGAATTTTGGGAAGATGTGGTTCACCTGTAAAGGAGACCGCTTATAAAACTCTAATACGACCTATTCTTGAATACTGCTCGTGCGTTTGAGATCCCTATCAGGTCGGATTGAGGGAGGACATAGAAGTAATTCAGAGGTGGGCTGCTAGATTTGTTCAAAAAAATGGTTCAAATGGCTCTGAGCACAATGGGACTTAACATCTATGATCATCAGTCCACTAGAACTTGGAACTACTTCAACCTAACAAACCTAAGGATATCACACAACACCCAGCCATCACGAGGCAGAGAAAATCCCTGACCCCGCCGGGAATCGAACCCGGGAATCCGGGCGTGGGAAGCGAGAACGCTACCGCACGACCACGAGATGCGGGCGCTAGATTTGTTACTGGTAGATTTGACCACCACGCGAGCGTTACGGAAATGCTTCAGGAACTCGGGTGGGAGTCTCTGCAGGAAAGGAAGCGTTATTTTCGTGAATTGCTACTGAGGAAATTCAGAGAACCAGCTTTTGAGGCTGACTGCAGTACAATTTTAGTGCCGCCAACTTATATTTCGCGGAAAGACCACAAAGATAAGATAAGAGAGATTAGGGCTCGTACAGAGGCATATAGGCAGTAATTTTTCCCTCGTTCTGTTTGGGAGTGGAACAGGGAGAGAAGATGCTAGTTGTGGTACGAGGTACCCTCCGGCACGCACCGTATAGTGGATTGGGGATTATGTAGATGTAGATGTATGTCGGAAATAAGTGAATTCGAAATTGGGCAAACATTGCTGCTCGCATATGTAGTGGGTGATTCCACAGTCAAACCAGCATAAATATTTGGTGAATCAAGAGGCATCATATGGAGGCACGATATCGAAGATTTAGACCCCACATAGGGAAAATGGAAAAACATCATCGGCTAACTCACAAAGCGGACGAAAGTGTGTGGTTAGTGATCGCTGAAGAGGATTGTGACAAAAAGTAAGAGCACGACGGTTGTAAAAGTGACTGCGGAACTGAACGTCGCATTAGCGGACCTGCCTGCACCAAAACAGCAAGAAGGTGGGGGGGGGGGCTCCAAAAGCAGGGGATCGGTGGGCGTGTTGGAATTTCAAAACCACTCATCAACGCCAATGATACAGAATGCCGTAGCAGGAAAACGTGATGCCGAAGCCATAAAACCTATACTACGGAATAATGGAAAAAAGTCATTTGGTCGGATGAGCCTTGTGTCACAACGCTTCCAACTTCCGGCCGAATTTACGTCCCATGAGTGAAACATGACGGGGATTCGGTGATGATTGGAGCAGCCGAATCGTGATATTTCGCGAGCCCCATGGCTGCCCTGCTAGGCAGCATCAATGACACAAAATAAAAAAAAAAAACAACGAAATGTCCACAGTTGTAATATTTATATATGCACATCCATCCCAACGCATTTACTGTGCTTTCAATGTATGCCATAATATGTCATTAGTTTTAATATTTATTTATGTACATCTGCCCATATCAATTACTTTTGTTCCAATGTACGTAATACCACTGCGGCAACGCTTTAGAGCTGACTGCTTTATTCGTTCAGCTTAATTTTAATCACTTGGGTGAATATCAAGAGCTCAGATGGAAACCCAGTTCTAAGCAAAGAAGGGAAAGCAGAGGGTCTATACAAGGGCGATGTTCTTGAGGACAATATTATAGAAGTGGAAGAGAATGTAGATAAAAATGAAATAGGAGATAAGATACTGACAGAGCACTGAAACACCTAAGTCGAAACAAGGCCCCGGGAGTAGGCAACATCCCATTGGAACTAATGACAGCCTTGGGAGAGCCAGGCCTAACAAAACTCTACCATCTGGTGAGCAAGATGTATGAGACAGGCGAAATACCCTCAGACTTCAAGAAAAATAGAATAATTCCTGTCCCAAAGAAAGCAGGTGTTGACAGATGTGAAAATTACCGAACTATCAGTTTAATAAGACATGGCTGCAAAATACTAACACGAATTCTTTACAGACGAATGGAAAAACTAGTAGAAGCCGACCTCGGGGAAGATCAGTTTGGATTCCGTAGAAATATTGGAACAAGTCAGTCAATACTGACCCTACAATTTATCTTAGAAGCTAGATTAAGGAAAGGAAAATCTACGTTTCTAGCATTTGAAGACTTAGAGAAAGCTTTTGACAATGTTGACTGGAATACTCTCTTTCAAATTCTGAAGGTGGCAGGGGTAAAATACAGGGAGCGAAAGGCTATTTACAATTTGTACAGAAACCAGATGGCAGATATAAGGGTCGAGGGGCATGAAAGGGAAGTAGTGGTTGGGAAGGGAATGAGACAGGGTTGTAACCTCTCCCCGATGTTGAGCAAGCAGTGAAGGAAACAACAGAAAAATTCGGAGTAGGTATTAAATTCCATGGAGAAGAAATAAAAGCTTCGAAGTTCGCTGATGACATTGTAATTCTGTCAGAGACAGCAAAAGACTTGCAAGAGCAGTTGAACGGAATGGATAGTGTCTTGAAAGGAGGATATAAGATGAACATCAACAAAAGTAAAACGAGGATAATGGAATGTAGTCGAATTAAGTCTAGTGATGCTGAGGGAATTAGATTAGGAAATGAGACACTTAAAGTAGTAAAGGAGTTTTGCTATTTGGGGAGCAAAATAACTGATGATGGGTCGAAGTAGAGAGCAATATATCAGTAGATGTAGAGCAATATGTGGCCCATTTTTGATGTAATTAACTGAAATCATCAAATGACTTTTAACTAGTATTTTGTAAATCATACATTTAACAATGTACTCAATTGTTTAGTTTTACCTAAAATGAAGTGGTGCATGAGCCACGCGGGCAGTGTTAGTAAGGATGTAGTAATAAGAGACGGTCAGTCAGAGAGCAGACAGTCATTCTGTATTACTATCTTTCGGAAGCTGTTTGTGTGAGACTCTTTCGCAAGCTGTCAGACGATAGAATGTGTCTACCATCAATGTATATACTAATCAGTTATAATACAAAGCAAGAAAAGTGATATGGTCTGTGTTTTATTTAAAAAGTAGTATGTCAGCGACATCGAACTCTGGGAATTTCTGAAGCAACAATCCCCGAGGTTATCAAAGTTGGTATCTCACCTGGAGCAGCTAAGTTATTATCTGAAATTTTATTGACTGTGATTGAAGTTTTCTAGTTTTCACTCATCTTCGTACTTGTAAATGGCAGAGGCCCAAACTATGAAGTTGCTCCTATGGTGTGATTCACTATGACCACTATCAATTTATAGGCAGAACTATAAAAACTCTGTATTTTATTCTCATTCAGAGTCAATAGCAATTGAAATGCTTACCTCCTCTCACACATTTAGGGGTGGCGTTTTACAGTTGCCCTAAATAGCACTCATTATATCCGCATTAAAGGCTCTATTCCGTGCCAATTTCGATGCTAGCTGCATGTAACAAACGCCTAACTCATCCGTAAACAAATAGAATTTTGAGGTTGAGAGAGAGGAAAACAATCATCCGAGGTTAACTCGGGAAAGTAATATGAGATGCCAGTTGAAGTTCTGCTAATACGTTTCGCTTTTGCTGGTGCTATATTGGGAACTGAATTTGAGCGTCGTCTTCGAGGAAGAAAACTTTCTTATGTCAATCTCGGTCACCTTTCAATCAGCCCCTGTTTCAAACATCCCGCTAGTAATCTTTGATTACCCCCTACATCTCTCAAAAAGTAATGCAAATAACCTACCTACTGAACATACCGGTGAATTCTTGTCCTTCTTCAGTAAACTGTCACGAGTATTCTGCGTTATTTTGTCATTAATGAGTATCCTGTATGATAATCTTATCAGTCTGCTCGAAGATTACTGAAACTTGGGTATCTGCAAACAGTTTTAAACTCATTAATTCACATATAAACGTCTCAGTTTTTTTATCTACGCCGTTGTCGATTCCATGTAAGTATTGTCGTTAACTAATAAACTCTATTGACAATAGCCTGAGACCCGGAAGAATTTCATGTGCACTTCCTTCTGATAGAAAGCGCAGGTTTGTTGTTAACATTATAGTATTATATTATAGTTGATAAATTCTCTTATATCATAGAGTGGGTGGAGGACTAGCCAGTCATGAATTGTTTGTTTGAATAATTGTTCAGGTAATTCTTGAACAGATTGAGGAAGATTGTTAAATAATTTATACCACATGATTTCGTAGCTGTTGAGTGAATTTGACAATCTGTGGCAAGGTATAGAGGTACCTATTCCTTCTTGTATTGTGGCTATGTACATTTTCTCTGCTTTTTGTTCCTGGTAATTTCTTCTTCGTATAAATTAGAACATAGTATATGTATAAGTTTATAAAAGTCATGATTTTCTGTTCACAGAACAATGGTTTACAGTGTGCTTTATATGCAGAACCAGTAATTATCCTAATAGCTATTTTTCGCAGATAAATATAAGAGTGTGAAATTAATAGCATCTCCTGCATAATAGTTATGCTTATCGACACATTTACAGTATTACAGCCATTGCCAATAATAATAACACTAATAATAATAGTAATAATATGTATAACTTGTCTGAAAAAAGAAAGAATTGTTTTTGGATAATTTTGTTATATTGCACATAATTAAGTATAATATTGCTTTTTTGTGTAAGTGCGAGTTTTTTTGCTTTTTTATTTTTTCAGACAAATGTACTGTACAAGATTCCTAATATACGTTTTGGTTAACGAATTAACTTGCAGGCTCAAAATCAGACTTTCTTACCCTAATTCTTTGCTGCTAACTTTTCCTGGTAATTTTCTTTTCTGTTGCCACTTAAAACAGATTCAACAGAGTTCATGTTGACACTATCCACGAAAGTTCCAAACACAAAGCATCACTTCATTAGAACAGAAAACAGGCGCTGAAAACCATAAGGGGCCAAAGCCACACCGTCGTCGATCCCACATTTAACTGAATGTCAAAGAAACCAGTGAGATAGCTTTTCGTGAATGTTCATATACACAATATGGGCCTACAGCGTAGATAAACCTGAACCACCAAAAACTCAATAGATATCAGAAAATTTAATAAATGCTACTGTCTCACAATCGACGATGATGTACTTTATGGTTCTCAGTGCTTCAAAGGGATTACGTATGATAAAAACCAAAATTTAATATGTTATATCTCTTTCATAATACTGAAAAATAGGTTTTTCTATCAGTATAACTGTAACACATGCTGTTGTCAGATCTAATTTTACTACATAGTGAGAGAATTAGCATATCTGAGGAGTGTGCTAAAATTTAGTGGGGTTTATGCGAAGCGAACGGGGATAAAGTTTGTTGTAGTGAGCTATCAAGTTGTAGTATTGACGTAAATTGGTAGTTCAGTGGTAAGGTACTAGCTGTGCACACCATGAACCGTGCGTGCACATTGTTTGGCAAATCTGTACGTATTTGGCTCATTAGGCAATTATGTCACGCCAGTTGCGCATGCGAGCTCCTCAAACGTGCACAATTGAAGGTGCGATCGCAACCCTCATGCCAAGTTTCACGTAGTCTAGAGGAGCAGCAATATAGCAAAGCGCAGTTCATTTAGCGCCGTGTATTTCTGATTATCGCACATACATCACGTGAAACAGCATTCATAGAAAAATAACCTATGACGCCGAAACGTGTCAAAAGTTAGGGTGTTAACATGTTCTTGTGCCCTTACACGACTGCCGCCACTGGCTGTATCTGCTATGCAGATTGACAATGTACATAGACTAGAGGGCAGAATGGATTGCCTGTCTAGTCATTGCTGGTGCTTCTTAGCACTCGTTACAAAACTACAAGAGAGCCGAAGTAAGACTAAATCGAACTTCATTCCAAAGAATTAACGGGCGTGAGGATTAGCACTGATTCAACAGGAAGTATTTTTCTGGAATCACAGTGCTATAACATAAGCAAGCAACGCAAAGAACTCTTCCGAAAAACTATGACGAAAATGGCAGAGATGCTCATAATTAGAAGTTTAATCGCTTTGTTTGGCACCCTCCTGTTCAAACTTGCCGGTAATTCCGTGAGGGCAGTGCTGCCGCCTGCCATCATAGTTGTAGTTACCGTAGTATTTCATGTGTACTTTGGTACACACAACCGTATGATTCACTTCAGTTATAAAGTGTTAGATTTTGCAATATGTTACGTTGCAGTTTATTTAATCAGTGTCCTGAGACTGACACTATCTCATGGGAGCTCACTGATTGTGAGTTCAAGAACCTATCGTATCAGGTGGGTGGGTTTGGGCTGCTTCTCTACAGTATTATCTTTGGACTTAGGACGCGCGAGGCTAGTGTTTGTTGTCAAGTGAGAGCCACGTATGAAGGGAGATAAGAATGTTTACGATTTGTACCTCAAGAGTCCCGTATGAATGGAGATAGGATGTTTACGATTGTATCTTATATAGGTGTGCAGTCCGAGGAAAGAAGAGGAGTATCGTTTCGGTAACACATCCGGCGCTGTTTCTGTCCAAGAGTTGTTTTAGAAGAAACACTGTTTGTGATGACAGTGAGTTGTACAAGTTGCTACCCAGCGAGAAGTGTAAGTTTTGTGGTCTTTGCAGTTGGATTTCATGGTTGATATTATGTGGTCTTCGGAACATTTGTCGGCGTGACATGGTGCTCGACAGGGATATTGGCATCGAACGTTTCCTTTCAGCTGTGGTGTTGTGTTAGTAACTGTCACCGATCACAATGCAGGACCTGACAAAAATTAAGGAAGAACTCTCCAGCTACGGTCAGGGGCATATCCTACAGTTTTGGGATGAACTGTCAGATGCGGAAAGGACCGAACTTTTGACACAGTTGCAAGAAATTGACATTCCAGTGGCAATAGAATGTTTCAAAAAAACTTTAGCAGAAGATCAAGCAAAATTAGACGATCGAATGCAGCCAGTACCGGCAGAATTATACGGCAGCGTTCTTAGGACAAGTCCTGGTGATCTTCAGAAGTTTGAAGACGAAGGTTTCCGGCAGATATCTGCGGGTAAGGTCGGGGTTTTGCTTTTAGCAGGTGGTCATGGCACCAGGCTAGGTGTGCCTTACCCAAAAGGCATGCACGACGTAGGCCTGCCATCTCATAAATCGTTGTACCAGATTCAGGCTGAAAGGATACGGAGGCTGCAGAAGCTTGCATTTGACAGAACTGGCGTGTACAATCACATTATATGGTATATTATGACAAGTGAAGCTACAATGCAGCCTACTCTAGATTACTTTGACAGAAATAACTATTTTGGATTGAAGAGAGAGAATGTTGTCATGTTCGAACAAGGTTTCCTCCCAAGCTTCACATTTCAAGGGAAAATAATCATGGACAAGAAATATAAACTATCAATGTCACCAGACGGAAATGGAGGACTTTATCGTGCACTGAAAGATAACAAAATACTAGAGGACATGGAGAGAAGGGGTATTATGTACCTTAATGCTCATGGTGTGGATAACATCTTAATTAAAGTAGCAGATCCTATTTTCATTGGTTACTGTGTACTGAAGGGTGCAGAATGTGGTGCAAAAGTAGTTGAAAAAGCATTTCCAGAAGAACCTGTAGGTGTTGTTTGTCAGGTGGATGGACGTTATCAGGTTGTTGAATATAGTGAAATAACATTAAAGACAGCACAACAGAGAAATGCTGATGGTAACTTAACATTCAGAGCAGGTAATATTTGCAATCACTTCTTCACAACCCAGTTTCTTCGTAAAGTTGCATTTGATCATGAAACTAACTTACAGTTACATGTTGCAAAGAAAAAGATTCCATTTGTTGATTCACAGGGAAATTCCTGCAAGCCAGAAAAGCCAAATGGTATAAAAATGGAGAAATTTATCTTTGATGTGTTTCAGTTTACTGACAAATTTGTAATATGGGAGGTGGAGCGAGAGAGAGAATTCAGTGCTATCAAAAATTCAGATGCTGCTCAGAAGGATACTCCTACAACAGCGCGTAATGATCTTCTTGCCCTTCATTGTTCATATATTAAAAATGCAGGGGGTAAAATTTTATATAACACAGGTGACAAGCCCATATGTGAAATTTCACCCCTTCTATCATATGCTGGTGAGTCATTAGAAGAGGTTGTAGCCAACAAAGAATTTACATCTCCATGTCATTTGCGCTCTCCTGATGAATGTAACTCAGACTCTGTCACTGTGCAACAAAATAATTATTTCCTGAAATAAATTGTTT
The DNA here is from genome assembly GCF_023897955.1 of Schistocerca gregaria. Classification (NCBI taxonomy): domain Eukaryota; kingdom Metazoa; phylum Arthropoda; class Insecta; order Orthoptera; family Acrididae; genus Schistocerca; species Schistocerca gregaria. The sequence goes on along the minus strand of NC_064927.1, from coordinate 119,961,296 downwards.
GTATTAATAGTGTGTGAACATTCACATTTTTCACTGGGCATTTTTAGCATTTTATATTGTCAGTTAGCCTTGAAGCACTGCTGTAAATATCATAGTCACTGTTGTCAAGTTTTATATTTTATAGTTTTGGTAATATTATTTTATTGAAGACTGTGAGTGGAATATTGTGGCATAAATTTATCTTATCCAAGAGAGAAGCATCGCGTGTACAAGTCAGCTTTATTTTTAATTTGTAATATTTAAGTAAATAAAAAGCATGAATGTTTTAATATTAACAGTTTTGTTTTATTGTAATTTTAATAGTATTATTTCTAAGAATAAAACAATGAAAGCTCCAGTATGGAATGTAACAGTATTATGAAATAGATAGATTCTACTTACCGTATAGTGGAGATGCTGAGTTGCAGATAGGCACAACGAAAAGACTGTCACAAAATAAGCTTTCAGCCAAAAAGGTCTTTCTCAAAATGTGTGTGTGTGTGTGTGTGTGTGTGTGTGTGTGCGTGCGTGTTTTTATTTTTGACAAAGGCCTTGGTGGCCAAAAGCTTGTTTTGTGGCAGTCTTTTTGTTGTGCCTATTTGCTACTCAACATCTCCGCTATATGGTGAGTAGCAACTATCGTTTTCATAATATTGTTACATTTTTAAGAATATTGAGATGACACGAGATTCTTGTGTTAATCTGTATGACAAAGTGAATAAAATAACTGCACATTAAAACCTTTAGTGCAATTGTTGCTCACATAAAATATGACATAGTAATGTTTAATGAAAATGTAATTACAAATGTGCATACATTAATGCTATAATACCTGTAGGATAGAATAAATAATCTCTAAATTTGTTTCAAAATCATACCTGGAACTGTTATGGTGACAGAATTATAGCTAATTAGTCGTTCAAAGTTCATGTCATATGAAAGGAAAACTGCTTAACCCTGGCACATATAACTGTCTTCAGTATTTCTTGAATGCAGAGTGACAGTATCTCTTCACCATACATAATCTGCTTTACTGTACTTATATAGTTACCAGCAACGTAAGTGACCATGACTAGTGTAGCATCATTACACAAATGTATTGCTACAACATTAGCAATTGTTTTGATGTATCAGACTTAATACATTGTTTTTGTGTTTCATAATGGGAAATATACACTTTGAGAGCTGGAGAAATAATCGTCACTTTATCGATACTGACATAGAAGAATCGAGCTTGTTTACCCGTTGTTGTGTGCATCAAGAGAGGATTTTTATTTTGATCATATTAGAGAATTTGTTGGTATACTGTAGTTAAGACCAGCCTGCACAGGTAACTCAGTAATGGAGCAAAGAGGAAACCCATCAGAGTGACCTCTCTCATTAAACAAGCAGTCACACCACATTCTGTAAGAGCTCAGCTGTGGAGTGTTCGCTCTAAACATAACAAAAAATGGGAGAAATTACTCAAGGTTCTAAAACCATATTGTCTGTAATTGGTACCTCCATATTGTCTCCAATAACCTTTTCACAGTGCAGTAGTTCCAGTATAATGAATGAGGAAAAGGAATTTCATCTCTCCATGTGGATGGACATTAGAGGTTTGTTTGGAAAAGTTTTATAGTACCTACATGACAGTGTATAAAATGAGAGGTCGAAAACTTACCTTGTCATGAACTCATGTCTGTCAAAAATCTGTTGTGATGTTCACGGACCCAAGTCTGATACAATCTGTGTTTTTACAGTGGGGAATGAATCAGTTTATGGCTATAATATCATGAAGAAGAAAATGTGTCGGTGCACATGTGTAGGAATCATAAGATCCTTGAAAACGCTTCTGCAAGAAGTTCGGTTATCAGCTGTTTGTAATATTTGTGATTCATGTTTCTGTTAAATCAGTGCTTCTATTTTCTAAACTTAGTCCTATCTCTCCAGAATATGCTGCTATAGGACCATATACTAGTCGTCTCATGGGCAGGCCAAAACAATGAGACACACTTCGGAATGTGAAGCATGCAGAACTGAGCTTTTGGCTAAGTTGTTCTAGTGCAGGTGCCTAGCAGCTTCACACTTGGTTCCTCATCTGGTGTTGGCCTATTGATGTTTAATGTGGCACCTGCAAGTAATTTTTAATTGTTTCAAACTGTGTAATATAAGATTAAGAGTTAAAGTGTGATCCAGTTGTAAGCCTATTCCATTATTCGCAAAGACATGGTAGTATGCCAGTATATATGTGTCCGAGACCGTACTTTCATCATCACAAACATCAGTTTTTGATGACAAAGAATCGTAATGGGCCAAGTACCAAACCTTGCAAGATGCCATATTTTCTGTTTCTCTGCTCCATATTTTGTTCTTTTTTTTCTGTGGTGCCCTTCGTTAATATTACCCTGTGTTTGTTGTTAACGGATCAACCAAACTTTGCGGCATCACCCATTTCCTTGTGTTGTGTGACGTCATGATAGTGCAGTATGTTTCAAATGGATCGAGGTTGCAGGAGGCATGTTGGAGTATGTGGTGGCACTCCCTAATTGTGAGATGACATGTTGACTAAGATGAAATTTCTGCAGTTATTCATTGGTTTAATTTGCCAAGTACGTGAAGTGTTACATTTGTGGAGCATGTATTTGATCAAAGTTATTGCATTTTGGACCAGAATATGAGGCATCGTAATTGGGATAACATATGACCTTCTAACTCTAGGGGTTATTGAGTTGAGAAGTTTAGGCTGGCCATTCTAGAAATTTTGCTGATGGCATATTATTTTTACTATCTCTAGATTGCTAGATTTGCGTGTCAGCTGACTTTTGTTGGTAAGTTGAGGACACAAATTGTTTCACACCACTGCATCTACTAGATTCCAAACTTGTTGTGTATGTACCGTCCCCCGGTAGTCCCATAGACGGCCTTATGCCATCATTAGGGCTAGCAACGTGCTTTGCAAGTAATTTTGATGGGACCATTGGCAGAGTGTACACAGAGAACAGGTTTGGAATCTAGTAGATACAGTGGCTTGAAACAATTCACACCTGCGATACGCAAAAGACTTCTTTAAAAACTGACCAATGAAAATAATTGTATTTCCAGTTTTGTTTCATAGTACATAATTACAAATCTTTGTGGAAGACCCACTGTAATCATTGTATGACGATTAAGGAGCCACATACTGTATCACGCAGACTACCTTTAGCAAATAAAAGCAAATAAGTCGCAAGCCAGAATTAAACCCTCAACCTCCTGCACGCTAACTCAAAACGCTATCCACTGTACCAACTGCACAGCACTGCTTTCTGTACTGACAGAGGTAGTTATCATACATGCCATTACAGTGTTGCAGCTGCCAATCTTTAATGTCCATTTACTGCCTGAAACATGCACAGGACTAGATTTTGTGAGAGGCACTTTTGTATTGCCAGTATATGAGGAATCACACTGTGAAGTCAGAGTGCACAAATTTTTCTTCACCCTGTATATTTCATGATAAAAATAAATTATTACTTTCAGTTGTGCCAAGTTCTTCTATCTTGTTGAGAATGTTACTCTGTGGAAAAATTAAAGCTCTATATCTGTAGCTTTAGGTGCCCTGGGCGACTGTTGTTTAGGATGAAATCAGTATTAACAACACCATGTGCAGTTACTTTAGAGTCTTATTAGTCTCTCTCTAATATCCTAAAGAAGTATTAGGCATTTTCTGTTGGAAGTCTGTCTATTTTCTGAAACACTATGTTGTATGTTTCCTAGTTTGTTAGTGAAGTACTGCCCTCACAGAGCTAACAGTGTATGGTACACTCGAGTAGGTCCATAATCTGGGACATTATTCCACTCTTTATGAATACACTCAATTCCCTTCTCCTTATGTTATGTGTACAGTAAATGTGATACTAACATGTATGTGCATCTGTTCAATTCCTGTCCTCCTTTGAGAACTGTTGTGCATAACACACCTTGGGAATTTTCAGCTTTTTGTAGTGGTACAAAAAGATCATATTTAATGGGCTTATTGTGTTTTGATCAAGAAGTCAAAACATAGTGTAATTGTTAGCCTATGTCTAACCAGGGTACTGTTTGTATTTGCCCACTGTTTTGAGACAATGCTTCAAACAGGGCTTTTTTTATCAGATGACTGTATATGGTGTAATTGTTATGAAAACATATCTTACGAACTAGACAGTCCTGAAATAGTCATATCTCATTTTAACATTCAAAACAAAATAGTTTTTGTTCATAAGTTTTGTTTTTAGACATATAAGCCAGAGAAGCAGCTTGAATGTTTAGGGAATTGACTTTGATATTACAAACACATTTTGGAAACAAACTAACTTCCGGTCATTATGTACTGTATCAGTAATGAGATAGTTCACAGGAGTCATCCAGAAAGTTAGTTTTGATGTGTTGCAAAATTGGCACAATAGTAGCAATAACCAGCATATAGAGCATGTCAAATATGCATACAAAATAATGTGAACACCCTGATATCATTCCTGGATCTTATTTTCTGACTCATCTTTAACACACTGATAGTGCTTTTATTTTTTCCCTGCCGTATAACATCTCTGGTTGTATTCTAAGCTACAAGTGCATTTGTGATCATTGTACTGCAAATTAATTGGATTGTCTGACTGTGAGACAAGTCTCAGGTCTACATATATGAGGTATATCTAAAGTTATGAGAACATGCAAACTTCATCTGTGGATTGCAATAATGAGAAGAATAACAACCTTACTACTACAAAGCAGTAACTCTGTGGGAGCACCAAATATGTTCTAATAAGCAACTGAGATGATAATTTTTTTTAAATTTTATTCATGGTTGTAATTTTCAGCAACTGTACTATAATCTTTTTAGGATACATTCTATTACACATGTTCCTTGCTGCTAGCACAACAGATACAAAGATGTTATTCAGTTATTGTAAACTGTCAAATACAATATGTAAATTTCTGAACATACCATTACATTATCTATGAAGAAGATACTGACTGCCTGCTAAACTAAGTATATTCTGTAATATACTTTTTATATTTCGTCTAACTGATACAGTCAGGGTCTAAAGATTTGTAACATCCCTAATTTTGTATTCTTCTGAAGATGACAAATTAATTTTTCAAAACCTGTAAAGACAATAAAAAATTTACTTGCATCTAATGACTGAAATTAATTGTGAAAAAATGAGATATTGATATTAAAATAACACTGGGTTTTGACAAGGGGCATTTCCCACTGGTGATATTTATCTGTGGTGGAGTTCAGGCAAAGCACGCAATCCAGGCTAACTTCTTTCTACTGTAAAACAGTTATTCCTCTCCTTATGTAAATACAATGTGTAACTAACGAGGCCTGTGAGATATTTTAATGTGACTGTGTTTCATTTAATAGAGCAGGCATTATTTTGATTAAGGCATTGCAGCTTCCAAGATGATATAACAGAGAACCTTGGAAAGCAATTGGATGGCAACAGTTAATATGAGGAGGAATGGTATAAAATCTTACTAGTCAACATTCACATTTAATTTACATTGATCCTTTGGAGAGCTCAGTCTTCTTCTGCTGATTGCCTTTATCCAACGGTTTCACAGGGTCGGCATAGTGAGGTATGGATTTGGCAATGTCAATGTTAAGGGGTGTCCTGATGCCCTTCCTGCCACCATCCCATAACCTCCCCCCCCCTTCCCCCCCTCCGTGGGAAGGAATAAGTGTATGCCAGCTGTCTACGTCTAGCGTAATCCATGGAATAGTGAGAATCTGTTCAGATGTCTGCAAGCCGTGTAACTGAGGTGGGACATGGGGACCAGTACGGTATTCACCTGATGGGATGTGGAAAACCACAGCCAGGCTGGCTGGCACACCGGCCCGCTTCGTTAATCCACTGTGCAGATTCAATCTGGGGCCAGCGCCCCTACCCGAGTCCAGGAAGCAGCTCTCGGCTAAACTGACAGGTCTGGAGAGCTCAGTCTGTTAGGATGCAAATGTAACCCTATCTCATTTTAAATTTGTATCCACATTACATGTTCAAGTAACATGTGGGTAATATGTCACTACCAAGTAAGCTCAATGGAATTTGGAGTAGACGTAGAAAGAACTGCCACATTATAGTACAGAAGGTACTTAAAAGAAATATGGAATGAGATTAACAGAAGTGACACTTTTATTTAAAGACAATTATTACACTGAAGTCACTGCAATTCATGATGGTCCCCTTAATATTACAAATGGCAGGACATGGTTCTTAGTACGGTGTGTGATCACCACAGACAGGAATGCATGCTCTGCAATTTCCTCCCATGCTGGCCACAAGGTTGGTAAAGAAGTTCCTTCACCAGCATGATACACAATTTCTGCGTCGTTATTGGTGCATGTGGGCATGCTGCAAAATGTCTCCCCACTGCATGTGCTTGATGAAATTTAAGTCAGAGGAACAGGCAGGCCAGTCCATTCACAGAATATAGTCTCATTCCAGAAAATATTTGCCAAATGGACTGACTGGCCACTTTCTGCGAGTTAAATCCCATCGAGCCGTGTGGGATGCATTTGGGAGACACATTGTAGCACATCCACATGCACAAATGACAATACAGCAGTTTTTAACTGTGTTGATGGAGGATGGAATATCCTACCACAAGAACTCCTTACCTGCATAATTGGCTGTGCCACTGAGGTGCTTATCCTAGTGTCGGAATAGTTCTAATGTGCCTTCATTGTACAAATTATGACAATAATGGTAGCGGCCGAGATGTTCGTATAATTTCTTTTCATCATGAGCATTCCTGTGTTGTGAACAGAACATTTTCACCCACCCACATATCTGCTGTTGTCATGTACCCTCATACAAAAGATAATTTGATCAATTCCTAAATCACACTTGTGGTCACTGTTTTGATTGTTTTAACCTATACAAACATACCACCGCCCATAAACAGCTCAAAACTAAATACAAATTGCTTGTATTATGAAATAAAATAATGTTCACACAGTTTACATACAGATTGGCAGGTACACAACATAATGGCTGTCTCGTCAAAAAGGAGTGTCTTGGTGCTGCTCTCTTATTGTCAGCATCCATATGGTAAATATTAATAACAAAATGTCAGTAGTTGCAAAAGCTGCAAATCTAAGACAGAAGAATTTTCACTGAGTAATATATCTACACCTGTACTCTGTGAGTCACCTTATGGTATGTGATACTTTGTGTAACACTGTCAATCATCCACCCACCCACCCTCGACCTACCCCCACCCCATTCCTGTTCTTCCTATAAACAGTTCTCTCCCATTTTGTCTTCATTTTTGCAAAATATACATAGGGGGAGCACTATATTGGTCTACTCTTCTGGGAATGTACATTCTTGGAATTTTAACCATAAACCACATTGTGATGCACAGTTCTTTTCTTGTAGCGTCTGCCACTAGAATTAGGTGATCATCTCAGTGACTCTTTCACACTTACTAGGCAAACCAATGATGAAATGTGCTGCTGTTCTTAGGATATTCTGTGTTTCATCAGTCAAGCCTATCTAGTAATGCTCCCAGACTTGACAAGCAATACTTAAGTACACGTCAAACAAGGAATTTATAAGCTGTCTCCACATGAATAGCCTACACTTTCTGATGATTCTTCTGATTAATCAGTCTACCTTCAGCCTTCCCTACAATTAGTTTTGTACAGTCATTCTACTTAAAATTTCCACATATGCATACTCTTAGATGTTTAACATAGCACCCGTGGTCTAGGGGTAGCGTCTTTGATTCATAATCAAAACGTCTTCGGTCCCGGGTTTGATCACCGCCACTTCATAATTTTGATAAATAATCGGCATTGGCGGCCGAAGACTTCCGGCATAAGAAGTCAGCCTCATTCTGCCAACGGCCTTGTCAAAGAGGGAAGAGGAGCGGATAGAGGTTCAGGGCACTCTCTTGTCCTAGGGGTGGGAAATTGCCCCTAAAGGCGGAAGAATCAGCAATGATCGACATGAGGATGCAGAAGGCAATGGAAACCACTGCATTAGAGACGCGTAACATGTATCCACAGGACATGTGGCCTGTAGTTGAAGAAGTGTCATGATGATCTCTCCATTGGCAAAAGATTCCGGAATAGTCCCCCATTCGGATCTCCGGGAGGGACTGCCAAGGGGGAGGTTACCATGAGAAAAAGATTGAATAATCAACGAAAGGATAACGTTCTACGAGTCGGGGCGTGGAATGTCAGAAGCTTGAACGTGGTAGGGAAACTAGAAAATCTAAAAAGGGAAATGCAAAGGCTCGATCTAGATATAGTAGGGGTCAGTGAAGTGAAGTGCAAGGAAGACAAGGATTTCTGTTCAGATGAGTATCGGGTAATACCAACAGCAGCAGAAAATGGTATAACGGGTGTAGGATTCGTTGTGAATAGGAAGGTAGGGCAGAGGGTGTGTTACTGTGAACAGTTCAGTGACCGGGTTGTTCTAATCAGAATCGACAGCAGACCAACACTGACAACGATAGTTCAGGTATACATGCCGACGCCGCAAGCTGAAGATGAACAGATAGAGAAAGTGTATGAGGATATTGAAAGGGTAATGCAGTATGTAAAGGGGGACGAAAATCTAATAGTCATGGGCGACTGGAATGCAGTTGTAGGGGAAGGAGTAGAAGAAAAGGTTACAGGAGAATATGGGCTTGGGACAAAGAATGAAAGAGGAGAAAGACTATTTGAGTTCTGCAACAAGTTTCAGCCAGTAATAGCGAATACCGTGTTCAAGAATCACAAGAGGAGGAGGTATACTTGGAACAGGCCGGGAGATACGGGAAGATTTCAGTTAGATTACAACATCATGGTCAGACAGAGATTCCGAAATCAGATACTGGATTGTGAGGCATACCCAGGAGCAGATATAAACTCAGATCACAATATAGTAGTGATGAAGAGTAGGCTGAAGTTCAAGACATTAGTCAGGAAGAATCAATACGCTAAGAAGTGGGATACGGAAATTCTAAGGAATGACGAGATACGTTTGAAGTTCTCTAACGCTATAGATACAGTAATAAGGAATAGTGCAGTAGGCAACACAGTTGAAGAGGAATGGACGTCTCTAAAAAGGGCCATCACAGAAGTTGGGAAGGAAAACACAGGTACAAAGAAGGTAGCTGCGAAGAAACCATGGGTAACAGAAGAAATACTTCAGTTGATTGATGAAAGGAGGAAGTACAAAAATGTTCCGGGAAAATCAGGAATACAGAAATACAAGTCGCTGAGGAATAAAATAAATAGGAAGTGCAGGAAAGCTAAGACGAAATGGCTGCAGGAAAAATGTGAAGACATCGAAGAAGATATGATTGTCGGAAGGACAGACTCAGCATACAGGAAAATCAAAACAACCTTTGGTGACATTAAAAGCAACAGTGGTAACATTAAAAGTGCAATGGGAATTCCACTGTTAAATGCAGAGGAGAGAGCAGATAGGTGGAAAGAATACATTGAAAGCCTCTATGAGGGTGAAGATTTGTCTGATGTGATAGAAGAAGAAACAGGAGTCGATTTAGAAGAGATAGGGTATCCAGTATTAGAATCGGAATTTAAAAGAGCTTTGGAGGACTTACGGTCAAATAAGGTAGAAGGGATAGATAACATTCCATCAGAATTTCTAAAATCATTAGGGGAAGTGGCAACAAAACGACTATTCACATTGGTGTGTAGAATATATGAGTCTGGCTACATACCATCTGACTTTCGGAAAAGCATCATCCATACAATTCTGAAGACGGCAAGAGCTGACAAGTGCGAGAATTATCGCACAGTCAGCTTAACAGCTCATGCATTGAAGCTGCTTACAAGAATAATATACAGAAGAATGGAAAAGAAATTTGAGAATGCGATAGGTGACGATCAGTTTGGCTTTAGGAAAAGTAAAGGCACGAGAGAGGCAATTCTGACGTTACGGCTAATAATGGAAGCAAGGCTAAAGAAAAATCAACACACGTTCATAGGATTTGTCGACCTAGAAAAAGCGTTCGACAACATAAAATGGTGCAAGCTGTTCAAGATTCTGAAAAAAGTATTGGTAAGCTATAGGAAGAGATGAGTCATATACAATATGTACAACAACCAAGAGGGAATAATAAGAGTGGACGATCAAGGACGAAGTGCTCGTATTAAGAAGGGAGTAAGACAAGGCTGTAGCCTTTTGCCCCTACTCTTCAATCTGTACATCGAGGAAGCAATGATGGAAATAAAAGATAGGTTCAGGAGTGGAATTAAAATACAAGGTGAAAGGATATCAATGATACGATTCGCTGATGACATTGCTATCCTGAGTGAAAGTGAAGAAGAATTAAATGATCTTCTGAACGGAATGAACAGTCTAATGAGTACACAGTATGGTTTGAGAGTAAATCGGAGAAAGACGAAGGTCATGAGAAGTAGTAGAAATGAGAACAGCGAGAAACTTAACATCAGGATTGATGGTCACCAAGTCAATGAAGTTAAGGAATTCTGCTACCTAGGCAGTAAAGTAACCAATGATGGAGGGAGCAAGGAGGACATCAAAAGCAGACTCGCTATGGCAAAAAAGGCATTTCTGGCCAAGAGAAGTCTACTAATATCAAATACCGGCCTTAATTTGAGGATGAAATTTCTGAGGATGTACGTCTGGAGTATAGCATTGTATGGTAGTGAAACATGGACTGTGGGAAAACCGGAACAGAAGAGAATCGAAGCATTTGATATGTGGTGCTATAGACGAATGTTGAAAATTAGGTGGACTGATAAGGTAAGGGATGAGGAGGCTCTACGCAGAATAGGAGAGGAAAGGAATATGTGGAAAACACTGATAAAGAGAAGGGACAGGATGATGGGACATCTTCTAAGACATGAGGGAATGACTTCCATGGTACTAGAGGGAGCTGTAGAGGGCAAAAACTGTAGAGGAAAACAGAGATTGGAATACATCAAGCAAATAATTTAGGGCATAGGTTGCAAGTGCTACTCTGAGATGAAGAGGTTAGCACAGGAAAGGAATTCGTGGCGGGCCGCATCAAACCAGTCAGTAGACTGATGACCCAAAAAAAAAAAAAAAAAAAAAAAAAAAAAAAAAAAAAAAAAAAAAAAGTTTAATGTATGTAACTGCTTCCTGTGATTGTTCTGCTATTTTGTAATTATATAATAATGAGTTTTATGCCAATTTATGCTCAGCACATTACATTTGTTGATGGTGAGGGACAACTGCCAATACTTAGCATCAAGTGTCACTCCTCTGTAGGTCTTCCTGCACTATGCTACTATTTTCTAGCACTGTGACTTCCCTGTTTGTGCATCGTGCACGAACAACTTCTTGGTGCTTCTGATGTTATCCACTAAGTCATTTACGCATGCTGTGAAAAGTAATAGTCCTCTAACACTCACTTGAGGTATGCTCAAGGCTACTTTATTTCTGAAGACATCTCTCTGCTGAGGGTTGTATGTTGTGTTATGCTTGTTCCTCGAACTGGCAGCCTGTAAATTTGATCATGTGCACTACAAACCATCATATAACACTATACAATATAGCTTTTAAATTAACCAGCCAGCCATTAACTAACATAAAATATGTAATGAAGAAATAAAAGCATTTGCTTATGACTAATAAAGAATCGATCATAGGGGCATGAAAGATTGGTGTACAAAACTCTTCAATCGTTGCACTTGTGAGCTATTTGAAATCTATTCTAGTTAAAGAATACCAAGATATGTGTCACAATGTGAAAATGACAACCTGCTAGATGATAATGATGCACATTGAAGGGTTGGTATTCAGAGTGAGCACTGGGCACAGCAATTGGTACGGTCAACAAAGCAAAACTGTTCTCATGGCTTGATAAACTCAGTTACCTTCAGTTGTGTACAGCTAGCACCAATCTTAATTCAACATACACTGCCAAAGGCAGCAGTACAACTTTAGCAACAGACCTTTTTTATTTTGTGTGATTGCATGTGCTTAGCTCATATTGTTTTGTACATACATTTTAACAGTTACTTTTATCTGTTTGAAATGCTGAGATGCTTTGCCTCAAATAAACAAGTGGGAGCAAACCTATATGATTATGTGGTAGCTGCAGGGCAGTGTTTGAAGCCCTGGAATTCCACTGTAGTAACTATCGTTCACATTCAGTCCCCGCACTCAGAAATGGCTAAAGCGATGGCATGAGACAGGGATAACTGGGCAGCTTAGAGGATCCAAGTTAGAAAAGGAGTGACACATTAGTAAGGCAATGTGTTAATGCCTACCTATAGGGAACATCTGTTTTTAAATGCAGTCCAACTCGATAATGAGACCAGTTTCCCTGGATGCTCGCAAATTATTCGCAACTGTTAGAAGGTTGATGGGACCTAGAGGACTTTGAGCCCATAAAGCAGCTAATAAAGATGACCTCTGATGATCAAAAACTTTAGATACTTGCCTTCACTGAACTGAATGTAGACAATGACTGGCACTACATCATCTTTTCAATGACCTGATATTTAGCTCGATGACGAGGTCAAGTGCTGGTCTTCAGGCCACAGAGAGCACATTACAACGTACAACAGGTAACATAACATTTATGTGTTGACTGCTGCATTACAGTCTTGTGCAGGGGATGGATGTCATCAGATGGAGCACTGATATTCTATGGAATTAAACATCAACTAGCACAAAATATATAATGAAGAAATAAAAGCATTTCCTTGTGACTGATAAAGAATAGATCATAGGGGCATGGAGGAATGGTATACTAATCTCTTGAATTGTTGCACATGTGAGCTGTTTGAGATCTATTCTAGTTAGTGAATACCAAGATTTGTGTTACAGTGAGAAAATGAGAACCTGTTAGACGATAATGAAATATTTCAGTAAAATTTTCATTCACTGTGTTTAATTTCATTGAGTGTTCCAGTGGCCACTTGAATTTTTGATTTTAGCTAAGAAACTGAGTGAAGTTTTGGTGGTAGTGGTATTACTTGTGGTTTAGTAGCGCTGATAAAAGCAGTTGCTTTCTTGGTCTATATTTTGAGACCACAATTGTTAATTCTTTGAATGTTCTACAGTCATAATTGAACTTGGGTAATGTAGACATTTCGTTTTTTTCAGTAACTGTTAAAATTTTACCATAAGTGAGAAGTGTGGGCTTTGTCATAGATTTGTGAGTAGTGGGTTACACTGTGAGATTTGTTAAAAGTATTTTCATTGGAGGGAATGCAGTAGGGAAGCCACAGGGCATACTAGTGACATCCTCTCCCGGAAATGAAGAATTTTTATGAGAACAGGAGCAGGAGCTTGAGATCTGTGCCCTTCAGATGCAATTAAAAGATGCAAAAGAGGAACTAGATAGATTAAGAAGGGTGAAGGGCACTGGTGAATGTGAACTGATAGTTGTAAATAAAATAGAAAGAAACTTCCACATGGGAAAAATATATTAAAAACAAAGATTCCAAGACTTACCAAGCGGGAAAGCACCGACAGACAGGCACATGAACAAAACACGCAAACACACACACAGAATTGCTAGCTTTCGCAACTGATGGTTGCTTCTTCAGGAAGGAGAGGGAAAGACGAAAGGATGTAGGTTTTAAGGGAGAGGGTAAGGAGTCATTCCAATCCCAGGAGCGGAAAGACTTCCCTTAGGGGAAAAAAAGGACAGATGTACACTCGCGCGCGCACACCCACACACACACATATCCACATACATGTGCGGATGGATATGTGTGTGTGTGTGTGTGTGTGTGTGTGTGTGTGTGTGTGTGTGTGTGTGCGCGCGCGCGCAAGTGTACATCTGTCCTTTTTTTCCCCTAAGGGAAGTCTTTCCGCTCCCGGGATTGGAATGACTCCTTACCCTCTCCCTTAAAACCTACATCCTTTCGTCTTTCCCTCTCCTTCCTGAAGAAGCAACCATCGGTTGCGAAAGCTAGCAATTCTGTGTGTGTGTTTGTGTGTTTTGTTCATGTGCCTGTCTGCCGGCGCTTTCCCGCTTGGTAAGTCTTGAACTGATAGTTGGTAAGAAAGCAGCTAGGAGGAAGAGGGGGAGATATTCAGACAGTCGTACTTTGTGTATAATCAATTGATTTAACCAACCATTAGAGTTGAGTGGAGAGGAGCCTCTTGGAGCTGTAGGTGTAGGAAACCTGCAGCAGTCCTCAGCAGTTAGGGAGCCTAAGTCAGTTGCAAATTCTAACAGAAAGAAGAAAGTTCTGCTGTTAGGTAGTTTGCATGGCAGAGGTAAAGGCGAGCAGATGCAGGAAGTTTTGGGAGTGACTACCAGGCCACCAGCATTGTGAAGCCTAGTGCAGTGTTGGCTCAGGGGCTGCTAACATAGTGGAGTTATGTAGGAATTTTACAAAACAGGATCAGCTTGTGATTGTGTGTGGAGTAGATTTGATAGGAATGGGGATTGTGATGCAGGTGGTGACCTGGTAAAATGGCACTAATGTGCAATTCGTGCAGCTGTTTCAGCATCATGATTGGCCTCATCTTAATGCTGCTGTTAGGCATGTTTACATGGGGCTCGGGAGAGCACTGATGGCACTAGTCATGGCTCACACTGCAGTGGTGCCATTTGAGTCCATCAATAGATCAGTTTCTCTAGGCATGGCCTGCTCCTTAATAGGTAGGCGAACGGGAGGTTGGCAAAGCTTGTAGGTGACAATGTAGTGGGTGATGGTGGGATCACTCATGGAAAAATTCCTGTAGTAGTTGGAGGTAGAGCTGCACCTTTTCTAGATTGAAGTCAGCTGATAGGAATCCCTGCTTAAAGGAAGTCCCTCCAACAAAGGAATCACTTTCAGAGGATGTCAGGAATTCATGTAGAGAAGGAATTAGTGTATTTCATCAAACATAAGAGGTATTAGAGAACAAGTTAATGAACTGCTTATAGATGTTAACTGTGGGATTACTGGTATATTGGAGCACCACTTAAAAAAATTGACAGTTCAGAGGCTTCCTTTACCACGATACAGATTAGCTGGCTGTTTTTCAAAGAGTTCTTTGTGGTTTGGGGGAGTGGCCATGTACATAAAAAAAACAACAACATTCCAATTGAGTCCATAGACATATCACAGCACTGCAGTGAACAGGTATTTGAATGTTATTGAATGTTAATCTTGTTGTTTACAGGTCTCCTAACTCTGACTTCAGAGTATTTCTGCTCAAGCTAGAGAGGGTTCTTGATTCACTTGATATGAAGTACCAAAAACTAGTTATATATGGTGACTTCAATATTAATTTTGTATGCAATTGTGCACGAAAAAGGCTGTTGGAAGATCTGCTAAACTCATCTGATGCAGATTGTGTGTTTTTTTTAACCAGGGTGCAGGGGAACAGTCGCACAGCCAGAGACAATATTTTTATTCTTCACTAATAGATGGGCATGCTGTTAGCAAAAGGATGAATGGCCTTACAGACCATAATGCACAAATTTCAACACTAAAAGGTTTTTGTACTCAAACAAATGTTATATATAATTACAAACTATGTAGAAAAGCAAATCAAATGGCAATAGAGAGTTTTTTAAACCTCGTTAAGGAACAAGCATGCCAATAACATAGATGACAAATATAATGCTTTCCTTAACACATTTCTTATACTCTATTAAAGCTGCTTACCATTTTAATGTTCTAAATAGTGTAGTAACAGTAAAAGGCAGCCTGGGTGGCTGACTAGAGGGATAAGAATATCATGTAGAACAAAGTGGGAACTATATAAAAATGGATGGATCTCGGGGTTGATTCCCGGCCAGGTTGAGGATTTTCTCCACAGGGGGACTGGGTGTTTGTGTTGTTCTCATCATCATTCATAAAAAAAAGGTGGCAAGATGGACTGAGTAAAAACTGGGAATTTGTACAGGCGCTGATAACAGCACAGTTGAATACCCCAAAAAGCAAACACATCATCAGAATCAAAATGGAAAAACCAGAATGGAAAAGGAAAGTTGCTGCTCACCATATAGCAGAGGTGCTGAGTCGCAGACAGGCACAACAAAAAAAAGACCACACACACACACACACACACACACACACACACACACACACACACAATTGCAGCCTCTGATAGCTGAAGCCACACAGCAAGCAACAGCAGCAGTGCATGATGGAAGTGGCAACTCGGTGGTAGTAAGGAGGAGGCTGCAGTGGGGAGGGGGAGGGATAGCAGGGTGTGGGTGGGGGACAATGAAGTGCTGCTGGAGAGCACACAAGAATGAGTCGGAGAGAAGGGAGGGCAGCTAGCTGCAGTTTGGAGGTTAGATAATGAGGAGGGGAGGTTGGGGGGAGGGTGGTTAGTGGAAAAGGAGAGGAGTAAAAAGACGATGTGTTGTTGAAAGAGGGCTATGTAGACCTGGAATGGGAACAGGGAAGGGGTTGGATGGGTGAGAAAAATGACTAATGTAGGTTGAGGCCAGGAGGGTTATGGGAACATAGGATATATTGCAGGGAAAGTTCCCACCTGTGCACTTCAGAAAAGCTCGTGTTGGTGGTAAGGACCCATATGGCACAGACTGTGAAGCAGTCATTGAAATAAAGGATGTTATGTTGGGCAGTGTGCTCAGCAACAGGATGGTCCACTTCTTTCTTGGCCACCATTTGTCGGTGGCCATTCATGTGGACAGACAGCTCGTTGGTTATCATGCCCACATAGAGTGCAGAACAGTGGTTGCAGCTTGCTTGTAGATTACATAACTTTCCTTGATGTTAATCTTCACCTCAAAGATGGCTACATCAGTACCTCTGTCCATATCATACCTACTAACCACGAGCAAGACCTCCACTTTGACAGCTACAACCCGTTCCACACCAAGAAGTCTCTTCCATACAGCTTAGCCAGGTCATCACATCTGCAGTGACAAGTGGTCCCTCTTGAAATATATCGAGGGTCTCGCTTTGGCCTTCACAGACCATTATTATCCTCCGAGCCTTGTATAGAAACAAATATCTCATGCCTTATCTTTCCAGTCGCCCACAACCTCCCAACCGTCCGGCTACAGAAGAGCATTTCCCTCATAACTCAATACCACTCAGGACTGGAGCAACTAAATTACATTCTCTGCCAGGGTTTTGACTACCTCTCATCATGTCCTGATATGAGAAATGTCCTGCCCACTATCCTCCAAACCCCTCCCACAGTAGTATTCCTCCAAACCAATGCAATATTATACTCGTCCATCCCTACACAACCCTTGCTCCCAACCCCTTACCTCATGACTCATATTCCTGTAATAGACCTAGATGCAAGACCCGTCCCATACATCCACCACCACCACCACCACCACCACCACCACCACCACCTACTTCACAAATATCACCTATCCCATCAAAGGCAGGGCTACCTGTGAAACCAGTCATGTAATCTACAAGCTAAGCTGCAACCACTGTGTTGCATTCTATGTGGGCATGACAAACAACAGTCTGTCTGCATGAATGGCCACTGACAAACTGTAGCCAAGAAACAAGTGGACGACCCTGTTGCTGGGCACGCTGCCCAGCAAGACATCCTTCAGTTCAATGACTGCTTCACAGGCTGTGCCAGCTTTTCCTAACTGTGCAGGTGGGAACACTCCTGCAATATATCGTATGTTCCCATAACCCTCCTGGGCTCAACCTCTATTAGCCATTTTTGTCACCCATCCAGACCTTTCCCCATTCCCATTACAGCACTATACAGCCCTCATTCCACTACACACCCAGTTTTTTGCTTCAGTCCTCTCCTGCCACCCCTGTCCCGTCCCCCTCCTCTCTGCTCTCCATCTAACCTCCCAGCTGCACCTAGCTGCCCTATCCTCTCTCCACCTCAGCCTTGCTTGCCCCGCAGTAGCACTTCACTGTCACCCACCCCTCCCTGTTATCCCTCCCCTTCCCCGCCCCAGCCTCCTCCTTACCCCCACCCAGTTGCCACTCCTATCATGCAAGACTGCTGTTGCTTGCAGTGTGGCTTCAGCTGCCAGAGGCTGTGTGTGTGTGTGTGTGTGTGTGTGTGTGTGTGTGTGTCTAAATGCTTATATTGTTACAGTTTTTTATGTTTTTTTGTTATGCCTATTTGAAACAGCATATCTCTTTCCTTTTCATAATATAATTATATCAAAATATTAGTAGTCTACAGTATCCCATTACAAACTGTATTGTGAGGCACTTAAAATGTTATTAGGAAGGCAAAGAATATGTCGTATGAAACTAGAATAGCTAATTCACAGCATAAAATTAAAGCCATATGGTCAGTTGTGAAGGAAGTGTCTAGTCAGCAGCACAAGTTTGACTGTATGAAGTCAATTCGCATTCAAAATCTTTCTGTTACTGATAAGTCAGATATGTGTACAGTAACAATTAATTACTGAGCATTGTTGGCAAAGTAAATAAAATCTTAATTTCTACAGGGAATCGTATAAATCTCTTGGAAAATGTCTTTTTGATATTGATGTCTGAAATACTCCTCTGTGATATTGAAAGGGGGCAAACTGAGTCAGTAAGACTCAAGACTACAGACTCTCGTGGATATGGTGGCATGCCTAGCAGAGTATTTAAGTACTGTGCTGCACATGTTAGCCCATACGTAGCCATACTTGTAATTTTTCCTTTAAAAATGGTCAGTTTGCTGAACAATTAAAGTACTGAGTAGTAAAGCAGCTTTATAAAAAGGGAGAAAGGGATAATATAGACAATTTTAGATCTATATCTATACCATAAGTGTTTGCTAAAGTTATTGAAAAGTCTCCATATGTAAGGTTAATTGATCATTCTATTTCACATAATTTGCTATCAAATGTACGGTTCGACGTAAGAAGTGGTTTAACAACTGAAAATGCTATATTCTCTTTTCTCTGTGAGGTAGTGGATGGATTAAACAAAAAGTTTCGAATGCTAGGCAACTTTTTATTTTAATTAACTAAGCTATTCAGTTATGTTGATCACAAAATATTGCTCCAGAAGTTGGAACATTATGGAATCGAGGAGTAGCTCACAACTGGTTCACCTCTTACTTTAACAACAGACAGCAAAAGGTAATTATTCACTGTGTTAAGAATGCCTGCGATGCGGCATCTGAGTGGGACAGGGTCACATGGGGGGTGCCCCAGTAATCAGTGCTGGGGCCACTCCTGTTCCTTATTTATATAAATGATTTGCCATCTAGTATTACAGATAATAGATAGTAAACTGTTGTGGAAAACCCATGCTCAGGATGTTGTTCAAAGACTTAATGGTGCCTTTTTGCTATTGAAATAGTATCAGAAGTAATTGATAGTTTGACATGAAAAGTAGCCTACTTTGCTTATGTCCTATGGTATTATATTATGGGGTAACTCTTCCCATTCTCAAAGGATATTTTTGTCTCAGAAATGAGCAGTTTGGGCAATAAGTGGTGCAAGTTCGTAAACAGCTTGTCAAACCCTGTTCATTTGTCTGGGTATTCTGACATTGGTCTCTCTATGCATATATTCTTTACTGTCGTTTCTTGTCAACAATGCCAGCTTATTCCCAAGAATTAGCATCTTTCACTCAGTTAATACTAAGCAAAACTCCAATCTGTATTTAGATCCAACTTCCTTGACTTTTGTGCAGAGGTATGCAGTTTACTGCTGCATCCATTTTCAATAAGTCATCACAAGAATTCAAAAATCTTAGCAGTAATCCATGCAGTTTCAAATCAAAACTGAAGAGCTTCCTCATGGGTTATTCCTTCTATTCTGTCTAGGAGTTCCTTGCAAAATTAAGCTGATTCCTATGTTGTATTGTTCACTGTGTTTATATAAACTTTGGCTTGTCTTTTTTTGGGTTTATAAACATTTTTTTATTGGTTGTTACTTTGATGTTGTAATTTCATGTACTGACATGTTCCATGACCTTGGACATTTGCTCCTCAATTTGGTCCTGTGGAACTAGATGTGTAAAATAAAATTTAAAAAAACAGTGGTCATCTTGCAGCAGATCAGTATGCAGACATCATGACACAAGCTATGGTGCTGAGTGTGAGGATGCGCTATCCCAATGAAGTGATCCTGTTCCGGCAGTACAAGTCGCTAGTTCATTTCAGTCGAATTGTGCAGCAATGGTCTTTGCAACAGGTTTACGTTGACTTGATCAACTGTCATTCTCAATTGCCAGACTTCGGTCCCACTGAAAACATGTGGGCCAAAGTGAAGCAACTCATTAACTTACAATGACTGACACTGGCCCCACACACACCTGATGAAGTGTGAGACCTGGCATTGAATACATGGAAGAGTCTCGAGAACGATTAGAAATATTTCCAGAGGCTGACCGTTACTATGCCACGTCAGATGAAGAAGGTAATTGATTTGAATGGTGGGTGGACCTCGTACCAGCCTCATACCTAACGCAGAACTTTTCTCAACTTGCATTACCCCACTTTATATTACAACACTTGATATGAGTTATGTTTCTTAATTAGAAATGTTATGTAATTGGATAGATAAAAAAAATCTACTCCCCAAGCAGCAGCAGAACACACACATAAGACTGTTGTGGTTGACAATCTTCTGGAGTCAGTGGCTCCTTCAGGCAGATGGGTTGAAGGGGAAGGAAGAAGGGTGAAGGAAAAGGACTGGAGAGATCTAGGTGGAAATCATTGTACTTTAAATTTTGTTTATTGAATTCGTGCTACTAAACACATGTTAATTTGAATAAAGTACAAAGAAATCATTTAGAATCAGAAATGATGTCCTAATTTGGGACAGCCAGAAAAAACTCTTAATGCTGACCAATACAAGAACAGGTAAACCCTAAAATACTAATAATATTCTCATTCTTACTACCTCTCCAAATTTTGTGTAAAAGAAGTTCAGCCACAGTACATGAAATTTCTTTTTCACATCAACAATTTGCAGGTGACCAAGGATAACATTCCATGTGCTGTGTCTGGTATCCCAGTCCAACAAGTTCAAAATCTCACCAGAATGCATGGAACTAGATGACATATACTAGGTGGGGGTCATAATATTTGCGAATGTTGCTATTGCCACCTTAGCATTAGGTGCAGCTCCCCCCCCCCCCCCCCCCCCCCCCCCTCCCAACACCACCAGCCTATCAGCACCTGCAGGTCTGGACCTCAGTCGTGTATTTCCAGGCACTCGATTTAGTTTGCACTCCGGACTTGTCATTCTATCATTTTGTCTTGTTCATCCTTTGTTGTTGTGATTTTTTGTGGTTTTTGGCGACTCAGTGTCGATACCATCTGGTAGACAGCCAGCATCTCCTAATCATGTCTGATTCTGGTTACTATAATTGACAACAAAGAAAAATGTTAACAGGGCTTATGGTCACGAAACTCACAGCAAAAGCTGCTCCTGCAGCAGCAAATTGCAACAGCAATTCCTAGTTTCAAGAGCAGTAGCAGCAGGAAACTAATTTTTTACTTCAGAAAGTTCAGCTTTTGTCAGCACACTTGCAGGTGCATGGTTCACAAACTGTTCACGCTGTGGTCACTTCACAGGCAGAGTCATGCCTACTTGCATTTCTACCATTTAAAGATAGCATAGAATATAGGAACACATATTTGCAGCAGCTGAAGCAGCACTTTGCCACTTCTCAGGTTTCTGATTATGCTCTTCCTTTCTTAGGCTTCCCAATAGATATTTTTCTTACTATGAAAATTGGTTCAAATCCAGTTGCACTCACACCCAAGGATATGTGTTCATTGCTGTTGAATTATTATTCACAACAATTCCACATGACAGTGATGCATCTTGAGTTCTATCATTGCCAAAAACAACTGGGTCAGTCATATCACTCATGGGTGATGCTTTTGCAAGGACTGAATCGACGTGATTTGGCTTGAGCAAACCCATCTTGCACAACCTCATATGCAGATTTCTTGATCTGAGGCAGGATGAACCAATTGGCCCCTGATCCAGAAGTACACATGGCAGCCCTCATGCCAGACAATCCTTTCTTAGACGATATTTTGGAAATTGTGCTTTCTTTCAAGATTACGCAGGCAGCAAAGGAACGTCTTATGACTTGTCCCCAGGTAGCAGAAGTTCAACTGCCACCAGAGGGTCGAGATTCTCATGAGTCCTTCTCCTGATTGTGGCATTCTGATTCATCACTTGGAACATCTCAATGGCCTCTTAGGAACTAGTCATACCATGTCAGTGTAAGCAGCAAGGTCTCCCATCCTGTCCTGATTGTTTCAAAACACACCAATGAGCAGACTGTCCAGATCAATGGGTGCACTGCACCCATTGTTGAAAGGATGGACATCTCCAGACTATCTGCCATAAAACAACAGGACAGTCAGGCCCCACGTCACACTTACATTAAAGCCAGTGCATGGACCCCAGGCCAATTCTCCTGGTACGAAGTTGTTTATTGATCTCATAATTGCATAAGAGGATGTTTGTTTCCAAGAAAACACAGAAGTGATGGTTTACCTGATGAACCTCCCAACCCCTGCCTGTGTAACCCAGCATTGACCCCACCCTCCTGCAAGTTGGTTCCATATGGTGACAGCTCAGTTCCCCTCAAAGGTCAATTCACAACTATGGCAGCATACAAGACAGTTATATGGCCAATAATGTTGTTTGTTGCCCATATATACTCAGCTGGCAACATTTTTGGCCTAGATGCCTTCTCACTGTTTGGGTTTTCCACCACAGATGAGGTTCAGATTATCTTGGACATGGTTCCCTTTCAGAAACTTGATGACATTTGTGCCTCTTTCACATCTCTGTCCAAACCTGGCCTGGGGTGCACCACCAATTTTGAGGTGCATATTTCTCTGTCCAGATGCAGTGCTCCATTTATGTCGGACACACCCACTTCCAGTCTCCCTATGGATGTTGTTGGGGTCTTCAGTCCTGGGACTGGTTTGATGCAGAGCTCTCCATGCTACTCTATCCTGTGCAAGCTTCTTCATCTCCCAGTACCTACCGCAACCGACATCCTTCTGAATCTGCTTAGTGTATTCATCTCTTGGTCTCCCTCTATGATTTTTACCCTCCACACTGCCGTCCAATACTAAATTGGTGATCCCTTGATGCCTCAGAACATGTCATACCAACCTGTTCCTTCTTCTTGTCAAGTTGTGCCACAAACTCCTCTTCTTCCCAATTCTATTCAATACCTCCTCCTCATTAGTTATGTGATCTACCCATCTAATCTTCAGCATTCTTCTGCAGCACCACATTTCAAAAGCTTCTATTCTCTTCTTGTCCAAACTATTTATCGTCCATATTTCACTTCCATACATGGCTATACTCCATACAAATACTTTCATAAACGACTTCCTGACACTTAAATCTATACTCAACGTTAAAAAAACTTCCCTTCTTCAAAAACGCTTTCCTTGCCATTGCCCGTCTACATTTTATATCTCCTCTACTTTGACCATCATCAGTTATTTTGCTCCCGAAATAGCAGACCTCATTTACTACTTTAAGTGTCTCATTTCCTAATCTAATTCCCTCAGCATCACCAGACTTAATTTGACTACATTCCATTATCCTCGTTTTTGATTTTGTTGACATTCATCTTACATCCTCCTTTCAAGACACTGTCCATTCTGTTCAACTGCTCTTCCAAGTCCATTGCTGTCTCTGACAGAATTAAAATGTCATCGGTGAACCTCAAAGTTTTTATTTCTTCTCCATGGATTTTAATTGCTACTCCAAATTTTTCTTTTACTGCTTGCTCAATATACACATTGAATAACATCGGGGAGAGGCTACAACCCTGTCTCACTCCCTTGCCAACCACTGCTTCCCTTTCGTGCCCCTCGACTCTTATAACTGCCATCTGGTTTTTGTACAAATTGTAAATAGCCTTACGCTCCCTGCATTTTACCCCTGCCACCTTTAGAATTTGAAAGAGAGTGTTCCAATCAACATTGTCAAAAGCTTTCTCTAAGTCTACAAATGCTAGAAACATAGGTTTGCCCTTCCTTAATCTAGCTTCTAAGATAAGTGGTAAGGTCAGTATTGCCTCACGTGTTCCAACATATCTATGGAATCCAAACTGATCTTCCCTGAGGTCGGCTTCTACCAGTTGTATGATTTGTCTGTAATGAATTAGCGTTAGTATTTTGCAGCCGTGATTTATTAAACTGATAGTTCGGTAATTTTCACATCTGTCAACTTCTGCTTTCTTTGGGATTGGAATTATTATATTCTTCTTGAAGTCTGAGGGTATTTCGCCTGTCTCATACATCTTGCTCACCAGATGGTAGAGTTTTGTCAGGACTGGCTCTCCCAAGGCTGTCAGTAGTTCTAATGGAATGATGCCTACTCCCGGGGCCTTGTTTCGACTTAGGTCTTTCAGTGCTCTATTAAACTCTTCACACAGTATCATATCTTCCATTTCATCTCCATCTACATCCTCTTCCATTTCTATAACATTGCCCTCAAGTACATCGCCCTTGTATAGACCCTCTATATACTCCTTCCACCTTTCTGCTTTCCCTTCTTTGCTTAGAACTGGGTTTCCATCTAAGCTCTTGATATTCATACAAGTGGTTCTCTTTTCTTCGAAGATCTCTTTAATTTTCATGTCGCAGTATCTATCTTGCTCCTAGTGAGATAAGCTTCTACATCCTTACATTTGTCCTCTGCCATCTCTACTTAGCCATTTTGCACTTCCTGTCGATCTCATTTCTGAGACGTTTGTATTCCTTTTTGCCTGCTTCATTTTTGCATTTTTAAATTGTCTCCTTTCAATTAAATTCAATATTTCTTCTGTTACCCAAGGATTTCTACTAGCCCTCAACCCTCGTCTTTTTACCTACTTGGCCCTCTGCTGCCTTCACTACTTCATCCCTCAGAGCTACCCATTCTTCATCTACTGTATTTCTTTCCCCCATTCCTGTCAATTGTTCCCTTATGCTCTCCCTGGAACTCTGCACAACCTCTGGTTTAATCAGTTTATCCAGGCCCCATCTCCTTAAATTCCCACCTTTTCCCAGCAGTTCAAATACTATCGCCTTCATGAAGTGGAGTAATTGAACTTACCAAAACTAGTGATTGGGCCACATCTCTGGTAGTGATTAAGTAACCAAATGGCTCCATTTCTGTGGAGATTTTGGGTCAACAATCAGTGCCCAGGCACACATAAAAACCTACCCAATACCACATCTGGAGGACCTCCTAACAAAGCTTGTCAGCGGTTAATATTTTTCTAAGGTAGGCCTTGCCAGTGCTTATTTACAGATCCCACTGGATGAGAAATCACAATGCATTATTGTCATCAATACACCCTTTGGATTGTACATATACAACTTCCACTCAGGCAATCTTCCAGAGATATCTAGACAGTTAACCATGTCCATTAAAGCTTGTACCACTCATGTGAATGGCTTAATACTTACAAGTGCTACACGCCAGGATCACCTATACAACCTCTGCACCCTCTTTACTATGTTGTGTGATGCAGGGCTCAAGTACCACCTATATAAATGCTGTTTTTCTTAAGAACAACTGGAATACCTTTGACACTTGCTCAACAAAGGTGGGATTCAGCACACAGACTGCAACATTTTGGCTGTTAATTCTCTCCCATGTCCCCAAAATGTACGGCAGCTGCAGACCTTCTTGGGTAAAATGAATTATTATTCTATGTTCCTCCTGAAAACAGCACACATTATGCACACATTCAACCAGCTGTGGAAGAAAGGATTCAGTTCCAGTGGCTGATTTCCAGTGAGATGCTTTCACCGAGCAGAAGCACGTATCGTGCTCCACGCCCTGCCTTACACACTTTTTTTCCATTACATCCCCTTGTTTTGACTGCTGATGTATCCCTCTATGGCACTGATGCATTGTTGGCACCCTGTAACAATGGTGGTGCTGAGAAACCTGTCGCCTGTGTGTCAAAGACACTGAGCCTGCTCAGTGAAACTGCTCACAGGATCAGAATCAGAAAGAGGCTTTGGCATCATGAAATTCCACTTGCATTTCTTTGGGACTAAGTTTACACTCATTACTGACCACAAACCGTTTGTAGTACTCTCTGGCCCCACTCGCGGCTTCCACAATGGACAGCTCAAAGACTCGAGCATTGAGCTTTTTTCCTTAATTCTTACAATTACACTGTCAAGTACAAACCTACTGCACAACATACAGATGCTCCCTCTTGTCTACCCTCAGGACCAGAACCATCATTTGATCAACAGTACATCTCCTGTTTCCACACTGACATAGTATGACAATGCACCTCGGATTGATTTCTCATTATTGCTACTCATATCGCCGCAGACCCTATCTTGTTGCATGTCAAAAATTATGTGCAACATGAATGGCCCACTTACTTTTCAAAATTGGATGACCCAGAGCTTCAGGCCTGGGTTCACCTTTCTCTCCAATGTCCTCCTCCTGGATATGGAGGTGAAGACCCACTATGTTGACATCCTTACCACCTTACATGCTCATGTACTGGAACTTCTCCATTATGGGCACTGGGGTATGTTGTGAATGAAAGCCCTTGCCAGGCGACAGGCCTACTGACCAAAGATGTGGATGCCATTGTGCGCAGCTGTTCTGCATGTGCCCAACATCAGGCTACTGTTCCTCAGTCTTTTGCCCCTGGGACTGCATTCATCCAGACTTTGCTAATCTTTTTCTGGGCTCTATGTGGCTCATTGTTGTGGATGCTTACTTCAAATACCCATATGTGCATAGCATGGTGTCCACCACTACAGCCACCACACTCAGTGGACTTATTCAGATTCTTGCTATCAGAAGGTTTCCCAGCACCCTCGTGTCTGACAAAAGGCCCCTATTCACAGCAACAGCCTTTGAACAGTTCTGCAATGCCAATGGTATTAACCATCTTTTTAGCCCAACTTTTCACCCGATGGCAAAGTGGGGTGTATAGTGCGAAATTTTAAACAACAAATGTTGAAAGCAGTGGGCATAGGCAGTGGCACTCAGTGTTCCTGAACACCTACAGAATCATCCCCATGTCCATGACCACAACCTGGCAGAGCTCTTCCATGGCCAACAGCCACATACTCTCCTCCACCTCCTAGCACCACAGGCCCAAAAAACACACTGCTAGACAATATCGCTCCCTCCCCTTACCCCCTCCCCCCCTTCTCCCAGTTCTGCTGTCTCTCCGCATTCATAAGGAGCCAAACCTCCATCCGAACTATGATGGTGGTCGAACCGTGGCTGAGGGTTTTGGAGCATCAGCACACCAACCAACCCCATTCCCCATCAGTGAATTGCTCAGAGTTTGAGTGCCTGTACTTGCAAACCCTTCAACCTCATGGGTACAGTTTGCAACACAGGGCACCATTGGTGATTACCATGAATGCAGGTATGGAGGGTGAGATCTCACAGCAGCTTCCATTCATTTAACAGTCATCTCCCATGCTGCCATTCCCCAGCACATTGCCCATTGCTTGATGTCCTGTGTTCCTTCTCCCAGCTGGTGAGCTCCTCCAATGATACACCAAACATGCCACCAGTTTACCTTCTGAAACATTGCCCAGGTGCTTCAGCCTCTATGTGCCCATTTTGTGGTGGGTGGTGTTGGGATCTGGTATCCCAATTGGACAAGTTCAAAAGTCTGCCACGATGCTTGAACACAGACAATAGCCACTAGATGGTGTTCCTAATATTTGCAAGTGCCCTTGTCACTGTTGCACCACGAGGCACAGGCCACCTCTCCCATATTAGCCTTTTGGCATCTGTGGTCTTGCTATTATAAGGTTATCAGTGTAAGGGCCCAGACCTAAGTTGTGTTCTGAATGAGCTATCAAATAGTTCCTTGCTTGGTTCCAGATGTAGCTACATCAAGGCTCTTGGTTTGGTTTACATTCCAGACTTGTCTTTCAGTTTTGTTATTAATCGTTCACTGTTGCAGAGATTCACCATTGACCTCCTTGATCGGCATTTCCTCATCGTGTTTGATTCTTGCTGCTACAATGAGCCTGTTTCTCTTTGTTAATTTTCAGGGATGTGTTTAAAATTGTTGGACACTAAACAGCATGGTCATCAATGCCTTTGGTGCTGGTGAATGACTCTTGTTGAAATGAAAGACAAAAGCACAGTAATAAAAAATTTCACATTTAATCTAGATCTATTCATACCACTGTCAAACATCAAAAGAAATAATAAAATAATACAAGGCAATAAGATGGTTGGCTGATCGCAGGACTAATAGGGTGAACTACACACATTAAAACCGCTGACCAATTAAATTGGTCAGGAGTCCTAATGCCACACAGAATGCAGCAATTTTTTTTACTATTGTTTCATCATTTCCTATAATTGAGGGTAAGTCCCTAGATAGACCAAAGGCTTCCCTTCTATTAGCATACTAAACATTTAACATTAAAACATGATTTACCTCAAGTGGGATGCCACTAACACTGCTTTCCATAGGGTCTTCATGCTGTTAGAGATAAGCAGGTGTTAAAGGGCAGTGTCTGATAGGAGGGTGAGTGAGGACCAATTTGCTCTTTTAGGTAGTTCAAAAGGATGTGCACCCTGGTTAAATAGTGGGTTTGACTGACTGCAGCTTCTTGCACCACTGCCTTTCCCACTGACCCAACATTTTCCTTGTCACCCATGTTGTGACAGCCTGTAGGGCATGTTAAGTCAAACTGTGGTATATTCCTGGCAAGAGAAATGACCATTGTAGAATATGTATTCAGTGTTTTTTTCTTCAGGTTGCACATCTGAAGTGCTGTGCTCAGTTAAAATTGTATCAGACTCTGAATGGCTGGAAAATTATATTTCCCGTATTTTTCTCTTTTCCTTTGTCAACAAGAAAACTTTTGCTTCTGTCTCATTTGATTCCACTACAGCTTTCTTCTCTTTGAATCATTTCAAACATTCCCTGCATGGAGATAACATTAACTACTTAACAGATTCAGAACATGCTGATTTTGCTGAAGCTGGTCACACATGGTGTGGCTTGCTGATCCAGAAGTTGACCATATACCATTTGGACTCACATTTACTTCATTGTTTGCATCTTGTATGTCAAACTTCTGGTACACTGTAAACTCACTGTCTCTAAGTATATGCCAGTTTTATGGGAAGTGTACCTTTTTCTGTAGGATGTTTATAGCATTTTTCATTGTTACTGTTCTTTAGTAGGCCACTCTAAATAACACCAAACTAAAACAGAGGATAATACTTGATCTGGGTTATTTTGCCACCAGGTTTCTATTTCTTGGGCAGAACGCACTTTAAACAGTCACATGGATTCCACACAAAATATGATGCTAAACAGATGATGTGGACAGAGTTTTCTCTTGCTTTGTCTATCACAAAACTGTGAAATGGTGCCCAATGGGTATTAGCACAACAAGATCATTACTATTCCACTAAACACAATTCATAAAATTGTCAAACCATTTAGTAAAACTATGAGTCTCAATCCAGATACAGGAGTGGCAAGCAGAAGATATCATAATATGACATAGCATCCTAATATGCAGTAGTGCCACATCTTAGTGTATACATTGTATTGCATATGAGGTATAAGCCATTTTGCACTAGATCCTTAACCTCATAGTTATGCTGCTTGGTTTGAAGGACAATTCATTATAGTGAATGAAAGAGTGCTTTATGAAGAATATAATCATATGAGTAGAGGGGAACTTTGATTTTAAATTCTCCAATTTTACATTTTTCATGATTGTACACCATAAATTTGTAGCCCTGTGAAAAACCCATAAGATCAATGCTAAAAATTCACTGATTTTACTTTCTAGCAAGGTTTATCTTGTTTCTAAGTTCTTACTCGACATCTCACTTGACTTTGTCCCATTTTCTTCCTATTGACAGTTGATGTGACCGAACAAGTTATAAGTGGCTCATAAGACAGTTGGTTCGTACCATGGGTGGTGATGTAATTAAGGGAATATTTTAGGCCATTGTGGAGAGGGGAAATATGAGAGAGGAAATGCTGACATAATCCACGATCAGTGTTGCCAACACAGCTTGAAACATTTACCTTTGCTCTGCAATTATGATACAATTACTACTAGGTTGCAGTGGTAATGACAAAACAAGACAGTTGACCCGAAGTGTTGCAGACCAAGCCAATATGTGACAAAGGGACTCGCCACCACCTTTTCTAGCACCATGTATAACTAAATCTCGCCTTTTCCCATGTATTTCCTATGTAATTTATTCTGCAACAATATCAGCCATCAATCTTTTAAATTCAAACACAGCCTCGAAGAATATGCTCAGTTATAATTGACAAGACATCGCCCATTTCTGGCTTGTGAACTGTTATTAACTGGCAACTTGTTAAGTCACTCAATAGTCAGTGCAGCTATCACACCACGCTAACACACGTAAAATGTGTTCAACAACTGGATGTCTGGAGAGGGGGATAGGCTCTTCAGCAATGGGGCTGCAACTTTTTGAACAGATGGCTTCCTATGACAGAGATTCCACATGTAAATAGAACAAGGGTTCTGTGATATCACATTTTAAAGACTTTTGTGTTCAAATCTGACATGATAGAGTTGCAGCAACTACATACACTGCTCGTGTATAAATTTTGCGCTACACACTGTAGATTGTAAAGACTGGCAGCAGTGATAGGGGGCATGAAATGAAACTGTAGTACCTGAGCTTTCTTTCAAATTTAAATTTTACACAGAGCATAGAAATTCACCCAAAAAACTTATAATAAGCTTATATCATGAATTGGGAAAGTAAACTTGTGTTTTCACGTCTCTGTTTCTCTCGTCGAGCCAAAAATAACACTGCAGCAGTGGTAAGTGTATGAAGTGTGGATCATAAGAAAAGCAATGGTGTCCAAGTATTCATTAAGCAGGTGTCCACATTTATGCTTATGATTTAACCAAGCAGCTGCTGTGGTTTTTGTTAAAATCAACATGTTCATCAATTTTTGCTTCTTTCTGGGTGAGTGCTCAAAAATGTATGTTTTGAACATATAATTTGTAGTCATAGTATATCAGAAAACAGCTCTATTACATTGTACCCAGATACCAATTTCAATTTTTTTGCGAGTTTTTACTTGCTGTTACATCTGCAATTTTTTAAAGAACTGATGATATTCAATACGACAAATTATTGTATAAACATTGTATTGTATATTTAATTTCCTTCACTTAGGCAGATTTTATACAAAGTATTGGAGAGGATTGCAATTTTTAATCGCATTTTTGGAAGTTTTAACATTTTCCTCAATTCTGCATTTTCCTCGATTTTGCGTTTTTGAAGTCTGGTCCAACAAAAAATAGGGGTTTCACTGTATTGTTCATCAGCTACTCAACTTAGGATATTATGGACATTACAGCCCTAAAAAAACTGTTGAAATTCAACACATAAAAAAGTCAAGGATTCTCAACAATACCCAGCTCTGTAATGGTCGCATTGTCACTGTTCTATGCCTCAGATGCTGTAGAACTAAGTTTTGATATTCCCCAAGAGATCTGAGCACTTACTAGTTGTCTCTCATTAGAGAACTGCCCCATAAGATATCTTTCCTCTGTATTCAAATACATTTTCAGTAATGATAGTATCTGTTGGCTAAATTTAAAAAAAAATGTCAAATCAAAACATAATAATTTTCTCAAATGACATACTAATTGCACTAATGCAAATCATAGTGTATTCTGTTGTCTGGAATGTGTAGTTTCGTACCTGCAGACCACCAAAATTATTGAGTTTTATTTACCTTGAGCTACTCACACAGTGACACTAACACCTCCTGCAAATTGCATCTATGGCTGCCAATTAAATAACTACATATTTCACAATTGCTGTCAACACCCTACACACCCATGTATAATCTTTAATTCGTATTAATTTCCAGTGTTGTATATAGTAAGTCTCACTGGTATGGTAATATGTTGCTGCTATTACCCTAGATCAGGGCTGCACAAGGTGCAGAGTGTAGAAGACGGCTGCACTATGTTGACGACGGTGCAGACCCCCCACTCCTCGGCTTCACGTAACAGCGCTGCCTCTCACTTCCTTAGCTTGTGTCGCTCGCGCTGCCTGTCTCGACCTGTTGTCTTCGTCATTGCCAAATACTAATGTACACTAGGTGGAGAGCTTAGTTTGGTGTACCGGTACAAAAGAGATTTATAAAATAACCGTAATGGTAACAATTTTAAATTTGGTTTCAACACAAATGTATCTTCCTATGTGCTCTTTATTTTATTTGCAATGATGCTACTAAGATCTGGAACAAGAGATTGGCTGACAGCAATTCTGAGAGAATTTTTAAAAATACAATTAGAAATATTCGCACGCAATCTAGTTTTTGTACAAGACAAAACATAAAAAAACCTTTCACATATACAAGTGGAACCAAACATAGAAATAATATTCACTGCTTCTCTCTGTAACTTGGGAAATTCTTCCTTCGGCAAATTCTGGTAGAATTGGAGAAAACCTTTTGTATTGTAAAACACGTCCTTTCGGTGAACATCGCTTTGCAAATCAATTAGTTCGAAATGTAAATCTGAAGGCGCAGTTTCAATATCCATCGAAAAAGGTTTCACAAAAACATCGAGAATTGGCTGCAGGTAGGTAATTTCCTGAAACAATAACAAAGCAAATGTTAATAAATGAAAGTAATGTAAGCCATTGTTTTGAAGAACTAAAATGCGATAGATTTTAATAAACATATAATGTGTACTATTGGTTCTAATGTAATGCTACACTTGCATATGTAATGCAATCTCCTTTATTTAGCTGTATGTCATATACCGGCACATTACCTGGAATTGGTCGTTAAATGCATTTTCAAGAGATTGTAGCACCTCGACATATTTTTCAAAGCGTGCTCCTTCCTGCGCAGATGCTGTCAAACAAAAACGTAGTACCAGTTTATTAGAGCAGTTATAAAAATCAGGCTGTTTTAATAAAGGTACAATTTATATCTCGCTTACCTATTTCAGGAAAGTGTTGCGTATTTTTCTCTGAAAGGTTGTTTTTGAGGAGCTTCAGTTTATACTGGAAAGCATTTATTTTACTGATCATATCGTTCATGAGATTGTTTTCTTTTTGGAGTTTCAGACTTAAATCATTTAGGAGAGCCATAATGTCTGCTAAAAATCCTAAATCAGTTACCCATTCAGGGTGATGAAAATGTGGCTCCGGACGTCCTTTGCTCTCCGAAAACTGAGCTACAGTGTGGCGTAGTCGAAAAATTCGGGAAATCACTTTCCCTTTGCTCAGCCAGCGCACCTGAGCATGGTAGGGAAAATCTGGATACTCCTCTTCAAAGGAAATCAAAAATTCTTTGAATTGACGATGGGTGAGTTTGAATGTAGTTCACGATATGCTCCACTACCTTCATCACATCTTGAAGACCGATAACTTTCACACAAAGAGCCTCTTGGTGTGCAAAACTATGAACGGAAGGTAAATTCGGCATGTTAATTTTTTTCCGCAGTAGGCCAATAAACCCTTTTGCTTTACCGCACATTGCTGGTGCCCCATCTGTGGTTACAGAAAACAGCTTTTCCCAAGGGAGTCCTATTCCTTCAGCTGCCATTTCAACAGCTGCTAAAATATCCGCCCCTGTAACAGTGTCCTTCAATGAAATCATATCCAGGAGCTCTTCCGTTACATG
The DNA here is from genome assembly GCF_023897955.1 of Schistocerca gregaria. Taxonomy (NCBI): domain Eukaryota; kingdom Metazoa; phylum Arthropoda; class Insecta; order Orthoptera; family Acrididae; genus Schistocerca; species Schistocerca gregaria. Next base: position 119,927,824 of record NC_064927.1, on the reverse strand, counting down.
TAGGTCGTCGCCCATGCCACGCAAAAATATTGCTAACTGAGTCGTGTCGTTAATATCCATGGACTCATCAAGTGCGATGGAGTATGCTAGGAAGTTTTCAATTTTGGCTGCCAGTTGTTCATGCAAATTCTCAGCAATGTCGTTGATTCTCCGATGTATTGTCATTCTGGAAAGTGGTATTCTGCTGTACGCGGAAGCTAATGTGGGATTCATTGTCTCTACTACGTCCAACATAATGTTTTTTATTAATGGCCAGTCCATAAATGGCCTCCCAGCTCTTGCTAAACGTAGAGCAACTTTGTAACTAGCTCTGAGAGTCCTTTCGCAACACCCGTCATCTTCTTCACCCTAAAGTAGAGAAAAAAAAGATATGTTAGAAATAATTTATATGAAAACGAAAACTAAGGAATCTAAACAAATGTTATTTCATTTCGCATGACCTTTAACCAAAATATACATGCTAAAGTACTTGCAACAAACCTAGTTTGTAGGTACAGAATTATCTTCTGCAAGAGTTTTCAACTTCCGTAATTCTTCCTCTCTAGCATCCCCTCTTATATCACTATACTTTTCTGAATGTAATTTGCTGTAGTGCCTTTCAATAGACGATTTTCTGACACATGTAATTAGTGTACCGAAGATTAGACATTTGGCTTTATCGATACAATGCACAAAAAAGTAGGAGAGTTCCCATACCGGTTTAAATTGACTTTCGGCTGTTTTCCTTTTTTTGGAGCAGATGGTTCCATTATTCCAGTAATTTTCTTGCGCTTACATATTCCAATGTTGGCTAAGCCATCTGGCAGCGCACAGCGTCGGTCTCACCTAGCAAGCCGAGTTGAGGCGAAGTATGCCGAGTTGAACCGATGCACTGTGCAGCCGCTCGCTGCACCTCGCTTTGCACGCATGCGGTTTTCCATGTTTGTGCGGCCCTGCCCTAGATGGACATTAGGCCACAATTTTTGAGGTGGCTGTACACACTGCTAATGCCCAATGAGGGACTTAGCCAGTTTCTGTGCTAACAGTTTTGTTTTGTCGACTGTACGTATTGGATCAGAAAGGACAGCTAAGGTAATAATTGAGACCGATTCAGAGCCAATGTAATGTCATTGAATTTAGACAAGACTCAATAGGTACAAATCGGCATGTCTTCCAAAAATGTATAATACATCAGAGTATAAATGCAAGCATAAGAAAGTGGTCAGTTTTTATGACTAGAAGTAGACTGCAACCTGGGCTGGAAAACTACATCGTGAAACTAATGAAATGTTTTAATCCGGTTGCAGTTGCGACATGAATGATTACAGATGATATGTAGTTTTTGAAACACAAATACTACTTCATGTTGCACATTTCCACCTACTAATGAGTTACAGACTTAGCTTACAGAAACAACTTTTTCAGAATTCAGAAAAATGTTGTAAGAAATACATCTGTTTTTAGTCCTACATCATCATTGAGAAATCTTTTTAAAAAGCTTGTTTCTTTGATGACTATTTTACCATTCATATTCTAATTAATGTCTTTTTTGAAATGAAATATTTGTTTTTCTTCAAAAAACAGTAAATGTGATGATTATAATACTAGGACATAAAATAAACTCAACAAATATTTCAAGATGTTAACATCTGTACACAAAGTATTGGATATGTCAGTATACATGTAGTCAAGCACTTGACATTAAATGTCTTGTGAAGAATGAAATGCAATTTAGGAGTGGACGAGAGAACTTCATGTTCAGTAAGTATTCCTAGTCAAAAAGAGGGACCAAGTGAGGTAGAACAGTGGTTAAGACACTTACCCACAACTGCACAAATAACCTCCCACCCTTTAAATTTTGGGTTTCCTGTAGTTTACATTAATCACTTAAGGCAAATAACAGGCATATTTCTTTGAAAAAAAGACACAACCAATTTATTTCACTAATCTGAAAGCGAGCTTAACCTCTATTCCTAATAACTTATTTGTCAACTCATAAATGGCCTAACTTACTTAATTCTTTCCATTTTATAATATCTTCACAAAGAATCCTCAAGTAAATAGTTTTGGTCATAGTACAATTCATATTAGCACTGTAAAATTACAGGCTTTTCAAGCATTGCATGGTAATTTCTACAGGTAAAACAAGACAAAGTGTTTCTGTGATCACATGTTACACTATACATTACATAATGTGAAGTGACCACAATACAAACTAGACTCAAAGTGTCTTCCATAAGCAGCAATACATGTATGACAAGTCAACATGAACCAGCTAAGCCACTTGATGATACAACGAATAACAGCGGAACAAGTACTACATGTGGATGTATCACAACATTGATATTATTAAGTAGGATAGCATAAATCACCATTTTAACCCTTTAATTGACACTGGTAAGTATATATACCACTGGTAAATAACTCGAATTATTATGTATAATCGTCTTTATCCTTATTCACTGGTTATAAGTATGTGCCACTCCATATCTGCTGGTAGACTAAAAAATGAAGAATAAGTGAACCATTGATGACATCTTTGTCACATGGACTCATGGTGCAGTTGATCTGTTGAAAATTTGGAATCTCTAAACACATGCCCCCAATTCAGTTTCAAATGATTGTATTCCAAATTTTATGCCACTTCCCTTGACTGTGACCTCATCCCCAACAATCCCCTACAATGATAAGCTAGACACTTCTGTTCATATCAGACTTACAAATAAATGACAGTACTTGCATTTTGACACTTGTCATACTTTTCATGTCAAATGAGCCTAATTCAGAAGCAAAGCCTCAATGAAAAGCACATTTCCCAGGTCATCACTTCTGATGCTGGCATTGGAGACCCCCCCCCCCCCCCCCAAAAAAAAAAAAAAAAAAATTAGGGGTACATATCATCACTCAGTACTATCCTAGTCTCGAACATATTAATCAGCCATTACAAGATGGCTATATCTTTCTAAAACCCTGTCCTGAAGTGAGAGCCACTCTGTCTGATATTTTTCCCATATCAATTGGAACAATTTCATTCCCCCTCCCCCAACTAGTTAGATGCTATTCTCCTTTTACACCCACTTCCCTATCCTATGGCCCATACCCCTGTTACTGTCACTGCTGTAAGGCTTGCCAGATGCACCCTCCTACCACCATCTTTCCTCCACCCCCCCCCCCCCCCCCCCCAATGACAGTTTGTGTGATCTTATGAAATAAATCAATACATAGTAAGGTTACAAAAAAGAAAAAGTAATATTTGATCATGTTTACATTATACATAAGTGGAAAGATTACAGATTTCACCATATAAAGTGGCAATAGCAAGTAAAAAATAAAAGAATAAAGTAAAGGTGACCTACTGAAAAAAAAGTATGTTACATGAGTATCTACATAATTGTTCAGTCTTACATCATATTACCCCCAGACACACAAATTTTATAGTTCTAGCAGGATTCTTCACCATAACCAAGACTCTCCCAAACTGTAAAATGACCTTTCAAGGCTCCATAAATGTGAACTTACTATCAGACTTCCATTTAATATCTGGCGGTATAGCATTAAAAATTTTGTGCCAGTGTACTGAGCACCCATCTGTGCCATTGTCACATTTTTACAGTCATTGTAGAAGTCATGCTCCCTCTTTCATTGTATGCATGGTATTTACTATTTCTTTTATACAACTCAGTATTTTTACTAATGAAACACACAAACAAAAATATGTATTGGGAGGCGATAGTAAAATTTTTAGTTTCTGGAAAAAGTTTCTTCAGCTACAGAACAGAAGTATCTATAGTATGCTGTTTCCATAGTGTGCTAGTTCCCTCTCTTAGGGATAATATGTAATGCAAAAATCGATACGCTGAGTTTCTTGTGAAAGTTTATTACATGATGAGACAAGTTTACTCTGCAGTCAATTGTAACATCCAGGAATTTCATTGTTTCAATTATTTCTATTGTCTGTGTGGCACACTTAACAGCTAACTCTTCCTCAGTGGTGGCAGTTGCAGTGAACTGAATATAGTTAGTCTTATTAAAGTTTATGAGAGTACTGACGTTCAATAATTTAACTAAATTTATGAGAATATTGTTAATAGATCCTTCACAATTTTCACATATACAACCAACAATGATAACATTGGTGTAGTCTGCAAAAATGGTAAAACTGCAGTGTAGCTTTGTACAATGTGGCAAGTCACTTACAAAAATTAAGAACAATAAAAGACCAGGAAAGGATCCTTACGGGATTACACATTTGATACTTCCCAGACTACAACAATAAGCATCTACACTCTCTAATGCCACTTTCTGCTTCCCACCTCTGGGGTATGACTGTAACTGCTTATTTGAGATAGCACTTATTCCTGAAAGGTTAGCTTTCTGTAGTAGTTTCTGGTGGTTTGCAGTGTCGAAGGCTTTTGATAAATTACAAAATAATCCTATTGCCACTATTTATCATTTAGAGACTCTATACCTTTATTTATAAAAACCATAGATTGCTTGTTTGTTTGACAGACCCTTTCAGAAACTATACTGATTTTTGCTGAGACTAGAAAATATAACTAAATATTAAGAAATTATTGCAGACATTAAATTTCCTAACGCCTTCAGCAAAACAGTTAGGTGAGAAACTGAGTTTATCAGGCACAGTTCTTTGTTGTAGGATGCATTGAAAATGTGGCATAGTTCAGCGTTTATGGAAGCACAGTAGTGTTTCAAAAAATTGTTAGAGGTATTATCTACTCCAGTGGAATTTTCATTCTGTAGAAAGGTGATTGTTCTTTCAAATTTGCATAATGTGACAGGGCTAATATGAATGTTATTGCTGAGCAAAGTTGTTGGCATAAGTCTCAATGTTTCATTCAACAGAATCCTTGCAGTCTGTTTGTTCTGATACTGATAAGAAGCGATTGTTGATAATATTGGATAGTTTTCATGATGACATACAAGGTTTCCTCCATGTTTGATTTTTAAGTTTTCTAAAGTCAAATAATCTTCATTCTGTTACTAAAGTTATTGATTTCAAACAATGTAAAATCCAGGATGGAAAGTAATATGTTAAGAAAAGGATAGTTGCTACTCACCATATAGCGGAGATGCTGAGTTGCAGATAGGCACAACAAAAAGACTGTCACACAATAAGCTTTCAGCCAACAAGGCCTTTGTCAAAAACAGACAAAACACACATTCATGCAAATGCAACTCACACGCACATGACCACAGACACTAGCAACTAAAGCCAGACTACAAGCAGCAGCAGCAGCAGCAGCAGCAGCAGCAGCAGCACTGCATGATGGGAGAGACAAATGAGTGGGCCTGAGGGGGTGGCTTGGGCAGGGAGGTGGAAGGGAAGGGATAGCAGGATAGAGGTGGGGGATGATGAAGTGCTGTGGGGAGCACACAGGGATGAGGTGGAGAGAGGGTAGGGCAGCTAGGTACAATTTGGAGATTAGATGGAGGAGGGGAGGGGGAGGGGAAAGGAGAGAAGTAAAAAGACAAGGTGCTTTGGTGAAACAGTAGGCTGTCTCTGCATGAATAGTCACCGACAAACTGTGACCAAGAAAAAACTGGACTACCCTTTTTCCACCCAACAAGACGTTATTTATTTCAATGAGTGCTTCACAGCCTATGCCATATGGATCCTTCCCACCAGCACCAGCTTTTCTGAATTGCACAGGTGGGAACTCCCCTGCAATTTATCATATGTTCTCATAACCCTCCTGGCCTCAACCTCCATTAGTCATTTTTCTCACCCATCTAGCCCCTTCCCTGTTCCCATCCCACCACTACACAGCCCTCTATTCCACCAATGCACCCAATATTTTTACTTATCTCCTTTTCCTCTACCCCTTCCCTGCCCATTGTCTAACCTTCCGACAGTACCTAGTTGCCCTACTCTCTCCACCTCTTCCCTGCATACTCCCCAGCAACACTTCACCATCTCCCACCCCTTTCCTGCTATCCCTCCCCCTCTCCGCCCCAGCCTCCTCCTTACCCACACCCAGTTGCTTCCCCCATCATGCACTGCTGCTGCTTGTTGTAGGCTGGCTTCAGCTGCCAAAGTTTGTGTGTGTGTGTGTGTGTGTGTGTGTGTGTGTGTGTGTGTGTGTGTTTTCTTTGTTTTGTGTGATGCAAAAGTATTGTTCCTAAGAAATTTTTTTTGAAAATCTCTCTTCTGAGGGGAATGAGAATTCAATTATGAGTACATTAAATTTAACGTTAACCTCATCCACCCCGTATACCTGGCTCCAAACCATCTGCTGCAGTTTATGATTACATATATCCAGGGAGTCTTCAGTCATTCACCTTATAGATTCATAGGTGGGGACTGCTTTCTTGAGAAATGTAGTGCCTTGCAGAGTGAGGAGTTGTCCATTATGGACAGATAGCCCATTCAAGACATGCAGGACAGTGAAGTTGTGGCACATACATCTACAAATACACACATCAAAAAACGTTTTGCATCCCCTCAGTTTTGAGAGTTCCAGAACCTGTACAGAAAATTGGAAGAGATATCAACATAAACAGCATTTCTGTACTTTTTATTGCTCATGAAAACCACACATTGCATGTTGTACCACCGTATAGTGGGACTTTCAAGTGGTAGTGGTAGTGCTTGTACACACCGGTACCTCTAATACCCAGCAACATGTCCTCTATCATTGAAGCATGCCTGTGTTCATTGTCACTTACTATCCACAAGTTCATCAAGGAACTGTTGGTACAGATTGTCCCACTCCTCAATGGCGATCGGCATAGACCCCTCAGAGTGGTTGGTGGGTCACATCATCCATAACCCCTTCACAATCTATCCCAGACATGTTCAATAGGCTTCATGTCTGGAGAACATGCTGGCTACTCTAGTTGATGTTGTTATGCTGAAGGAAGTCATTCATAAGATGTGCACAATGGGGGCGCAAATTGTCATCCATGAAGACAAATGCCTCACCAACATGCTACTGATATGGTTGCACTATTGGTCACAGTATGGCATTCATGTATTGTACAGCCATTACAATGCCTTCCATGTCGACCAGCAGCATATGTCACTCCCACATAATGTCACCCCAAAACAGCAGGGAACTTCCACCTTGCTGCACTGTGGACAGTGTGTTGGGCCCGTCTGTACCACACTGCATGGTGTCGTGGTTGTAAAGATAGACCTCACCATGGACATCATGGGTGAAGGTGCGCATCATGCAGCCTATTGCGCACAGTTTGAGTCATAAGACGACATCCTGTGGCTGCACGAAAAGCATTATTCAACATGGCGGCATTGCTGTCAGAGTTCCTCCGAGCCATAATCTGCAGATAGCGGTCATCCACTGCAGTAGTAGCCCTTGGGCGGCCTGAGCAATGCATGTCATCAACAGTTCCTGCCTCTCTGTATCTCCTCCATGCTTGAACAATATCACTTTAGTTCACTCAGAGATGCCTGGACACTTCCCTTGTTGAGAGCCCTTCCTGGCAAAAAGTAACAATGCGGACACAATCGAACCACGGTACTGACCGTCTATGCATGTTTGAACTACAGACAACACGAGCTGTGTACCTCCTTCCTGATGGAATGACTGAAACTGATTGGCTATCAGACCCTCTCCATCTAATAGGTGCTGCTCCTGGTTGTTTCCATTTTTGGGCAGGTTTAGTGACAACTCTGAACAGTCAAAGGGACTGTGATACAATATCCACAGTAAACTTCAGATGTCCTGGGAACCGAGGTGATACAAAACTTTTTTTGATGTGTGTATATTGTCAGTCATAGTCTCAGATCTGATCCTAGTCGGAATATCAACCACTGGTACAAGATTTTATAAATTCATTGGGTGTTGAAGCTCTACTTTCTTGTTGCTTTCAGTTGAAAAGTTAACATTAATTATTATAATTTCACTGTCTCTACAAAATAAAAGAGATAAAAATAATTCAATTTGTGCTGGAAAGACCCTAAAGTTGGCGCTAGGTGCCCTGTACATTGTCACTACTGTGGTGCAGTCTGCTCTTACTTCTACAACACATGCTTCAAACTGTTATTCTAAGAAATACTTCCTTACATATGTATATTCTATTAAAAGGAGAGCCACCTGTGACTATAACATCATTCACACCAACTGTTTTGTAAACACTCTTCAGCTTTGAATGAGATTTTCACTCTGCAGCAGAGTGTGCACTGATATGAAACTTCCTGACAGGTTAAAACTGTGTGCTGGACCGAGACTCGAACTCGGTACCTTTGCCTTTCGCGGCAAGTGCACTACCAACTGAGCTACCCTAGCACAACTCACGACTCACGCCTCATCCTCACAGCTTTACTTCTGCCAGTACCTTGCCTCATATCTTCCAAACTTTACGGAAGCTGTGAGAATGGGGCGTGAGTCGTGCTAGGGTAGCTCAGTTGGTAGAGCACTTGCCCGCAAAAGGCAAAGGTCCCAAGTTCGAGCACACAGTTTTAATCTATCAGGAAGTTTCACTCTTCAGCCTTATACACTGCTACACTGGTTATCAGTTAGGATGAATGGCTGTAAACAGAGGTTATACTGGCAGCCCACAGTGTCCTTTTTTGCACTCTATGACACTCCTGATTTCAGTGACTGTTTCACCAGTTGTGTCATCTGGATTCTCCCTCCTGACACCAGTTTCTCAGAACTCCACCAGTGGGAACTGCCTTTGCAACATATGTGTGGTTCTCGTCTTTTACCTGATCTAAACTTATAGCAGTTTTTGTGGTCTCAGCATTTCTTTTCAGTAAGAAGTCCTTTTTTCACTCCCTTTTGTGTTACTTTATTCTTAATTGCTGACCTGGGCATTACCCTGCCCACTCTTTGCCAATCTATCTACCATGTATAATGCACTCAGCTTTCTGCTCATTTTAACTGACTCATAATCTTCTTTCAGTAATCTCTTTCTTGCTTTTTACTATATCTTCCATCTTTAAGTTCTTAGGTTTTAATTTCTTGTGTGTGCAGGCAGCAACAGTCACTCTTAGTTTTGTCCTGTAAGTCTCCTCTGACTTGGAATTCTCGGTCATTTTTGTATAACTTTTCCCATTTCCTATACCTCATCCTTCCCCTTCAACCCTTCTACCAGAAGGCGCTACTGGCTCTGAAAGCTCACATATTTCCTCATCTTTTAATGTGTCTTCTCTTACCACTGTTGGAGTGTAGACTTTTGTTTATCAGTATTAAATTTTACACTGAACAGATACATTACTATTCCCAAAGCACACATACATGTATTTCACTGTTATGCTGGAAAAAACATTTTGTCATTTAAAGGGTAAATTTGTCCCCACAACCTGGAGCCCATTGCAGGCAGTGCATAGAACTCAACGTTTCACTCATTATGTTGGGCAGCTGATGTCCAGAAATGGTGTACATCCCAGCTAAAATGTGTTGAGGCCATATGACACATATGTGTGCCCCCCTCCCCCCTTAAAAATGTGAAATTCATCATAACGTCTTTATTTCTTAATATTATTACACCAAATATGCACTTCTTCAAACAATCATTCCATTGTTCAAAACAGTCCAAATATTGGGATGTTCTTCATGCCTTCCAGTGATTTTTACCTCCTCCACAATGGCAAAACCCTTTCTTTCATGTCCCTTTTGAGTCTATGGAACAAAAAGAAATCACAAGGGGGCTGTTTTTGGTCAAAAACTGCTTTACGGAGAGGCTGGTGTGAGCCAGCGCATTGCCATGATGAAAGAACCAGTTGCCTTTGTGCCAAAGACCTGCACTTTCCTTTGGGATACTCTCCCTCAGTCTTTTCAAACCTTGAAGTAGAACTCCTGGTTGACACTTTGATCGGGAGAATGAGCTCCATGTGCGCAACACCTCTGCAATCAAAGAAACAAATGAGCATTGTCTTGTTGTTTGACTTCACTTGGAGAGCTTCTTTCAGACGAGGAGAGCCAGTGCCACTGCCTTCATAGCCACTTAGTTTCAGGAGTGTATCCATAGCATCTCGATTCCTCACCAGAAAACACCTTGGCAAAACATTCAGGGCCCTCTTTGAGCTGATTTTGAAGCTCAGAACATGCCTGAAATTGACACTCCTTTTGCTCATCTATGGGAAGTCGAGGAGCAAATTTGGCTGTGTCCCTTCTTATGTGCAAATCTTTGGATACAATCCTCTAAAGTGAACTCCATATTCCAGACATTTCACAGAGTTGATCTATGGTTCAGTGATGGTCTTCATGAATGAGGCATTGATTTTGTCGATGTTTTTGTCACTTCTTACATTGAAGAGCTGTAAGTTGACTACAATTTCCCACCTTACAAGCACTCATCCACATACTTTGCCATGAACTACAACCACAATTAGATATCATTTGATAGGTTGTACATGGTATATACGAATATTTAAAGGAGACTGGCATTGTCACATACGCCTTGTAAATAATTGTTAACACTTATTGCAAGAAAGGTGACAGAGTGTCTTTATTACAAAAACAGCGTAATGAACAATTGCCTATACTAGTAGAGATTGGAACACAGTGGAGATGAAATGGCAAGCAGAAATCAAGCTCTAGGTGGAAGGCCCACACAGGTGTTGGTCCCAATAAACACAGGAAGTAGCTAGACAGACGTCATGGCGTCTGAGCTCTGGAGCACAATAGGGTGACGAGTGGCCGCTATTGTAGTAGGGCCAGAAGGATAACCAGATAATACTTCCGAACTCTGCAAATTTTGGATGCAGGTGAGAGGAACGAAGAAGCAGCACCTCGGAAACCATGCAAGCTGGGTTATTTCCAAGGATTTTTACTCAGAAGCATACCATCATACGAGCATAGGTTTTTCCTCACAAACTTTCTGCGCTGGATGACAAAAGACTAAAATATGGCTGGTCAGCATTTGGAAGAATCTGTAGAGAGGGGAAATATTCCGATGGTTTTGGGAATATGATTCGTTTTCAGAATTACAATGGTGGGGAGCTGAGCCTTGCTGGTAAGCCAACAGCGGAGAGACGAGGTCTTCCGTTGTGAGCACCCATGTGTGACAGTCACTTGATATCAGCTTTGTTGGTACAGATGGACTTGCTGTCTTTGCTCTCAGGAGAGTTTATAGCTAGAACAGTTAGCCACTGTACTGTTATGAACCAATACAATTCTGGACTTTACCCCCAGGTTGGAAGTCATCGTGAAGTACGCAGTGTTCAGTAATTGAGAGCACTTCCTCTGCCTGTACTTACATTGAGACATTATCTGAACTCCATCCTTGTGGCTGGGAGTTCGTGTTTCTTGTCTGTAGAACACAGAGAGGAGAAGACAGTATTTGAGTATATTAATCAGAGAACTGCCTTCTGCCGTCCTAGTGATTGAAAGAGTTTATTTGTGGCTGGAGTTTTTCCATCGTCACAGATGAGTACGAGAACCATCACTTCAATGCACCGGACGCAGTACATATTGCGATATTGCAAACTGCTTTGGCTTATTAGGGCTATAAAAGCTAAACAGCTGTCATCACGTTAGTTTATTTCCGCTGAGGTTCCACACCACTGTAGATCATCTTTGAAAGTAGTGTCTTCTATTGTTTGGTATGTGGATGATGTCAGTCAATTCGCGTTATTGATATTAGATTGCGCAGTCATAATAAGGGGCAGAGTTGGGCAGTTGATTAGTAATTTTACTTAGGAAATGTAAACTTTATAATATAAAGGTTTTTTTCTACAATAAATATATAATCAAGAACAATGTTTATCATTTAGTAGGATTAGTTGCCTTCATTATTCATTTATGTTTAGATTGTAATTTATAGAATTAAGATATCCTAAGATCTACTTCAGGAGGTAGTCAGACAGGGCCAAATCTTCATTTTAGCATTTATTATTTTCCATTCCGCACATTCATTTTACACCCACCTGGAGTAACATCTTGGAGGGCGCCCTGAACAGAATTGGTCTTCAATTGATATTTCTTCATTTTTAATATGTGAAAACCACTTGCAGACTCTGGTTTTACTTAGAGAAGCACCCACATAAGCAGTCTTAAGTATTAAAATAGTTTCTGTGGCTGATTTCACCAACAAGAAACAAAATTTCATAGCCATGTGTTGCTCTCGACAATCTACCATCACATTTTCACCAAAATGGAAAAAGTTGTTTTATTAAAAATCTCTCATGGGCAAACCAATGCACTCACAGTGACACAACTTCGCACACTGACTCAGGTGGTGTGACTGCAATGGACACCTAGTCAAACAATGGCTTCCTCCACTCTCCCTCCCCACTGCAGCCTAATTCCCGTTACTCTCGGGTCCCCCCTCATATAGGTGCAGTACCTGTGTGGCCTCATTTGCCGGAAACACATTAAGATGAGGCCATCAAGACAGTCAGGTACACTTATCCATTCACCTACATCTAAAACTATATTCTGCAAAGCACTGAAAGTGCATGGCAGAGGGTACTTCCCATTGAACCATGTATTAGGGCTTCTTTTCATCCCATTTGTGTATGAACTCTGAGACAGTTAGTATGTGTCAATTAGGTGATTAAGCCTAACACTACACTGCACATTGAATACATATCAGTGGTGCTGATCATGAACACCCAGATAATAGGGAATGGAATCGTCTCATGTAGAATATACTTTCGCAGAAACATTTTTTACCCCCTTCCCATTTTCATGACATTAGTCAGCAGCTGCAACTTGATTCCATGTATGCACAGCTTCTTTTTGCATAGAACAAGCATTTCAACTCAACTGGTGAGTCAACTGACCAATCCCAGCATCCATGCAAATCACACTGAATGGTTGGAGGAGGGTGAGGTTATAATTGATGGAGATGTCTTACCTGTTGCTTGACCTCTTCATGCCTGCAGGATTTACCTTCAAACAAGTTGACAGCAGTCAATTTGGTGTTTCTCGGAAACAAGCAGTCCACAGGACATCCTTCCCATGTTTTTATTTTTAGACCGGTCATCTTCAAATGTGTTTTAGCTGGTCCTTAAAGCACTTGAGAGGAGCCTCTGGAGGTCTACTGCCAAAGCAGAGTTCACCATAATAGATTTGGCAGAGAAGCCTTGTATCACTCATGTGATTAACATGGCCAAACCAGCTGAATGATGGTATCCTCAACGCTCTTTAGATGCACTTTCTCAAGAACTGCAATGTTGGTCACATGGTTCATCTTCTTAATGTTCAAGATGTATCTCATTTTTTGTTGGTGGAAGCACTCGAAATTTATTTGATTTCACAGCAACAGTACGTCCTACTTTCATAGCTATATAGGAATGTGGAAATAGAAAAAGCTCTTTATGCATGAATCTGGTGTGCAGCTTCAGGTCTTTATTCATGAATATTCTATGTATTAACCATTTGAATGCTGCATGGGTAATCACAGTTCTTTGATCAACATCCTGTTCATAAGTACACTGTTTCGACAAGATGCTTCCAAGATATGAAAAGTGATCAACTTGCTCCAGTGTTATGTCTGGGATGGAGGTATTGAACTCGTGGAGAGTTAATCATAGAGCAGGTTGCGCAAGTACCTTCTTCTTTCCTCACTGATGGTAAGATCAAAGTGATGACATGCAGTTTTAAAGCAGTTGACTGACTGTTTTAATTCTGTTGGTGTTAGAGCAGGAAATGCACTGTCTTCAGCATACTGCAGTTCTGTCACAGGGGTATGCCTTTGCGAATGAAGTCTGGCCAGATTGAAGAGAACTCCATCAAAACTTGATTCCATATTTTGGTTGTTTGCAGATGATTTATACAGCATGACAGCCATGCTGTCCTTGGCTAACTAAAGGAATAAGAATATCTTGCAACCGCAAAAGAGAACTGTATCTAACAGCAAGAGGGAGTACTGACCCCGAAATTGTTCAATATTATAAAAACTATTGTGCGGTACTAAGAAAAGTTATTAAAAAGTCCAGAAGCATGTGTATCATGTCTGAGATCAGTAACTCTGATAATAAAATTAAAGCAATTTGGAATATTATTGAAAGGGAAACAGGGCAACCAAGAGCACAGGAAGACTTTAGTGCAATAAAACTGAATGACAAGTGCACTAACAAACAATCAGAAATTGAAAATATTTTGAATAATCATTTTTTAAATGTTGTGGAGAAAATAGGATCTAGATCTTCACTAGAAGAGGCAAGGCTATTAATAGAAGAGGCCATACCTGCGCAGTTTGAAACAACTGTAATTCCACCAACCTCTCCCTCTGAAATCAGTAAAATAATAAACTCACTGAAAAGTAAAAGCTCTTACGGAATTGATGGCATTTCCAGCAAAGTACTTAAAGCTTGTTCCCCACAGATAAGTAGGATTCTCAGCCACGTATGTAATAGCTCTTTGGAGCACGGTGTTTTCCCTGATAGACTGAAATATGCCATTGTAAAACCATTGCATAAAAAGGGGGATACGTCGGATGTCAACAACTACCGCCCAATCTCTCTTCTGACAGCTCTATCAAAAATTTTTGAGAAAGTAATGTATTCAAGAGTAGCCTCCCATATTTGTAAAAATAAAGTACTAACAAAATGTCAGTTTGGTTTTCAGAAAGGCTTTTCAACAGAAAATGCTATATATGCTTTCACTGATCAAATATTAAATGCATTGAATAACCGGACATCACCCATTGGTATTTTTTGTGATCTCTCAAAGGCCTTTGATTGTGTAAATCATGGAATTCTTTTAGATAAGCTAAATCATTATGGTTTGAGTGGGGCAGTGCACAAATGGTTTAATTCATACTTAACTGGAAGAATGCAGAAAGTTGAAATAAGTGGTTCGTGTAATGTTAAAACAACAGCTGATTCCTCAAACTGGGGTGCTATCAAGCACGGGGTCCCACAGGGTTCGGTCTTAGGTCCTTTACTGTTCTTGATATACATTAATGACTTACCATTCCACATTGATGAAGATGCAAAGTTAGTTCTTTTTGCTGATGATACAAGTATAGTAATAACATCCAAAAACCAAGAACTAAGTGATGTAATTGTAAATGACGTTTTTCACAAAATTATTAAGTGGTTCTCAGCAAACGGACTCTCTTTAAATTTTGATAAAACACAGTATATACAGTTCCGTACAGTAAATGGCACAACTCCAGTAATAAATACAGAATTTGAACAGAAGTCTGTAGCTAAGGTAGAATTTTCAAAATTTTTAGGTGTGTCCATTGATGAGAGGTTAAACTGGAAGCAACACATTGATGGTCTGCTGAAACGTCTGAGTTCAGCTACGTATGCTATTAGGGTTATTGCAAATTTTGGTGATAAGAATCTCAGTAAATTAGCTTACTATGCCTACTTTCATTCACTGCTTTCGTATGGCATCATATTCTGGGGTAATTCATCGTTGAGTAGAAAAGTATTCATTGCACAAAAACGTGTAATCAGAATAATTGCTGGAGCCCACCCACGGTCATCCTGCAGACATCTATTTAAGGATCTAGGGATCCTCACAGTAACCTCACAGTATATATATTCCCTTATGAAATTTGTTGATAATAATCCAACCCAATTCAAAAGTAATAGCAGTGTGCATACCTATAACACCAGGAGAAAGGATGATCTTCACTATGCAGGGTTAAATCTGACTTTGGCACAGAAAGGGGTAAATTATGCTGCCACAAAAGTCTTTGGGCACCTACCAAACAGCATCAAAAGCCTGACAGATAGCCAACTAACATTTAAAAATAAATTAAAAGAATTTCTAGATGACAACTCCTTCTACTCATTGGCTGAATTTTTAGATATAAACTAAGTAAAAAAAAAAAAAACCTTAATCATTAGTGTCATGCAATATTTTGTGTAATGTAATTTCTTGTACAGACATCTTTTATTAACCTGACACGTTCCACATCATTGCGAAGTGTCGTATTCATGATCTATGGAACAAGTATTAATCTAATCTAATCTAATCTAATCTAATCTGTACTATGAAAAGAGTATTGGAGCAAGCACACAGCCATGTTTCGAACTCTAGAGTGATTGGAAATTAACCCAGTGTAGAGTTACCATGTAGAAACTGACCAGACATGCCATAATGAGGATTTTAAACCAGTTCCACTGTGTTAGTATCTTCCACATGACAGAGTTAGGCACTGAATCAAATCTCTTTTTCTAGGTCATAGAAAATGAAATGTAGAGGCTTCCCTTGCTATTTTCTTTGTCTAGCACAAAATATCATATCTGTTTTGCTTCTGGAAGTTTGGAAACCACATTTAGATACAGCAAAATTCTGTCTGAAATAATGTGGAGACAATTTAACAGAATTTTTACAAGAATTGTAATTGCAATAGACAATGTTGATTACCATGGTGGTTCCCGCATGCACTATGGTTGCATTTCTTGAAGATATTGATGATGGTAGCATTCTTCAAGTGATCAGGTACTTCTCCGGTTTCCCTAATTAAGAGGATGTATCAATTCCAGAGGAATGTTATCAGGGCCAGGAGTCCTCCTTGGTCTTCATTGATTCAGTGCTTTGATAAGGTCTCTGTATGTGGGTGGAAGTGCCATCCATGGTTGGTGGGATTGCTGAGGACATTACAAGGAAAGTTGTCAGGAACATTAGAGGCACAATTTTCAGCACTCTCAAGATTTTTTCATTCTCAGTTAAAGTGATGGAATTGTCAGCAGTCTTCACTACCCCTGGTTGCAATCCAATTAGACCATATATCTCCTTTGTGCCTGCACAGAAGCTTTGCTAGTCACAGGTATCAGATAATCTTTGCAGATCTTCAGCTTTTTGCTGTCACCAGTTATTCTTGATTTCCTTAATTTGTGCCTGAAATTTCCCTTTAAGTTACAAGAAATATGTTTTATTCACCCTGGAAGATGGATCTTTAAAAAAGGATTGCAAGGCTTCCATCCGACATTGATCTGATGCATAATTTCTTCATTATTTTCATTAAATCAGTCTAGTCTTTTTTTTCTTTGCAAAACCAATTGTTTCTTCAGCTGATTCATTAATGACCTTCTGAGGTCTGATCCACTCCTGATTCTCACTATTAGTGTGAATTGTGCTTGACTGGGTGATGAGCCAGCTTACTTAAGATTGCATTTCCGTAATCTATAGGCATTGATTTAATTTGAAGTTTAGAAGTGCCAAATTTCTATCAGGACAGGTTGTGGATGGATCTTTTTGGTTTGCAACAGACTGAGATCCTCAATCACCAGAAAAGGAGCTTATGATCTGTCCAGAAGTCACTGACATTTCTTTTGGTCCTAGTGACAAGGACATCCTTTTTATTGTATTGCCTGATACAGTCAAGGATGTGAGGATGCATCCATGTAGTCTTATAGTTATTAAGCAGGTGGAATTGGGTGTTGGTAATGAAGAGTTAATGTTCAGCACATAGACCAAGGAGCAGTATATCATTAGCACTGCAGCTAGCATGTCCTCGTTTCCCTATCACATTGCTCTATAGTTAATTATCTTCACCAATTCTGGTGTTAAAATCGTTAAGTTATTAGAGCTTGTCTCAAGATAGTACTGTGGTGATGGTTGTGCTCAGCAGGTTATAGAACTGATATTTAGTGTCTACACCAGGATACAAGGTGGGAGCACATGCAGAGATGAGATTCATAAATTTATCTCCAGACGAGGTATTTGGAGAGACACAGTTCTTTTGTTGGCAGCAGATGGAAATATCTGATGATCATTTATGAGTTCAACCTTCCTCAAGCTGTGTTTACAGGCTGGTGTTATTCTGGCCATTACCTTATTAGCGGCTGTTAGTTTGGTGCATCTTCATCTGGTTGAGTTGAAGCGAGACTTCTTTCTGTCGTATTCTGGCTTGCACTGCTAAGCAGTGAGTGTTCCCAAGTCACGTGTCGAAATACTGACTTGGGCCCTGGTTGATTTACATATGAACTAGAGTGCCTATGTGGGAATGTTTGCTTAAATTGTTGATGAAGTGTTTCACAATTGCATTTCAGTTTGTTACTGAACTTATGTCAGTTACAAGTAAAGTTTAAGTCTACTGTGACACCACTGTTTACCTGTTGGATTAAAAAAAATTCAATCTTAACCACAGCTAGGAATAATTCAAGGCTAATTGTAAGTGCAATGTGTGTGTTTTTTTTGTCCTTTTCTCTTACTCATTATAGTTGAGTGTTAAACTTTTTTGGAAAGCCCTTTGACGTCATTTCACAGTGTGATTTTGGAAAGAGTTCTGTGGGTACTGTTGTTAACGGCTCCTGTTGCAATGTGGTTTCTGGCCTTGGCCCAGACGTCTATGCACACCAGGGGTTTAGTGCCAACTGCCAACAGTGTGGTAACTTGTTATTGATCCTTTTCAAATCATCATCTGGCCTACGACTATTGATGGACTTCTGTGGTAAAATTCAAATGGAGGCACTGTCTTGTTAATTTGTCTGAATTGAGTGTGCTTGCCTTGTAAAACAATTCATTACTGATTCTGAGTAGTTTAAGCAGTGGTAGCGCACTCGTTATTCTGGACCAGACTGTACTTGGCATTAATTGTATTGTCTTGGTAAATCGGTGTGCTACGTAAGATTATAACGCAAGCACCATTGTGGGTAATATTTAGCATTTAACTATATGAGTTGGTTCTGTGAATCATTGTGTCACACAAGGTCATGTAAGACAGTGCTATAGTGGGCAGATATTGCTATATGTCTGTGATATTATTTCATGTAAGCCATTGTACCCATTAGGTTATCTAAGGCTTAAGTACAGTGACCAGTTTGGTAATTTTCTGTGTTTTGTAATTTTACAAGCATTTAAATTTTGGGAAAGGTTTAAATCTCATATTTGCAGATTGTTTGATGTTAGATAACTTGTTGATGATTCATGTTAAACCAGCTGATGTACATTTAAATTGAACAAGTTACATGTCAACATGTTGTTACCAGTACCTTGCATGAATTTTCTTGTGTCATAAATTAAATTTCATATTTGTAGCTCAGCCTTCCAATCCACCAGCCCCTGTATCCTGCTCCCAACCGTATCAATCTTTCACTAATGTGGTCTGCACAGTGAATACAACACCATGAATGTGGCGTTCTTTCTCATATGTTCCCTTCCAGAAGCTCATGTAACCTGTACTAAACCCTATAATTTTACCTTCACTGGATGATCTGCTTTCACTTAAGACACAAATATCAATGTTAATTCGACCAAGCTTATGGGATACAAGCACCGTTCTTTTCTCAGGCCTGTTATTGTCTTTTGAACCAAATAAGACTCAAACATTCAAGGTTCCTATCGTTAGAGTTTTGGTAATCTTGGCTTTTTGGCTGCATAAGACGTGACATGTTGGGTACAGCATTCCAGCCAACTAGAGTGAGTACCAATGTTTAGCCCACATTTTCTATGACCTTTTGTATTCTGGTTTGGCAGTGGTGATTCTAAATAGGTCTTCCTAAACACAGACCCAGGAGTCAACGTCTGAGTAGTCAAGGTCTCAGGAAGACAACCATCACACATCTGCTGCCAACATGCAGGTCTCAACTACAGGCTTCCAGTTTCACTGAAAAAACTCTCTCCTTCATTGTTATCCTATTACCAATGGTCTTGGATTGAAGATGTGATAGCAGGAAAAACTGCTACAAATGCTACTAGAACTTACATGTTGTAATCTCTCCCTCCCTTCTTTGTTGTTGTCACTGCTTTTCAAAAAATATGAGAGGAATAAGATTTACAGTGAACTTGTTATTTATCTTCTTTTCTTGTAATTGGCTTCATTTCTTCATGTGTAGGGGGCTGATTCTTCAAGCTGACATTTTCACATTTTAGGTTTTCGTGTTCCAATTCACGTAAATAAATTTGATAAATGCCTGTGCAGGTTTTTTGTTTTTTGGTGTCAATTTACTTCACATTTTGCCATTCACACTGTCTTTCGAATTTTCACATTAACAAAGCCGAAATTACATTGTTCTTCCAAACTACAAAAACAAAAATTAATTTCCATTAATTTAAAAATGAATCCAGAAATAAAACATAATAAAGATTGTGTAATAAATAATAAAAATTATAAGTGTGCCAAATATTTCATAATTTCAAATGTTTCTTAAAAAAATAATTTTAATAGTACACACAATGAGAATAAAGTAATTCAGTTTCATAGTTTTTAGCTTGAAATATAAGATATTGTGTATAAAATTTTTCATATAAACAATTGAGATAATACTGACCCGTCCAAAATTTGATAATTAGTTCTGGTATCGACCAGTTCTGTTGAAGAAAAGTAATGCTAGAGGAGGGCGTCCCTGACAAAATTTGGAACCAAAGTGTTCACAATATTTTGTAACCTGCTATAAGGTTTGCCAAATGGTGTACAAAATTATGTCAAAAAATAGACTACAGATGTATAGAAGCATCTGATACATACCATATTTTGAAAATATAAGAAAAATATCTACTATACAAGTCATAATTTATACATATATCAGGACATGGCATTCAGATTTTCCAATCTGTCGAACATTCTGTCACAAGACAAATGATACAAAGTCAAAACTACAACATTACAGCACTAACCTATAGAACTAAGTGCAGAGACAACCAGTCTGGAACCGAGCGACCACTACGGTTGCAGGTTTGAATCCTGCCTCGGGCATGGATGTGTGTGATGGCCTTAGGTTAGTTAGGTTTAATTAGTTCTAAGTTATAGGCGACTGATGACCTCAGAAGTTAAGTCGCAGAGTGTTCAGAGCCATTTTAACTATATTTTGCACAGACAATGTAAATTACTAGAATTACAAATTGCAAGTATACATCTATAAAGTCACGCCTTCAAAATTTTCAAAAGAGAAGAGAAAAAAAATTCAGAGCCTAAGCGTATGACAAATGGGTCGACTCAAAAAACTGACAAGTACAGACCAGAGGAATTTACTCAATCATGAGTAGGAATTAGAACACAATCAATCAGCCACATAAACTAGAGTATGCAAGGATATGTTGACTCATGAAAGGACAAAATAATGAAAAAATATTAGAGCCTAAGCTTACAATGTGGAGACCGACCCGTGAATCTGAAACACAGCGGGTACACATCAGCAAAAAATGTTTCGACCCAATAAAATTAATAAAATGCACAATCATATACCAAAAAGTTTAATCATATGTAAAGAGTTATTACAGCAAGCATCTAGCCTCAATCAATAGTTATACACTCTCCTTGAGTACAAACACACAGTTGCGATGACCAGGGGTACCCAAAACAGAGTTAAGCATGAGTTTTGCTACAACTCAAGTTCCAATGAGATAAAATATTGCAGTACTCAGGATAAATACACGTAATCAGAACCATAAATAGCTTTGAATGATGACACAATCAAGTAGCTTGAGGATGAAAATCAATATGTGAAATTCTAACTGTATACATCTTGATATACTGTCTATACTCATAAATCTCTTCAACACTATTTGCTAATTGTTCACACAAACTAATCTACATACATAGAGGCCTAGAAAATTAATTTACAATTGACAAAAAATATATTCAGATTTAAAGTTACATAATGTATTGGAAAGTTAATCCCCCTACTTGAAAAAACATACATTTATGTGGAATAACACTGTCCATGCCAAAGAAGGTTTTTCCAAACAAATAGTTCCATGAATTCTTCATATAGGATAATTCCTTGGCTAACAATTTACAAATCTCAGTCACACCACTGATGTAGTTGACAGATGCTTGAGTACCTTACCCAGCACCTATGATCTCTTGTAAATCAACTTGTAATCTTACTCTCTCTCCAATCATTTGTTGCTTTTCACTCATTTCATAATAGATTTTTTAATAAGCTTCAAGGAGAGTCAAAGTAAGATGTACAAATAACTTTTTAACTTATCTATTTTTCTCGTAGTTGGCTGCAGTTCATCATGTATAGGAGTTGATCCTTTAGGCTGAAATTTTTGATATTGTAGATTCCAAACGAAATGATAACTACTGAAAAATTGCCTGTTTTTATCTTGATTTTTATTTTTTCACATTTTTCTATATCACACTGTCTTTACAATATCCACTTTTAGTTCAAAAATTACTTTGTTACTGCTAAAATTAAAAACACATCTGATCACATGCTCACTACTAACTCATTCTGTGGTACTAACAATATTCCACAGAATGAGATTTTCACTCCACAGCGGAGTGTGCACTGATATGAAACTCCCTGGCAGATTAAAACTATGTGCTGGACCGAGACTCAAACTCGGGACCTTGCCTTTTGTGGGCAAGTGCTCTACCAACTGAGCTACGCAAGCATGACTCACGCTCTGTCCTCACAACTTTACTTCTGCCAGTACCTCATTTCCTACCTTCCAAACTTTATAGAAGCTCTCCTGCGAACCTAGCAGGCTGTGGCTAAGCCATGTCTCCACAATATCCTTTCTTTCAGGAGTGCTAGTTCTGCTAGGTTCGCAGGAGAGCATCTGTAAAGTTTGGAAGGTAGGAGACGAGGTACTGGCAGAAGTAAAGCTGTGAGGACAGGGCATGAGTCATTCTTGGGTAGCTCAGCTGGTAGAGCACTTGCCCACAAAAGGTAAAGGTCCCGAGTTTGAGTCTCGGTCCGGCACACAGTTTTAATGTGCCAGGAAGTTTCAATATTCCACAGAGTTTACAAACTTACTTGACAAAAGAAGAATCTTCACTGAGTTATATCATTATTTTATAAATGAGTCCAGAAATAAATTGAATAATTAGCATCAGCTTGTGCAGTTAACAATAGGAATTTTAAGTGTGTTGACTATTTCGTAATTTCAAATGTTTCTAAAAGAGTAATTTTAACTCTACATACAAAGAAAATAAAGTGGTTTATTTTTATACATTTTAGCCTGAAATATACATCATGTACAAAATCATATGAAATTCTTTAATTGAAGAGCTGAGATAACATTAACCTATACAAGATTCTAAAATATTTTTGGTATCAGTTACTTCTGTTGGATAAAGGTAATGTCAGATGAGAGTATCCCTTTGTATACTGGACCAGCAAAGGTACAGCCATACAGCAGTGTGGGAATGGATCCACCCCCATCTTTCACTTTCCTCCCTAGATTTCTCATCACATGCTCCAACTAATAGATAACGCATTTACACAAATCCTGCAACATTGTTTTGTGTACTAAGTATGTTGTCCAATACCTCTCTCACATCACACAGCATATGCTCCATTTTTGTCCCATTTCAAAATTTTAAAAGGATCTACTCTTTTAGTATCAAGGCATATATGTATCAAATTCTAAATCACAAATCTATTACAAAACATAGGTATATAGTTATATGAGTCTGCAAATATAGTGTGGCTTAGATTTAAATTCAATCAATAGATAACACAGAACTTTTGAAATTACATCATCTAACGTACTACATTCCTGACAAGCAAAACAGAATTATATGGTCGTATGAATCTGCAAATATAGTGTGTTATAGATTTAAACTCAGTCAACAGGCAATACAGAACTTTAGAAATCACATGATCTTACATACTACATTCCTTACTAACAAAACAGAATTATATAGCCACATGAATCTGCAAACATAGTGTATATTTTCTTTCAGACTACGGATCATCATGCATCCATGGGCAAACGTTTTGTCTTCTACACTAAAAGTTAAAAGTACCTGAGATTTTACCAGTTTGCTTCGCTTACCTGTAGCTCTTCTTATCTTTACACCTACAATGGGCATTTCCACAAAATTCTTACTATACTTGACCTTGTGTCTAAATTATTCAGATATATCACAAATTGGGCTGCCTGTATCAATCAAACAGTTACCTTCACACTGAACAATCTTAATTTTAATGTAAAGACCCCAAACTCTGAATCATCTTCTCTGTTTTCAAGCACTTCAAGCAAAAGGTCTCTTTCAATTTCATCAAATGCTGCATCCACACTGTCTTCACGGGGTGTTTTCAACTTCACTGGTATCATAGTATTACTTTGGTTACTCAATTTGTCAGGTAAAGATTGAACACAATGAATGAATTCCATGGCACAACTAACATGACTTATTACAAAAGGAACACAAAACACATTACTGTCAAAATTACACTTCTTCCTTAGATCTCCTTTCACTTCACTTAGATTCTGACTAACTGTAGCAAACTTCCTCCAGCATGCACATTTATCTATGTTGTCATCAATTTGGTACCAAACAAACTTCAAAAAGTTTTCATCTTTATTCTCTAGACTCACAGATAACTTACCTTTACTGTTTGGATCATAACTCTGCATGACATGAATGAAAAACTGTTTTGACTTGACTGATATTCCATGACTCTCACTTGCATCATCACACACATCACTTACCTTTCCTGTACTATAAACATCATTCACAAATAACTCTCAAAATTCATTATTCTTAAACTCCACAACCTCCCCCAATGAACCATAGACCTCGCCGTAGGTGGGGAGGCTTGCGTGCCTTAGTGATACAGATAGCCGTACCGTAGGTGCAACCACAACGGAAGGGTATCTGTTGAGAGGCCAGACAAATGTATGATTCCTGAAGAGGGGCAGCAGCCTTTTCAGTAGTTGCAGGGGCAACAGTCTGGATGGTTGACTGATCTGGCCTTGTAACACTAACCAAAACGGCATTGCTGTGCTGGTACTGTGAACGGCTGAAAGCAAGGGGAAACTACGGCCGTAATTTTTCCCGAGGCCATGCAGCTTTACTGTATGGATAAATGATGATGGCATCCTGTTGGGTAAAATATTTTGGAGGTAAAATAGTCCCCCATTCAGATCTCTGGGCGGGGACTACTCAGGAGGATGTCTTTATCAGGAGAAATAAAACTGGCGTTCTACGGATTGGAGCGAGGTATGTCAGATCCCTTAATTGGGTAGGTAGGTTAGAAAATTTAAAAAGGGAAATCGATAGGTTAAAGTTAGATGTAGTGAGAATTAGTGAAGTTCGGTAGCAGGAGGAACAAGACTTTTGGTCAGGTGAATACAGGGGTGATGCAGGAGTAGGTTTAATAATGAATAAAACAATAGGAATGCAGGTAAGCTACTACAAACAGCACAGCGAACGCATTGTGGTGGCCAAGATAGACACGAAGCCCACGCCTACGACAGTAGTACAAGTCTATATGCCAACTAGCTCTGCAGATGACAAAGAAATTGAAGAAATATATGATGAGGTAACGGGAGACGAAAATTTAACAGTAATGGGTGACTGGAATTCGGTAGTAGGAAAAGGAAGAGAAGGAAATGTAGTAGGTGAATATGGATTGGGGGTAAGAAATGAAAGAGGAAGCCACATGGTGAAATTTTGCACAGAGCACAACTTAATCATAGGTAACACTTGGTTCAAGAATCATAAAAGGAGGCTGTATACATGGAAAAAGCCTGGAGATACTGGCTGGTTTCAGATAGATTATATAATGGTAAGACTTAGGAACCAGGTTTTAAATTGTAAGACATTTCCAGGGGCAGATGTGGACTCTGACCACAATCTATTGGTTATGAACTGTAGATTAAAACTGAAGAAACTGCAGAAAGGTGAGAATTTAAGGAGATGGGACCTGGATAAACTGAAAGAACCAGAGGTTGTACAGAGTTTTAGGGAGAGCATAACGAAACAATTGACAAAAATGGGGGAAAGAAATACAACAGAAGAAAAATGGGTAGCTTTGAGGGACAAAGTAGTGTAGGCAGCACAGGATCAAGTAGGTAAAAAGATGAGGGCTAGTAGAAATCCTTGGGTGACAAAAGAAATATTGAATTTAACCAACGAAAGGAGAAAATATAAAAATGCAGTAAACAAAGCAGGCAAAAAGGAATACAAACCTCTCAAAAATGAGATTGACAGGGAGTGCAAAATGGCTAAGCAGGGATGGCTAGAGGACAAATGTAAGGATGTAGAGGCTTATCTCACTAGGGGTAAGATAGATACTGCCTACAGGAAAATTAAAGAGACCTTTGGAGAAAAGAGAACCACTTGTATGAATATCAAGAGCTCAGATGGACACCCAGTTCTAAGAAAAGAAGGGAAAGCAGAAAGGTGGAAGGAGTATTTAGAGGGTCCATACAAGGGTGATGTGCTTGAGGGCAATGTTACAGAAATGGAATAGGATGTAAATGAAGATGAAATGGGAGATATGATACTGCGTGAAGAGTTTGATATAGCACTGAAAGACCTAAGTCGAAACAAGGCCTCCGGGAGTAGAAAACATTCCATTAGAACTACTGACAGCCTTTGGAGGCCAACCCTGACAAAACTCTACCATCTGGTGAGCAAGATTTATGAGACAGGCCAAATACCCACAGACTTCAAGAAGAATATAATAATTCCAATCCCAAAGAAAGCAGGCATTGACAGATGTGAAAATTCCCAAACTATCAGTTTAGTAAGTCACGGCTGCAAAATACTAATGCGAATTCTTTACAGACGAATGAAAAAACTGGTAGAAGCCAACCTCAGGGAAGATCAGCTTGGATTCTGTAGAAATGTTGGAACATGTGAGGTAATACTCACCCTACGACTTATTTTAGAAGCTAGATTAAGAAAAGGCCAACCTACATTTCTAGCATTTGTAGACTTAGAGAAAGCTTTTGACAATGTTGACTGGAATACTCTCTTTCAAATTCTAAAGGTGGCAGGGGTAAAATACAGGGAGCGAAAGGCTATTTACAATTTGTACAGAAACCAGATGGCAGTTATAAGAGTTGAGGGGCACGAAAGGGAAGCAGTGGTTGGCAAGGGAGTGAGACAGGGTTGTAGCCTCTCCCCGATGTTATTCAATGTGTATATTGAGCAAGCAGTAAAAGAAAAATTTGGAGTAGCAATTAAAATCCATGGAGAAGAAATAAAAACTTTGAGGTTCGCCGATGACACTGTAATTCTGTCAGAGACAGCAATGGACTTGGAAGAGCAGTTGAACGGAATGGACAGTGTCTTGAAAGGAGGATGTACGATGAATGTCAACAAAATCAAAAATGAGGATAATGGAATGTAGTCGAATTAAGTCTGGTGATGCTGAGGGAATTAGATTAGGAAATGAGACACTTAAAGGTTTAAAGGAGTTTTGCTATTTGGAAAGTAAAATAACTGATTACGATCAAAGTAGAGAGTATATAAAATGTAGACTGGCAATGGCAAGGAAAGCATTTCTGAAGAAGGGAAATCTGTTAATATCGAGTATAGATTTATGTATCAGGAAGTCCTTTCTGAAAGTATTTGTTTGGACTGTAACCATGTATGGAAGTGAAACATTGACGATAAATAGTTTGGACAAGAAGAGAATAGAAGCTTTCGAAATGTGGTGCTACAGAAGAATGCTGAAGATTAGATGGATAGATCATATAACAAATGAGGAGGTATTGAATAGGATTCGGGAGAAGAGAAGTTTGTGGCACAACTTGACTAGAAGAAGGGGTCGGTTGGTGGGACATGTTCTGAGGCATCAAGGGATCACAAATTTAGTATTGGAGGGCAGTGTGGAGGGTAAAAATCGTAGAGGGAGACCAAGAGATGAATACACTAAGCAGATTCAGAAGAATGTGGGCTGCAGTACGTACTGGGAGATGAAGAAGTTTGCACAGGATAGAGTAGCATGGAGAGCTGCATCAAACCAGTCTCAGTACTGAACACCACAACAACAAGAATAACAAACAAACTCCACAAATATCTGATACTCATCATATTCCTCCAAAATTACTTGATCAACATCACTAACAATACAAGTCTCATCTACATCATAGTCACTTACCTCACCTACATTCATTTGCCGTAAGCCAATAGTTGCAGCTTTACCACCCCCAGTTATTTCACAGCTGTCATTCACATCTGCACCAAAAATGACACCTAGTTCAGATCCAATACTGTCTTCACCTGATTTGCATACAACAATAACACTGTTTTCTGATAAAGAGAAGAAATCATTAGTACATACAACATCAAAATTCCCACTACTATCACATTCTGGTTTGTCATTAGTGCCTATCACCATAATTAAACATAGTAGCCCAAAACTTTTGATCAAAACATACATGAGAAATCTGATATTCCTTCTGTTCAATTTCAGATACATGTGCCATATCATTAACACTGATATTATTGTCTAATTGCAAGTGTAACCTGGTGGTCCTGTGCTTGTTGTGTTTCCTCGCTCCAAAACTGTGGCCCTTCACTGAGACAAACTGCCATTTCTCATGTAGTTACTTCTATGATTGTTTATTCTATTAAAATGCCCATTGTCCCTACCTTGCTGATGTTCAAAATTTCTCTCTCTATTGACACTTTGATCCTGACAGAAGTTACCATTATCTCTGTTTCTGTAATTACTCCCACTGTGTTTTCTATCATTCCAATTATTATGATACGTACTCCTTTCTACTGCCTATCCAGCCTGTCAACATATCGTAAAAATTGTTCATGATAATTGTCTGGTCCATGTACTAAATCCCACTGCAACCTTTCTGGTAATCTCCTTTTAAATGCATCAATCAAGGTCATTTTGTCTAATCGTCTGTCAAGATGCGTTAATTTTTTAAGTTGGTTCTTACAAAAAAAAGTACCATCCCAACTTCCATAATTAAGACCATGAAAAATTCACTTTTCGTTCTTCCCTGTTCAGCTTCCGACTAAAATTTATTTAAACAACTTTTCTTAAAACTTTGATAATGTTTCCCACTGACGTAAATTTAAATTTACTGATGATACAGCTTCGCCTTCAAGAGATCTTTTAACAAATTTAATTTTTTGATTGTCATTCATGCCCGACACAAAACTATCTCTATAGTGGTGCAGAAAATCCACTGGATGTAAATTGTCTGATGGAAAACTTTTGATAGGAGTGTTAGACCACACAATACCATTGTTTGCAGATAGATTTTTGTGAATGCAATTTTCCTGAACTGTTGAAATTTTTTGATCTAAAAAAGTTACATTAGTTTGCATATTGTTTTGAACATTTAAAACTTTTTGGTTTAAACTAGCGATGTTTTGTTCCATTTTTTCCGCTACAGTCTTCTGTTCAACTTTGATTCTTCGATTGTCACACTGGTTGAACTATCAACTCATTTTCCAAAATAATAAATTTATTTTCTAAAACATCACACTATTTAGCCCCTCCGACAACCCATTTTTAGCTCTGAAACTTGATTACTAAGTTGGTCCATTTGAGCTTTTACTTTGTCTAATATACTATTTTTATCTGTCTCCATTTCATCTATTATTGCCAAAATTAATTGCAAAATATCAGTGTTTACAGTTTCTTAGCTGACTACGATTTCACTCAGCTCAGACATGGCCCGGCTCGATCCTACAGCTTTCACTTCTACCTCAATCCTACCCTCATTTCTGTTCATTTTGTTAACAAGCACATGAGTTCACAAACAAATTAACTTCACAGATAGTTTGTACTTATCTTTCCTTTTTGGTGTTCCTGGTTGTAGTTGTAAAGCCCTCTTTCATTCAATCCTGTCTGTCATTGTTGATCATCATTGTTGATATAATTTGCTTTGTTGGGCAGCCTTGGTCTTCTTTCTGTGTGTCATCAGAAATTCATTCATAGATAAATTGTAAATGCAATAAAGTAATTTCTTTTCTGCAAGAGACAAAACTTCACATTAGTCAATTGATCCCAGATGACACCACCACACGTAACCTCCCCTTCCCTCCTTTGTTGTTGTCACTACTATTGTTGCTGGTAAAGTCTTTTCAAAAATATGAGAACAGTAAGATTTACAATAAACTTTTTACTTATCTTCTTTTCTTGTAGTCACCTCCAGTTCTTCATGTCTAGGGGTCTCATTCTTGAAGCTGAAATTTTCACATTTTAGGTTCTCATGTTCCAATTGACATAAATAAATATGGTGAATGCCTATGCAGATTTTTTGATGTTTATTTACTTCACTTTTGACTATATCACATGAATTTTCACATTAACAAAGCCAAAATTACATTGTTACACAAAAACACATCCGATCACATCAGAGGCACGCTCACTACTACTTCCTCACTCTGCGGTAATAACAATATTCCAAAGTGTATACAAATTTTCTTGACAAATGAATTTCTATTAATGTGTATATGAATTTAGAAATAAACATAATAAACCGTTCTAGACTGTAAATGTTTCTAAAAATAATAAATAAATTAATTAATTAATTAACTGTACATACAGAGCTAGTGCACGTCGATTGTAACAATGAAAATAAAGTAATTCAATTCCATAGTTTATTTTGAAATATAACATACTGTGTATAAAATTATATGAAACTTTTCAGATAAACAGTTGAGACAATACTGACCTTTCCAAAATTTGAAAATTAGTTCTGGTATCGACTACTTCTGTTGAGCAAAAATAATGCTAGGGGAGGCTGTCCCTTTACAATGTCTCATTTCATTTGAGCTGTACCATAGAGTATAGTCCTTAGATCATAGTGTTGGGTCATTCCTTGTAGGCTATGATCCATCTGAACCAAAATTAGTAACAAACGTTTAAAAACATTCTGCACATCAATTCATTACTTTGTCATTTTATAGTGTCACTTAAATAAAATACAAAATGAAATGTACTTATGTCCAAGTTTGCAGGATCTTCTCTGCTGGGTGTATGGGGTACTATTCATATAACAGTATATAAAACCTAAAGATATTTTTTCAGTAAAATGCTTGTTACTATGAGTATGAATATTTTCAGGAAAAACTAGCATCATGATAATCAAAAACATGCAACAAGACATGCATATCATGAGGATTAGCTTCTACCTGTATATGAGAGTGTCATGTAAGTTTCGGGTGCCACGAAATTTGGTCTCACCAGTGTTAGCAAGCAACAATAAAGCGATTTAAATGTTTCATCGATGTTGTGGTTTGCTGCAGTTCTGTGGAGTGAATGCAGTACTATGGAGCAGTTGGCCTCCCGGAGCAACAACAGTGAACACAGTGTAATGTTCATGATGACTCTTGTCTTTCTCTTCTAGTTGGTGGCCACTGCATCACTGATGCCTTGTGCAAAGTCATTACTACAAATGACTCATTTAGTACTCTGAATGCTAGTTGGACAGTTGAGGACTGGAAAATTGTATTATGAGTCACAGTCCATAATCCTGACAAGGATGGGAGTGCGCTTTGTATGGTGACTACCTGGAAGTTGAGAATCCATTATTCACAGTGCCAGTGGAAGCTTTTACAGGTTGGAGCGAATTTCTTTCACCAGTAAAGAATCAAACTACTGGATTCCAGCATCATTATTTCATAGCATCATTGGTGCATCTGGAAATGTTACATTGTTTACCAAACAGATAAAGCACGAATCAAAATTATGATAATGCATCTAGCCACAATACTCATCCCATATAGAAACTGAGTGCAGAATACAGCACAGTCTTTTTATAATTTTGGATGACCTCCAAAGTTAATTCCTACAGAGTATTCCTGAGACACTGCAGAACAGTACACTATCTCACTCTGCATCCAAATAACATCACCACTCCACAACCACTATACATATTGTGGTTAAGGGACAAGGTGCAATCGTATTATCAAGTACCTCATTCTCTGGCAATGGCTCTAATACAGTCACCTGTTAACTGGCAGGTCAGCGCCTGTGTTCATCCAGACCAGCACTCCTGTCACTTTCAGTATCGTTTCCATGAGTTCAGTCTAAGAGACCATGTACACAGTTTAACTGGCTAACTCAATGTCTCACATGTTCCTTTCAACCTTAAAATTGAAATGGAACAATGTCCCATTCAGCTCTACCATGCATTGCTGCAGGTCAACATTAATGTGATGTGCATACTTTTACCACCCACAACACATAACCTACAGCATGGTGGGTATAAATTCACTGCATTCAGTATAATCTGTCTAGCCATGGATACCTGTGATTTAGTATCCAACAACAACTTATACAATCTTCCCATGATCTAACCAAGTAGACTAATGTCTGCCACCGATTTTGCACCCGGACATCCCACAGTCAAACTTTCTGGGAACATCGCACAGTGGTCTCACTGCCCCTGTTCCATTTAATGCAGAGGCATGAATGTTATATTGATTCTACCATCTATGCACCTGTGGACATTTTTGAACAGAGTGCCCCATTTGCTTGCACCTGTGATGTGTTTTCGTACAGAAATGTGGTCTGGGGCACCAGACCTATAACACACAATCTCTGCATTAAACCCTGCCCACTTTTCCCTTGGTCTAGTTACACAATCAATTTCAGTCAAAGCTAATGCAGTTGCCACTGACTTGTCTGTCGTTCTTGGAAATTCCATGAGCACTTTGCATCATATTTCGGATTGCAGACCTGACAAAAACACATCAAGTGCCCTTTGTTCTGTCTCCCGCAAAATGGCTTTATTGGCACAATCATCATTTGTTAATTCATACACATTAACATTGCTTTGCCTGATGCGGTCCATAAAACCTTCTATCGATTCTCCCTGTTTCTACGTTACACCATTAAGTTGTTCACTATCGAACTGTGATGTATTTCTCTTCCGGTAACAATTCACTAGTCCATTCTGAAAGTTGTCAAAGGCCTGAGATTTTTGCAATTTCTCATTGCACATCACATAAGTCATGGTATCTCCTACAAATTTTAAATGAGCTACATTTAACAGCTGTTCATCGCCCCGGCTCCCTAATTTTGAGACTATTTCCAAACTACCCATGAATACAAAATTATCCTTCCCAGGTTTACTGGAAAATGGTGTCACAAATGAAGCTATACCAGCATCAAGGATAGGCAAAGACACACCCAAAGATGACCATTCCCTTCTTTCACCCTTCAAACAATTCACTTTACTGCACAAAACTACATTGTCATCCCTAAATTTAGCTAACTGATTCACAAGATTCTGAATTGCCTCCTGGGTTGTTGTTTGCTCAGGGACAGCCATCGTGCTCAGGAGTACCACCACAATCATATAGTATAGCCAAAATAGAAAGGAAAAGACGAGCACAGCGAGACAGGTCCAAACTAAGACACTTGTTGCCAGCATTTACTTGAAAACTTGTGGCAATGACCACTACTGCTGTTGCAGCACCTTCTCTTCAGGGCTTCATTGGATGATCATTTCCTGACGGAAATACTGTTTCAAGCAACCATCCCTCAACTGTGTCTTGAGCCAAGAGGTAGGTGGGAAGGTATGTCCCATACCTATGCTAACCGGCAACTGAATAAAGCAGAAAAAACTATTCACCTATGGAAAAGGAAATTCTGGCATTAATTGGTATCACATATTTTTTGTGGGAGGCATTTTAAGATCATAGCAGATCATGCTGCACTAAAATGGCTTCTATAACTGGTGTCACGAACAATGGTGGTCAAGTTTATGCTTGTTTTGTGCACCTATGTCACATATTCTCAGACAGTCAATGAGCATTCAGTAGTGTTTTGAGCACTCTACTTTGAATGTCATAGCTAACATGAGCATTAAACGTAATTGTAGCGAGTTGTTTAGTGAATTTTGATTCCATTTGTTGCAAATTGTCATCGCTGATTGTGGGGGTAAGTGATTCATTCTACATAAGCAAGTGAGAGACACTTTCTTCTAGCAGAAAAAACACACATGCACGTACCACAACTGTCGCTTACAATCATAAACAATGCAATCCCGTGCATGACTCGACATGAGCAAACTGCCTTCGTTCGTGAATTGGACTATAGTATTAAAGAATCCAACCAACAGGCTAACCTGCTGGGCCTTAAGGCTTAGCGAATTTGATTTTGAGGTAGTGCATCGTCGAGGGAAGTCCCATGGTAACACTGATGGATTAAGCCCAAAGAACATGCTGTAGAATGCACCAAAACAAATGCAGTTCAGCCTTAATGACAGAGTACTTTACATGCAAATAAGATGTGGATGCCATATTACTGTGCCAGCCTGCTTACAGGATGAAGTGTTGAAGTAAGCCTATGATTCCAGCTGGGCACAGAGGATGAGAAGCCGCAGACTGCTGCAGTGCAGAAAATTTCTGGTGGCTATGGAGGAAACAATATGTTGAGCACTGCTTTACGAACTACATCTCTTGCACTCAAAGAGCCAAGATGAGTCATCAGCGAATATCACTGCAAAGACTGCTTGAGGCAGAGAAACCTTTGCAATTAGCCCAATGTCCTTGACTCTTCTGCATAAACACCAGCGAGAGTGGTATGTACTAATGCACTAACAATAATTGATCATTTTTTTGCGTTACTTGGCCATGTACACAGTACCAAACCAACCAGGAGACACAGTGACTCATGCTTTCGTTAAGCATTGGCTATTGAAATTCGACACACCAGAAGCAATAATAATAGACCCTCTGTCATGGTTCATGTCAATGTTTCATGTCTGAATTGTCTAAGCAGCTATGTTGGCTATAGCTTGTTATGAAGTTACGAACTAGCACCCTTTGTCTACAAGTGAATGGTAGGACAGAGAGATTGCATATGACACTGAGCAAAATGCTAAGTTATTATGTGAACAGTAGCCATGACAACTGGGGCACCCTATTATAATATGTCATTAATGCTCATAATTCAAAAACCCATGAAAAAAAAGGGTCTTTCACCCCACAAGGTTGTTTTTGCTAGAAAAGTGCGCTCACCTTTTGAATTACATCAACCTTCACCACGAGAGGATGTATCCTCTGCTCAGGACTTAACTAAAAGCTAACACGGATATGATGTCAGGTGAAAAAAATTAACGCAAAGGCTTTAGGAAGACAGAAAAACATAAAGCAAAATTATCCAAGTGTCATATCTGTCAGTAGGTTACATTATCTATTCCTCATGTTCCAAAGGAGAGCACAAGGAAGTTTATTCTGTGGTACCAAGGACCATATCAGATAGTCGATATGACATCCCTAGTTAATGTTAAACTACAACATCCCACCGGAACCATGGTTGTCCATATGAGTATAATCCACCCATTTCTAGGTGAACCAGAAGCAATCCTTCCAAAGGGGGAAGGGAATTGGGTAATGAAAGCATAAGAAAGAAAAGTGGAAATAAGACTGTGATGCGGGACAGTACCTGAGATTGTTCCAACATATCCACACATTAAGACCACAAGGTGGTCTCATGAGTTGAATGTTTGTAATTACTTATCAGTTATCAGAGTTACTACAAGTTGCCCTAAGTGAAAGTCCCTGATATTTCCCTGCGTTCCAGACAAGTATAGCATTTGTTCCTAACAAATTTTGAGATCTCAAGGGTAAGATTGTCTCCCTTACAGGATTTACAATCTGAAGGGTTAGTAAACAGGCCAGTTTTGTAAATTAAAGCCATTTTTAGGTGAAGAATTTCTGTTTTTACTGATGAGTTAACTCTAACTTCAAATTAACAGCAATCTCATAATTGCTGACACTAAATTAGAAAAAAATTGAGACAAAAACATTTTATTCAAGAACTTTTCTTCTGTTAGCTTACTTTTGTATTTGCTTTACCAATTTCTAAATACGCAGATGGTGAACATTACATTGTAAAACATTCAGGTAAAACATCAGTCCTCTTCAAATACAGAACAAATATTGACACACATCTGTATGTCAATGATGTATCCTTAAAAATTCAAAATAAATCAAACCAGAGAAGTAAAGTGTGTACAGAAAATTTTACTTAGCTAAAACTGTTTTTCATCTAATAGCTATGACAGTGGCATATTATGAAATCATAATTTAACAGAAACTTTTATGGTAGAACCCAATATTTAATTACAAGCCAAAATTTCATACATCATGTCAAATACTTTGATTTTAATGTGTTTTTATCAAGGCCATGTGATAGCTTCCATCAGTGCTTTTAAGGATAAAATATATTTTCCATGGAATCAAACCTTTTAAAGATACATGATGACATCAAATCATCATACAAATTGTTTGAATCACATACAATAATTTAATATGAACAGAAAAATTTTCATCAAATTAAAATTGATGAACAAATCTAAAGCCTGTCAAAACTGCTCTTATATCTAAAACACTCACAATCTTATGATTAAATGATCACTAAACAGAAGTTTTGCCTTTTCATTGGGGGTTACAATATGTGAAAATTCCATAATTTTCAACAAACTGGATGACACTTTTAGCCTTTTCATGTAAAAAAACAAGTTTTAAGCTGTGAGAAAATACACTACATGTATAAAACGAGCAATCAAAGGATTCAGGCATTATGTTCAGTATTAAATGATAGTGTGGGTATTTTTACATAGCTGCAGTCCCAATAATTACCAGCAGTCCCAATAATTACTATCTGGGAATGGAACAACTATATGCAAGTGCTAAAGTAATATAAAAAGACCAACATCCTTTGTAAACAAGGGTTATCACATATTTTATTAGGTGCAGGCATAGGAAATTAAAAATTTGAACTTGAGCTAACTTTCAGCAAGTACTGAATGTTTACCTGCCCAACATCTGAAAAGTTGTTAAGGACAAAAACAAGAATTTTTAACAACTGTTCAAATCGTAACTATAGTACACGTCCTTGTAACACATTGCTGTAAATGACTATTCAGCTGTGCATTAACAATATTGATTTACTGCTGTCATATTTTTAAGTCTTGTCTCAAACCATCCCAAACCATATAAGTCAAATGATGGGGTGAGGATAAATATTGCAGCAGAGATGACATCAAAAACTATTCTTTCCTTCCGCAGAGGATTATCAGTTGTCACGCACCCTCCTGACAAATTAATTGTGTGTGTTGGGTTAGGATGCAAACCTACACTCTTACACAGAAATGCAATTGGATTTGGAAAGTTAAGATAGATACTGACAGACTGAAGCATGATATGGATAGAAAGGCATGCCTGAAAAGGCTGCGAAGTAAGAGGTTCATCCACAAAATGGTTGTGAGGCTTCTTCACAACAGATGTAAATGGAGTAACAAATGTTTTAAGATACATGTCTTGGAATATTTTTTGGTATCTGTTTGTGTCATACATGTTGTACCTAATTTCTTTATGAATTTTCTTTTCCTTGTGTGCAAATTATATCTGGCACATAAGTTACCTGGTGATTACTTCCCTAAATTAGCATGGATTGTTATGGGCTGTCTGTTACGGTCAAGATTCTGGCACTAAATATTACAAGGGGTTTGGAAAAAATTGACTCAAACCAGAGTGTATAAAATAAGTATTCATATTCTGACAAGCCTGGCAAATTGAACATCAAAATGTAGACAGTTGTCTTTTCAGTCACCTTTTTTGTTAGGTTTCATGCTTTGGTAACACCATCATACCATATAGTCTCTATGAACTTTGCACGCAAGTTAATGCATCGGACCAGACAAACGTAAAAGAAATATGTTGTATATTATAACATTAAAGTTTAAAAAAATAAGAACAACACTGGAATATGGTTGGTGACTATTCTCTGCCAAATAATAATACTCTGTACTTTCTGATGTGAGCAAAAATAACATCAACTTCTTTTGTAACGAATTGTTTTTAGATGGAGAATACAAGCCAAATGGTGTGTGTGTTTCATTAAGACCACTGATGTTATTTTATTTCAGTAAAACAAAACACATTTGGTGGCAAAAATATGGATTTTCTTGGAGTTGCAAGACAGTTTTAAAACAACCTTCACTGACTTCAACAATAGCCTCAGAAAAAGTAAGCCTCTTGAAAGAAGTGTATAAGGCAGAGTAGAGTTGTGTAAACCAACACTGTAGGTGACCACCGATACAATATTGGTTTACTATGTTCATTATTGTCAGTTATTACCACCTGTGCTATGTCTTTTATTTTACAGGTACTGTGTGATTTTTCTTTTGAGAAATATGAGTACATAGCATACAAAAGTGCCAGCGACTGCTCCAATTTTCTTCGTCTTGTCATCTGTACTTTCTAATATACAAACTACTTTCAAAGTGCCAAAATGTACAAGAATAAATAAAATGCAAAATTCCTATAAAAACACCGCACTGTACAACATATTTGCGGTGAGACAGTCATAATTCCTGGAATCTGTCGCTCATGACCTCTGGCCTGCTGAGGAGCACAGCAATCCTGTGTCCATGTATATACCATGCACATCCGCTGTATTACACCACACATAAAGAGATCTAGTCTGCAGGCAGTTCAATGAGACTAGATCCAATGGGCAGGGCTTACATGTTAGCGAGAAATGACAGTCTTCTGATCAGCAGGCCCAATCCATTAGAGAGACCCACAGAAATGGCCTGCGACTTTGGCCCATCACAGAAATCCACTCATATGACCAGCTATTCATGAGTCACAGCCAGCATGTTGTAGAAATGAGACCACAGTGATCAATTCATGTAACAGGTAACTTGTGCGAATACTCTGAGAATCAAGAATAATGAGGATAAGCAGCAACTCCCCATGAATGTGATCACAGAGCTGCTGACGGACTTGTAGAAAAGACAATCATACTCTCACAACTAAATTTTCGGCCATAGTCTTTGTCAAAAAACGAGTGCACTCGCACATCCACACAATCACTCAGACACAGCTCATGCACATATTACCGCCATCTCTGGCCAGTGTGTCTACAGTCTCTGAGAATTAGATCCAAAGAAACCACTGCTCATGCTTTCCTGCCTCTTGTTGGTAGCTGCTAGGCTAGTGGCATGAAGCGGCAGCAGCACTGACTGCAAGTTAAGAGGAGTTGTAGGGAGTGGAAAAGCAGTAGAAATGAAGGAGCAAGCAGTGCTCATACTCAGCTGCTCCCAGCCAGTGACAATGCATGACATCTCAGTAAACAAACCATTTCATCTACTGAGACAAAAAACGAGATTTTTCCAGTTTGTTTTGTTTTTTAATTCCCTGAACTTGTGGCATCCCTGGTCATGGTTATATGTATGTTGCGTTATTTCTATGAGAAAGGTTTATGGGGAACATCTATGTATAGATAGTAGGATATAGAACTACAACTAAGACATTAGCATGTCTCATTTAAATCATTTGTTTTGTTTTGTTTTAAATGTAGTTTGTATAGAAGTAGATAGGCAGACAGGAAGTAAGTTGGTAGTAAGTAGAGACGAGAACAGATGTATGTGACACACTTTAGCTTGTAACTTTTAGATGGAATATTCTTTATAATGAATGTCTTCTAGATCAGTTCCATCACTTAAGATGATGAGAAATTTGAGAAAGGACTACTCTCCACTGTGGAGTCATTGCAATGCTGAGCCAGACAAGTCACTGTTCATCCCTCAAAGCGAAAACACATCATACTGGTATTAGGGGACTATACTCTGTTTCAATCGAAGTGAAACGGAATTTTCCCAGAAGATAGGGTCTGTCACTCATCACCCCATCTATGACACTGCCTCTGCCAGACAGCGAACCAATGTCTGCAGCGTGAGTGTCCATTCTAGGTACAGGGACGCCACCTCGCTGCCACACTGCAGCCATCCGCCAGCATGCTGTGGTAGCCAGGCCACAGCTACCACGCACAGGAAAAACGTCAGAACAGCCATACTGGTGTGCTGGGCACCAATAATCACCTCCTGTCATCTGCAATCTCTTTGTTTCAGATGTGCTGAACCATGTCTGTTAGTTTTCATCAATAAAGTGTTCTGTCAACTGATTGACCACCACCTCCACCCACACCATTGTCTACCTTCACCCTGAACCACACGCCCACTCCTACTGTGCAGTAAATGCCTGTTGTATGCTGGAGACTTCCAAGCATTTTTGTGACACTCTCCCTCTGACTACACCAACCTGTGATGAAAGATGCTGCTCTTGCCTGCATTTCACAGTTTATTTAATTAATCCAACTTGGTAATAGGTCTTATCAGGAAAATAACCATAATATGGTGAAAAGAACCTACAAAATGTAGTAACTTTGTAATTCTTTTGTCAGTGGTTCATTCCCCTCTGAACAGTTATTCTGCATAATTCTTAGAGGCAGTGATATGTGTAAACTATGCATTATACAGGATTTCTATGGTAACAAACTTCTGACTATTAAGATAGTATTTAAGATGACCTTAGTTTACAACACACTGAGTGATAATTGCTCCTCATATATTGTAGCAAACCAGTTATTTAACTTGTAAAAAGCTTTTGCATGCAAAACATGTCCATGAAAATAGAATTTATATTTCATTTTAACTCCCCTCCTGCTCCCAAGCTGGTATTAAATAACTATCTCTTATGTGCACCTTCTCTCTAAATCCTCTTCTTGTTGACTTCCATTAAGCCATTTTTCACATCCATACGTTTCTTTCAATTTGCAACTCAAATGCCGTAGAATGATTCCGTTCTTAGTACATGGCTTGTAGTAAATCATGAAAAAAAGGATACACAATTACAAATTTTTGTGAACAATGATTGGTACTTTAGCAGCCAGCAGAAAAGAAAAATGGGAAATTTGAAGGAAGTTAGAAAATGTCCAGAATGAACAGAAAGGTAGGGAACTCAATTTCATCCACTTTCACAGTAGTTTCTCAGATCTAACTGATCACTATGATATCTCTAACTTGTTTATAATGACATTATTCAAATTATATTTGTTTTATGTGCAGACTGTATAATATTTTCAAAGTTTACATTAAATATGAAATTTTGGTATCTGAGAACTAAACTGATGTCAGAGAGATAGCTGTGTGAGAACTTTGTTGTTAAAATTTTTTGCTAAGTTTATGTCAATACTATTACTGCAATCTTAACTTTATATTATTTCTGTAACTTACCAAGTTTCCTTTCTGTGTGAAAATAATTGTCCAAAGACACCTGCTGGCTTAAGGCAACCCTATGAGTGACTGCTGCTGATGGAAAAGGGGTGACATGTAAAAATAAAAATACAAGGAAGACATAAAACAAACATGAATTATTTTCCTGTAGGTAGAGTGGAGGTAATAAATGTTCTCCTACTAGGTGTGTTTACCACACACAGTTCTGAATCAACTGAACAACCACTATAGATAGTGAAGTGTCCGGCTGAAGTACTTGTTTTTGTAAATGCTACTTCTACTTCTGGAAGTCTTTGCAACTGCAGACATTACACAACAAAACACTAACACAAGTCATCTATTTCCTGTTAGCAAAATCAGTAGTTCAAGCCGTATGGATACAACATAAAAATGAACCAACAACTGACACAGAGAGCGGCTGCCTTGTCACAACCTCAAGATCACATACAATTTGGTGATCTGGGACAGTATTCATAATGTGGAAAATAACAGCCTGCTACACACTGCAATTTTTTGAAAGAAACTGCCAAATACCTACAATAATTCATTTTTCTAACCATACATTTTCAACTTTTTTATTATTCTTCCTGATTTTAAGAAATGCAGAAAAGCCACAAGTGTATGATGGAAAAAAGGGGGGAAAAGACAACAAAAACAATCTCCAAAGATGCCAACTGAGCTAAGTTTGTGTTTCTCGAAACTAGCACAGCATACAAATAGCTCTCTAAAGGTTAAATATCAAACATTAATACAGAGCACAGCGGATGTTTCACAATAAACTTGAATTCGTAAATTACTCTAATAGATAATATTCTGAAAAAGGTGCTACCTTCCAGCCTCTAAACTCGATCCACTGGCTATTGATGGAGACTGCTATATGTAACAGTTTAAATGCGACACCCTTTGTTGTTCTTACATAAAACAGTTCCACAATGATGAATATTTCATTGCACCATTAGGTAAAATAATTTATGCAGTTCAGATATTGAACTAATAAAAATAAAATTGATTACCAGCATACATAACACCACATTCGTACCAAATAAAATGACAAAATACTAAAAATGTTTATGACAAAAATGAAACCAATATACACAACCGAACTAGGAAAGTCAATACAGTTCTGTAGAATGATTCAGGTATGGTCTTTATTGAAATAGTCTTTCTATGAAGCACATCAAAGAATATGAGTAAAGCCAGAAACTTTTCATCAGATGTGTTCAATCACTGATATCCAGTGGGTGTACCATAAATAGATCCACTGAATTGGAATTTAACTTCCTCATTTGCCAAACACCCACCCCCCAAGAACCATGGACCTTACCATTGGTGGGGAGGCTTGCGTGCCTCAGCGATACAGTTAGCCGTACCGTAGGTGCAACCACAACGAAGGGGTATCTGTTGAGAGGCCAGAAAAACGTGTGGTTCCTGAAGAGGGGCAGCAGCCTTTTCAGTAGTTGCAGGGGCAACAGTCTGGATGATTGATTGATCTGGCCTTGTAACACTAACCAAAACGGCCTTGCTGTGCTAGTACTGAGAACGACTGAAAGCAAGTGGAAACTACAGGCGTAATTATTCCCGAGGGCATGCAGCTTTACTGTATGGTTAAATGATGATGGTGTCGTCTTGGGTAAAATATTCCAGAGGTAAAATAGTCCCCCATTCGGATCTCTGGACGGGGACTACTCAGGAGGACGTCGTTATCAGGAGAAAGAAAACTGGCATTCTACGGATCGGAGCATGGAATGTCAGATCCCTTAATCGAGTAGGGAAGTTAAAATAATTTAAGAATGGAAATGGATAGATTAAACTTAGATATAGTAGGAGTTAGTGAAGTTCTCTGGCAGGAGGAACAAGACTTCTGGTCAGGCGAATACAGGGTTATAAATACAAAATCAAATAGGGGTAATGCAGGAGTCAGTTTAATAATGAATTAAAAAAAAAAAAAATAGGAGTGCGGGTATAGTGAACACATTATTGTGGCAAAGATAGACACGAAGCCTACGCCTACTACTGTAGTACAAGTTTATATGCCAACTAGCTCTGCAGATGACGAAGAAATTGAAGAAATGTATGATGAAATAAAAGAAATTATTCAGATAGTGAAGGGAGACGAAAATTTAATAGTAATGGGTAACTGGAATTCAATAGTAGGAAAAGGAAGAGAAGGAAACGTAGTAGGTGAATATGGATTGGGGGTAAGAAATGAAAGAGGAAGCCACCTGGTGGAATTTTGCACAGAGGACAACTTAATCATAGGTAACACTTGGTTAAAGAATCATAAAAAAAGGTTGTATACATGGAAAAAGCCTGGAGATACTGACTGGTTTCAGATGGATTATATAATGGTAAGACAGAGATTCAGGAACCAGGTTTTAAATTGTAAGACATTTCCAGGGACAGATGTGGACTCTCACCCCAATCTATTGGTTATGAACTGTAGATTAAAACTGAAGAAACTGCAGAAAGGTGGGAATTTAAGGAGATGGGACCTGGATAAACTGAAAGGACCAGAGGTTGTACAGAGTTTCAGGGAGAGCATAAGGGAACAATTGACAGGTGGGGGAAAGAAACACAGTAGAAGAAGACTGGGTAGCTTTGAGACATGAAGTAGTAAAGGCAGCAGATGATCAAGTAGGTAAAAAAAACGAGGGCTAGTAGAAATCCTTGGGTAACAGAAGAATTATTGAATGTAATTGATGAAAGGAGAAAATATAAAAATGTCATAAATGAAGCAGGCAAAAAGGAATACCAACGTGTCAAAAGTGAGAGCGACAGGAAGTGCAAAATGGCTAAGCAGGGATGGCTAGA
Organism: Schistocerca gregaria; assembly: GCF_023897955.1. Classification (NCBI taxonomy): domain Eukaryota; kingdom Metazoa; phylum Arthropoda; class Insecta; order Orthoptera; family Acrididae; genus Schistocerca; species Schistocerca gregaria. Next base: position 119,884,487 of record NC_064927.1, on the reverse strand, counting down.
GTACAAATGTAAGGATGTAGAGACTTATCTCACTATGCGTAAGATAGATACTGCCTACAGGAAAATTAAAGAGGCCTTTGGAAAAAAAAGAGAACGACTTGTATGAATATTAAGAGCTCCAATGGAAACCCAGTTCTAAGCAAAGAAGGGAAAGCAGAAAGATGGAAGGAGTACATAGAGGGTCTATACAAGGGCAATGTACTTGAGGACAATATTATGGAAATGGAAGGGAATGTAGATGAAGATGAAATGGGATATATGATACTGTGTGAAGAGTTTGACAGAGCACTGAAAGACCTGAGACGAAACAAGGCCTCGGGAGTAGACAACATTCCATTAGAACTACTGAGGGCCTTGGGAGAGCCAGTCCTGACAAAACTCTACCAGCTGGTGGGCAAGATGTATGAGACAAGCGAAATACCCTCAGACTTCAAGAAGAATATAATAACTCCAATCCCAAAGAAAGCAGGTGCTGACAGATGTGAAAATTATTGAACAGTGTTTAAATGATTAATGCAAAATCTCATATAAAGATGTGAAACAAATACTAACAAAGAGATAGAGGGGCTGGCCAGTACTTACCTCAGCTCAGTACAGCCAATAGATACACAAAAAACAGAACCGAAAATTTACGTTCCTAGCTTTCGGAACAAATGTTCCTTCATCAGGGAGGAGGAGGGGAAAGAAAGGGAAGAAGGGAAAGTAAATTCAGTTACTCACAACCCAGGTTATGAAGCAACAGGGAAAGGAAAACAGGGAGGGTAGCAAGGATGGAGTCATGGTTGTCAGAGGGAAGCCAAAGATATTCTACTGTAAGTACTGTGCCAGCTTCAAACCAAAGAGGATGCATACAGAAGTAAAGAGGTATATAGTATGAACACAACTATGTAGGATGAAAAGATGCGTGAATGGCTAAAGAGGAAAGGTAAAGAGGAGAAGACTGAAGAGTAAATGGGAGTGAGGTTGTTTAACATAGGTTCAGTCCAGGGGGATGGCGGGATGAAAGGATGTGTTGGAGTCCTAGGTCCCTAGAGTTATGCTGGAGGGCATGCTCCGCTACTGGGTATTGGACATCTCCTTGGCGGACAGTTCGTCTGTGTCCGTTCTTGCGCTCAGCGAGTTTAGTTGTTGTCAAACCGATGTAAAAGGCTGTGCAGTGCAGGCATGTCAGTTGATAAATAACATGTGTAGTTTCACACGTGGCCCTGCCTTGAATTGTGTGTTTTACCAGTAGCGGGGGTGTAGTAGGTGGTTGTGGGGGGATGCATGGGGCAGGTTTTGCAGTGAGGTCGGTTACAGGGGTAGGAACCGCTGGGTAGAGAAGGTAGTCTGGGAATATTGTAGGGTTTAACAAGGATGTTACGGAGGTTAGGGGTATTTAATAGGTCACAGCTGCAAAATACTAACGCGAATTCTTTACAGACGAATGGAAAACTGGTAGATGCCGACCTCGGGGAAGATCAGTTTGGATTCTGTAGGAATGTTGGAAAGCGTGAGGCTATACTGACCCTACAACTTATCTTAGAAAATAGATTAAAGAAAGGCAAACCTACATTTCTAGCATTTATACACTTAGAAAAAGCTTTTGCCAATGTTGACTGGAATACTCTCTTTCAAATTCTAAAGGTGGCAGGGGTAAAATACAGGGAGCGAAAGGCTATTTACAATTTGTACAGAAACCAGATGGCAGTCATAAGAGTCGAGGGGCATGAAAGGGAAGCAGTGGTTGGGAAAGGAGTGAGACAGGGTTGTAGCCTCTCCCCGATGTTATTCAATCTGTATATTGAGCAAGCAGTAAAGGAAACAAAAGAAAAATTTGGAGTAGGTATTAAAATTCATGGAGAAGTAGTAAAAACTTTGAGGTTCGCCGATGACATTGTAATTCTGTCAGAGACAGCAAAGGACTTGGAAGAGCAGTTGAACGGAATGGATAGTGTCTTGAAAGGAGGATATAAGATGAACATCAACAAAAGCAAAACGAGGATAATGGAATGTAGTCAAATTAAATCGGGTGATGTTGAGGGAATTAAATTAGGAAATGAGACACTTAAAGTAGTAAAGAAGTTTTGCTATTTAGGAAGTCAAATAACTGATGATGATCGAAGTAGAGAGGATATAAAATTTAGGCTGGCAATGGCAATGAAAGCGATTCTGAAGAAGAGAAATTTGTTAACATCGAATATAGATTTATGTATCAGAAAGTCCTTTCTGAAAGTATTTGTTTGGAGTGTAGCCATGTATGGAAGTGAAACATGGACGATACCTAGTTTGGACAAGAAGAGAATAGAAGCTTTTGAAATGTGGTGCTACAGAAGAATTGGGGAGAAGAGAAGTTTGTGGCACAACTTGACTAGAAGAAGGGATCGGTTGGTAGGGCATGTGTTGAGGCATCAAGGGATCACAAATTTAGCATTGGAGGGCAGCGTGGAGGGTAAAAATCGTAGAGGGAGACCAAGAGATGAATACACTAAGCGGATTCAGAAGGATGTAGGTTGCAGTAGGTACTGGGAGATGAAGAAGCTTGCACAGGATAGAGTAGCATGGAGAGCTGCATCAAACCAGTCTCAGAACTGAAGACAACAACAACAACATCCTTCATTAAGATAATAGCTATCGTAACCATGATCTTGTAAGTGCCCTTTTGTGAAGTGTAAAATACTGCCCTGATGAAGCTGTTAGAAACAATTCAATGTAGTTTAATGTACAAGACTGAACTGGTACATACAGACGGAAAAAGACCTGAGAGAATTAGGGTCTCCAAATCTACATGACAGAAATGAAATCAGAAAAATACGGGGTTTTGAGGAAGAAGAGAGAAAAACTAACTGATAAAGTGGTCTGCGCAACAAAAACTAGCCCGTTCGTTGTGTATGAAGGAATACTGAATGAAAAGGAGGGCCAAAAAATGTTGATAATGCATGGTCCTAAGTGATCCATCCATGAAGAAGAAGAAGAAGAAGAATAATTTCATGTGTTTGCTACGGCATACTGCATACTTCTCTGCCAAATTTCTGTGGATCAAACGAAAGTTTCAAGGCACATATAAATTTCTTGATAGTACTGCTAACCTCCATAGGACCTATTTTTTAACCTATCAACTTGGCAAAAGAGTCATCATTGTCATAAAAACAGATTGCCTTACGCAAATTCAAATCCTGAAGACTGCACTGTATCATATCATCTTAATGTTTCATGTACATTCCTGCAAAATTTGTGCTGTGTATGTTTTTCATCATTGTTGGAGATGCTCTCAATTAGGTATTATAATAGAAAAAACATTTATCATGAATTATCAGTTATTTATTACAATATTTTTATCATACAAAAATAATATAAAATTTTCACAGACTTAAAACAGCTGTATTAGTATTTACATATCTTTCAATTTATGTCATCATCAGCTGGCAGATTGCTAGAGTGACAAAAACATAACATTAGTACACTGTTTGATGACATTAAACAGAGTAGGCTTGAGTCTGTATATTCATACGCATACACACACACAATAAGAAATAAATGTGTCAGAAACTAAATATAAGTCATCTAAAAATCACTGATTTACTATTCAGTAAAATATTTATTTCGCTTATGAACAAAATGCATTTCTTCAGGATAATTTAGTTACTCAACAAACAATTAAAGAGTTTTAGTTAAGTAATCTGAAATAATGTCTATGGTTTTGCTACAAATATGTTTCTTTTTTTCCACAAATGTCATAGTACATCAATGTAGATAGACCATTGAAAATTTTAACATATTTTCTGTCAAAAGTTAAGGTATGAAAAATGTGTATTTATGTCTCATCCTATATTTCCATTGGTAACACAAAACAATGAAACAATTAAACAAGATGACAAGTACAATATGTTGATTTTGTAATTTGTACTATACATATTTCTTAGAAATACAAGCAAGTTCTCTACTCAAGTACAAAGGGTCCATCTTACTTCTATAGTTACACGACAAGTTGTAAAAGAACATGAACAGCAATGTAACACTAGTTGCTTATGCTCATTTAGAATCTTAAACCAAATAGTCATCATTTATACATATGTACGAAATTTGTTAAAAATAATATCCCAAATATTTATATTGCTATAGCACTTTAAAATGTCTACTTTTCCTTTAAATATTGGGTGATGTACTTTACAATAGCAAATGACATTGTTACATTTCAACACTAGTATGGATTTCTTAATGGTTGTAGTTTATCTTACAAACAAGCAAAGAGTCTTACAAACAAGCAAAGAGCGATGGTAACGGCCCATTTTAATACAGTGAAAACTCCAAGCTTTTGGTTACTTCAAAATATAATTTCTCAAGTGAACCAAAACAAACTGGCTGCCTGAACAGCAAGTGATCATGCTTGTGCCACGTAACTATAATCTATTGTCCAGTTTAATTCAAAACTACTACTTAATACTTCACATTTACCATTCACGAGGGTAGTCACAGGAACCGGAAAGATCCAATAGCTTCCACTGACCAATGGCATTCTGCAATGACACCACAAAGTGTAATCACAGCAGAAAGCCATGTTCATCTCGTCAGGTGGGCGTTTTCATCTTGCTGAGTCGTAAAATGAAGTCAAGTAGATGCATTTGCACTTTCACTTCAAGTGGATTGTTTGTAACATAAAAACCTGGAACTCCAGCCTTCTCCAGAACCACTTGTTGGTCTGAGACCTAAAATTCAACATAAATGAGGAAGCATTCAACAATGGAAAATAACAATATTATGAAAAGGATAGTTGCTACCCACCATATAAGGGAGATGCCGAGTCCAGAAAATGAGGTTTCTGCCAACAAGACCTTTGTCGTAAATAGAAAACACACCTACAAACACATACACACACACACACACACACACACACACACACACACACACACACAACTCACAGTCTCTAGCTGCTGAGGCCAGACTGTGAGCAGCACCCTGTCTGAATCCTTCCCACCAACACAAGCTTTTATGAGTTGTGCATGTGAGAACTCTTCCTTCAATATATCCTACATTCTCTTAACTCTCGTGGCCTCAACCTTCATTAGTTTTTGTCCTTACCCTCTAGCCCCTTACCTGTTGCCATTTCAGCACTACATAGTTCTCTACAGCACCAATGCACTCAGTCTTTTGCCTCTCCCCTTTTCCGCTAAAGCTCTCCGGGCCTCCATCTAACCTCCTGACTGCACCTAGCTGTCCAAAACACTCTCCACCTCGTCCTTGTATGCTCCTGCTAAGTAGCACCTTACTGTCCTCCAGCTCTATCCTGCTATCCCCACCCTCCGTGTTCCAGCCTCCTCCTAACCCCCAGCACACAGTTGCCTCTCCCATCATGCGCTGATGCTCACAGTGTGGCCTCAGCAGCCAGTGACTGCAGTCGTGTGCGTGCAGGCGGGCTGGCACGTTTTCTATCTTCGATGAAGGCCTTGTTACCCGATAGCTCATTTTCTGAGTCTTTTTGTTGTGCCTATCTTGCCTCAGCATCCCTACTACATGGTGAGTAGCAACTACTCTTTTCATAATATTGTAACAACATTAAGTTAAATATTCTATAACTACAATTATATAATCTCCATATAGATTCTCATACAGATCCCCATTACCATTTATTTATTTATCTCTATTTCCTCTGCACCATAAACTTGAAAAATAGTAAGGCTCTATTGTTTTATTTATTTATTTATTTCTTCCTTCCTTCTCTGTCTGCCACTGTTTAATGGGCGGCAGATAAAACTTAATGCCGGTATGGTTAATTTTATTTTTTGTTTAGTTAACAAATAAACTTGGATGGAAAATCATCCTATGTTATAATCTCATAATTTTTATGGAATATTTTATCACTACTCGAGAAATAACATAGTAACAACTGAAATACGCAATACTGATGTTACACAATAATACATATTTCACAGTTTCTTGTGAGCCACTTTTTCGCTTTCAAAACCACCCTCAAACAACTTGAGAATAAACAGGTAGTCAATACATTGTCAGTGAGTGTTTATAGCTGTACAGAGATTGTTTTTCTATGCGAAAATCACAAGTATAATGAAATACACATAGAAGCTATGAACAAATTAACAAGTGAGTACTACTATGTTATATGGGCAAAATGATTAGTGAATATGATGAATAGACAAACAAGGGGGCAGAGGGTAGAGAGAAGTCAATGAAATGTCGGTGGGGAAATTACACTAGTTACATCAACCATATTACCTAATGGCGAGAAAAGACTGCTGCTACTTTAGCTCAAGGGTAAATAACTGGATGACATGTGATCATTAAGGATTCAGACAGTATTTTGTGATTGGTGTTTACCGATAGCCATAATTTCAAGTAACATTACTTTTCTGGTTTTATTTGCCATGAAAATGACAATCCCTCACAACATGTACAGCAAAGGTGTACTCTTTCTTTTTCATTCTCCAACTACTGTAACTAGTAGTTATAGCCTAACCAGACCAATCTGCATATAACGTGCCATACAAATTTCAGGAAAATCTACGAATTCCACTCGGTTCTAAACATGGAATCTTGTCCTGGCTTTTGAAGTGACTGTGGACAACAGTGTTCCTAACACAGAATGATAGTGTATATTGCCTAGATTTTAGTTTCTGGAAGGTACCTATGAAGTACTACCTACATGTAACATGGGGATCCATTTGTTGTCAGTGTTATTTAGCAGAACCAGGTGCTGTTTGGCAAGAAGCACTGATAATATACCGTAGACGAGTTTGTACAAGTTACTCGTGGCTGCCAATTTTGACTATTTGCAAATGTACTGCCTGTATTATGTGTCAATACTTATGAAGGAGATGATCGTCTGATAACAGACATTGTGTCTGAAACTAATCCCTGCAAATAAAGGGTTTTTCTCATTGCTACTGTTGCAGAATTACAAATAACAATTTTAATAAAAGTAAATTGCTAACCTATTTTTCCTGTACCATGCTGGAGGATCATCAGTATTCATTTAACTTCAATGGTTCCGTGTAACGGGGTGATTTCGGACAGTTTTGTCGTTATTTTGATTGTAACTTTCATATATATTGTTAGATTAAATTGCTTGTTATGGAAGTGGTAGGGTATATGTGTAAAGAATAAAATATCCCAGCACCAGAAAGTGTATGTGTAGGTATATTTATCTGAGGCAGTTAAATATAATGTCCAAAGTCACCCCATGGAATGAGGTGATTTCGGACACGTCTGTTGTTTAAATCTCTGTCTGAAGTTACAGTATATAGAGGGCAAATTCGGACAGTTACTGCCCCCCTTTTTTTTTTTTAATTTATTTATTATTATTCTACATCGATTTTAACAGGAGAGCTAAAACCGCTTATGTCTACCCGCCACTGCCTGCACCGAAACTAGGTTTATTGTGCTGTAATTCTACATGCCTTTTATTTGATTTTGGTGATATTTTACACATTTTAAGGTAGCCTTTTGTTACGAATAAGTGATATGGAATGATATAATGAATTTTATATATTACAGATAAGTTTTTATTTTGCAAGAATTTAAATAAAAATTTTTACTGTTCTTGACTGAAATATTAGAAACAGACAAAAACAAACAAAGTAATTTAACTAAAACGTCAAAATAATTTTTCTCACTCATCATTTTAAATTAAGTTGCAAACACTTTAAATAAATGATTGTCTTCGAGTCTAAAGCACATCTTCTCGAAAAATGAACTTTCGTCTATTCTCAACTCTTGTGGGAAGTATTCTTGAAATTTGCAATTTTTGTATTGTATAGTGTCTTCATCAGGGACATTAGGAAACACAAATATATTTTTATTGTTCTCGTGTGGGTACAAGAATTTCACACTTACTTCCATAGCACCAACATTTGTGGTCTCTCCAACATACTGCCTTGTTTGCTCCTTATTTCCATGTTTATATTTGTACTCTGCAACAAGAAAAACCTCTTCTTTCAGCAGTGAAACTTCACTAGATGATGTGTCGTTTTCACTTTTACTGCTGCTAGAAGCACTGTCACTTGTTTCAGGACTGTTTTCGTTTCCTTGAAAATCTCGGCCAGTGACTGATTTTCCAAGTTGAACGTCTAGTTTGTGGTGGCAACGGGAGCTACCAAGCTTATTTGGAGGATAACGAATTTCTTTGAGCATTTCTTCAAAAGTGGAAGACTATGCGTCTGCGTTGCTTTGCTGGCTCTCCTCATTAACAGGCAATTTTAGTAAGACATGATCTGGATCAAAAGGGATTAGGCCCATGGCACGAAATCCACCCTTTATGTTTTTCTTGGAGTTTGCTGAAATCTTAGTCAGTGTCTGCTTCAGAAGAGATGGGAAGGCATCCTTGGAAATTATCCCACAAGTGCGTTTCTTCCAGTCAGTTAATACAGATAGCCAAGCTGCTTTCATTGACTTGAAGAAGCTTACATTGAGCGGTTAGAGGAGGTGCGTGCTATTGGGGGGAAGGAGAATGAATGAAATATTGTTCCGCTCACATTCTTCAATAACATGTAAAGACACGTGACTGTTGGCCCATGTTGCCTCTTCAAATAGGGCATAGTGATTGTAAAGAACCAGTCTTCAAATACCGGCAGGTCAAACCATCCACTTTTGTTCCTATTGAAACGGGTTCCTCGTGGTCCACCTTCTTGCCACGTGTCTCACAAATGCTCTGATTTGAAAAGGACGTACAGAGGAAGCAGTTTACCACCAGTACTAGCTGCCATCATAATTGTGACACTAGATTTTCATGAGTCCATCGCTTTTTCAGCATGCTTACTCCCTCGTTTTGTAATTATCTGCTGCTTGCCTGGATCATCTGACATGTTGGTTTTATCATAGTTGATCTTGTCGTTAGATGGAAGATTTACCAGCTTTGCCTTGGTATTGGAGAAAAACATCTTAACAGTCTCTCTGTTCACTTCTACATGAGCTCCTTTAATATTTTCGCTTAAGCAAAGGAAAAGATCTCCTGACTGTCGTTTGAGGAATAAATGCACCCATCTTCTCCTCGCAAATTAGTATGAAATTTCTTCTCTTTTCAGCCAGACTTATCAAGGTAGCCTTTAACTAAATATCTAATATCCAATTTAGTGAAGGGAAATCCCCAATGTGCAGCCCTCAACATACCTTGCTTCAACATTCTTTCTTCTTCTTCTTCATTTAGCACTGGCTGCCCTCCCATTTCTTTCTTTCTTTCTTTTTTTTAAATGTGCTTCCTGCACTTTATTTTGTAGGGTTGATTTAGGTATACCATACAAATCACATGCTTTTCTGTACAATTAACACACTTTTCTGTACAAATCACACGCTTCTCTGAATATCATGAACAACTTTATATAAAAGTTCCGGGTCATAATTACACCATACTGTAACACCTCTCCTGCTCTTATACATTCTTGGCATCGTCCGAAATCACCCAACACAATACACAGTTTTACAAAAACTGAGTGATCTTGCTGCATCTTATTGCATTAACTACAGAATTGCTAATATAAGCCTCACAAATCTTTCACAAAAAAAGGAAATATGGTACCACTGTTTTACAATATGATCAATTGCCAGATTAAATACATGTCACATTATGCCAAAAACGAAATTTTGGGAGGAGTCACTTTAACCATTGTGTTATTTTTCACCCATTACATTAATGGGGAATGTGTAGAAAAGGAGCTACTATTCTGGAGGCCCTTAAAAGAGAGAACTACAGGAGGGGATATATTTAAGTGAATCCATGAATACTTTTGTGAAAATTCAATAGTCTGGACTTGCTGTGTAGGGATTTGTTCAGGTGCGAAATCTATCAAAGGGTTTTACGACGGTTTGCTGACAAAGTGAGATCGGTTGTGCCGAATGATTCTTGGACACATTGTTGCGTTCAGAGACAGGCTCCTGTTTCTAAACACATGCTCGATGGATTGAAATCTGTGCTGGACAAGGCAGTGAAAATGATTAATTTTATTTAGGCTTGGCCTACAAATTCCCGCATCTTTGCAGTGCTTTATGAGGCAAAGGAAAGTGTTTATTGTGTCATAATGAAGTTAGGTAGCTATCTTGACCTAGAACTATTTCCAGACCGTATGAGCTTAAAGACAAAGTTTACATTTTCTCACCATCCATGCCTTTCATAATGCAAAGGGCATGCAAGATGAAATCTGGCTTCAGACTTTAACTTATTTGGCACATTTTCTCAAAAATTGACAGTTTAAACTTATCTCTCCAGGGGTCATGTATAAACGCTTATATTGTGCAAGACTGTATTGAGTTATTCATAAGAAACTTAATTTTTGGAAAACATGTTTCAATAGGAATCAAACAAGAGTGCTTTGGTACCCGTCATGACTTCCTAGTGGAAAATCATATTTCTTCGGACGAAAATATCAAGAACACAGTTAAAGAATATTTGAAGAGACTTGGAAAAACCTTCAGAAGATTTCCCTGCTCTGTCCAATAATAAGAACTGCATTTCCAATCCCTTTGAAGAGTCAACAATATTAGAATCTGTGTTAAGTGTAAATAAAAAAAGAATAGCTTCTTCAAATTTCCATTGCTTTTCAGTCACAGAAAAGTTATAAATCATTGTCATTAATTGGTTTTTGGTCAAGCTTAAAGGAGTTCCCATTGTCTGCGAATAAAACTGTAACAGCTTTTTTACCTTCTTCATCCACATATTTGTGTGAAAAGTCAATTTCCTTTTATGCCTATTTAAAAAATAAATACAGAAACAGTCTTTATGCTGAAAGTGATTTGAAACTTTATTTAACTTCCGTGGTTCCTGAATTCAAAGTTCTGTGCCATGGAATGCAGGTGCAACCATGACACTGAATTCCAAGGAAGAAGTGAGTAATTACAATGAAAGCTTGTATTTATTATTCCAACTAAGCCTACACATTGTATGACTGCCATAACTAGAGTAACTTTAGGTTTTAATTAATAAGGGTTAAGTTAATTTAGGGTTATTTATTACAACTTTCACTTGGAATTAAATTTTACACATGTTTACAGCACGTATATTTAAAAGTCAGTTGTTCAGCCAACTCAAATCATTGTAGAAGGGATAAATTTTTGGACAACATAGTTGTTTGGAGATGACAGCGATTAATTTACTTATTCAAAATGACAGTCACAATCACATTATTTATTTTGCCACCAACCGGTTTCAACCCGCGATGGGGTCATGCCACCAACAGTTTTCAACCCGTGATGGGGTCATGACCCCATTGCGGGTTGAAACCGGTTGGTGGCAAAATAAATAATGTGACTGTGATTGTAATTTTGAATAATTGATTATTAAAGAAGGGGTTCGCGGGTCGAAAATGATTGGGAGCTGCTGTGTAAGATGGGAGCTTGTTGAATATCTTTTCACTAGAGTAGAAGATAGCTGGGTAAAACAGGCGAATAACTGACGAACAGTCTCGGTGTTAAAAATCCATGCACTATCATAAAGTGGAAATTTTCTATTGTTGCGTCCAGTGGGAAGTTATTGTAACTGTAATTGTCGATGTGCTCCGTAGCTAACAGTATTAAGACAATTTCTGTATAAGTTTGTCGAGTTTGTCATGCAAGGCTATAAAATAATGATGGTTTTTATAAAACTGTGTACCGTGTGGAGAGATTTCGGACAATGCCACAAACGTATAATAGCAGGAGAGGTGCTACAGTATGGTGTAATTATGACCCGGAACTTTTAGATTAAGCTGTTCATGATACTCAGAGTGGTAAATTATCATACAGAAAAGTGTGTGATTTGTATGGTATACCTAAATCAACCCTACAAAATAAAGTGCACGAAGCACATCCGAAAAGAAAAAAAATGGGAAGGCAACCAGTGATAAATAAAGAAGAAGAAGAAATGTTGAGGGCTGCACATTGGGAATTTCCCTTCACTAAATCAGGTATTAGATATTTAGTTAAAGGCTACCTTGACAAATCTGGCTGAAAAGAGAAGAAATTTCGTAATAATTTGCTAAGTGAAGAATGGGTGCATTTATTCCTCGAATGACAGTCAGAAGATCTTTCCATTCAATTAAGCGAAAATATTAAACAAGCTCATACAAAAGTGAACAAAGAAACTGTTAAGATGTTTTTCTCCAATATCAAGGCAAAGCTGGAAAATCTCCCACCTAGCAACATGATCAACTATGATAAAACCATCATTCCGTATCATTTATACGTCACAAAGGGCTACCTCAAAATGTGTAAAATGTCACCAAAATCAAATAAAAAGCATGTAGAATTAAAAAAAAAGGGCAGTAACTGTCTGAATTCACCCTCTATATACTGTACCTTCGGACAGAGATTTAAAAAACGTGTGTCTGAAATCACCCCAATCCATGAGGTGACTTCGGACACTTTATTTAACTGCCTGAGACAAATATACCTACACATACTCTTTCTGGCTCTGGGATATTTTATTTTTTACACATATACCCTACCAATTCCATAACAATCACTTTAATCTAACAATATATTCGAAAGTTATAATCAAAATAGCAACAAAACCGTCCAAAATCACCCCATTTGACGGTACTTTAAAAGGAAGAAAGAACCACAAGGCAAAGCACCAAAGGAATAAGTATCAGTAACTGAGACATTTTAAGATGGCGTCCCTAAAGCCAATGTGCTCCAAGCTAAAGTCTCCTAAAATTGAAAAATTTGCAGAACCACAAGATGAAAGGGTTCCATAGGACTTCAAAAATGACAGGAACTGCATGGCCTCTAGATGCTATGTCATCAATTATCATGCTGACAGTATAGCATGCATGTGCACTGTCATGAATGAGATCATCACTGACAATACCAAAACAGTGTGATGTCCCAAGGAAGTGAGTAAAACATGTGAATATTGATACCTGTGATGTGTGCCAGTACTAACTTTGAATTTCATTCTGCAAAGCAACAGACAAGTTCTCATCTAAGTCTAAATGAAGAACTAATGTGTCAGTATTCTGGATGTGGCTGATTTTACTTTTGCTATAGCTTGTCTCTGAATACTGTGAATATGATGGCGAGCTGTCCCCTTCGTGACCAATGCTTAACTTCTGTAACAAATGTCTCTGGCTCTGCTGTATTCTTCACCAACTCTCCTCCCTCCCACAATGCCTAGGTTATATCATTGTCATTATCCTGAAGGTGTAATGTTTCAACTGTCGTCACTTCAGCACCAGGGCACATTGCACCCTCCTACAACCAATGTTTATCTTGCAGCTCTTTACATCTACACAAAAGCATCAGGTCTATCTCTGTGTACCTCTTTCCTTATGGCTTATGGCGAAACAAACAAGTTTCAAATTCGTGAAGTAAATACATGAGCATACTTCCTTCACTAGCTGGCATATTACCCATTTTGGTCATAAGGAGTGGAATTTTGAGAGACCAGTTTCTAAATTCAGGTTCTCTTTTTTCATATGTTCCTCTTCTTGTTCTTGTTGTGTATCTTTTTACATTTTTAACTTTTTCACCATTTTTACTAACAGAAATAACATCAGCCTGGCTAGGACTTTGCCTACTGCAATCTTTGTCATCATTTAGGTAATACTCCAGAACAACCCACCTGATTGATCACCACCGCAGTATGCATATCATCCATATCATATTGCAACTGATGTCCACAGTAAGAATTTGGGCATGCCCAAATACCTCTCTCATTCTTTATTTTACGAGCTTTTGAAATCAAATAATGTGAGGAAGTGAATATGTATTTCCGTATCTGATGCTCAGATTAGCTATCTGGTATCAGAGTAAGCAAGTGTAACTTCTCAGTATAGGTGGCTGCAGTGACAGCAGAATTTAGGTTTTGAAACCACACATCACATTTCGCTTCTGTACCACTTGCATCTACATTACACACTTCATAAAGTTTTGAAGATGTTGCTTACGTAAAATTCTTTCAATTTCTTCTGCTTTTCTTTTTGTGCTTCCTACCTTTCCTGGAGGTTTGTAGGAGGATATAGTAGGGGCCACAGCAGAAATGCTAACATTTAACGCATAAACAAATTCACACCCAGGAATATAAACATTTGCACACTCTTCTTCAGTTTCACATTTGGATGATTATGATCGTTCAGGTGGGCTGTCACTAAATTCCTTCTTGTAGTGAGTGTAGCAATTCCTGCACAGTGGATGTGATGCTACTATCTTTACTTTAGGATCAAGCTATTTCTGAAATACCTCTAAAAGGTTTCCAACTGTGCATCAAACAAAAAGTTCAAACCAAATACAAGACTTGATGCAGAATGGTTTATGTACAAGTCTTCACTCATCCGTTATAAAGAGAAGAGCACTGGAAACGTTGTTGCCAACATGCATATTTTGCATTAGAAATTCAATGATGTGAAATATGCAGACTTTTGAAAATTTTTTAACACTTTACACAGGAAAATGTTTTGTGTTTGCACTGACTACAAACATATTAACCAAACAGTATTTTGTGTAATTCTCAAAAGTTTTCAGATGGGAGTTTTAGAGTTAATAATTCATAAAAATTCATAAGAATGCAATTTTTTACATTTTTATTAATAAATATTTACATAATACAGATAGCTGGAGCAGAGAAGATACTTTTTATAATTACATCAGTAGTATATGGTAATGTAACTGAAAAGGCAGTTTTCTGTGACATTCCAAACAAGAAAAAAAAATTAAGAGGGAAAATTAACTTATATTTCATATTTTCATCTTAAGTTTGTAGGTTAAAGTAGTTCCATAAATGTGCGGATGTCAACTAAATGTCAACACACTAAGAGGCAGGGCTACAGTACTTTTGATTTAATAGTGTTTTTGTTCTCTACTGTTTTAAGAGTAATTTAAAAAAATATTCACAGAACTATAGCATTTACAAAAATTAAGATAAAATTAAAATACTTTATTATCTAACACTTATGATATGGAGGTATAACACACATTTTATTCCAGAGAAATTCATGACTATGATTTGAGACGAAATCACCCAGACTCATTATCGGACGATGCTTGGATCCAGTGTTAAGCTTGTAGTGTCCTTTATCGAGCAAGGCACAATGACACAAGGGACTCACATTTGGGAGGACAATGATTCATATCCGCGACCAACCATTCAGGTCTAGGTTTCCATGATCTCCCTAAATCACTCCACACTGGGATGGTTCCACTGAAAGGACACAGCCTATTTCCTTCTCCATCCTTGAAGAAATCTAAGCTTGTCTGCATCTTTAACAACCTCGATGTTGACAGGAAACTAAACCTCGATCTTCCTTTTGTCACAGATGGGGACATGGACAATAGTTCAATGCTGAGGGAGAAGACAACTGCTTTGTGAAACAGTTATGTTCTCATTTACATGCATTTTTGTTTCTTATTACAATCAATTACTGAAAACTTTGCCTACATTGCTGTTATGTTTCAAAAATTTTAAGTTATTTCATAAAAAAAAAAGTTTTGGTACTTGAAATAGCTTCATCGAGTCCTTTCATAGCATTTTCTTAACAATCTGTATATGTTTTCATATATTTTTTGCAGTAGACTAAAACTGTTTTCTTATTTTCAATTTCTTCCTTCCATTTAGATATGTTCCCCATTTAACCCCAAAGGCGAGACAAAACTGGATATCTTGCACTAATGAGATTATTATTTTTATTCTGAAATGGTTTATATTACACTTATACCAAAGTAGTACCATGTTGTTGATTATAGAAGCAATTCGAATTCCAATTAAAAATTTGTAAATGTACTGACATTTATAAGAGCTCACCCCCCCCCCCCCCTCCCTCCAAGAACCATGGACCTTGGTGTTGGTGGGGGACTTGCGTGCCTCAGCGTGGTTCCTTAAGAGGGGCAGCAGCCTTTTCAGTAGTTGCAGGATAAACAGTCTGGGTGATTGACTGATCTGGCCTTGTAACACTAACCAAAACGGCCTTGCTGTGCTGGTACTGCGAACGACCGAAAGCAAGGGGAAACTACGGCTGTAATTTTTCCCGAGGGCATGCAGCTTTACTGTATGGATAAATGATGATGACGTGCTCTTGGGTAAAATACTCCGGAGGTAAAATGGTCCCCCATTCAGATCTCCGGGCGGTGACTACTCAGGAGGACATCTTCAACAGGAGAAAGAAAACTGGCGTTCTACAGATCGGAGCGTGGAATGTCAGATCCCTTAATCAGGTAGGTAGATTAGAAAATTTAAAAAGGGAAATGGATAGGTTCAAGTTAGATATAGTGGGAATTAGTGAAGTTCAGTGGCAGGAGGAACAAGACTTTTGGTCAGACGAATAAAGGGTTATAAGTACAAAATCAAATAGGGGTAATGCAGGAGTAGGTTTAGTAATGAACAGGAAAATATTAATGCAGGTAAGCCACTACAAACAGCATAGTGAACGCATTATTGTGGCCAAGACTGATACAAAGCCCATGCCTACCACAGCAGTTTAATAAGTCACAGCTGCAAAATACTAACACGGATTCTTTACAGACGAATAGAAAAACTAGTAGAAGCCGACCTCGGGGAAGATCAGTTTGGATTCCGTAGAAATGTTGGAACACGTGAGGCAATACTGTCCCTATGACTTATACTAGAAACTAGATTAAGGAAGGGCAAACCTACGTTTCTAGCATTTGTAGACTTAGAGAAAGAAGCTTTTGACAATGTTGATTGGAACACTCTCTTTCAAATTCTAAAGGTGGCAGGGGTAAAATGCAGGGAGCGTAAGGCTATTTACAATTTGTACAAAAACCAAATGGCAGTCATAAGAGTCGAGGGACATGAAATGGAGGCGGTGGTTGGGAATGGAGTGAGACAGGGTTGTAGTCTCTCCCCGATGTTATTCAATCTGTATATTGAGCAAGCAGTGAAGGAAACAAAAGAAAAATTCGGAGTAGGTATTAAGAAATAAAGAAATAAAAATGTTGAGGTTCGCCGATGACATCGTAATTCTGTCAGAGACAGCAAAGGACTTGGAAGAGCAGTTGAACGGAATGGATAGTGTCTTGAAAGGAGGATATAAGATGAACATCAACAAAAGCAAAACGAGGATAACGGAATGTAGTCGAGTTAAGTCGGATGATGCTGAGGGAATTAGATTAGGAAATGACACCCTTAAAGTAGTAAAGGAGTTTTGCTATTTGGGGAGCAAAATAACTGATGATGGTCAAAGTAGAGACGATATAAAATGTAGAATGGCAATGGCAAGGAAAGCGTTTCTGAAGAACAGAAATTTGTTAACATCGAGTAGAGATTTAAGTGTCAGGAAGTCATTTCTGAAAGTATTTGTATGGAGTGTAGCCATGTATGGAAGTGAATCATGGACGATAAATAGTTTGAACAAGAAGAGAATAGAAGCTTTCGAAATGTGGTGCTACAGAAGAATGCTAAAGATTAGATGGGTAGATCACATAACTAATGAGGAAGTATTGAATAAGATTGGGGAGAAGTGAAGTTTGTGGCACAACTTGACCACAAGAAGGGATCGCTTGGTAGGACATGTTCTGAGGCATCAAGGGATCACCAATCTAGTACTGGAGGGCAGTGTGGAGGGTAAAAATTGTAGAGGGAGACCAAGAGATGACTACACTAAGCAGATTCAGAAGGACGTAGGTTGTAGTAGGTACTGGGAGATGAAGAAGCTTGCATTAGATAGAGTAGCATGGAGAGCTGCATCAAACCAGTCTCAGGACTGAAGACCAGAACACCACAGCAGAACAAGTTTATATGCCAGCTAGCTCCGAAGATGACGAAGAGATTGATGAAATGTATGATGAGATAAAAGGAATCATTCAGATAGTGAAGGGAGACAAAAATTAAATAGTCATGGGTGACTGAAAATCGATAGTGGGAAAAGGAAGAGAAGTAAATGTAGTAGGTGAATATGGAATGAGAGTAAGGAATGAAAGAGAAAGCCATCTGGTAGAATTTTGCACAGAGCATAACTTAATCATAGCTAACACTTGGTTCAAGAATCATACAAGAAGGTTGTATACACGGAAGAAGCCTGGATATACTAAAAGGTTTCAGATAGATTATATAATAGTAAGACAGAGATTTAGGAACCAGGTTCTAAATTGTAAGACATTTCCAGGGACAGATGTGGACTCTGACCATAACTTATTGATTATGAACTGTAGATTAAAACTGAAGAAACTGCAAAAAGGTGGGAATTTAAGTAGATGGGACCTGGATACAAACGTCTCAAAAATGAGATCGACAGGAAGTGCAAAATGGCTAAGCAGAGATGGCTAGAGGACAAATTTAAGGATGTAGAGGCTTATCTCACTAGGGGTAAGATAGATATTGCCTACAGGAAATTAAAGAGACCTTGGGAGAAAAGAGAACCACTTGTATGAATATCAAGAGCTCAGATGGACACCCAGTTCTAAGAAAAGAAGGGAAAGCAGAAAGGTGGAAGGAGTATTTAGAGGGTCCATACAAGGGTGATGTGCTTGAGGGCAATGTTACAGAAATGGAATAGGATGTAGATGAAGATGAAATGGGAGATATGATACTGCGTGAAGAGTTTGATATAGCACTGAAAGACCTAAGTCGAAACAAGACCCTGGGAGTAGACAACATTCCATTAGAACTACTGACAGCCTTGGGAGAGTCAGGCGTAACAAAACTCTACCATCTAGTGAGCAAGATGTATGAGACAAGTGAAATACCCTCACACTTCAAGAAGAATATAATAATTCCAATCCCAAAGAAAGCAGGTGTTGACAGATGTGAAAATTACCGAACTATCAGTTTAATAAGACATGGCTGCAAAATACTAACACAAATTCTTTACAGACGAATGGAAAAACTGGTAGAAGCCGACCTCTGGGAAGATCAGTTTGGATTCGATAGAAATGTTGGAACTCGTGAGGCAATACTGACCCTACAACTTATCTTAGAAAATAGATTAAGGACAGGCAAAACTACATTTCTAGCATTTGTGGACTTAGAGAAAGCTTACGACAATGTTGGAATACTCTGTTTCAAATTCTGAAGGTGGCAGAGGTAAAATACAGAGAGCGAAAGGCTATTTATAATTTGTAGAGAAACCAGATGGCAGTTACAAGAGTCGAGGGACATGAAAGGAAAGCAGTGTCTGGGATGGGAGTGAGACAGGGTTGTAGCCTATCCCCGATGGTATTCAATCTGTATAGTGAGCAAGCAGTACAGCGGGCCGCATCAAACCAGTCAGTAGACTGATGACCCAAAAAAAAAGGCAGTTGAGAGAGATGGAAATTATGTGGAGAAATGAAAATATTGTTCCTAAAGGATGTATCTACACACTGTAAAACTTTTAAACATGCAGAATAAAAACTGGATTTAAAAAAAAGTAGTGTGCATAAGAATGACACGCAGCAATAAAAAACAGGGAAATAATGTTTGGACAAGAGGAGATAAATCAGTTATTTTATCAGCAATAGACATGTTTAGAAACATGAAAATGTAAGAGTGAAAAAAGCAGCAATCGATAAGTTAGAGAGATATGGGATGAGCTGACTGAAAACACATGAAAGATGAGAAATTGTAAAATATAAAGGCAGAACATAAAGCTGATACACATAAATAGAAAATAATAGTGAAGATGATAGGGATGAATGGAGATACAGGAGTGCTATGTATCTGCAGACTGATGCTTTTTTATGCCCCCCTACATACTACATATGCTTTTTCACTGAGGGCTCACACAAGTCAGCTTGAAAGCTGTGCTAATACAAATATAAAAACGTGGAGATCTTACATTTTATCACTGGCTGATTTAAGACTTTTTGCAGCACTGATTTGAGTTACCCCTGGCAATGCTTCATATATATGTGGAAAAGAAAAATTAGTTGTGCTCTGGATTAATGTCAATGTTATTTTTTAGATCTCCAGATACTGATTGGGTGAGCAAGTTGTTAGGTTAACAGAAAGGCATGATAATACCACATGCATGTTATGAATATAAGAAAAGATTAAATTATGAGTTTATTATTCGCAAATTGCATTTGAATGTTGACTGTTTTCAAGATTTTGTTGTCTCGCATAGAAAGGAGAAATGTCCAGCAACACATCGAAATTTGACACGGCAGGATCATGACCTGTACAGAATGCAATTTATTGCTCCACAATACTAGTGCTTGTGTTGGTAGTAATTCCAATACTGGCATGCAAATGTGGACAATGAATGGGCTCAGAAGACCACAGTGAACACCATAAAAGATCTCAGCAGCCCCACCCAACTAGTGCTCATCAGACATGTTCATTCAGTTGTGCAGTATCACACCTAGAGTCAGGAGACAGGCTTGTTTGCAGCAAGACATCTGGAGCCCTACTGACTGTCTGCATGATGACCACTGTTGTGGTTTTCCTGATACTATAGCAAGAAGATGTGCTGATGACAGTGTGCCCAATGACAACAATGAACACAGGAGTGGCAACCCATAGCCCTCTGAGAAGAGGACGGATTCTGTAGCATCACACTGGACATATCCATGTGTGGAGGCTCAGAGGTGAACGAATACTGCAAGATCACATTCGTCATTGTCATCATCAGATTGTCCCAGCATCTTCCACGACAGTATGGGATGCCACTGAATACACGTGTTCATCTCTAATTCACAAGATAATAATTTGGATAGAAGCAATCACATTTCTGAAAAATGGTATATTTCCCCAAATTTGGACATGTTAACCCAACCTATGGTCAGTCTTCTCCCCACTTTTAACCTCTATACATTACAATAAAAGGGTGGCCCTAAATAACTGTAGAATTCGTTTCCTTGAAAGTAAGTTGTTCAAGCACAAGAGACAACAAACATACATACATGAAGTAGAAAAAGTTACACAACTGAGTTGACAAAAAATGTTGGCCTATAAACTACTTAAATCAACCTTCAGACAAATTTATTTTTTATGTGGGTCAATGTACGAAAGAAACTTTGTTTTTAGTGTCCGTCCTTCTTGCATCAAGAGTGGATATTGCAAATTCCCTAAAACATCTTCAGCTCTTATAAACAAAACCTCATTTTCAATGTATTCAAAACAAGTTTTTGAGTATTAGAACTTCTTAGGCAATGAATTTTACATTCTGAATAGGTAAGCATTTTGAAAATAACAGACACATACGTAAAAACTACTGCTCTAGTTTTTTTGTTTCCTCTTAAACTAAATTTTTATGAGAACAAAAGTCCTTTACTTTCAAGTTTTCACTTGAAGATGCTTTCAAATTTTCATGCATTTCTTTCTCATCATTACTAAACTGCTTCCTCTGTCTGTCCATCTTCCATCCTCAGAGTAAAGTGCTGCTTGTGGCAAAAATGTTTGGATAATTTCAAGATTTTGGATGGATGAAGGATTAAGTCTGTCTGTGTATGATGAAGTTTTATTTGCTGAATTGTTAACAGGGATAAGGACTCTGTTATCTCGTAGAACCTGATCAGTGTTACCAACCGCTGCATGCATTTCAACCTCATCAGTTATTTTGCTCCAGAACTTGAAAAGTAATAATGCCTCTGGATTTCCTTCCCACTCATGATTCATTTCCTTGCTTACTTTGAATTCAATAAAGGATGGCATTAATTTGGTGTTCTATACACAAAAGAGACTATTTTGCTCCTCATATGACTCAGTTGCTAGTTACGCTGTTATACTATGAACAACTATCTTCGTATGATCGACGCCATTTGCATTAAACGGAAACAGACCAACTGCCCTGAAACCGGTACAAATATTTGACACCATTTTGGGTTCTGAAGTAATTTGTGACATAATAGAAGGTACATTACATTTTTAAATTTCATTACCATTATTGTCAGCACGGCATTTCTGAACAGTAGGCTTCCACATTTTCTTCATTGATCCAAAGATTGCTACATCTTGTAGTTGCAATATATGTGTAGAATTGGGATGGAGAGCAACAAGTGTCAAATAAGAGCAATGCCCGACTAAAAATGTTACTAGAGACCAACACAATTTTAACATCTTTCAAATTTGGACCAAATACATTTGTTATGTACTCAAAAAAACTTTCACTTGTCACCCATCCATTTTCTCTATTTCCAATGCCCCAATCTAGAGCAGCTGCTTTCGTAATGTTGCTGGAATGCTTGTACAGTGTTAATGGTGGCGTAACTTTTCCAGCAGCATTCTCCTCAAACAAAGTAGTTCCATTATCTTTGTCAGTGTTAGATGACCCATCATAAATATGACAACCATGGGGACCTATTATTAATTCACCTTTTAAAAAATAAATAAAAAGGTAGTTTTCATCCACATTTAAAATTCTCTTAAGAGTTATTTAACACACATACTTATCATTTAAAGTTACAGATACTTTCCACAACAAATTTCTTAGTTTTTCATCTGTAGCAGACCTCTAAGCCTATTAACATATTCAGCATGTTTTCAAGGGAAAACTTCATGTCTTTTTCATAATACAACTTTTTCCCAGGTTGACTGGTTGCAAATGCAGCATTAGAACTTCCCAAGTCTACTCTATCAATGTACAGAAAGTTTCCTTAATAATTGAAAATCCCATGTTGGAACAGTCAATGACCAAGTCCACTCACATTTTTATTTTTTATCTTTATTTTTGAGACAGAATGTGTGCCACATTGCCCTGTAGACTCTCATGAGTATACACCAGAAATTTTATGTCTTAATATTGTTCTTAGAACATTGTACAAATTGTTTGCAGGAGTAACCTTCATTCCTTCATCAACAGCCTTCAGTGAGATTTTAACTTTTGTGAGAGAATACACAAAACTCTCATTCTTTTATTGACTAATTTTTCCGACAAATTAATGCACAAAGACCTTGAGTTAAAAAAAATGTTGGTTTTGCATATTTTACTATGTTACAAGCACAGATAAATTAATATGAAATGCCCAGGCAATACTACTAATTAGGTCCAAGTTAATGCAAAAGTACCAAAAATATTCGAAATAAGCCTACTTGAATGACCAGAGGTCGAAAATACCAATACAGTTGTAAGGTTCTTTTATTTAGAACATGACCCGTTCTGGGCTCTTCAAGTGTTATACTGAAAATAGCAAGAGAGATTCTCTCATCTCTTGCTATTTTCAGTATACCACCTAAAGGTGGGTGTATAAGAGCCCGAAACCGGTCTTTTCTAAATAAAAGAACCTTACAACTATAGCAGTATTTTGAAACTCTGGTATAATGCTCAGGTGCGAATGCTCCTCTGACAGGATTGTTTCTATTTAAATGAAATTATCCCAGTTATGATGCAGCCCAATTCTGCATTATGCATGTTTTGTAGCAGTTTTTAGAATTCAAAAAAACAGTACTCACATGATCCAATACGCATGGCCACAACTGAGAAACAAGACTAAATATGGATGTTCATGTCCATAGAAGTTTGATGAAATGTTTTTAGGTTGCATAATATTTAACGTATACGAAATGAAAATATAATCCTTAACCTCACCTTTTAAGAAATTCAGTTTCTTCTGATGTTTCATATAACATGTACAATGTCTAAAACAGATTTAAAAAACAACCCTCAATTTTTTCAAAACATATCTTTTCACAAAATAGTGACACCAAATGAGAAGAAAGAATTGCTCATATAGACAATTGAATAGCACCTTTCATGATTATGGGAAATTGTGGTAGGATTGTCTGGTATTCCAAAGAAGCTTAAAAATTAACCCATTACATCAAAGCAGCCATTAGTGGGATAATAGCCAAAACTAGAGCTGTGACCTTACTTGTCATTAATATGATCAGTGCATCAGATGCATGACACCTATGAATCTACATTCTACAGAGAAAATTCTGAGTGTTGCAGGAATATTCAAAAATAAACTAAATTTCATGAACAGGAAACAATTTCATGAACAGATAATGAAGCAAGTACTCAAAACTAATGCACTTACAAACATACTACAGAAAATATACAGACAATATCGTATACAAGCAATCTGTTCACTGAGCCATCAACTAATATGTAAAGGTGTCCGGTGTTCTATAGTTAACGTATCAGAAAAACAATCAAGCATGCCAATGCTACTAAGGAGCCGATCGTTGATTTTTCAGACAGGAAGTCAACAATTTAATGCACAGTATGTCAGGAGAAATGGAACCAGGACAATGTTTCACAGTGAGTAAAGATCACATTATTCAGTCTTCCACAGGCACCTTGGTGCAAACATTAACACTTGATTATAACAATGTGGCTTGTCTCTGACAGTATTTTGCCTATGTGAAAAATGACCAAAGTTTTTGGTTCCACATTAAAAATTTACGCGCCAAAATAATCGGCTGAATAATCTGGTTTAACAGAATGCTTTCTTGGTAGTCTACCTCTCCCTTCATTCTGTCCTTTCACACTTTCTATTCGACTATGTTCAACATAGTACTGCTCCTGCCAGCCTCTGCCCAGGGAAGCTCTCGTTTGTACTGTATTATTAGCTAGCTGTCACTCCCACTATTATGTCTCACCTTTCTGTCTTTCTTATTAACATCACCTGCTTCAGCTGACACTACCATCAACCCAGTTAGGCTAAAGTGACAAAGGGGAAGAGGGGGGAGGGGGAGGGGGGAGGGGGGAGAAGGGGATGGGGAGAGGGAGAGAGAGAGAGAGAGAGAGAGAGAGAGAGAGAGAGAGAGAGAGAGAGAGTGAGAGAAAGGGAGAGTGAGAGGGACATTCTGAAAAGAACGAACATTTTAGGAAATTTAAAAATCTCTATAATATCACTCAGCATTTCTGTAATTGTCGCTGCATGTGAAAATGTTGTGAATAATCTATTCTGCTTGGTAAATTTAAGTCCTGGTGTTAGCAAAAGTACTTATACTCTGAATAGAAGTGCCTGTTTGTTGTTGAAGAACAATCTAACCAGTCATTTGATGTGCTTTATGAAAAGTCCCTTCTTCAACAATTATCCCAATAGATAACTACCACACAATAGTGGTTGCAATATTAATATGAAATATACTTAATGCCAATTTCCCACCAATAATATTTATTGTCTCCAGAATGAGATTTCCACTCTGCAGCGGAGTGTGCGCTGATATGAAACTTCCTGGCAGATTAAAACTGTGTGCCCGACCGAGACTCGAACTCGGGACCTTTGCCTTTCGCGGGCAAGTATCTTTATTCAAAATGAAAAGAACTGTTCCTACTTCAGTCTCAAAATTCCGCAACATTTAGTTTCAGATAATAATTCAATTTTCTGCATACAGAGCACAGCTTCTCGTGCTTACGGTAGGAAAACCAGAGAGAAGATTGCTGAGTATCTTTACTATGTAAAACATAACAATGGTTACATTAAAATTAAGAATAGAAGATGAATATCTCACCTTCTGATCTAGCTGAAGCACTAATTTCATATCTGTTTGCTTCATTTCTTCGCGATGTTTTCTGATCAACAGTAGCCGTTGAGCATTTCTTATTGTCTCATCGGTAGTCTGGGTCGTGATCTCCTGTAATTCCACTGAAAATAAACATAACTTGTATTTCATTAAGTAATTCAAACTTATAGAGTATGAAAATGCATTTTTCTTTTTATAACTTCCGCAAAATATGATTAACATGTCAAATGAAAGTGGCAATATCTCCTCTAAACTGAAACTAATTTCACTCACAAGATTTTTATACAATGCAGAGTCTGTGAGCCTAGGAGTGCGATAGATTTTATAACATTTTAATTCAATTTAATTTCTACTGAATTCAATGCAAAATGTTGTCAACTTTGTGTAAATTGCAGTTCAGACAACAACACAATTAGCAGGTACAACTTCTACAATCATGCAAAGAAGTAAGAGATATGTTCTGTTTCTATATGAAATGTGTCTGCTACAAAAATAAGAAAAAAGTGGCTCAGAATCTGGGTTGAGAGGAACCTACACTACTGGCCAATGAAAATCCAAAACTAGGAATGATAGCAAATAACAAAATTTTGCTGTCGATGAGCATACAGTATAGTCAGACAAAAACAGGATTAAATTTAAAGGTGCCCCCCCCCCCCCCCCCCCACACACACACACTAGTAAGGCCTCCAGTATGAACAATATGGAAATACGACATTTTAAAAGTAATAAATTCCACTAGCTCCAATATAAATATTTATTTGCTTTTCTCTAGATATTTGTGTGCAACAAGGTTGTCTGTTCTGGCTTACAATGCCATTTCCAAGTGTACCTGTGAGTGTCGTGAATAATGAAACTTTTTCACATCTTACTTATGATCGAGAAAGTATTTTTTATAGATTACATTTCTACTGAAGTCTAGGTGGAGATGACAACCACATGGCATTCAGGGGCCACCTGTTGTAATACAAATTTCTTTCATGATAATAGTGGTTTGACAGCTATCTTACAATTGGGACCCTTCGATGCTATACGCTTACAGATTTTTTTATCTTTGAGAGTAACGGATGGTGTGTTTGTTACATACATATTATACGGTTAAATTTTTGTGTTTGTTATCTGTCCTGTTTATCCTTTCTCATCGCAACAAATTTCAATAAAATTTTCTAAGTAGAGCTTCTGTTTCACTTCAGTTTGTTCACTGAGTAAGTCATTCGAGAAATTATTTGTGTGAGTGTATATCTCCAATTCTTCCAAAATATTTTTAGTATGGCCTTCAGATATTTTGTCATTCTCCATCTTAAAAATGAAAAGGAACCACAAAGGTCTTAAGACACTTCTCTCCACAATCAAGTTGTTATGTTCGAAACAAAACAACACAAATTTATCACAATTTCAGGTAAAACAGATTATGTTAAAAACATGCTATGTAACTATCATAGTAAAAAATATTACAGGGGTGATTAAAAATGGTTCTTCTTATTTTCAGTGATGGAGAAATAATTATTGCTGCAAATGCTGCTGCTTTGTGATTATTATTTAAAAATACCTAAGAAATGGCTGGAAAAATATCAAAAGGTAAGGACTAACATTTGTAATTGAATGGGTGTGGGTCCTCATTTTAAATTACTCATGAAACATGATTATTATTTGACTGGCTGCACAATGTATTGGGATGTCTTCAGATTCACAAAAGAGACAAATTGGCATGTTCATCATTAAGACTCTGCTGTTCTTTCTTTAGACCAAGAACGGATACACTATTTGACATTTAATTCACACATTAATATACACACCAATATTACTGGCAGTTGACTATAATATGTGCACATGATAAAAATGCTGATTACGTGCCTCTTAATCTATTTGATTTTCACTATTCCTCTCACCAAACAGTGGCAGAATACAAAACAAGGTTTTATGTATGTAAGCTTTCGGAGCCAGTGGCTCCTTCTTCTGACAGAAGGGTTGAAGGGGAAGGAAGAGGGGTGAAGGAAAAATGGATTGGAGTAGTTTAGGAAAAGCAGTAGAGTTTGGAAAAGTCACCAAGAACTCCAGATCAGAAGAGTGTTACTGGACGGGATGAGAAGAAAAGACTGATTTCATAAGGCCATCCTTCTCATTCTGTCCAGTAAGTCTCCTGTGACCCGGAGTTCTGGCACACTACCTCACTGTAGGGCCTTACTTAGTATCCTGTCTTGTCAACTGTAGATGTCTGATGATGATGATGATGATGATGATGATACTGGTTTGTGGGATACTCAACATTGAGGTCATCAGTGCCCATACAAGTTCCCAATCTTTCCAGTTCCAATCTCGCCACTTCCTGCATGATGATGATATTATGAGGGCAACAGAAACACCTGGTCACTGGCGGGGGGGAAGAGACTGTGAATATCTCTCATATTTCCATTTCTACTGTTCTAATACTCTCCCTTACTTTGTTTCTGCACCTATATGATTACTCTGCAATACACACTTAAATGCTTGGCCGAAGGTTCACTGAACTATTTTTCACACACTATTTCTTTACAGTTACGATCTTGAACAGCACACGGACAAAATGAACTCTTCATTCACTCCACCAAGCTCTGATTTCTCGTATTTCATTTTACAATGATAATTTCTCCGTATGTAGCTGGACGTCAACAAAATATTTTCACATTCAAAGGAGAAAACTGGAGACTGGAATTTAGTAAAAAGATCTTGCCAAAACATAAACTACCTTCGTTTTAATAATTGTTACTCCCAACTCATGTACCATATCAGTGACACTCCCTCCTCTATTTCGCAACAGTACAAAATGAGCTGCCCTCCTTAGATTACTTCATTGTCCTCCATCAACTCTATTTGATAACGATCCCATACCGCACACCAATGCTTTAACAAAGGATGGATAAGCTTATTTTAGGCAGTCTCTCTAGAGAAGTTGTGGCATCTTCTTAGTGTTCTCCCAATTAAAACACTGCCTTTGGTTTGGTCTCACCACATTACCTATGTGATAATTCCAATTTAAATTGTCTGTAATTGTTATCTGTTATCCCTAGATGTTTAGTTGAAATGAGAGTCTATAGGCCCAACGGCCTTGCTGCAGTGGTAGCACTGGTTCCTGTCAGATCACCAAAGTTAAGTGCTGTCGGGCTGGGCTATCACTTGGATGGGCACCCATCCAGTCTGCCAAGCGACGTTGGCAAGTACAGTGCACACAGCCCTTGTGAGGCAAACTGAGGCTTTACTTGATTGAGAAGTAGCGGCTCTGGTCTCATAAACTGACATACAGCTGGGAGAGCAGTGTGTTGACCACATGCCCCTCCATCTCCGCATCCACTGATGCTTGTGAGTTGAGGATGACACGGTGGATGGTCGGTACCATTGGGTCTTTCAAGGCCTGTTCGGAGGGAGTTTAGTTTTAGAGAGCCCATAGGGATAACCTCAAATTTTTCATTGTTTAGAGTCAACTGCCACTTTTTGTATCTTGTCTAAATCATTTTGCCACTGGTTATGATATTTTGATGACAGTACTGGATGTTAAATAACTGCATCATCCACAAATAATGTGAGAGGGCTGCTCAGACTGTCTCCTAAGTCATTTATGTAGATTAGGAACAGCAGAGGGACTATAACATTTTCTTGGTGAACACTGAATGCCAGATATTACTTCAGTTTTACTTGATGACTTTCCGTCACTTTCTAAAAGCTGTGTACTTTCTGACAGGAAATCCCAAATCTAATCTTACTGCCGTCTCTCGAGTGATCACAACAGTAATTTGTAGACTGGGAAGCGGGAGACAGACCAGGGTAACTGGGCACACTACAGAATGTCAATAGACAGTGCTATAATTGAATAATCATGCACATTTATATATTTTTTGAGAACTATACAAGTAGAACATGACAAGCATTTCCAGTCTCTGAATAAAGTCTTTTGTCATCTCAACAGTGAACTATCTTCCTTGGTGTGTCCATTCTCCCAGGCCAAACTAACTATGACGGCGACAGCCATTATTGTGCGGGGCTGAGCTGTGGAACAGAGAAGGCAATCTGCGCTGATGAACTGGCCCATGAGCCCTGTCGTTGGCATCCATTATGCAATGCCTGAGAGGGTGCTGGTGGTGTTTAGTCTTAACGGAGAGTGAAAGTGCAGCATCTCACTTGTGTATACTGCCATCCTGGCGCCGCCCTTCTGGGTCCACAGATAATGACATTTGCATGCTTCTGACAGCCAGCACCCGAATGGTGTCTTACAATGACACCACACCCCACAAGTAAGGTGATATCCAACGGCATGCAAGCTGTGTAGAAGATACTTGCAAGGAATGGCAGAGAGCTAGGCAGACAATGTCAGTGATATGTGTCTGTAATTCAGTGGACTAATCCTGTTTCCTTTTTTGAGTATTGGTGTGACCTGTGCAGATTTCCAGTCAATTGGCACGTATCTTTTGTCATGATAGGATCTATCTGTGATTGATAGGCATGCAGCTCTTATATTAACATATTCTAAAAGGAATCCTAATTGGTATATAATCGTTCAGACTTGTCTTCATTAAGTGGCTCGAGCTGCTTTTCTATAATGAGGATACCTATTTCTGACTTACTCACGGTTGGTTGGTTTAAAACTGGAGGGGGAGGGGGGGGGGGGGGGAAGGGGGGGTAGGGACCAAGCTGCTAGGTCATTAGTCCCTTGCTCTGAATAAAACAATGTCACATGGGTGAGAATAAAAGAAGTGAGACTGACAAACACAAAATGGAGAGACAGGAAAAACCACAACGACAGATGGGCAACAAACACTTAAATGGACAAAAGGGGAGAAGAAAACCACAGAAACACAAGACACAGGCAGAAGAGATTAAAACAACAAAACAGATTACCATGACTGGCTGACCATGAGATTAAAAAGGAGAAGCCAACCACTCTTCAACACAATAACACCTCCACCCTAAAAGCACTAGGGTGGAGAACACAGGCAGGCAAAGGACATGCACTAAAACTTAGATCAAATGAAAAAAAAAAAAAAAAAACAGTGTAATGAATATAACATAACACTAAATCACCCGATGTGGTGTCAGATAAAATTATCGGCAACGAGTCCGGTAACCGAAGATTTCATCGCAGCGCAGTCAAAGTAGGAAAGTGCACCAGAATGTGGGCTACTGTCAACTGGGCGCCGCATCGACACTGTGGTGGGTCTTCACGGTGCAGGAAGCAGCCATGGATCGCCCAAGCACAGTCAATGCGGAGCCGGCAGAGAACCACAGAGCCCTTGTGAGAGGCCCACACTAAGGACTGCCACACATTCGTAGTCTCCTTCATGACACACAGTTAGTTGTGCGTAGTGTCTCCCAAAGCCGAAAACCTGGCAGTGTAAAAAGAATGCAAATCTGTTATTGGAACGCCAATCTCCATAAGCGGTTTCCGTGTAGCCTGTTTGGTCAGCTTGTCAGCAAATTTGTTGCCTGGGATTCCAACATGTCGTGTGGTCCACACAAACACCAGTAAATGACCGGACCACTCCGGGGTACAAATGGACTCCTGGATGGTTGCTACCAAAGGATGACAAGGGTAGCACAGGTCGATAGCTTATAGGCTGCTCAAGGAGTCAGTACACAGAAGAAACAACTCCCCAGGGCATGAACGGATGTGCTCAAGAGCATGAGATATAGCCACCAGCTATACAGTGAAAACACTGCACTCATCAGGCAAGGAATGCTGTTCAATATGTCCTCCATGGAGATACACGAAGCCGATGCGACCATCAGCCATCGAGCCGTCTATGTAAACCACTTTATGGTGTCGGCACACGTCAAGAATTGAGAGGAAGTGACAACGGTTGAGCCGCGGGGTGAACTGTGCCCTTTGGGCCATGCGAAAGATCCAGGTGTAGCCGCAGCTTAGGTGTACATCATGGAGGTGTATGCGAGTGGACCTCGAGTATAGGTGGTAAAGGCAAGAACTCCAGTTCAGATAGAAGGGATTGGACATGAACTGCAATTGTAAGCCCTAACCTGGGCCACCGATGCAGGAGATGAACTGCCATGGGTAGGAAAAGGAGACGATAATTTGGATGCACAGGAGAACTATGGACGTGTGCAACATAACTGGCGAGCAGTTGCGCACGTCTGACCTGCAATGGACGGACTCCAGCCTTCGCCAGGACGCTGCTCACCGGAATCATCCTAAAAGCTCCTATCACTTGTCAAACACCACAGTGGTGGACTGGGCCAAGTAAACCCAATGCTGAGGGCACCACCAAATCATAAACCAGACTCCAATAGTCAAGGAGGGATTGAACAAGCACTTTGTAGAGTTGCAGCAGCGTAGAGCGATCTACACCCAGTCTATGTTGCTCAGGTAGTAGAGGGCACTGAGGTGCTGCCAGCACTTCCGCTTAAACTGAAGGAGGTGAGGAAGCCAAGTCAATCGAGCATCAAAAACCAGTCCTAAAAATTGATGTCTCTACTACTGTGAGGTGATCATCAATAAGGTAAAGTTCTAGTTCCAGATGAACGGTACGACACCGACAGAAGTGCACAACACACGACTTTGTGGCAGAAAACTGGAAGCCATGGGCTAGAAGAGCTCATGACTGCAACCTCTGGATGGCTCTCTGTAGGTGCTGCTCAGCAACACCAGTGCTGGGGGAGCAGTACGAAATGCAGAAGTCATCTGCATACAGAGAGGGTGAGACGGATGGCCCTACAGCTGCTGCTAGACTGTTAATGGCCACTAGAAATAGAGATACACTCAATACAGACCCCATTATCCTGGATATGGGGGGGGGGGGGGGGGGGGGGGACTATGGGAGGCACCAACTTGGACATGTAAAGTACGAAGTGACAGGAAATTCTGGATAAAAATCAGGAGCGGGCCTCGGAGACCCCACTAGTGTAATGTGACAAGGATATGATTTCATCAGGTGGTGTCATACACTTTTTGTAAATCAAAACAGATGGCAACAAGGTGTTGGAGAGCGACCCAGGCGGAAACCGCCCTGCCACAAAGCCAGTAGGCCACGTGACTCCAGGACCCACACAAAACGCTAACACACCCTAAGTTCCAGCAGCTTACAACGAACATTGTTGAGGCAGATAGCTATCCACATCAAGTGGGTTTCTGCCAGGTTTGAGCACTGGTATGGTGGTGCCCTACCGCCAGTGCGATGTAAAGAGACCGTCGCATCAGATCTGGTTGAAGATCACAAGATGATGTCACTTGTAGTCATGCGAGAGATGTTTAATCATCAGACTGTGGACCCACTCTGGCCCAGGAGCTGCGTCGGGGCAATGTGCAAGGGCTCTGAGGAGCTCCCACTCTGTAAATGGGGTGTGTAGTGAATGAGAGGACTTTCCCTCCCATCCATCATTTGAAAGTGTGAAAGGCTGAGGGACAATTCTCCGACGCAGAGGCACAAGCATAGTTCTCAGCAAAATACTCGGAAATAGCATTTGCTTCAGTACATAACATGCCATTTATGTTAACACCGGGAACACCTGATGGGGTCTGGTACCCAAAAACTCATTTGATCTTTGCCCAGACTTGGGAAGGCGACGTATGGCACCCAATGGTTGAGATGTATCTCTCCCAACACTCCTGTTTCCATTGTTTGATATGCTGGCGAACACGGGCACAGTGTCGATTAAAGGCTATGAGGTGCTCCAGAGAAGGTTGCTGCTTATGCCGTTGTAGAGATTGCTCCCAAAGTAGGTGCTCTGGGAGCAATGGAGGAAAATTTTTCCCCATCACCAAGAGGGCAGATGCATTCTGGTGGCCTGGAGGACGCACTGTTTGTGGCATAGAGTAAGGAACCACTGGCACTTGGGACTGTGATGGTGACGTAGCTGCTGCATATGTCAACGTCAACTGAATGTGGTGTAATCTTTCAAATTTGATGGTCTAAATGGGCCTAGAGCTCATTGACAGATGTAAGAGGAAATTGTGTTGGAAAATAATCCCCTGGACCATGTTGATGCTTTTATGGGGACTGATGGAAACAGAAATATCACCCAGCCTGTCACAGGCGAGTAACACTCGGGATTGGGCTTGGGATGCTGTCTGAACCAAGACTGCGCCATTTTGCATCTTGGACAGTGTTGTTACTTATCATCAAAGTGTTCTACAAAAAACTGAGGCTTCATAGATAGAAAGGTCTGCTACAGACTAAAAACCGAGGCGAATATGGTTCTCTCCGTTCTGCAGCCCTATGTTCCCCCCATGGTATAGCAAGGGAGGAAAACAATTTAGGGTCATACCTGTCGGCATTGGATTTTATCTTGCCCTTCTTAGAGACTGCTGGTGTTGTATGGTCACCAGCAGGAGGCTGTGTACTTCATTGCAGGTCATCTGCCCTGATGCCACCCACTCTGATCAGAAGCACTCGCCACAGGTGCCACCCAGCCATAGCAAGGCCAACTGGCATCATGGCCATTAACCGGAGTTCTGATGCCCCAGGAAGATAGGCATCTACTCCTTGGGATATGTGGGGAGTTTGCAGCTCAGGCATGAGCAGTGCGATCCCTGTGTTGTCAGGGGGACTACCACCAAATGGGTACACGAGGGCCTCACCACAAACAGACTGGCTACCATGCTGGATATTGGGCGCAGAGAAATAAAATATTGCCATGGGGGCAAAAGAGAACAGGATACAACGGAAGAAGATGACATACCCAAAAAGTGTCCTCGCCCAAATACTTGAATCAAAGGTGGAGATGAAAAGCCATGGCAAGAGATTCAGGAGATTGAATCTAAGGGCACTATGACTAACTCGTGCACCATGTAAGGCGTCCCTTCTCATATGGCCCGCACTTCTGTAGCATTTTGAAAGTGGCAGGTCAAACCATCGAATGGGACCTGAACTCGGGGTCTAAAAGTGTGAGACGCCTTTTAGTCGCCATTTATGACAGGCAGGAATACCTCAGGCCTATTATAACCTCCAGACCCATAGGTAATATATACTACTACTTCTGTAATACATACTACTACTTTTCTGGTGAAGGAATTTAAGGAAACAGTATTTAGTAACTGTGCTTTAATGGCACTGTCATCAGTAACATTACCATTGCTATTGTGCAGTGAACGTAGTGATTCTGTCTTGCCACATCTCAGCTTCATGTAGAGCTATGTTCTCCAGCTCACTGCAGAATATTCTTTTCTCAGTGTCCCACTGAGTATTATTATTCCATACCACCACATGCAAAGCTTTAGTTGTTCTCTTCAGCACTGCTAGACTGGATATAATCTCCTTGTCATGTGTACTAGAGTTATGTATTATTGTTTCCAAATATTTGTTGCTTCTGTTGGATGTTATTTCTCCTTCACTTGTGTCAATTTCCATCAAATCCTGCCCCATACACATACATCCCACCTTGTCCACATTTATTCCTAAGCTCCACTTGCTATACTCTTTACACTTTCTTGGGATGTATTCCGTATCTGTATCATTAGTGATGTAAGTGTTTATTCACTTGTCTGTAGTATATATGACTTGCGTTTTTCCTTTTATTAAACTGAAAAATCCTACAACACTGTAAAATGATTTTAGATGAATATAAATTACTAAAACTAATAGTAACCAGATACAGGCACAAACAGAGATAGACCGGCCAGTGTCAAGTTATATTTTGGGCCTATAATGATTTCTGCAATATAATTTATTGTGACTGATTGATCAGGTGGGTAACCTGAAATCTTAATTAGATTGGAAAATGAAAGGTTATAAGTAGTGACGCCAATGAATATGATGTCATGAGAATAATTCTTGTCATCATATATCTTACGAATAACGGATTTAAATGAATAGTTTATGTGCACCATTTTGATGATGTCCTATGTCAAAGCTGTAATAATAAATTCTTATTTGGATAGCAGGTTTTGATATGCAGCTCTTAAAAGTGTACTGCTTAATATAATGCTAACGATAAATAAATTAGTGGCGAGCTTCCCACATGTAGTTGAGCACCTGGCCAACCACTGGATTTACTCACAGTAACCCATTCCTCTGTAGCACAAACTGAGAAATGTCCCACCAACCTCCTCACAGAAAAGAAAATGAGCCTTCAACTTATATCTAACACTTGCTTCCAGACAAGAGTAATCTCATCAGTTTCTGAAACAATGCTGCATATTAACAGCTATCTTTAGATTTGAAGAACACTTCATAGGTGCCTACGAAGGACATTATTGATCTACTACTTGCATTCTGATTGTTTGGCACAACATTTTTAAGAGTTAGTTTGTAGCTCTTTTCCATAATTTCAACAAGAATTGATGACACACAAATATTGGATTCACAAAGACTGTACTGTACATACAAAAGCAAATATATCTTCTTCACGAGGTTACAGTAGTACATTTTCCCCCCTTGGTATGAGAGAGGGACTTAACTGTACCTCTAGCTTTTGCAAGGCAACACTGTATTGGTCAATTAATTGTTCACACTAAGAAGAGTTACAGTGTGCTGGCTGACACGAGTAGCTGTTCTGATGAAAGTCAAATGGATTCAGCCAGTGCTGATGAGTTCCTGGTGTAGCCAA
Organism: Schistocerca gregaria; assembly: GCF_023897955.1. Lineage (NCBI taxonomy): Eukaryota > Metazoa > Arthropoda > Insecta > Orthoptera > Acrididae > Schistocerca > Schistocerca gregaria. The sequence continues at coordinate 119,848,720 of NC_064927.1, read as the reverse complement.
CCTACTCAACTATAACTAGCAGGTGACTACATATTTGTGAACAAAAGTAGCAAATACATGGAGTTACATATCACAAAATGTTTTATCTAAATTTGAATTTATTTAAATTTTGTTTAATGAAGATGTCCATCACACAAAGTATTGAAAGCCATGACTGATAGCAACTGGAAACAAGTGAAGGCCTATATTGGTCTGAAATCATACACCTATCAAAGCAGCTACTTCCAGCAGCCATTATAATGTAGCTCTTAACAGACTGCACAATTAGTAATCATTAGTCTGGCAATATTATATTAAGAATAATTTATCTCTGTTAGTGAGGTGAAGTTTCAGTTTCATTTTAATGCCTGTAAATCATAATGAACTTTCGAAATGTTCCTTTTTAAGAAAGTCATGACACAAAAAGAAAATACAACATTAGGACTAAATATAGGATGAATTAAAGACATGTAATTAAAGTGAACCAGAAAACTGACCCAACACGAAAGATCTTCAGTTATGAACGTTGGAGCTTGAGGGAAACACAAGTGTATCATTCACAACACAATATGTATAGCCATGTTATTTTCTACGTCTACATTCATATATTCGTGTCTACATCTTCAGTTCAGTCGCAACTGAACTGACGTTTTCATCTCATCAAAAGTTTGCAACTTTCGAGTTGTGTCAGCTTTCCAATCAAAGACACGTATTCCAGTCTCACTTTTATGTCGATGGAGCACTTGCAATCGTTGTTGGTACAAATGTTTTTCTGTAACGTGTTGGATCTCCATTAAACCTTTAACTATTTCAAAAATTGTATCATTCAAGAGACAATTTGCTAGTCCCGACAGTAATTCGCAAGGCAAACGCTGCTGGTACTTCCTGAAATCAAATGTAGAAAGGTGTCTTTATCTTATAATTACTTGTTAATACGTACAGCACTATGCTATTTATCACACAACACAATACTCAAACATGACACTTGTCATGCTTGAAACAGTCATTTACAAAAGGAAAAATAATATTGGGTACCATCGTGTAGTTTCATTTTATAGTACTTACAGTGGCAAACTGCTTGCCATTTCTTGAAGTTGTTCAAGCAAAAAATAAACTTTCTTTTGTAAGTCTACTGGCGTGAGTTCTTGTTGTTGTTCGTCTCCTTCCGCCATAATTTACAAATACACTTCGTGAGTCAAAGATAACTCTGTTGCATAAGAGCCTAATTTCTATGACACTTCAAATTTTCTTGAGAAAAAAATAGTAGAATCAGCAGAAATTAAGAACTAATAAAATATTTGTGTTTGTTTGTCTCTTTATTATCTCCAATACTAGAAGGTAGCGTTGATTGTACAGAACTCGAAAACAAAAATAGGTTTTGAGATAATCAATAACAATCACCCACTCATCAAAATATAATTTAATTTTATATACTAAATGCAATAATAATATTTATCCTGTTGTATACTAATAGACGTGCTTACAAATACTGTGATCTCTTTCTGGGACGTGCTTTGTATGTCGTCTGCCGGGCAGCAGGTAGTCAGTTGTCAGGCGTCCTACTGAGCGCTCGAAAATCTAAACACTAGTTCAGTGCAAGCGCAAGAGCGCTGTGGATGTCCAGGAAATTTAACTCGTTTTTAAGACCTCGAATGAAAACAGTGAATTTAGAATTTATTATCGTCACCTCGTGATGTATCGCGGTGATTGAAGTGCCCCTTTTTAATATTTATTTTCATACGAGCGGAACTGCATTTTCAACAATGAACATTGAACTATTGCTGAAGGTGAGTAGAAACGTTTTTATATCCCGTTTCCAATAAATGTGACAATTTATCCAAATACGCAATTTTTCGTAGTAAAATTGTCTGTATTAATATTTATAACGGGCGTTTCATGCGTAAAAATTACGCAATGACAGAAAATTTACTAAATGTCTTAGCACCTTTGCTTCTTTCAGCGAGAATTATGTAAGGGACAACGCTGGATACTTCCAAAGCGAATAAAACAATTTGAATACTTTGAGAAATAAAATGTCGTTAAGGTTCGGTTCCGTCGTCTTCCTGTAGGTTTCGAGTTACGTACTGGAAAAACAACCAATGCGTCTGTCTCCCACTACTTCGCGGCGGTCATAGTAAACCACTATTCTAACCAGAGTTGTCCTTTGCATAGTCCTGTGCCGTACAATGCTCAAGAAAGAAAGGAGTGTGTTATTTAAATTAAATACGAGTAATATCTGTTATCGAATTATGTAAGGATGTGCACAAAATTTATATTAAGAAATCTTATTTATTCACTAATTATATCTCGTACGGTAGTGTTCTTTTTCAGCAGTATGGTATCAGGAGTCTTCATTACCGAAAAATCTGCGCGTTCGTGAATACTTGTATCTGTCTTGCATTTCTTATGTTCATACAGCCTTCAACCTACAGAAGACTTGGAACCCGTGGGCATCATAACCGTCATTGGATTTTTGTGAATAGCATGTATTTTTCATAACTAATAATACATTTGTTACTCTGCTCTTTCGCTGCAATCAGATAAAACATGTAGACGGCTTGGTCTCATGTAGCACTGTGCAAGCAAAACGAAAAACATGTTGTAGTTATCTGAGGGAGGAGCTATAATATTTTTTCCAACATGACGCTGGTCACATGTACTCATATATTTTGAACTGTGTTAAATCCAGTTTCTGCTGTGCCGGGCATTGGTGATTGTCGCGAAGAGTGCGCTGAAACGTTGAATTACAATTTATATCGTTGCATTTTAGCTACAGTAATTTTCTTTTTCTTTTTGGTAAAGTGTTTTCACTATAAAAGTACATTAGCTACTTGGGCTAAAATGTTTTGTCATTTCAACAACGCTACTCTTACTGCCGAAGTTGCGTCTAGTTTATTTTGAATAGCAGGATATGCTCTGGCTGTAATTATTTTCTCGTTCATACTATATCACTTTAGCGACAAGATGCCTGATCTGTACTATTCAACAATTACATTGGCTATTGTTTGAGATATTCTTTTCAGGCGCTCTTTCAGCGCCTACTTTAACACTTATGAAATAAGGTTAGGTAAGGTCCGTGAAGAGCGTACGAGCCTCGTTTTCAGGAAATTGCAGAAACTTCAGTGTTTTTCCTTCAAATGAGTTATGTTTCCAGCTTGATATAGGTGACGAGCCTACCTTATGGCATTTTGAAATCATTTCGTACGTACTTACAAGATTGGGTAGTTCCCGTTGGCAAGCAAAGACGTCTTGGACATATTCAGTGCGTAATACTGGCTGGCATCCGCACTAATGGATTCGGGGGAAAACATGTAAAATCCAAATCAGGATTGGGCTTCGACCCCACATCTTCAGTTTCTTAATGACTGCCGCGTCGTTTTGCAGAAACATTTTATTTCCGAAGAATCAAGATAGTCGTCGCATTTGGAGTCTTGTTACCATCAATGTATTATGTATCACTGTCGTTGAGAAACACAGTATGTTCGCCGAGGAAACAAAATCTTGAGCTGTGTCGTATAAAGATGCCATTCTTGGCAGAATGTGCCACTTAACTGATTCGCCAGTGATGAGCAGTATGTGAAAATTCTTGTCACTAGTGCTCTACTGGCGAAAAGCAGGATCCAAGTGTGTCACAGCATATACTCGGTAGAGTGAATCAACATAAAAAAAGAGTTATTCACCTGATCTTTGTCTTACTCGACCAATCATCTTTCGTTCGTGTAGCTGCACCTGGTATAACGCTCTTCGTGGTGATGATTTTCGTGTCCATAGATCCCATAGAAATGCATCTGTGATGAGCTGCTTCTACAATATAAATTGTAAATTACATTTAAGATAGGCGGGGCTACATTGTAATTACATGAAACATCACTACTGCTTTTCTAATTATTCGTTAGCAATTAATCTACTACCACATAATTAACATTGAGCGTATTTGATGATGAAGTCTTCTCGGGTTATAAGCCGAGTTAAGGCGTCGTTCTCCGGCAACGTTTCAACAAGTTTCCTACTTGTCGTCTTCAGATTTCGCCTGTAGATGACAGGTAGGAAACTAGTTGACACGTTGCCGCAGAATGACGTCTTAACTCGGCCGATTATCCGAGAAAACTTCAATACGGAGATTCGCCGAGAAAGTCTACATTTGCATAATGAGCATACCGGTACTTATTAATGTTGAAGAATAAGCAAATGTCTTTATTGTATAAAGGCAATTGTAGCTAGGAGTTCTACCAACAATTGATAAACCTAGAATCACAATATTGGGGTAATTTATAGGAGACGTAGTTAATATGGTAAGATATTTCTTAATTAGACAGCTAGTCTTACACGTTCCAGCCGAGTAACATCCAAAAATGTTTTGTCTGGTAATTTGCACGCATAACTATTTAATATACCTCATCTTTGATTTTCGTGGCTTAACGTCCACGGCAACAGTTTGACGAATAATATCATAGTAAGGTCTCTCGCATGTACAGTAACTCAAGGAAACGCATCAATTCAATCTTTTGCGCATTGCAAAGAGCTTCCTTCAGTAGCCGTTCACAAATGTGATCAGTGTTGCCATGTCACATATTTGTAATGTTACAAAGAGTATAATTATTTTTAAAGTATTTTATGTATCCTTTGTATGTTTACAGCTTAGATAGTATCAAAAACTTTTTTTCAGATTTATGTACACATTTAACTCAAATATGCACTAAGATTCGGGAAATGTGTACTTCATTGTAGGAAGTATGTACTAAAAATACGTAGACTACGCTGCATCCTGACAAATCGAAATAAGACACACTTTATTAGCAATTTCCAACATCATAGCTATTAGTTTCGCGTTTCTAACAGCAGTTATTCATGTATATGAATCACGTGACTCCGTGACAAATTTTTACACACAGTATAACAGTGAACATATTGCGGTCTAACCAGTTTTCATCCGCCGTCGTGATAAAGGTATGAGAGCGTACATTACATTGGTGCTATTAACTCGAAAATGCATGCATGCGACAGTCCCTTAGAAAGGGGAGACATCGTGTTTGCAATACGGACAACTATAAAGATAATATGGAGTCCAAAATGTATAAAAACAAGAAATACGTTGCGTTAACAGCTTACTTGAAGTGTAGCCTTGGTGATATATTCTCATTTTCTCGATTCGGTATCTTGGTCTTGTCAGACAAAACCGGTTTCAAAATTCAAAAGGTTGGTTATTTCCATTTCACATGGCAGAGGAAAAACGTCTATACAACAACATCGCTATTAGAATGGCCAATCTTCTCTAAATTTCCCGGTCGCTCAAAGGTGACACGATATCAGCAATAAAACTAACACCATATTCCTGGACTCATTTTAAAAAAAAGCTGAGCCCCGTTTGTGGTAACGGAATCACATTTTCCAAGATAGACAAAAAGACTTACTGGCACAGTCGTTCAATCAACCACATTTCCTAAACCTAGCTGACAAATAGAACAATTTTTCAAATTCCTTTTGAACATACAAGAATACGTAATCTGGAATCACTTTTTGCAAGCTATTAGCTTTGTGCATAAGCTCGTAGCGTTTTTCCGTAAGTTTAATAGACACAACAAAGATCTTGGTCATCATCAGTAATGTATTCGCATTCGCTATTTACAAAAGTCTACCAACGCAGGGTAGACTGTAGAGATCACATGGTTTTAGGCGAAGAACTCGTCGAGGATTGTTCGGAGCGCATTTTCATACGGAAAGGAAATTCCTTAAAGGTTGTTAGACAGCAGAAACAGTGAAAATCCGAGGACGTGAGACCGCGTGAATAAGGTGGGTGCGGAATGACTTCATAACCCAACTCATGTATAGTGTTTTTATTTTTATTTTATTTTTCAATGTAGCAGAATGCGGGAGGCCGTTATCGTGAAGTAGCGTCACTTCATGCAGTTTACCTGGTCCTCGTTCTTGAATGGCGGCTGTAAGCAGTGATTGTTACAGTCCATAGTATACCACACCGTCGCTGTTCCACCAGATGCATAACATTATCTTTTATGGAAACGTGCACTTCTTCGTACGGGGAGTTACTGCATTGTTTGCGCTCAGCCATTTCTTTCTTTTCCTTATGTTAGCATAAAGAGACCATTTCCCGTCAGCAGTAACGATCCAGGGTAGAAACGCTCGGTGCTGTCCACGAGCCAGTTTATGATGAGCAAGCAGAGATGCACATAGGATTTTTGTGATTTTGGCTTTGAGCATACGGTACCCATACGCCCTGTTTTTAAACCTTTCCTTCTGCACGCAAATGACGCACAGTGGTGGAATGATCACAGTTCGTTACACCAGTTCTAAAGTATAATGACGTGGGTCATTGTGGATTAATCCGTTTAAACGATCTTCCTCAAAGTCCGAAGGTCTTCCTGAACGTGGAGATTCATTAATGATAGAACCATCCTCCTTAAAACAAGACAACCATTTTATTCCCGTACTCTGATCAATGGCTTTATCCTCACATACGACGCAAATTTTTCTGGCTGCCTCCACTGCTGTCATTCCTCTATTGAACTCAGACAGAAGAATATGTCGGAATTGTCCCTATTCCTCCATTTGGCACGCTCTTGTCTACGTCCATAGCTCAACTCACAATCTCCGTAACATAAAATGACAATATGTTAACGCAAATAGCAACAGTGGACTACAAATAAAAAGCGACAATCGATAAATAAACCGTAACAACCGGAAAGCCAACATGCAAAACAAAAACGCCCCGAACTTATGCACCAGCCTCATATTTGCATTTCGGGCCGAATCGTTTATTGACGCTTGGCTAGAATGAAAACTCCTTGGCTCACACATTTGTAGATTCGATTGAATTTAATTGCAGACACATTCAACACTGTAGTGTTTATTTTCTTTGATTGCGCACGTGAATTACAGTCAAGTATATATATATATATATATATATATATATATATATATATATATATATATATATATATATACTCCTGGAAATGGAAAAAAGAACACATTGACACCGGTGTGTCAGACCCACCATACTTGCTCCGGACACTGCGAGAGGGCTGTGCGAGAGGGCTGTACAAGCAATGATCACACGCACGGCACAGCGGACACAACAGGAACCGCGGTGTTGGCCGTCGAATGGCGCTAGCTGCGTAGCATTTGTGCACCGCCGCCGTCAGTGTCGGCCAGTTTGCCGTGGCATACGGAGCTCCATCGCAGTCTTTAACACTGGTAGCATGCCGCGACAGCGTGGACGTGAACCGTATGTGCAGTTGACGGACTTTGAGCGAGGGCGTATAGTGGGCATGCGGGAGGCCGGGTGGACGTACCGCCGAATTGCTCAACACGTGGGGCGTGAGGTCTCCACAGTACATCGATGTTGTCGCCAGTGGTCGGCGGAAGGTGCACGTGCCCGTCGACCTGGGACCGGACCGCAGCGATGCACGGATGCACGCCAAGACCGTAGGATCCTACGCAGTACCGTAGGGGACCGCACCGCCACTTCCCAGCAAATTAGGGACACTGTTGCTCCTGGGGTATCGGCGAGGACCATTCGCAACCGTCTCCATGAAGCTGGGCTACGGTCCCGCACACCGTTAGGCCGTCTTCCGCTCACGCCCCAACATCGTGCAGCCCGCCTCCAGTGGTGTCGCGACAGGCGTGAATGGATGGACGAATGGAGACGTGTCGTCTTCAGCGATGAGAGTCGCTTCTGCCTTGGTGCCAATGATGGTCGTATGCGTGTTTGGCGCCGTGCAGGTGAGCGCCACAATCAGGACTGCATACGACCGAGGCACACAGGGTCAACACCCGGCATCATGGTGTGGGTAGCGATCTCCTACACTGGCCGTACACCTCTGGTGATCGTCGAGGGGACACTGAGTAGTGCACGGTACATCCAAACCGTCATCGAACCCATCGTTCTACCATTCCTAGACCGGCAAGGGAACTTGCTGTTCCAACAGGACAATGCACGTCCGCATGTATCCCGTGCCACCCAACGTGCTCTAGAAGGTGTAAGTCAACTACCCTGGCCAGCAAAATCTCCGGATCTGTCCCCCATTGAGCATGTTTGGGACTGGATGAAGCGTCGTCTCACGCGTCTGCACGTCCAGCACGAACGCTGGTCCAACTGAGGCGCCAGGTGGAAATGGCATGGCAAGCCGTTCCACAGGACTACGTCCAGCATCTCTACGATCGTTTCCATGGGAGAATAGCAGCCTGCATTGCTGCGAAAGGTGGATATACACTGTACTAGTGCCGACATTGTGCATGCTCTGTTGCCTGTGTCTATGTGCCTGTGGTTCTGTCAGTGTGATCATGTGATGTATCTGACCCCAGGAATGTGTCAATAAAGTTTCCCCTTCCTGGGACAATGAATTAACGGTGTTCTTATTTCAATTTCCAGGAGTGTATATATATATACTGCAAACAGTAAACCGAACTACGGCGTAGCCAGTCTAAATGGCTATAATAGCGTTGTACCGCCGGCACAGTTACTCACGCTCTTATTGTAGGCGATCGCAATCTGAGATTAAACACTTTGAGAATACTCGTATCTTTCTGCACCGAGGAACTTTTCTTATGCCATCGCAACCACAATGAGACGGCCTTTGTAAAGTCATTACACGCAGCGAAAAGACATTTTACATCGATATGTACAATTCGCCTACCACGTTCTCGGCCGGTGGGTAAAAACCAAACTTTACTGCAGTGGAATTGCGAGGAAGCGAGACTAAAGACGGACAGAACACATCACGTTTGCCTGACCATGTGAAGATGTCAATACTACACACCTCTTCACTAGCAGAACAACAGAAGTCCGGAAACGCTCTGCTGTTTGACATATTATGAGAGACATGTTTGTTTTCCCTCTCAAAATACTGTGGACGCTTCGCTGGGGATGGTGGCCGGGGAGCGCAGTGTTATGAGGCTGATACGAAGCCAGTCTGATTGTCGAATTTCATCCGTAAGAATTGAAAAAATCGCAACACCAAGAAAGAGTTGTGCGACGTAAAGAAAGTTAGTAGGCGTGTTTCTATATCTTAAAGATGACATCTATTCAAATTTCGCGACAGTGGCATAAGATTCGCGCTACCAGCGCCACTATGAGGGTGCAGATCAGGTCTGCTTTAAGCACATGCTGTAACGGTTGGGAGCCTGACACTGGACGTGGCGAGTTGATATTAGTCAAGAATGCCTTTAAGGTTCAAATGGCTCTGAGCACTATGGGACTCAACTGCTGTGGCCATCAGTCCCCTAGAACTTAGAACTACTTAAACCTAACCAACCTAAGGACATCACACACATCCATGCCCGAGGCAGGATTCGAACCTGCGACCGTAGCAGTCGCACGGTTCCGGACTGCGCGCCTAGAACCGCGTGTCCACTGCGGCCGGCTGCCTTTAAGGCACTAACAGTTAAGTTCGAAAGAGGTCGTATAATAGGGTTACAGGAAGCTGTATGTTCCTTCTGTGATCTTCTAGAAAGACTCTGCAGGGATGTAGCCACTGTACATGATTCCTGCCTGCTGTGGTCAAGAGATGTACGGTCGCAAGAAGACGGGCCTCCGGACAGCCATGTAACACTACCGGTAAGGAAGACCGTGTTTGGCGTACGTCTCTGGCGCATCTTACTGCATCTGCAATTGCAATTTGAGCAGCAGTTGTCATCACAGTAACACAACTGTTACAAATCTGTTACTTCAAGAACAGCTCCAAGCCAGAAGTCCTGTAGCGTGCATTTCACTGACCCCAAACCACTGCCATTTGCGACTTCAGTGGTGTCAAGCGAGAGCTCATTGGAGGGCGGGTTGGAAGTACGAGGCGTGTTTTTTAAGTACCATTCTGAAATGAAAAAAAGACGTGCTAAGATATCTCAATAATTTTATTTTTACATGAAAGCCTCTACCTTAATCTACTTTTCTACATAATTTCCGTCAATATTGAGGCACTTGCCATAATGTTGTACAAGTTTTTGAATACCCTCCTCATAGTAGTCTGCCGCCTGACTTGTTAACCACTGCATCACCACTGTTTTGACTTTTTCACCGTCTTGAAGACGCTGACTGCACTTTATAAGAGTGCAGGAACAGACGGTAGTCACTGGATGCAAGATTGGGGCTGCACGGAGGATGATCTAGGGTTTCCCATCGAAAAGATATCTTTGGTCTGATTTGCCACATGCAGACGGCATTGTCTTGCAGCAAAACGATGCCCTTGCTCAACTTGCCACGTCTTTTGTTCTGAATTGAACGACGCAGATTGTGCAATGTCTTACAGTAAGCTACTGCATTGATTGTCTCATTACGAGACAGAAATTCCACAATCAATTCTCCTTTTCTGTCCCAAAAAACTGTGCACATGATTTTCTGGGCAGACATTGTTTGCTTAAACTTCACTTTTCTGGGTGAATCTGTATGCCGCCATTCCATGGACTGTTGCTTTGATTCTGGTGTAACGTAGGCCACTCATGTTTCTTACTTTTGATAAACACATGCACTCAAAAAGACGCACCACGAAGAAATTGTCCGAACGGGACGGAAATCGGTGGATCTGATGGGCGTGTACAGGCAAATGATTACAATTTCAGAAAAATTGGATGATTTATTCAAGAGAAAGAGCTTGTGTTCCTTCTTGCCGAACCCTATCCTGGCTAGCAAGTTCGCCGGATTTCTGCCCACCGGCCATCCTGATTTAGGTTTTCCGTGATTTCCCTAAATCGTTTCAGGCAAATGCCGGGATGGTTCCTTTGAAAGGGCACGGCCGATTTCCTTCCCAATCCTTCCCTAATCCGAGCTTGCGCTCCGTCTGTAATGACCTCGTTGTCGACGGGACGTTAAACACTGACCACCACCACCATTTCTGCCCAATTGGGAACGTTTGGGGCATTATATGCAGGGCCCACCAACCATCTCGCGATTCTGATGATGTAACGCGCCAGTTGGACGAAATTTGCCAACAACTCTATCAATAAATGCCATGTTGAATAACTGCTTGCATCGGGGTCAGATGTGGAACTTGCTCAATTTATGAAGCTCTTTCTCTTGAATAAATCATCCAATTTTTCTGAAATTGTAATCATTTGTTTGTCTGTACATGTGCATCGCACTGCCGATTTTCGCCCCGTTCGGAAAGACCATCGTGGCACGTCGTTTCTTTATGGTCGTAGAGTGTGTTTTTTAAGAGTTTTTAAAATGCCCATTCTGCGAGGCTCATCTAGAAAGTAAGTTTCCTGAGCTTTAAAGAAGACACATTTCTACATCTACATAGATACTCCGCAAACCACAGTGCTGTGCGTGGTGGCCGGCCGTGCGGTTCTGGGCGCTACAGTCTGGAACCGAGCGACTGCTACGGTCGCAGGTTCGAATCTTGCCTCGGGCATGGATGTGTGTGATGTCCTTAGGTTAGTTAGGTTTAAGTAGTTCTAAGTTCTAGGCGACTGATGACCTCAGAAGTTAAGTCGCATAGTGCTCAGAGCCATTTTGTGCCTGGTGGAGGGTACCATTTACCACTACTAGTAATTTTCTTCCCTGTTCCACTCTCAAATAGAGCGACGGAAAAAACGGCTATCTACTGTGTGTGTCTCCTTATGAACGTTAATTTCTCGTATCCTTTCTTCGCGGTCCATACTCGCAGTGTATGTCGGCGGCAGTGGAATCGTTTGCAGTCAGCTTCAGATCTTTAAATTTTCTCAACAGTGTTCCTCGAAAAGAACGTCGCCGTCCCTCCAGGGATTCTCATTGAGTTCCCTGAGCATCTCAGTAGCGCTTACTTGTTGTTCGAACATACCGGTAACAAATCTAGCAGCCCGCCTCTGAATTTCTTCGATGTCTTCCTGCACTCCGACCTGGTACCGATCCCAAACACCCGAGCAATACTCAAGAATAGGTCGCACCAGCGTCCTATATGTGGTCTCCTTTACAGACAACCACACTCTCCAAAAGTTCTCCCAATAAACCGAAGTCGACCAATCACCTCCCTTACCACAGTTCTCACAGGTTCATTCCATTTCGTATCGTTTTGCTACGTTAGGCCCAGATATTTAAATGACTTCACTGTATCCAGCAGGACACTACTAATAATGTATCCGACAGTTACAGATTTGTTCTTCCTATCCATCCGCATTACCATTTTTTCCACATTTGGAGGTAGCTACTATTCATCACACCAACTATAAATTCTGTCTAATTCGTCTTGTATCTTCCTGCAATCACTTCGATACCTTACCACACACCACAGCATCATCAGCAAACAGCCGCACATTGCTGCTCACCCAGTGCACCAAATCATTTATGTATATAGAGAGCAGCAGAGGTTCGATCACACTTGCCTGGGCCCTCCTGGCAATACCCTGTCTCTGATGAATACTCACCGTTAAGGACAACACACTAGGTTCTATTACTTAAGAAGTCTTCGAGCCAATCATACCTGTGAACTTACTCAATATGTTCGTAACTTCGTTAACAGTCAGCAATGCTTTCTAGAAACATAGAAATATGGGATCAGCCTATTGCCCTTCATCCGTAGTTCGCAGTATATCGTGAGAAAAGAGCAAGCTTTAAAATTTCGACTTTAGTTTTGCTGCCTTCAGCTGCCACAGCAGACTGGTCAACAAGGGACTGAATGGAGGCCTTAGACCCGTTTAGCGAATTCACATACAGCCAGATTTTCTCGGGTTCTCTTCCAGACCTTTTGCTGAGGTATGATGGTGGTAGTTTTATGCTTCGCGCATAGATCTTTCCACAGACCACAAAACTTTGTTAACCTTGCTTTCCGTAGAGCACTTGCCCGCGAAAGGCGAAGGTCTCGATTTCGAGTATCGGTCCGGCACAAAGTTTCATATCAGCGCAAACTCCGCTGCAGAGTGAAAATCTCATTTTTTAGCTTTCCGTTAGTTATGCTTCCTCAGCCTCTTACGAATTTAATTATTAAACCATGGTAGGTCTTTTCTATTCCTTATCCACTTACCAGGCACATAATTCTGCTTCAACTATGCCCATAATTCATTTACGTCCATCTTACTGGAACTAAGTGATGTCAGTTCACTGTCTAAATAAGATGCTAATAATGGCTTATCTGCTCTACCTAGCACACACTCGCATATCCTTTTTGACTTATTTATTAACTTTTGTAACCCTAGTTGCTATATTGACATCATGATCACTAATCCCCCTTTCTATACTTACACTGTCGATAAGGTCCGAGCTATTCGTAGCTACAACGTGTGCTCAAGATAGTTTTCAGAAAACGTATTCAGAAGTATTTCGCACTACTGTCTGTCTGTATCCCCCACAGTGAAGCCATAGGCATCCCATGCGCCTGCACATCAGATCCATGACGTGACAATCAAATCCTCTGCTAACAGATCCCACCCTGTAACAGTAAGCATAGCGCCCATCGAAATTCATCGTCAGCTCTGTCAGGCAGAACATGATGAGCAAACAGTGTGCGTCGCCGATGTAGGCTTTTTTCCGAAGATCTTCAAAGTGACTGATGTGGAACGTCCCTCATGAATGATCGGCGAGCTGGTGCAGCAGCACATCCTGGAGAACGTCGCTTCACAGCTACGGAGCTCAGCAACCATTTTCCACACACATCGCGATCATTGTTTCATGAAAATATCACCAAGCACCTGCTGTTCAAGAAATTGTATGCCAGGTGGGTGAGCCGGCCACTGTGCGGAACCGCGCTGCTGCTACGGTCGCAGGTTCGAATCCTGCCTCGGGCATGGATGTGTATGATGTCCTTAGTTTAGTTCGGTTTAAGTAGTTCTAAGTCTATGAGACTGAGTTCAGATGTTAAGTCCCATAGTGCTTCGAGCCATTTTGAACCAGGTGGGTGCCAGAAAACCTGACACCCAAGCACGAAACAAAGCGCTTTGGAGCTGCACCGACATTTCTGTAGCGGTATCATGACGGCGACGACGAGTTTCTCGACAGGGTCGTCACGGGAAATGAGACACGAGTTTCTCACTTGACCCCGGAAACCGAGCAGCAGTCAATGCAATGGCCTCACATTGGATCTCCGATCAAGACGAAATTCACACAGATCGTGTCGGAAAGCGATGTGCTCGGTGTTCTGCTCATTGACTTCCTGCCCTGAGGTGAAACAGTGAACGCTAACCGTTACTGTGAAACAATGCGGGAGCTGCGACGTGCCATTCAGAACGAGAGGCGTGGGATGCTCACTGCTCCGTGACAGTGCTCGATCCCATACGGCTCGGCGCACACCAGCTGTTTTGCAGAAGTTCGGCTGCGAGCTATATGATCATCCAGCACTCACTCTTGATCTTGTTTCCATCGATTCCCATCTTTTCTTGCACCTCAAAAAAATTGCTGTCCTCGGGCGAACCTATTGACAACGACGAAGAACTGAAGATGACTGTCTCACGCAGGTTCCATTCACAGGCGGCAGACTTCTACAACGCAGGAATACACAAATTGATCCCACGATATGACAATTGTTTCAGTTCTTTTGGAAAAATAGCTCAAACATTGCTGTACCTGTTGCCAATAAAGACTATCGTGTAACAATGTTGCCTCCGTTTAAAAAAAATAGAGAAACTTACTTTCTGGATGCGACTCGTGCATTTACATCCATACTTCGCAAAATACTGTGAAGTGCATGGCAGAGAGTACTTCTCGTTATACTACATACAGTTCATTGTCAGCCGTCTGGTGTGTCGACTGTGATTGGAAATGGAGACAAAAGAAAGTAGTTATGTGTTTCTATTAAGCATTTTCATTTGAAGGATTGGCCTGCAGAACTGGATATTGCTCACGTGGACTCTGCACTCACTGAAGACCATTTACACACGGCGTACAACCACCGAAGACGAAGCGCGCAGCGACTGTCTGCTTTAGGTCACCACAAAGGAAAAGATTGACAAAATCCGTGACATGGTAATGCAACACCTCCGAACAAAAATTCACGAGATCGTTGAGACTGTAGGCATCTCAAATGAATGAGTGCTTAATATCCTGTATGGAGAATAGGCTATCAAGAGTCTGCGTGCGAAGTGGGTGCAACTATTGTTCATAGTCTTCCAAGAGCGCACTCCAGAATTGTGACTGTTGAAATCTGAATTCATTATCACGCACCAGATTGGTAGTGCACTGAAGAGGGCAGAGACTATTTTGTCAGCTGGTAAGGTAATGACCACTTTTTTTTATTACCAAGAAGTAATCTTCATAGATTACATAACTGAACACTATCATGCTTCATTGTTGGGTCGTTTGAAATTTGCGTTGGCTGACAAAATACCAAGACTGGGACTTAAAAGGGTGCTCTTTCACCAGGTTTTGCATCATCCTTGCCCGCATCTCGTGGTCGTGCGGTAGCGTTCTCGTTTGCCACGCCCGGGTTCGATTCCCGGCGGGGTCAGGGATTTTCTCTGCCTCGTGATGGCTGGGTGTTGTGTGATGTCCTTAGGTTAGTTAGGTTTAAGTAGTTCTAAGTTCTAGGGGACTGATTACCATAGATGTTAAGTCCCATAGTGCTCAGAGCCATTTGAACCACCATCCTTACACATCACGATAGCTGTGACAAAAGTGCGTGAATTGAGGTTTGAATTGGTTCCTCATTCGTCCTACTGACCAGACTTAGCCCCACGTGACTTCTTTCTTTTCCCAAACTTGAAACTTTGGCTTGTTGGAAACAAATTTTCATCAAATGATGAAGTGATAGTAGCAATCAACAAGAATTTTGCATACTTTGACAGAGCTTATTTTTCTAAGGGTTGAAACAGCTGAAATATCGCTGGACCAAGTGTATATCCCCAAAAGGAGACTATGTCGAAAAGTAAGGATAGCCGTGTAGCGAAACATGTTTTTTTTATTTATTTATTTTACCAGACTTGGTATTATTTCAAAAGTAGTCACCCAAACTTTTAATACATTTATCCCACTGTGAGACAAGATGCTCAATATCTTCATGGAAAATGTTTGCAAATGACTACGGAACCATAATTGGACCTCTTCATATGAAGCAAATCCATAACAATGGATTTGTTTCTTCTGAGCTCCAAAAATATGGAAAACGAATGGGGAGAGATCGGAAGTGTATGGAGGACGTGTAAGGTCTTTCCAGCAAAACTGCTCCAGCGTATTCGAAACAGCGTTGACAACATATGGGTGGGTCTTGTCCTGTAACATTCTGTCAACGTCCGTAGAAGTTTGGACTTGATGGCGCGCTTCATGTTTTGCAAAGTGTCCACGTACCGCTGTGCGTTATTTGTGGTGCTGTATTCCAAAATTCAATGAGCAGTAGGCCCTTGCAGCGAAGAAAAAGGTCATCGTAACTCACCCGGAGCTGGCGTGCCTCCTGTTTCGATTACAATGCAGAAGTTTGCACATTCTCCACGCAGTACCGATCTCTCCCGATGCGATATCCATTTTTTGGAGCCCTGAAGGAAGACATTCGTGGCCGTGGATTTGCTTCGGGCAAAGAGGCGCACGTCTGGGTATAATCATAATTCTGTAGGCAACGACAAACATTTTTGCATGAAGGCATTGACCGTCTTGTCTCACAGTCGGATAACTGTCTTAACGGTTAGGGTGATTACTTTTGAAATAATAAACAGTTTACTTTTTCCCATCTGTCTCGTTTTCATTTGACTGCCCCTTATAATTGTGGTTATTTGTGGAACTCCGTAAGCGCGCCTTTGCGAGATTGTTGGCTCCATTTCCCAGCGTCTGTCAGGTCATGTCTTCCAGCATCTCCCCCCCCCCCCCCCCTCTCTCTCTCTCTCTCTCTCTCTCTCTCTCTCTCTCTCTCTCTCTCTCTCATGGACCAAACAAACCGATTCTGTTGGAGCTGCCCTTCTTTGTATAGATTTAATATCCCCCGTTTATTCTATTTGGTACAGATCCCTCACATACGTGACAACATACTAGGATGTTAAAATTCTTCTCCATTCTAGGATGGAGCGCGCGCGAGTTTTTTTAAAGTGTCCGCTACGAAATGACTGCAATTTCCCAATATTCTACTTATGAACCGAAGTCGATACTTGAATTGCATACGACAGAGCCTCTGTAATCATTCCGTTTCATATCCCCACAGATTATTATATCGAGGAATTTGTGTTGGTTGACTAATTGAAATAGTTGTCTCGTTCTATGAATGAATATAAAAAAGAGCCTTCATTTACGAGAAGAGTAGCTACCCCATACACTCGACATATTTACGTTCTGTAAATAGATGTCTCTTAATGTTTGAGCACCTTGTATGCTAGTTTCTATTACAACGTTTTTGTGCTGTTGAAGCGAACAATGAAACGACAAAGAGCTTTCACGTCAGTCTATGGTGGATACGAAACTATCGCTTGTTATTCAATAAACGAAGCATTATTGCGGCGCTAGCAATTAAGGCTTTAATTCTCTTTATTTATAATTTACGATTCCGCTTCTGAGAAATGGCAACTAAAAGGAATTTACACGCGACAGACACTACTTTAACGACGGGTTGAGTAGCGGTGTACACACTTTTTCGGGTTAATTTAGTAAATTTTTCTCTCCCAATTGCAGACAGCATGCAAGGAGCGATCCAGATTTCGGAGAAATATCTAAACTTTTTTGCATATTAACAGGAAACAGAGAAATTCTTCCAGTTGCCGGTTAACTTTAGGAAATGTGAACAGTACTCAAAGTGCTGTGTAATGGATGAATGTCTTATTTTTTTTTCTTTTATCTCCCACTCGTAGGAAGAGCTACTCACTGAGATAATCGTTATCTGTGGTCCTGTAAAGGACCAAGACATTTTTTTTAATTTTTTTTTTTTTGAAGTGTGAAAGGTATAATGGACATTTCTGTCGTTGCCCAAAGACCGCTCAATTGCTGAATACAAGGGTCAGTCAAAAAGTAATGCCTCATATCTTTTCCTCCTTAAATAAAGTTTAACAGGAAAATTTGACTTTGGCGCCATTCCGAAATGCTTCTTATTCAATCCATCGCAGTAGTTACTTCGTGCGTCAACAGATGACAGTGCTGCAGTCGCTTGCAGAATGGCCGACATCAATGTTAGTATTAGGTGGTGTTCCTTGATAGTCTTCTTGAATGCAGAAGGTGAAACGCACACTCACATTCACGAAAGACTGAAAAATGTTTACGGTGATGCAACAGTGAATATCAGCACTGTTAGAGGACAGGGCAAACCCTGAATGAGGTTTTCACAGGGCAAACCCTGAATGAGATTTTCACTCTGCAGCGGAGTGTGCGCTGATATGAAACTTCCTGGCAGATTAAAACTATGTGCCGGACCGAGACTCGAACTCGGGACCTTTGTCTTTCGCGGGAAAGTGCTCTACCATCTGAGCTACCCAAGCACGACTCTCGCCCTGTCCTCACAGCTTTACGTCTGCCAGTACCTCGTCTCTTACCTTCCAAACTTTACAGAAGCTCTCCTGTGAACCTTGCAGAACTAGCACTCCTGAAAGAAAGGATATTGCCGAGACATGGCTTAGCCACAGCCTGGGGGATGTTTCCAGAATGAGAAGTAAAAATGTGAGGACAGGGCATGAGTCGTGCTTGGGTAGCTCAGATGGTAGAGCACTTGCTCGCGAAAGACAAAGGTCCCGAGTTGGAGTCTCGGTCCAGTACACAGTTTTAATCTGCCATGAAGTTTCAGGGCAAACCCTGTTGGCTGATGAAACGCGAAACTGCAGTCCGGTGGCCACCGGCACTCAACACAACGTTCAACGAACCGATAACACTGTTCGTGGTGACTGATCTGTTACTGAAGATGATTTGAGTCGCAACCTCCCTGAGTAAATGTAGTGCGATGATGATAATTCAACAATTTGGATACTCAAAGGCTGAGCAACTTGGGTATCAAGAATGTTAACCGACCAGAACAAAGACACAAGAAAAACAAATGCCTCCCCACTCTTGCAGCGCTTTCATTTGGAGGGAGTGGTCTGTCTGGAAAAAATTGTGACATGAGTTAAATTTTTGAACCAGAATCAAAGACGCACTTAATGATATGATATTGTGTCACAAAAAGCATCTAAGAAGTAAAAGTTCAAAACTATGCAATTGGCAGGGGAAATTAGGGCTACAGTATTCTGGGGTTCAGAAGATGTGATTATGGATGATATTTTGGACGGGGTATGCACAATAAATGCTGTTATATTTAAGGAACCCCCCCCCCTCCCCGCCCATGAACCATGTACCTTACCGTCGGTGTGGTGGCTTGCGTGCCTCAGCGATACAGATAGCCATACAGTAGAAGCAACCACAATGGGGAGGTATCTGTTGAGCGGACAGACAAACGTGTAGTTTGGAAGAGGGACAGAAACCTTTTCAGTAGTTGCAGGGGTGATCGACTGATCTGGCCTTGTAACACCAACCAAAACGACCGTGCAGTGCTGGTAATATGAACAGCTGTAAGCAAGGGGATGCAGCAGCAGCACGCAGCTCTACTGTATGGTTAAATGATGATGGCGTCCTCTTGGCTAAACTATGCCGGAGGTAAAACACCCCCAGCCCGATTCGGCTACTTGGAGTTCCCTACCGTGCGGTTTCCTACAAGGGTGCAGCACGTAGCGAAGCTGTCCAGAGCAACCGGTTCCCTAACGAGGTGTTTGCGAACTGAACCTCCCCCCACTGCTTGTCTACCCCAGTCGTTCACCCTGAGTGCAGGAGTTGTCACCGTTTCTCAGACAGTGTCGTCGTCGATCAGCATCAATAATTTCGCAAAATTAGCTTGCCGATTCTGGAGTTTCGTCATATATGTCATACGAAACTAATTACTTGTATTTGGCGGATCCCATTCACGAAAGTCACAGGACGTGGAAAGGAAGCAGTGGTTGAGAAGAGAGTGAGGCAGAGTTGTCGTGTATTCCTGATGTTATTCGATCTGTCAATGAATAAGCAGTAAAGGAAACCAAAGAATCGGAATAGGAATTAAAGTTCAGGAAAAAGAAATAAAAACTTTGAGGTTTGCCGGTTACATTTTGTGTCAGAGACAGCAAAGGACTTGGAAGAGCAGTTGAATGGAATGAATATTGTCTTGAGAGGAGGATATAACACGAAAAATGGCCCTGAGCACTATGAGACTCAACTTCTGAGGTCATTAGTTCCCTAGAACTTAGAACTAGTTAAACCTAACTAACCTAAGGACATTACTTACATCCATGCCCGAGGCAGGATTCGAACCTGCGACCGTAGCGGTCTCGCGGTTCCAGACTGCAGCGCCTAGAACCGCACGGCCACTTCGGCCGGCTGATATAAGACGAACAGAAGCAAAACAACGATAATGGCGTTTCTAGAGAATTCGCTGGTTATTGGGGGTCAGTTGGAAGCAGGAAAAATCACTGAAGACAATTCTGCTACAGTCAATGTGATCCCAGGTCCCGATGACCAGTGAAGATGTCTGGAGACGCCCCAGACAGTGGTGGAAAAATGACCGGTCATCCGCCATACGGTCCGACAACCAGGAGTGATGGTCTAGGGAGCAATTTCCTTCCATAACAGGACTGTTTTGGTTATCATCTGCGCCCCCTTACAGTACAGCACAGGAGTCTACGCTTTGTTTTGTTACCTTCGTGCCAAGCCAAAAAATTGGTTCAAATGGCTCTGAGCACTATGGGACTTAACTTCTGAGGTCATCAGAACTTAGAACCACTTAAACCTAACTAACCTAAGGACATCACATACATCCATACCCGAGGGAGGATTCGAACCTGCGACCGTAGCAGTCGCACGGTTCCAGACCGTAGCGCCTTAGTCTCTCGGCCACTCCGGTCGGCCGTGCCAAGCCATCCTGGGCTTACATTTCAGCAATAGAATGCCCTCCCACTCACGGTTAGAGTTTCTATACTTGTTTTCGTTCTTGCCAAACTCTGCCTAGGCCAGCGAGGTCTGATCTCTTCTCAATTGAGAATGTTTGGAGCATGATGGACAGAGCCCAACAACAGCTCGGGATTTTGACGACCTAACTCGCCAATTGGTCAGAATTAGGCACGATATCCGTCAAGAGGACATCCAAAAATTCTGCCCATCAATGCCAAACCGAATATTTGCTTGCGCAAGGGCCCTTGCTCAGTTTGCGAAGCTGTTTCTCTTGAACAAATCATCAAAATTTTCTGACTTTGTAAGCATTTGCATGTCTCGCATTATTTTTAAGAACGTGTTATTGTCGGATCAGATGGTGGCTATTATGTTTCTAGCCTTCTCGCTCTTACTGTTATGAATTTCCCGGCTAGAAGGCATCTTTACTCGCCTTTAATCGGGTTGGCGGGAGTTCGGCTGCTGGTGGGGTTTCACTCGCCATAGATGAGCATTGGGAGCGACCCCTCGTCTGTTCTTACCTACATACTGGCCCGATCCATATACTTTTGCTTCTCCTTCAGTTAATTCTCAGTTCTGAGCTTTGGGGAAAACCACTCGTCGCTTCTGACCTCTGTACCGGCGGGACGCGTATACTTTTCTGGCAGGCTAAAATTGGCGGAAGTAAAGTTGTGAGGTCGGGACGTGAGTGGTGTTTGGGTAGCTCAAGTTGTAGAGCATTTGTCCGCGAAAGGCAAAGGTCCCGAGTTCGAGTCTAGGTCCGGCACACAGTTTTAACCTGCCAGGAAAGTTTCATATTAGCGCACACTGCGCTGCAGAGTGAAAATGTCATTCTGGAGACGTATACTTTTACTTCTCTTTAATTAATTCTTAGCTCTGGCATCAATGTTGCTTTCGATGCCTCTGATTTTACCATTTCAGATTAGTTTCATAATCCGCAGAAATTTCTGGCGGACGTCACTATCTCTAGATGAACTACCTCTTGACATGGGTACTGATGACCTCGCTGTTTAGTCCCTTACCCCCCCACCCCCCAACCATCACGCTCTTCAGGGGTCCGCGCCTCTCACTTATAGTGTTCAGTCAGTCGAGATGTAAAAGTTTTGATGGTGCTTGGTCCTGCCGCCGTATTTGTCGAGCACGGCCGCCAGCGGAGCCGGCGAGCGGCGCGTCGGCGGTAATCCCAGAGTGGTGGTGAGGCGAGGCGGTGGGTCCCGTTAGGCGTCGGCATAGCTAGCGGGAAGCGGGCACTCGGACAGCGCGCTGGGCTCCGCTCAGCCGTCCCGTTGCCTCCGCCGGCGCGGCTGTCTACAGCCCCAGCGGCAGCCTGTCGCCGGTTCTGCGAACGCCGCACCGCGCGACGCCTCCGTGGCATACTTACACACAGCCGCAGCACAATTCCACGCCGGCTGCTCGCTTCCGCCATACTCGTTTCGGAGGCAGACCCTCTTGGCGACAACGGATCTTCCACCGAGATCAGCGGCATCATCCGCTGGCACTAGCAAGTCGAGTGCTGCAAGTAGCTTTCAGAAGGTACTTCGGCGTACAAACAACACGAGCAAATACCCTGATGCGCCAAAGAAACTGGTATAGACGTGCATATTCCAATACAGATATATGTAAACAGGCAGAATATGGCGCTGCGGTCGGCAACACCTATACAGGGTGAAGCGAAATTCGCGCACTCAGGCTTCGCAGTGCGACTCCTCACATGCCAGCGATAAAAAAAAAAAATATCTGTCACAAAATTTCATCCGGCGAGTACATCTGGCAGAAAAAGGACGTTAAAGAGTGGCAATCTGGCAACACTGTAACCACATGAAGGGTAACTACCTCTGACAGCACATTTTACTTGTGCTTCGCAGTTGGTGCAGTGGATAGAGTTTACGGTTAGAGTGCAGGAGGTCGATGGTTCAACCCTGGGTTGGGGCGCATTTTTTTTTATTTGCTAATTTCATTCTGCCATTTCATACTGTAATATATACCGTTTCTTGTCACATGTATCCTAAATTTACAACATTTTGTAATGCTCAACACAACAGATATGTGATTAGACATATAAGAAATAGACAGTTGAAACAATTAATGGGACCATGGTGATAACACATAGAAATAGTAACAGAGTTAGGACATTATTTGCAAAGCACGTTGCTAGTCCTACTGGTAACGTAAGGCCCTAACAAAATGTAATAGACCTGAATGTCGCAAGAACCTCAAGTACTATCCTATGTGGACATTAGAGGAAGGTACAAAGAAAACAGGTTTCGCATCTAGTAGATGAAGTGGTGCGAATAAATTTGAGCCCACGACGTGGAAAGGGCTTCTTTTAAAGATGACCAATCTTCCATTTCTACGATTGTAGCATGTAAGTGCAAATGTTTTCCAGAGGACCCGCTGCAATCGCTGTTGACGATTGATGTCAGACACCGTACCACTTGGAATACATTTACCAAATAAAAACATATGCTTGAACCCAGGATCTAACCCTCCTGCATTCTAACCCAAAACACTATACACTGCACTAATTGTACAGCGCAAGTGATCTGTCTTGACAGAGAGAGTTACTGTACATGTGGTTACAGAGTTGCCAGATTGACACGCTTTAATGCCGTTTTTCTGCCGGATGTACTCACCAGACGAAATTTTGTGAGACATTTTTTAATCGCTGGCATGTGAGGAGTCGCGCTGCCCCTAGTGCGCGAATTTCGCTTCACCCTGTATAAACAAGTGTCTGGCGCAGTTGTTAGGTGGCTTACTGCAGCTACAATGGCAGGTTATCAAACTTTAAGTTCAAATGGCTCTGAGAACTATGGGACTTAACATCCGAAGTCATCAGTCCCCTTGAACTTAGAACTACTTAAACCTAACTAACCTAAGGACATCACACACATCCATGCCCAAGGCAGGATTCGAACCTGCGACCGTAGCAGTCGCGCGGTTCCAGACAGGAGCGCCTAGAACCGCTCGGCCACACCGGCCGGCTAAAATTTGAGTTTGAACATGGTGTAATAGTCGGTGCACTAGAGATGGGACATATCAGCTCCGAGGTAGCGATGAAGTTGCGATTTTCCCATACGACCATTTCATGAGTGTACCATGATTATCAGGAATCCGATAAAACATCAAATCTCCGACGTTGCTGCAGCCGGAAAAAGATCGTGCAAGAACGGGACCAACGATAGCTGAAGAGAATCGTTCAACGTTACAGAAGTGCAACCCTTCCACAAACTACTGCAGATTTCAATGCTGGGACCTCAAGTGTCAGACTGCGAACCATTCATCTAAACATTACCGATATGGACTCTCGGAGCCGAAGGCCCACTCGTGTACCTTTGATGACTGCACGACACATAGCTTTACGCCTCGCCTGGGCTCATCAAGAGCGACATTGGACTGTTGAGACTCGAAACATGTTACCTGGTCGGGAAGAGTCTCGTTTCAAATTGTATCGGGCGGATGGACGTGTACGGGTATGGAGACCACCACATGAATGCATGGACCGTTCGTGTCGGCAGGGGACTGTTCAAGCTTGAGGAGGCTCTGTAATGGTGTGGGGCATGTGCAGTTTGAGTGATATGGGATCCCTAACACGTCTACATACGATTCTGACAGATGACACGTACATAAACATCCTGTCTGATCAGCTGCATCCATTCATGTCCCTCGTGCATTCCAAAGGACTTGGGCAATTCAAGCAGCACAGTGCGAAACCCCACATGTCCAGAATTGTTACAGAGTGGCTCCAGGAACGCTCTTCTAAGTTTAAACACTTCCGCTGACCATCAACCTCCCTAGACATAAACATATTGGGCGTATCTGGGATGCGTTGCAACATGCTGTTCAGAAGAGACGCCCACCGCCTCGTAATCCCAGGGATTTATGGACAGCTTTGCAAGATTCACGGTGTCAATTCCCTCCAGCACTACTTCAGACATTAGTCGAGTCCACGCCATGTCGCGTTGCGACATTCTGCGTGCTCGCGGGGGGCCTACACGATGTTTGGCAAGTGTGCCCGTCTCTTTGGCTCTTCAGTGTATGTTTACGCAAATTTCGTAAGCTTCCGCAAGTTAGTGGAAACAGTTCCTTTCATATTGCTCCAATTACTTATCAGCTGTCGAAGAGTGAGGAAAACTTGCAGGACTTTCGTGTAATCACTTCTGGTACGAAAACGTTAGTGTCGGAAAGAAGAATGTTAAAAGGTAGATGGTCGGAAATAAATGTACCATTGAAACCCTTGAACGTACCCAGCTGGCCACTGTTAGCCACAGACTCCTTCAACCCCGCCCATATTACTTTATTTCTTAATGCATCCAGTGGCACGCCTCTATCAACCATGCAAAACCCTTTCCGTAAACACGAATTGGCATTTTCCACCTTCTAACCATTTCACTGAAGGCTAAAACTATTTACTGGCCAAGCGTGGCGACTAACTCCAGCGATCATCATTCCCACGCAAAAATCCTCACCTTCCACATCCCCCTCCATACAAATGCAGCATGCGCCTCTGTTCTTTCGAAGTTCTACCACACATTCCAGATCCCTGAATTACATACAATCTGCAAGGAAGGAGGTTAAAAATGCTATCCTATAATCACAACGTAGGTTTCCTATGCTCTTCCTATATTACTTTTGATGAGTGCCTGGATGGTTTTTGAAATGTCCGTTTCAACCTCATCCATTCCAAGCTTGTATTTCTCTTCAATTGACCTCTTCGTAAATAGAATATTAACCCCGAATATTTTTCTTTTTACTCATTTATTTGTTTTACTACAAATGTTACACACTTCGTAACACTTATCTCTCATGTATCAGTTCCTTCCTACATACACATTCTACATGATTTTTCGTATACAATGCCCGCAGATTGGTGCAGCGTTCTTCTGAAGATGGCGGACTGATGGATCGTCGAAATGCCGAATCATGTTGATTTTAGGATCCGGTGGTAAACCCGTGTAGACTACCGAGAATTATTACGCCGAGAAACTCTGCAACGTCACACAAATATGTACCTTGTTCTTTTCGAAACTACTTCCAACCGAAACTTACATTCGTCCAATTGGGACCACAGATTACGCTTATTAATGTTGCAGTACTTTGATTTGAGATTTTTGGTAGTGGTAACGCCTTACCAGAATCCTCTAAACTACTGGACAGCCTTTTTGGTCATTTTAACGCATTACCAGAATTCTCCAAACTACTGAACAGTCTTTATTATGATTATTTTTTATTATGAAGACGAAGCAACAGAGCGTCTGGTTGGGTGTAGACATTAACACATTCTGTAAAGAGTTTTATTGATACTCTCGGGATTTTACTATATCGTGCAATTTTTGTTTTGTATTCCGGTTCCCCTGTTTTATGATGCTTTTTCAGTGTAGTTGCCATTCAGTTCAAGCACCTTGTGGTCGCTCTCCACGCATGTCAATCTGAAGGAAACTGCTACTGTAGCTTTCCTAATTTTGTGAAATAACGTCTAGGTACCATTAGAGGGCTTCAGACCCTACTGAAACATACAGCCTGTTTCTTTTTTTTCCTTCCTCCTCTCTTTGAACCCCCGTGGAATAGGCCAGAGAGCGGTTATCAGTAGAACAAATCACCTTCCTCCTCACGATGAGAGCAATGAAATTCATATAGATGTTAAGTGTTTCTAAACAGAGTATTTTGAGATAAGGAGCTTGTGGTCGAAAGTGAATAATTTCAGGCAGTACGAGATCTTTGTATTGCTCAGCAGCTAACAGTTTTAAGTATCAGTCTACAAATTTATAGTATTTAGAGTATAAAATCTTCTTGGTGTTCAGGCCGCACAAAATCGGAGTAAAAACTCAAGCTTTCGAAAAGCACCCTCATTTTCTTCGTCAGGAGATGACTGTCTGCTAGGAAAGAAGTCTACTTACTTTATAAGTGACGTTCAAGATTGTTATTGACCGGGTGACGCAAAATATACAGCTGTTGTAAAATCTAATTTTATAGAACGTTTTTGTCCAGTCCTGTGCTAGCGATATTCTGGCCTTAAATGTGAATACCTGCGGCAACAGGGAATCTGTAAATCGCGTGGAAAAGTCTATGATCCAGTGTTGCAAATTGTAAGAAACCCGTCTCGCTGTTTGGCAAAACACGACGGAGCTTCACAAGTTCTTGTAACAAGACTGTAGTATATTCATATAGTCTGGCACACAGAAATAAAACGTGATCTTCGTCCTCTTTTCCACAAGAGCAGAAAGGCCTCCGTACAATGTGCTATAGGTGAAGACGTTTACGAAAACATCCGTAGTTGAATTTGAGTCTGCCAGTCGGAGAGACTAGGGTCTTATATTTCGAATTTATATGAGATCGTGGAATAAAGGACCGATGGGTGAATCGTTCCGTACTCCTTGCCTTTGTGTCGTTTCCTCCCATCCCCATAGCAAGTTTTTTTGAGCCCACAAGTAGAACCAGCACACCGCTGGAAGTTGATTACCGGAAGGGAAAGACCCTTAATGAAGAAAAGCGTAACAGATAGGGTGACTAAAAGAAGCAGCGTCCCCTCCATTTACAAGCTAGAGTTTCCTTTAGTCTGCTGATCTATGTTCACAGTCGTAGCGCTAAGAGAAAAACCGATGATGATGAGGGCACACTAAATGATGACATTGTCAAAGAAGTGAAGGCTCATTGTTATTACAGTTTTTCGATGGATTTCATTACATGTAAATTTCCAATTTGCTGACGAATGCTTTTACAATTATTTATTTACCTGACTTGTAATTTCTTGGAAGTCTTGTTAAAGAAACTGAAGTAAGCAAATAATTATTATATTAAAAAGTTAATAACGATGGCAATAAAATATATAAAAGTCCTAGACATCTGCGACATGTTGAAATAATGGATGACTGGATGTAATATGTGGTGAGAGAGAGGAGGCGTGGATGGAGAGCCAGTAACACAAACATGGCTACCTCGCCATAGCATCGATCCTGAATCCGAGAGAGACTTAAATCCAGAGTTCACTTCTGTTAATGGATCATTCGTGTTCTGTGGTCCCAAATTTACTTCGTTCTGTTCACTGACGAGGTTGTCATGATGCGTATATGATTTATCTTCTTGTTTTGCCTTTCTTCCTTTTTCTTTTGCTTTGTCCCACCTCTGCGCGAGGTCAGCAACTGATTTGGCAGGGTTCATTTAAGGGGTGGCCAGATGTCCTTCCTGTCGCCAGCTGGTTACCCCTTTGGGAGGAAGATGTTTACCCCAACTATTTGCTTATAGTGTTAGCCACGTGGAAGTGTATAAACGCTTTTATAAATGTTTGTGAATCGTGTAGCTGAGGCGAGACATGAACACTAGCCTGGTATCCACCTAGTCTGATGTGGGAAACCGCCTAAAAACCACATCCAGGCTGGCCGACACACCAGCCCTCGTTGTGAATCCGCTGGTGCACCTGCCCAAATCTCGAAAGCGTCGCATTATAAAACGTGCGGCTGTCCTGCTGAGTAAGTTTTATATAGTTTATATCAATACTAAATTACGCTTTGAAAAGGTAAAAAGCAACAAAAGTGTCTATTTCGTAAACAACTCACCTTAAAAATGGTTCAAATGGCTCTGAGCACTATGGGACTTACCATCTGTGGTCAGCAGTCCCCTAGAACTTAGAACTACTTAAACCGAACTATCCTAAGGACATCACAGACATCCATGCCCGAG
This sequence comes from Schistocerca gregaria, assembly GCF_023897955.1. Classification (NCBI taxonomy): domain Eukaryota; kingdom Metazoa; phylum Arthropoda; class Insecta; order Orthoptera; family Acrididae; genus Schistocerca; species Schistocerca gregaria. The sequence continues at coordinate 119,820,303 of NC_064927.1, read as the reverse complement.
GCAGGATTCGAACCTGCGAGCGTAGCGGTCACGCGGTTCCAGACTGAAGCGCCTAGAAGTCGGCCACATCGGCCGGCCCAACTCATCTTACTTGCCAACAGTCTCCTTCGAGGGATATACACTTGGTCCAGTGATCCTCCAGCTATCTCATCCCATCGGAAAAAAGGTTTTATCAAACTCTACAAAATACACATTCACTACAACCATCATTTCCTCACTTGGTAAAAAATTTCTTTCCTGCAAGCCGAAGTTTGAAGCAGGGAAACCGAAGGAAGTCACTTGGCACTAAGTCTGCTGAACAGAGTGGCTGATGAACCAATTCAAAGCCCAATTCATGCATTTTGGCCATTGTTATTGCTGATGTGTTGGATGGCGCATTATCCTGGTAAAAGAGCACTTCTTTGCGTGCCAACCTTAGTTTTTCTTCAGCCAACCCCAGTTTCAAACAATTCATCAGTGAAGCATAATAGCGCCCCGTCATGGTTCTGCTTTTTTCCCAGAAATATGTGAGTCTTATTCCTTGGAAATTCTCCCCTCCCCCCCCTCCCCAAAAAAAATAAAAATAAAAACAGGCCATCACCTTAGCAGCTGACAAAATGGTCTTTGTCTTCTTCAGTGCAGTTTCTCACCAGCCTTTGTTTGTTGCTTTAACTGTCATTTTGACTATGATATCCAATGATAAATCCAGGTTTTATCAGCAGTTACAAATTTTTCGCAGAAAGTCTTACGGGCTGCGCTGAAACATTGCCAGACATTTTGTTGAAATGTGCGAAATGCGCTGTTGACTGTTAACAATCGCGGAACCCAACTCGGACACAGCTTCTGTATAACCATTTCTCCACACACGATATTATGCACTCGTTCAGTTGAGACACCCACAGTCTCAGCAATCTCACGAATTTTTATTTGGTAGTCTAACATTAGCGTACCACTGAATTTGTCAGAGGTATCCTTCGTGATAAAATAACTGGGGGTTATTTTTTAGTGTGTTTCTAGGTGGTTGGCTTTCCCTTTTTTGTCTCTCTGGTCGGCCAACCACTGTCACACTCTGTGTGATTTTAATTCCTTTAATTCCTTCTGTCTGGTCTCTGTCTTTCTTGTCTGGTGCCGTCTGTTGTCATCCCGATTGTTCGTTTTTATTCTGTGTGGGTGGTTGAAGTTTTGGAAAAAGGGACCGATGACCGTAGCAGTCTGGTCCCTTCAATCCCACAAACCACCCATCCAAACTTGGTTTCTCCAATTTTCAGTCGCAGTCGAGACATTGAGGCGGCTGTCGATAATGAACGTACGCTATACATTGATAAAATGTTTTATACGATACATGGAATAATTAAGCTTACCAGTCATGAGGGCGCAACAAAAATGTTCCATTCTTGTATGGAAATTTACCAGATTTGCCACACCACTCTCGTAAACGTTAATTCCGACCATTAGTTTGTGATATCAAAATAGTTTAGAAAACTCTACCATTTGTACGCTAAAGGTTTGGGAGCCTTTCACCGTGGGTGTTCTGACTCAGGCCTTCGTCTCGGTGTTGTTGTTGTTGTTGTTATTGTTTTTGTGGTCTTCAGTCCAGAGACTGGTATGATGCAGCTCTCCATGCTACTCTATCCTGTGCAAGCGGCCTTGAAAGGAGGATGTAATATGAACCTCTACAAAAGCAAAACGAGAATAAAGGAATGTAGTCGAGTTAACTCGGGTGATGCTAAGGGAATTAAATTAGGAAATGCGACAGTAGTAAATGAGTTTTGCTATTTGGCGAGCAAAATACCTGATGATGGTCGGAGTAGAGAGAATATAAAATGTAGACTGCCAATGGCAAGGAAAGCGTTTCTGAAGAAGAGAAATTTGGTATCATCGAGTATAGATTTAAGTGTCAGGAAGTCGTTTCTGAAATTATTTGTATGGAGTGTAGCCATGTATGATAGTGAAACATGGACGATAAAGAGTTTGGACAAGAAGAGAATAGAAGCTTTTGAAACATCTCTAGCTCTCCCTCTACGATTTTTACCCTCCACGCTGCCCACCAATACTAAATTGGTGATCTCTTGATGCCTCAGAACATGTCCTACCAACCGGTCCCTTCTTCTAGTCAAGTTGTGCCACAAATTTCTCTTCTCCCCAAATTCTATACAATACCTCCTCATTATTTACGTGATCTACCCACCTAATCTTCAGCATTCTTCTGTAGCACCACATTTCTAAAGCTTCTATTCTCTTCTTGTCCAAACTCTTTATCGTCCATGTTTCACTTCCATACATGGCTACGCTCCATACAAATACTTCCAGAAACGACTGCCTGACACTTACATCAATACTCGATGTTAACAAATTTCTCTTCTTCAGAAACGCTTTCCTTGCCATTGGCAGTCTACATTTTATATCCTCTCTACTTCGACCATCAACAGGTATTTTGCTCCCCAAATAGCAAAACTCATTTACTACTTTAAGTGTCTCATTTCCTAATCTAATTCGCTCAGCATCACCCGAGTTAACTCGACTACATTCCATTATTCTCGTTTTGTTTTTGTTGATGTTCATATTATATCCTCCTTTCAAGACCCTGTCGATTCCGTTCAGCTGCTCTTCCAAGTCCTTTGCTGTCTCTGACAGAATTACAATATCATCGGCGAACCTCAAAGTTTTCATTTCTTCTCCGTGGATTTTAATACCTACTCCGAATTTTTCTTTTGTTTCCTTTACTGCTTGCTCAATACACATATTCAATAACATTGGGGAGAGGCTACAACCCTGTCTCACTCCCTTCCCAACCACTGCTTCCTTTTCATGCCCCTCGATTCTTATAACTGCCATCTGGTTTCTGTACAAACTGTAAATAGCCTTTCGCTCCTTTTATTTTACCCCTGCCACCTTCAGAATTTGAAAGAGAGTATTCCAGTCAACACTGTCAAAACTTTCTCTAAGTTTACAAATGCTATAAACGTAGGTTTGCCTTTTCTTAATCTAGCTTCTAAGATAAGATATAGGGTCAGTATTGTCTCACCTGTTTAGATATTTCTACGGAATCCAGACTGATCCCCGAGGTCGGCTTTTACTAGTTTTTCCATTCGTCTGTAAAGAATTCGCGTTAGTATTTTGTAGCCGTGACTTATTAAACTGCTAGTTCGGTAGTTTTCACATCTGTCAACACCTGCTTTCTTTGGGATTGGAATTATTATATTCTTCTTGAAGTCTGAGGGTATTTCGCCTGTCTCATACATCTTGCTCACCAGCTGGTAGAGTTTTGTCAGGACTGGCTGTCTCAAGGCTGTCAGTAGTTCTAATGGAATGTTGTCTACTCCCGGGGCCTTGTTTCGACTCAGGTCTTTCAGTGCTCTGTCAAACTCTTCGCGCATTATCATATATGCCATTTCATCTTCATCTACAACTTCTTCCATTTCCATAATATTGTCCTCAAGAACATCCCCTTTGTATAGACCCTCTATGTACCCCTTCCACCTTTCTGCTTTCCCTTCTTTGCTTAGAACTGGGTTTCTATCTGAGCTCTTGATATTCATACAAGTGGTTCTCTTTTCTCTGAAGATCTCTTTAATTTTCCTGTAGGCAGTATCTGTTACCCTCCCCCCTCCCCCCCCCCCCCCCCCCCCCCCCCCCCAGTGAGATCAGCCTCTACATTCTTACATTTGTCCTCTAGCCATCCCTGCTTAGCCATTTTGCACTTCCTGTCGATCTCTTTTTTGAGACGTCTGTATTCCTTTTTGCCTGCTTCATTTACTGCATTTTTATATTTTCTCCTTTCATCAATTAAATTCAATATTTCTTCTGTTACCCAAAGATTTCTACTAGCCTTCGTCTTTTTACCTACTTGATCCTGTGCTGCCTTCACTACTTCATCCCTCAAAGCTAACCCATTCTTCTTCTACTGTATTTCTTTCCCCCATTCCTGTCAATTGTTCCCTTATGCTCTCCCTGAAACTCTGTACAACCTCTGGTTTATTCATTTTATCCAGTTCCCATCTCCTTGAATTACCACCTTTTTGTAGTTTCTTCAGTTTTAATCTACAGTTCATAACCAATAGATGATGGTCAGAGTCCAAATCTTCCCCTGGAAATGTCTTACAATTTAAAACCTGGCTCCTAAATCTCCGTTTTGCCATTATATAATCTATCTGAAACCTGCCAGTATCTCCAGGCTTCTTCCATGTATACAACCTTCTTTTATGATTCTTGAACCAAGTGTTAGCTAGGTAGCAGTGTGAATAGCAGTTGGAGCTACCTGCAAATGGACTGCAAGCAAATTTCTTCCCTTAATACGCGGATTGAGACTCGGACTCACTTCGTGGAACAAGGTTTGAAGATGATGACTCCCTTGTGCACGCTGCCAAACAGGGGCTCACACAGGTTGGTCCAGAATTTTACCGTGCGGGTATATAGGCGCTACTTCCAAGGTGGCTCAATCTAGATATAGTAGGGGGGTCAGTGAAGTGAAGTGGAAGGAAGACAAGGATTTATGGTCATATGAGTATCGGGTAATATCAACAGCAGCAGAAAATGGTATAACAGGTGTAGGAGCCAAAAAAGCAGCAGGATGGTCGCTCGCTTATTTGCGGAACATGAATGGCTTTGGCTGCTGACGCGGAATCTTGCAATCCGTTCCGCTAGCAGAGCTGTCGCCTCGTGCGCCCGTGTGACGTTTTCCGCTGCTCGAGCGGATGGCGGCGACCCAGAAGTGTGCCGCCGTGCTGGACTTGCAGTCGGTAGCGTCCGGGTCGGCTCGCGGCTTGGCGAGTCATGACGCATAATTGGCAGACACGACTTCCCTCTGGCAGCAGACGTCGCCGGAGGCGCTAGTTCCGCCAGCCCGACCAGTGCAGCAGCCTAGATTTCGATTTGCATCGAGGTTCTGCCACGGTTGCTGTAAACGGAATGAAATTGCTGCGTCTGGCGTTCCTCTGCGGTTACGTGTTCAGCGTGACGCGTGAAAGCCCCCAGAGCACCACTTCCGATGTGCTATAGGTCACCCCAGTGCGCTAGTCATACTCGCACCTGGCCAATACTTTCTGTAGACGAAATCATCCACCGTGTAAGTTAGCTGGATTCAAGCTGCTGTCGCGGGTACCATTTAACAACTGTAAACGTGTATGTTGTAATTTTACTCACGCTGTAACGATAAAAGTAAAGTTTTGATCCCCACAATCCATCGAGAGATCGGCACTGTCTCCATGTTGTAGTTTTCGTTTGCTTCCTTTTTTTTTTATCAAGTCTTCATTACTAAGACACCTTTTTATGCTTTTAACGTTCACATACGAGGGTTATTCCAAAAGAAATGCACACAATTTTTGTAAAAATACAGTTTTCATTCTGCATGTATGAAAATTTTACAGTATGTAGATACATCCTTCCCGCTTGTTTTCTAACTTAGTTCAGTCTGTTCCCGTGAGTGGCGCCGTCACAGCATGTCTTCAAGATGGCTACCACACTTGACGTTCGTCAGAAGCAACGTGCTGTCATAGAATTCCTGTGCTGTGAAAAAGAGACAGTGGGAAACACCCACAAGGGGTTGAAAAAGGTGTATGGAGATGCTGCTGTCGATCGCAGGACACACACACACACACACACACACACACACACACACACACACACACACACACACTCACAGTGAACGAATTGTCACGCTACGTTGGGATAGGGGAAGTAAGTGTTTGCAGGATACTGAAAGTGTTGGTGTTAAAAAAGGTTGGTGTCAGGTGGGTTCGCAGGATGTTGACAATGGCTCACAAAGAAACAAGCAAAACGGTATGCAGCGAACTTTTGGAACAGTACGAGAATGGTGGAGATGAATTTCTTGGAAGAATTGTGAGAGGTGATGAAACATGGCTCCATCATTTTTCAACAGAGACAGAGAGGCAATCAATGGAGTGGCATCATGAAAATTCACCCAACGAAAAAAAAAAAAAAACTTGAAAACCACTCCTTTTGCTGGAAAAGTTATGGCTATGCCGCTTTTCGTTTCCGAAGGACGCTTGCTTGTAGACATCGTGCCAAGTGGAACCACTATAAATTCTTATGCATATGTGACGACAATGAAGAAACTTAAAGCTCGACTGAGTCGTGATCTACCACATCGGCAAAAGCAGGATGTTTTGCTGTTGCACGACAATGCACGGCCACATGTCAGTTAATAAACCATGGAAGCGATCACAAAGCTCGGATAGACAACACTGAAACACCCGCCTTACAGTCCTGACCTGGCTCCATGTGACTATCATCTCTTTGGGAAACTGAAAGACTCACTTCGTGGAACAAGGTTTGAAGATGATGACTCCCTTGTGCACGCTGCCAAACAGGGGCTCACACAGGTTGGTCCAGAATTTTACCGTGCGGGTATATAGGCGCTGCTTCCAAGGTGGCTCAATCTAGATATAGTAGGGGTCAGTGAAGTGAAGTGGAAGGAAGACAAGGATTTATGGTCAGATGAGTATCGGATAATATCAACAGCAGCAGAATATGGTATAACAGGTGTAGGATTCGTTGTGAATAGGAAGGTAGGGCAGAGGGTGTGTTACTGTGAACAGTTCAGTGACCGGATTGTTCTAATCAGAATCGACAGCAGACCAACACCGACAACGATAGTTCAGGTATACATGCAGACGTCGCAAGCTGAAGATGAACGGATAGAGAAAGTGTATGAGGATATTGAAAGGGTAATGAAGTATGTAAATGAGGACGAAAATCTAATAGTCATGGGCGACTGGAATGCAGTTGTAGGGGAAGGAGTAGAAGAAAAGGTTACAGGAGAATATGGGCTTGGGACAAGGAATGAAAGAGGAGAAAGACTAATTGAGTTCTGTACCAAGTTTCAGCTACTAATAGCGAATACCCTGTTCAAGAATCACAAGAGGAGGAGGTATACTTGGAAAAGGCCGGGAGATACGGGTAAATTTCAATTAGATTACATCATGGTCAGACAGAGATTCCGAAATCAGATACTGGATTGTAAGGCGTACCCAGGAGCAGATATAAACTCAGATCACAATATAGTAGTGATGAAGAGTAGGCTGAAGTTCAAAACATTAGTCAGGAAGACTCAATACGCAAAGAAGTGGGATACGGAAGTTCTAAGGAATGACGAGATACGTTTGAAGTTCTCTAACGCTATAGATACAGCAATAAGGAATAGCGCAGTAGGCAGTACAGTTGAAGAGGAATGGACATCTCTAAAAAGGGCCATCACAGAAGTTGGGAAGGAAAACAGGTACAAAGAAGGTAGCTGCGAAGAAACCATGGGTAACAGAAGAAATACTTCAGTTGATTGATGAAAGGAGGAAGTACAAACATGTTCCGGGAAAATCAGGAATACAGAAATACAAGTCGCTGAGGAATGTAATAAATAGGAAGTGCAGGGAAGCTAAGACGAAATGGCTGCAGGAAAATGTGAAGACATCGAAGAAGATATGATTGTCGGAAGGACAGACTCAGCATACAGGGAAGTCAAAACAACCTTTGGTGACATTAAAAGCAACGGTGGTAACATTAAGAGTGCAACGGGAATTCCACTGTTAAATGCAGAGGAGAGAGCAGATCGGTGGAAAGAATACATTGAAAGCCTCTATGAGGGTGAAGATTTGTCTGATGTGATAGAAGAAGGAACAGGAGTCGATTTAGAAGAGATAGGGGATCCAGCATTAGAATCGGAATTTAAAAAAGCTTTGGAGGACTTACGGTCAAATAAGGCAGAAGGGATAGATAACATTCCATCAGAATTTCTAAAATCATTAGGGGAAGTGGCAACAAAACGACTATTCACGTTGGTGTGTAGAATATATGAGTCTGGCGACATACCATCCACACAATTCCGAAGACGGCAAGAGCTGACAAGTGCGAGAATCATCGCACAATCAGCTTAACAGCTCACGCATCGAAGCTGCTTACAAGAATAATATACAGAAGAATAGAAAAGAAAATTGAGGATGCGCTAGGTGACGATCAGTTTGGCTTTAGGAAAAGTAAAGGCACGAGAGAGGCAATTCTGACATTAGGGCTAATAATGGAAGCAAGGCCAAAGAAAAATCAAGACACGTTCATGGGATTTGTCGACCTGGAAAAAGCGTTCGACAATATAAAATGGTGCAAGCTGTTCAAGATTCTGAAAAAAGTAGGGATAAGCTATAGGGAGAGACGGGTCATATACAATATGTACAACAACCAAGAGGGAATAATAAGAGTGGACGATCTAGAACGAAGTGCTCGTATTAAGAAGGGAGTAAGACAAGGCTGTAGCCTTTCGCCCCTACTCTTCAATCTGTACATCGAGGAAGCAATGATGGAAATAAAAGAAAGGTTCAGGAGTGGAATTAAAATACAAGGTGAAAGGATACGATTCGCTGATGACATTGCTATCCTGAGTGAAAGTGAAGAAGAATTAAATGATCTGCTGAACGGAATGAACAATCTAATGAGTACACAGTATGGTTTGAGAGTAAGACGAAGGTAATGAGAAGTAGTAGAAATGAGAAAGCGAGAAACTTAACATCAGGATTGATGGTCACGAAGTCAATGAAGTTAAGGAATTCTGCTACCTAGGCAGTAAAATAACCAATGATGGACGGAGCAAGGAGGACGTCAAAAGCAGACTCACTATGGCAAAAAAGGCATTTTTGGCCAAGAGAAGTCTACTAATATCAAATACCGACCTTAATTTGAGGATGAAATTTCTGAGGATGTACGTCTGGAGTACAGCATTGTATGGTAGTGAAACATAGACTGGGAAAACTGGAACAGTAGAGAATCGAAGCATTTGAGATGTGGTGCTATAGACGAATGTTGAAAATTAGGTGGACTGATAAGGTAAGGAATGAGGAGGTTCTACGCAGAATCGGAGAGGAAAGGAATATGTGGAAAACACTGATAAGGAGAAGGGACAGGATGATAGGACATCTTCTAAGACATGAGGGAATGACTTCCATGGTACTAGAGGGAGCTGTAGAGGGCAAAAACTGTAGAGGACAGAGATTGGAATACGTCAAGCAAATAATTGAGGACGTAGGTTGCAAGTGCTACTCTGAGATGAAGATGTTAGCACAGGAAAGGAATTCGTGGCGGGCCGCATCAAACCAGTCAGTAGACTAATGACCTAAAAAAAGGCAGTTGAGAGAGATGGAAATTATGTGGAGAAATGAAAATATTGTTCCTAAAGGATGTATCTACACACTGTAAAACTTTCAAACATGTAGAATAAAAACTGGATTAAAAAAAAGTTGTGTGCATTTCTTTTGGGGTGACCCTCGTACATTTGTTGATAAACTGTAGAGAACGGCCTTTACTTTCCGTTAATATGATCCACTACTGTGCAACTACACTATTGATGACAAATTGCTGAAAACAGTATCTACAGTAAAATATCTAGCAGTAACTATCCAGAACGACCTTAAGTGGAATGTTCACATAAAACGAATAGTAGGAACAGCCAGACTGAGATTCATAGAGAGAATCGTAAGGGAAAGTAGTTCATCCCCGAAGAAAATGGCTTACAAGCTGCTTGTTCGGCCGATTTGTTGTGTATCGTTCATCAATCAGGGGTTCTTACTATGCTGGACTGAAAGATGAGATAGAGAAGACCCACGAAAAAACAGGATCGTTTAGTCGGAGCGAGGTGGTTATAGAGATACTCATCAAATTAAAGTGGCAGACATTATAAGAGAGATGATGGGCCATCAGGGAGAGATTCACTACTGAAATTTTAACAGCACTTTCAGTAAGAGCTGGACAACATATTACTTGCTTCGCGAGAAAACCGTGACGGGAAATGAGAGATAACACAGAGGCTCTCCGAAAATCATTCTCCCCATGCGCCATTTGCGAATAGAACAGGGAAGGGGGGATGAGTTATTGGTACCAGAAGACCCTCCACCACACACCATCAGGTGACTTGCGGAGATTGATTATCGCTCAGGTGGGGCTAACGTAAAAATGTTCATTCGGTTATGCGATTCATAAAAATCATAAGTTTTACGCAGTGGTATATGATAGTTTCAAGAAGTTTTATAAGTCAAAGATGGTATTACACAGAACCGTCGAAATATACAGGTTTGTTTATTGATAGTGACCGGGCCAAATATCTCACGAAATAAGCATCAAACGAAAAAACTACAAAGAACGAAACTCGTCTAGCTTGAAGGGGGACACCAGATGGCGCTATGGTTGGCCCGCTGGATGGTGCTGCTATAGGTCAAACGGATATCAACTGCGTTTTTTTTTAAAAAAGTAGGAACCCCCATTTTTATTACATGTACGTAAAGAAATATGAATGTTTCAGTTGGACCACTTTTTTCACTTTGTGATAGATGGCGCTGTAATAGTCACAACCGTATAAGTACGTGGTATCACGTAACATTCCCCCAGTGCGGACTGTATTTGCTTCGTGATACATTACCCTTGTTAAAATGGACCGTTTACCAATTGCAGAAAAGGTAGATATCGTGTTGATGTATGGCTACTGTGACCAAAATGCCCAACGGGCGTGTGTATGTATGTTGCTCGGTATCCTGGACGACATCATCCAAGTGTCCGGACCGTTCGCCGGATAGTTACGTTATTTAAGGAAACAGGAAGTGTTCAGCCACATGTGAAACGTCAACCATGATCTGTAACAAATGATGATGGACAAGTGGGTGTTTTAGCTGCTGTCACGGCTAATCCGCACATCAGTAGCAGACTAATTGCGCGAGAAACGGGAATCTCAGAAACGTCGGTGTTGAGAATGCTACATCAACATAGATTGCACTCGTACCATATTTCTATGCACCAGGAATTGCATGGTGACGACTTTGAACGTCGTGTACAGTTCTCCCACTGGGCACAAGAGAAATTACGGGACGATGACAGATTTGCACGCATTCAATTTATGGACGAATCGTCGTTCACCAACAGCGGTAACGTAAACCGGCATAATATGCACTATTGGGCAACGGAAAATTCACGATGGTTGCGACAAGTGGAACATCAGCGACTTTGGCGGGTTAATGTATGGTGCGGCATTATGGGAGGAAGGATAATTGGCCGCCATTTTATCGATGGCAATCTAAATGGTGCAAAGTATGCTGATTTCCTTCGAATTGTTCTACCGATGTTACTACTAGATGTTTCACTGCATGACAGACTGGCGATGCACTTACAACATGATGGATGTCCGGAACATAGCTCGCGTGCGGTTGAAACGGTATTGCATAGCATATTTCATGACACGTGGATTCTTCGTTGAAGCACGTTCACCGGATCTGACGTCCCCAGATTTCTTTCTGTGGGGAAAGTTGAAGGATATTTGCTATCGTGATCCACTGACAACACCTGACAACTTGCGTCAGTGCATTGTCAATGCATGTGCGAACATTACGGAAGGCGAACTACTCGCTGTTGGGAGGAATGTCATTACACGTATTGCCAAATGCATGGAGGTTGACGAACATCATTTTGAGCATTTATTGCATTAATGTGGCATTTACAGGTAATAACGCTGTAACAGCATGCGTTCACAGAAATGGTAAGTTTACAAAGGTACATGTATCACATTGGAACAACCAAAATAAAATGTTCAAACGTACCTACGTTCTGTATTTTAATTTAAAAAACCTACCTGTTACCAACTGTTTGTCTAAAATTGTGAGCCATGTGTTTGTGACTATTACAGCGCCATCTATGACAAAGCGAAAAAAGTGGTCTAATTAAAACATTCATATTTCTTGACGTACTATACGATTATGTAATGAAAAATGGGGGTTCCTATTTAAAAAAAAAAAAAAAGAAAAACGCAGTTGATATCCGTTTGACTTATGGCACCGCCATCTAGCGGGCCAACCATAGCACCATCTGGTTTCCCCCTTCAAGCTAGACAAGTTTCGATCTTTGTAGTTTTTTCGTTTGACGCTTATTTTGTGAGATAATTTGGCCCGGTCACGATCAATGGAACACCCTGTATATGATAATACTGTACCATTTTACGTGGATGAACTTTTAAAAATTAGTAGTTAGCTTTGCTAGGTAGCAGAGGATATGTCGATTTTTTGGTAAATCGACACTTCCATGGAGTGACATATAGTCACCGTAGGAAAGTTAAACCAGACAATCAGAATCTATGTGGTGAATGTTTTCAGTTAAAAAATATTGAATGTACTTCAATTTAATCGATAGACGTCCTGTTAATCTTTTACGGGTGAACGTTTCTCTTGAAGTCAGTGACAGTACAAAACCGCAATAATTGTATTCTTTTAAAACGTGCTTTATACAAGTTTTTACCTAGTTTAGCTTTAAATAGTTTCAGTGGCGGAAGTAAAGCTGTAAGGACGACTCATGAGTTGTGTTTGGGTAGCTCAGTCGGTAGGACACGTGCCCGCTAAATGCAAAGCTCGAATCGTGATCCGGCACACAGTTTTCATCTGCCAGGGAGTTTTATATCGGCGCACGCACCGCTGCAGAGTAAAAAAATTCATTCTGCAAAAAGTTACTTCGAAGTAAACTGAAGAATGGTTCAAAGGTAGCTGCCCAATTTTATTCCTTCCTATTTTTTAACTGTTTTAACAACTTCTGCAATTTTCGCAGTCGGTCGAAGACTATCTTCTCGTAAATGCAGACTCGTGCCACGCATTTGTCTCACAGGCTGGAGTTTTGCGCGATGAACATGAAACAAAACACAAGAAATCGTCTGCAACGGTAAACACTTAACATAATAAAGATAAAAATAAGAATAAAGCATGTTGTTGTGGTTTTCAGTCCAGAGACTGGTTTGATGCAGCTCTCCACGCTACTCTACCCTGTGCAAGGTTCTTCACCTCCCAGTACCTACTGCAACCCTCATCCTTCTGAATCTCTTTAGTGTATTCATCTCTGGGTCAACAATTTTTACCCTCCACGCTTCCCTCCAACACTAAATTGGTGATCCCTTGATGCTTCAGAATATGCCCTACCCGCCAATCCCTTTTTGTAGTCAAGTTGTGCCACAAGTTCCTTTTCTCTCCAATTCTATTCAATACCTCCTCGTCTAATCTTCAGCATTATTCTGTAGCACCACATTTCGAAAGCTTCTTGTCTAAACTATTTATCGGCCACGTTTCACTTCCATACATGGCTACACTCCATAGTCAGCAGCTCGTGGTCGTGCGGTAGCGTTCTCACTTCCCGCGCCCTGGTTCCCGGGTTCGATTCCCGGCAGCGTCAGAGATTTTCTCTGCCTCGTGATGACTGGGTGTTGTGTGATGTCCTTAGGTTAGTTAGGTTTAAGTAGTTCTAAGTTATAGGGGACTGATGACCATAGATGTTAAACCCCATAGTGCTCAGAGAGAGTTTCACTCCATACAAATACTTTCAGAAACAACTTCCTGACACTTAAATCTATACTCGATGTTTACAAATTTCTCTTCTTCAGAAACGCTTTCCTTCCCATTGCCAGTCTACATTTTATATCCTGTCTACTTCGACCATCATCAGTTATTTTGCTCCTTAAATAGCAAAACTCATTTACTACTTCAACCGTCTCATTTCCTAATCTAATTTCCGCAGCATCACCCGATTTAATTCCACTACATTCCATTATAAAGAATACCGTTACCGAATTTGGCGGAAGCTGGAAAGTGTATCGCACACTCTACATGTTCGGACACTGCAATACGCAAAAGGGACAGGGTGAATTTTTCGAAGGTGTGTTATAACTAAAGTGTAGATAATGTCTGACTCTCCCTCGTGTATGTGTACAGTTCGGTGCATCAGTGACGTTCCGCTTCTGACGAATGGGAATGACACTCTCGCTTTAAGTGTTAAATGGTATACCAAATGTTGTTGTTGTTGTTGTGGTCTTCAGTCCTGAGACTGGTTTGATGCAGCTCTCCATGCTACTCTATCCTGTGCAAGCTTCCTCATCTCCCAGTACCTACTGCAACCTACATCCTTCTGAATCTGCTTAGTGTACTCATCTCTCGGTCTCCCTCTACGATTTTTACCCTCCACACTGCCCTCCAATGCTAAATTTGTGATCCCTTGATGCCTCAAAACATGTCCTACCAACCGATCCCTTCTTCTAGTCAAGTTGTGCCACAAACTTCTCTTCTCCCCAATCCTATTCAATACCTCCTCATTAGTTACGTGATCTATCCACCTTATCTTCAGTATTCTTCTGTAGCACCACATTTCGAAAGCTTCTATTCTCTTCTTGTCCAAACTAGTTATCGTCCATGTTTCACTTCCATACATGGCTACACTCCAAACAAATATTTTCAGAAATGACTTCCTGACACTTAAATCTATATTCGATGTTAACAAATTTCTCTTCTTCAGAAACGCTTTCCTTGCCATTGCCAGTCTACATTTTATATCCTCTCTACTTCGACCATCATCAGTTATTTTACTTCCTAAATAGCAAAACTCCTTTACCACTTTAAGTGTCTCATTTCCTAATCTAATTCCCTCAGCATCACCCGATTTAATTGGACTACATTCCATTATCCTCGTTTTGCTTTTGTTGATGTTCATCTTATATCCTCCTTTCAGGACACTGTCCATTCCGTTCAACTGCTCTTCCAAGTCCTTTGCCGTCTCTGACAGAATTAGAATGTCGTCGGCGAACCTCAAAGTTTTTACTTCGTCTCCATGAATTTTAATACCTACTCCAAATTTTTCTTTTGTTTCCTTTACTGCTTGCTCAATATACAGATTGAATAACATCGGAGAGAGGCTACAACCCTGTCTCACTCCTTTCCCAACCACTGCTTCCCTTTCATGCCCCTCGACTCTTATGACTGCCATCTGGTTTCTGTACAAATTGTAAATAGCCTTTCGCTCCCTGTATTTTACCCCTGCCACCTTTAGAATTTGAAAAAGAGTATTCCAGTCAACATTGTCAAAAGCTTTCTCTAAGTCTACAAATGCTAGAAACGTAGGTTTGCCTTTTCTTAATCTTTCTTCTAAGATAAGTCGTAAGGTCAGTATTGCCTCACGTGTTCCAACATTTCGACGGAATCCAAACTGATCCTCCCCGAGGTCCGCATCTATCAGTTTTTCCATTCGTCTGTAAAGAATTCGCGTTAGTATTTTGCAGCTGTGACTTATTAAACTGATAGTTCGGTAATTTTCACATCTGTCAGCACCTGCTTTCTTTGGGATTGGAATTATTATATTCTTCTTGAAGTCTGAGGGTATTTGGCCTGTCTCATACATCTTGCTCACCAGCTGGTAGAGTTTTGTCATGACTGGCTCTCCCAAGGCCGTCAGTAGTTCTAATGGAATGTTGTCTACTCCGGGGGCCTTGTTCCGACTCAGGTCTTTCAGTGTTCTGTCAAACTCTTCACGCAATATCGTGTCACCCATTTCGTCTTCATCTACATCCTCTTCCATTTCCATAATATTGTCCTCAAGTACATCGCCCTTGTATAAACCTTCTATATACTCCTTCCACCTTTCTGCCTTCCCTTCTTTGCTTAGAACTGGGCTGCCATCTGAGCTCTTTATATTCATACACTTGGTTCTCTTCTCTCCAAAGGTCTCTTTAATTTTCCTGTAGGCAGTATCTATCTTACCCCTAGTGAGATAAGCCTCTACATCCTTACATTTATCCTCTAGCCATCCCTGTTTAGCCATTTTGCACTTCCTCTCGATCTCATTTTTGAGACGTTTGTATTCCTTTTTGCCTGCTTCATTTACTGCATTTTTATATTTTCTCCTTTCATCAATTAAATTCAATATTTCTTCTGTTACCCAAGGATTTCTAGCAGCCCTCGTCTTTTTACCTACTTTATCCTCTGCTGCCTTCACTACTTCATCCCTCAGAGCTACCCATTCTTCTTCTACTGTATTTCTTTCCCCTATTCCTGTCAATTGTTCCCTTATGCTCTCCCTGAAACTCTGTACAACCTCTGGTTCTTTCAGTTTATCCAGGTCCCATCTCCTTAATTTCCCACATTTTTTGCAGTTTCTTCAGTTTTAATCTACGTATACCAAATGTAGAGGAGAAAATAGTGTCCACAGTGTGACTGGGCCAACCGCACCTTTGGTAGATGGGAAAGAGGCGAAATCAGCTTTCACTGTCACGGCCACGTAATCCGTATAAAACGTGATGGGCAGAGTGGAGTGGAGTGGAGTGCGGTGAAACAGCGGACGTGCCATGTGGCTGCCCGGCCGCGCGACTGACCCAGTAACGGCCGGGGTTGCTGGCCTAACGTGGCCGCGGTCGTGCGCCTCCAGCCAGCCACCTCGCTCCGAGTCTGCTCGCGTGTCCGCGCCGCGGAAGTTGCCACACTTCTTCCCAGAACTCAAGTGCGGGGTGCGAAATTTTGAACGTTAGCCTTGTCAACTCTGTAGTGCCGGCACTTGTCCGGAACCGCTGCGTAGCTGTGGACGCATTGTCATTTTGTAATTATACAGCACTGTAGTGGTACGGGACGTGTAATTTCTGTGAGAGCTGCGACATAATGTTCCCTATCGTCTCGCAGTTACTTTAGATGTGGAGATCGACGCAGCGGAGTGTAGATTGGGAGCAGTTCCGTGAGAACCTACAGCACTCAGTCGACAGCATTCCTGATCCTAATGATGTCGAACCTGATGTAACGCTGCAACAGCTCAGTAAGGTAACGCCGCACGCAATCGATGCTCTGGGAGGCCACAAAGGGTCACGGCAACTGCCCTCCGAGATTCTGGAAGCCATTTCGCTCAAGAGTATGTTCCGTGAGTCGCAGGTGACGAGGCAGCCTGCCTTAATCAATTGAGGCGTGAGATCAAGGTGTCGGTTGAAAATCACAGAAAAGGGGACTGGACAAACCAGGTGGCTACACTTCGCCTCGACGATGATATTGCCTGGAAGATAGTTAAACGCTTTCTGAGCAAACGCAGCGTATTCCTACTCTGCAAGTCGGCAGATTAAAACTGTGTGCCGGACCGAGGCTCGAACTCGGGACCTTTGCCTTTCGCGGGCAAGTGCTCTACCAACTGAGCTATCCAAGCACGACTCACGCGTCGTCCTCAGAGCTTTACTTCCGCCAGTACCTCGTCTCCTACCTTCCAAACTTTACAGAAGCTCTCCTGCTCATTCTAGAAACATTCCCCAGGCTGTGGCTAAGCCATGTCTCCGCAATATCCTTTCGGAGTGCTAGTCCTGCAAGGTTCGCAGGAGAGCTTCTGTAAACTTTGGATGGTAGCAGACGAGGTTCTGGCGGAAGTAAAGCTGTGAGGACCGGGCGTGAGTCGTGCTTCGGTAGCTCATTTGGTAGAGCACTTGCCCGCGAAAGGCAAAGGTCCCGACTTCGAGTCTCGGTCCGGCACTCAGTTTTAATCTACCAGGAAGTTTCATATCAGCGCACACTCCGCTGCAGAGTGAAAATCTCATTCTGGGGTCTTCATGTCAGTTGACGATGTTATCGATGACACGTCCAGCCGGTGTAGGAATGCCTGATACTCTTCCTTGCGACATAGCCATCACCAGAAGATCCAATAGAAGCCATGCTTTAGGAGATACAACAACAACTAGAAACCTTAAATCCCAAGAAGGTTGGAGGCTGTGATAAAGTGGAGCATGCCATGCGTAGGCAGTTGTCACCTGCTGCTCTCCGACCTCTGACCAATATTTTCAATCATTTTGTAAGGACTGGTGATTATCACCCTGCATGGATAGATGCAGAGCTGGCTACCGTCCCTAAAATCGGGAAGGCTGCGTTGCTGCAGCAAAATTACAGGGCTGTAAGTTTTCTTCTCAAAAGTCTTTGAGCACCTAACAGGGACCTGACTCCAGCCGGTTTGCTTTTCTGCACAGGCGCCGCACGCAACAGCAACTACTGCGGCTTGTGGAGACGCCTTGCAGGGGCGGTTCTTCCCGACATCTCCAAGACATTCGACAGTGTGCGGAACAAGGGCCTCCTTTGCAAACTTTTTGCACTGGGGATACCGACGCGGCAAATTCGGCTCGCCGGTTCAAAAAATGGTTCAAATAGCTCTGAGCACTATGGGACTTAACATGTGAGGTAATCAGTCCGCTAGAACCTAGAACTACTTAAACGTAACTAGCCTAAGGACATCACACACATCCACACCCGAGGCAGGATTCGAACCTGCGACCGTAGCAGCAGCGCGGCTCCGGACTGAAGTGCTCAGAATGGGTCGGCCACAGCGTTCGGCTCGGCTCGGCTCACCGCGTAACACTTGCGTGATCGCACTTTAAATGTCTGTGCTCAAGATGGCATTTCAACAGTGAGACCTATACGAACAGGAATGCCACATGGGTCTGTCCTTGCTCCTCTGGTGTACTTCCTCTATACCTGACATACCTAAGGCGCAGAGAGAGTCGTTAGTGCTGTATGTGGACGATACCGTATTCTTCCGCGTATAGGCGGCGTCCGCACCTCGTGGTCTAGTGGCCTCTGGTTCGCGCTGTCCCGGGTTCCATTCCCAGTAGGTTGGGAATTTTCTCTGCCCGGGGACTGCGTGTTTGTGTTGTCATCGTTTCATCATCATCTCCATCATCATCATTCGTGACAGTTGCTACATTGGACTGGGTTAAATTTGGAACTTTGTACGGGCGCTGATGACCGCGCATTTCAGTGCCCCACAAACAGATCATCATCCTATAGGCAGCCTGTGACGTCCTTGGGAGCCTGGGCCACGAAGTGGCGACTTAATTTTAATGCCAACAAATGCCAGGCCTTGACTATTACGCGGCGCAGAGTGCTTTTAGATCTTCAACAGGTGCGGATCATGGGAGACCCCATCCTGTTGTCTCGCACGGTGAAGTATGTCGGTGTAATATGAGACAGGCACCTCACTAGAGGGCCACATATCAGAGAGATTAGGAGAACAGCGCTTAGCCGTTTGCAGGCACTTTACATACTATTAAATGCACCACCCTAAGGAAGCACGCTATATCTAGCATTGATCCAACCAGTGCTGCAACACGCGGTTGGAGTGTGGGGGAATGCAGCTGACATGCATATTCGGCGTCTTCAAGGTCTGTAAAACAGCTTTCTGTGCATCGCTTTGCATGTACCACGGGAATTACCTGTACTGGACCTGTGTGAGGCCACTGCTGTCCCTCTGTTAAGGCACCATATCAGACTGACGGGGTAGCAGTTTTACGACACGTCGCGGCAGTCACGCAACAGGCTCTCAAATCTGGGCAACCAGAGGCACAGGTGAGGGTCCACTAGATGGCCCGCCCTACTCCGACTCTAACCGCTGCCGATTCGTCAGCAGTCCTGCCAGAGCAAACATGGGCTATAAAAGACACACAAATCACTCTAGTGTATAGAGTTAGGAGTCACGAATATACACGTAGCAGATGCAGGTGTAATACAGAGGGGTCCAAAAAATGTATTCACTGTTTGAAAGTCCATATCTTGCAAATTAATTGACGGAGTTGTCTCATTTTTGGTGAAAGTGTAGCTTAAAGCCCAACTTAAAGATATCACTGTAGGTGTTCGAAATGGTCACCACTAACATCCACACACAAATGATGCCGCCGAACTGCAGCACGAACTACTGATTGTAACGTGTTCAGTTGGATATTTGCACATGAATGTACGATGAATTCTCGAAGTTCATCCAATGTACGTGGCTTTTGTCGATAAACGACGTCCTTTAGTGTTCCCTACAGGTAAATGTCCAGAGGAGTTAGGTCTGGGGAACGTGGTGGATACTCCAGAGCACCTCTACGGCCTATCAGTCTTCCTGGTAGGTTTTCGTCGAGATACACCCTAACACGATTTTGGTAGCGGGCTGGGGCACAATTTTGTTGAAAGTAAACTCTTCCGTCTCCATACAAGTCTCGGATGGCAGGTAAAATGGATGTCTGAAGCGTCTGAAGGTACACCTCACCGGTAACTGTGCCGTCAAAGAAGAATGGCCCAATCAAGCCCCGGTAACACAACCCACACCACACATTCACTCCTGGCAAACTTGAGCGACTCACTCCAGTTTCACGGGCACACTGTCTCACAGACTTCTGTGGTGAGCGAGTGAATTGTAACACACGACGGGAGTTACCTGGACTTGTTACTGTTACAGGTCATCCAGATCGTTGTTTGTGTACATCTTTAACTCAGCCTTCGGCTTCAAGTTTGTCTCGAATGCGAGGAATCGTTATACGTGTCGGTGGCTCTGTTTGATACTCATTTCGCCATTGCCATTGAACCTCATTAATGTTTTCGTACTTAAAATACCATTTCAAAACTGACTTCCTTCCATCGAATGTAAGCCTCGCGCCAGCCATGTTTACTCGAGTAACTAGGTGCAACTAAGAACAAAACACTGACTATCTGGCGACTGTCATCTGACAAAACAAAACAGCGCTTGTGTGACGATTGCCGGAACTACAGACTCTTACACTGCCAAAGATGAGACAACTCCGTCAATTATTTTGCCAGTTATGGACTTTTAAACAGTTGATATATTTTTTTGGACCCCTCTGTATTCCCCATTTAACCTGTACAACCAAAAAACAGTGAGGGCAGTTTCTTTTGATGTTTCTGTCATGCCTCATTGGAGTGCTACAGAACGTGCAATTGCTGCGAGAGCTTTTACAAGCAGGGTGACTATTTGATTGCTGCACAAAGAGTATTTCGACAGCAGTACCAGCTAGAACGTCTGTTCTATGATCTGCTCATGTGATTGCAAGGTGGGTGTGCGGTTCTGAAAGAGACTGGTTCAGCCTTGGAAAAAGAAGCTACCAGATGACGTTCGAACGATACGTATAGCCCAGAGAACACTGTTGCTGTTAGTTTTCATCTAGACAACATGCATCTGCGTTATTGATCGTGCGACGCTCACAAAGAATATTGCATAAAATAAAGTTCCACCCTATAAGTCACAGATGTGCAGTTATTAAATGCAAGAGACCTTGCTTCGAGTGGGGTGTTCAGCGAACCGGTCTTGGCCAAAATCAACGGCGACGGCAAGTTTCCTTAATAAAATATGGACGTCAGACGAAACCCACTTCCACCTTAACGGATACGTTAACTAACGGGATTTCCGTTGCTGCTCACGGAAAATCAATGGGAGTTTCACGAACGTCCATTACTTAGCGTCAAGGTTATAGTATGGTGCGCTGTATCATGTCATGGTGTCATTGCCCCTTACTTTTTGAACGTGAGGATGTCAGTGTAACAACAGTAACATAGATAACGTCGTCTAAATTTATGAATAGTAACATCCGCTCGGTATGTTGATGTTTTTTACTCGGAGGCTGCCCGATTTCAACAGCACAGAGCTACGTCTGATACTGCTCAATGATGAAAGCCATTCGCCAGCTGTTTGGAAGGCGCGTCATTTCACGTAACGGTAACATTTCATAACCTGGGAGATCAGCTGTTCTTAGTGAGCGCGATTTCTTCTTGTGGGGACATGTTAAAAGCAGTGTCCGCCTCCGTTGTTGAGTGATAAGCGCGGCTAATGGCGATCCAGCAGGCCCTGATTCAGTTCCCCGCAGGGGCGGTGATTTTAACTACCCGAGGACAAGCTGTTGTGTTTTCCTCATCATCGACACTCAAGTCGCCGGAGGGGTCAAATAAGAAGACTTGCACTAAGCGACCGAACAACCCCAGAGTGGCCTCCCGGCCAGAGATGGCATACGATCGTTTTCGTCTTAAATGCAGTGTCTACTATCCAGAAGGTTGAAGAACGAAATCGCCGTCATTCGCGGGGTCATGCTGTAACGAGCATTCCGGAGTTTCCATTACCGGCTGTTAGAATGTGAACGCCAAAAGAGAGCACATCTTTCCAATTTCATCTTTAGGAAGTAGTCAGTTTAACATTTTGTAATGATAACGCAAGTGCCGTATCGTATATAAGCGCTTTCCCAAATATTCTTGTATATTACGTTATTTCAAAATGTCTCGTTTGCCTGCCCAAAGAGAGGTCCCCAGAGCTCGTGCAGAGAGTTTTAAACCACATATACGGTGTGCTAGATCACGGTCTCGGGTGTCACACCTTAACCGTCCTTTTTTTACAGGTAATCGACAAAAGAGAATTTTTCGTTGCCCTCTACCCACTGCAGCCTTGAAAAAGATTCTGGATTCCAAGCCCAACGAGTGTCACTTTTATAATTTTGTACACCTTTATCAAAATCACTATGATCGTAATTTTTATTCAGTTCATTGGTTTAAATATAATTGTGTTCGTTTATACGACTTGGCCGCGTATTATAATTATTGAAGCTGTTCTAGGCGCTACAGTCTGGAACCACGCGAACGCTACGGTCGCAGGTTCGAATCCTGCCTCGGGCATAGATGTGTGTGATGTCCTTAGGTTAGTTAGGTTTAAGTAGTTCTAAGTTCTAGGGGACTGATGACCTCCGATGTTAAGTCCCATTGGCTGAGAGCTATTTGAATCATTTTTTGAGTTTCCCAGAATGTTCACTCTGAAGTGCTGCGTGCGCTGATATGAAACTTCCTGACAGATTAAAGCTGTCTCTCAACCGGGATTCGAACATGGAATCCTTGCCTTTCTCGGAAAATTCTCTCCCGACTGAGTTACCCAAGCGCGATTCGTGACCCGTCGTTGTAGCTTGACTTCTACCATTGCCTCATTTCCTACCCCCCAAACGTCACAAAAGTTCCCCTGCATGACTTACGGGACCAGCACTCCTGGGAGACGGGATACTACGGAGACATGGCTTAGCCACTGCCTGGTGGATCGTTTCCAGGACATATTTTGAGTCTGGAACGGTGTGTGCGGTGATGCGATCTTTCCTATAATGCTAGGTATGCAGAAAAACTTCTATGGAAGTTGGAAGTACGAGACAAGGTACCGGCAGAAGTAAAGTTCTGAAGGCGTGTAGTGAGTCGTACTTCGACGCTGGAGTTGTCGTTCGATGATATCTCATATGTGCTCGATTGAAGACAGGTTTGGTGATCGAGCAGGCCGATGCAACATGTCGAGTTGCAGCAGCGGTATGTGGACGAGCGTTGTCCTCTTGGAAAACACCTTCTGGAACGCTGTTCACGAATGGCAGCACAACAGATCGAATAATCAGACTGCCAGAATAAATCTCCAGTCACTGTGCGTGGGATAACCACGGCAGAAATTGCATCACAGGCCATCGCGTCATGGATAAGTCTAGTGTGTTTAGCACGTGGACAGGTTTGTTGCAGGCCATGACTGGCACCGGAGCTGAAGTAGCTTTTGTCGGAAAACACAACGAACGTCCACCTTTCCTTCCAGTCAGCTCTCACTTGTCACCACTTCAGTCGCAAGTGGCTGGGATCAGTGGAAAGCACGCTACATCTACATCTACATTTATACTCCGTAAGCCACCCAGCGCTGTGTGGCGGAGGGCATTTTACTAGCCACTGTCATTATCTCCCTTTCCTGTGCCAGTCGCGTATGTTTCGCGGGAAGAACGACTGCCGGAAAGCCTCCGTGCGCGCTCGAATCTCTCTAATTTTACGTTAGTGATCTCCTCGGGAGGTATAAATAGGGGGAAGTAATATATTCGATGCATCATCCAGAAACGTACCCTCTCGAAACCTGGCCACCGCGATGCAGAGCGCCTCTCTTTCAGAGTCTGCCCTTTGAGTTTGCTAAACATCTCCGTAACGCTATCACGCTTACCAAATAACCCTGTGACGAAACGCGCCGCTCTTCTTTGGACCTTCTCTATCTCCTCCGTTAACCCGACCTGGTACGGATCCCACACTGATGAGAATACTCAAGTATACACCGAACGAGTGTTTTGTAAGCCGCCTCCTTTGTTGGTGGACTACATTTTGTAAGGACTCTCCTAACGAACCTCAACCTGGCACCCGCCTTACCAACAATTAATTTTGTATGATCATTCCACTTCAAGTCGTTCCGTACTGATACTTCCAGGTATTTTACGGAAGTAAATGCTCCCAGTGTTAGTTACGCTATCATACAATAAAGGATCCTTCTTTCTATGTATTCGCAATATATTACATTTGACTATGTTAAGGGTCAGTTGCCACTACCTGCACCAAGTGCCTATATGCTGCAGGTCTTCTTGCATTTTGCTGCAATTTTCTAATGCTACAACTTCTCTGTGTACTACAGCATCATCCGCGAAAAGCCGCTTGGAACTTCCGACTAGGTCATTTATATATATATTGTGAAAAGCAATGGTCCCATAACACTCCCCTGTGGCACGCCATAGGTTACTTAAACGTCTGTAGACGTCTCTCCAACATGCTGTGTTCTGTTGGCTAAAAGCTCTTCAATCCAGCCACACAGCTGGTCTGGTATTCCGCAGGCTCTTACTTTATCAGGCGACAGTGCGGAACTGTATCGAACGCCTTTCGGAAGTCACGGAAAATAGCATCTACCTGGGAGCCTGTATCTAATACTTTCTGGGTCTCTTGAACAAATAAAGCGAGTTGTGTCTCACACGATCGCTGTTTCCAGAATCCATGTTGATTCCTACAGAGTATATTCTGGGTTTCCAAAAACGACATGATACGCGAGCAAAACATATGTTCTAAAATTCTACAACAGATCTATGTTAGAGATATAGGCCTATAGTTTTGCGCGTCTGCTCGACGATCCTTCTTGAAAACTGGGACTACCTGTGCTCTTTTCCAATCATTTGGAACCTTCCGTTCCTCTAGAGACTTGCGGTACACGGCTGTTAGAATTGGAGCTATCCCTCGAGTAAAAGATTTGTAACAGTTCGTTGTGTCACCTTGGTGCCAACTGCTGCTCAAATTGCTTCTGCAGATGCAGCGGAGCCATACACCAAACACTATGGTCGTACGTCTCGGTAGTGTCACGCGCCCGTCCGGAGCCTAGTCTTCTTGCTACCATAGATTCTCGTGACCGCCGCTGCCACCAGTCGTATAGAGCGTACTGCCAAGTCTCTTTGCAGTACCGCAGAAGGAACATCCAGCTTCTAGTAGACCTGTTAGACGACCTCATTCAAACTCCATGAGATGTTGATAACGGCGTCTTTGACACCTTTAAGGCATCCTTGACTAGCATCAACCTACCACGTCCAGTGTCAAAGGTACACTACTGGCCATTAAAATTGCTACACCACGAAGATGACGTGCAACAGACGCGAAATTTAACCGTCAGGAAGAAGATGCTGTGATATGCAAATTATGAGCCTTTCAGAGCATTCATACAAGGTTCGCGCCGGTGGCGACTCCTACAACGTGCTGACATGAGGAAAGTTTCCAACCGATTTCTCATACACAAACAGCAGTTGACCGGCGTTGCCTGGTGAAACGTTGTTGTGATGCCTCGTGTAAGGCGGAGAAATGCGTACCATCACGTTTCCGACTTTGAGAAAGGTCGGCTTGTAGCCTATCGCTATTGCGGTTTATCGTATTGTGACACTGCTGCTCGCGTTGGTCGAGATCCAATGACTGTTTGCAGAATATGGAATCGGAGTGGTCAGGAGGGTAATACGGAACGTCGTGCTGGATCCCAACGGCCTCGTATCACTAGCACTCGAGATGACAGTCATCTTATCCGCATGGCTGTAACGGATCGTGCAGCCACGTCTCGATCCCTGAGTCAACAGATGGGAACGTTTGCAAGACAACAACCATCTACACGAACAGTTCGACGATGTTTGGAGCAGCATGGAATATCAGCTCGGAGACCATGGCTGCGGGTACCCTTGACGCTGCATCACAGACAGGAGCGACTGCGATAGTGTACCTAACGACGAAGCTGGGAGCACGAATGGCAAAACGTCATTTTTTTCGGATGAATCCAGTTTCTGTTTACAGCATCATGATGGTTGCATCTCTGTTTGGCGACATCGCGGTGAACGCACATTGGAAGCGTGTATTCGTCATCGCCATACTGGTGTATGACCCGGCGTTATGTTATGGGGTGCCATTGGTTACACGTCTCGGTCACCTGTTGTTTGCATTGACGGCACTTTGAACAGTGGACGCTACATTTCAGATATGTTACGACCCGTGGCTGTACCCTTCATTCGATCGGTGCGAAACCCTACATTCCAGCAGGATAATGCACGACCGCATGTTGCAGGTCCTGTACGGGCCTTTCCGATTACTGAAAATGTTAGACTGCTGTCCTGGCCAGCACTTTCTCCAGATCTCTCACCAATTGAAAACGCCTGTTAAATGGTGGCCGAGCAACTGGCTGGTCACAATACGCCAGTCACTACTCTTGATTAACTGTGATATCGTGTTGAAGCTGCATGGGCAGCTGTACCTGTACACGCCATCCAAGCTCTGTCTGACCCAATGCCCAGGCATATCAAGGCCGTTATTACGGCCAGTGGTTGTTCTGAGTACTGATTTCTCAGGAGCTATGCACCCAAATTGCTTGAAAACGTAATCACATGTCAGTTCTAGTATAATATATTTGTCCAATGAATACCCGTTTATCATCTGCATTTCTTCTTGGTGTAGCAATTTTAATGGCCAGTAGTGTAACTAACGCTCACGTCCACTACATTGTATATTTGAATCAAACCTCATTTGCATCCTCGTAGTGGCGTTAATAGCGTCGCACTCATGGGACTGGCGCGCAATTTTAACAGACGTCATCTTCCAGATGTAGCAACATGCCTACCAACCTCCTTTTATGACGCACAACTCATAGTGCTGGAATTGTTTTCCGTCAGTGTGTGAACTCGTGCTTGAGGCGGCCTGCCGCAGCTGCGTCGCCGCGGGTGATGCGGAACGCGCCTGCAGCAGTGTGTAGGGGAAGGTGAGCGTGCAGTGGTGCGCCCGCGCCGGCCCGGTGTACCCTTGACACGGGTGGCCGGGGTCACGCGGCGCACCTTGCCGGGCTGAGCTCAGCGGCGAGCCGTTGACCGTGCGGCGTCGCCAGGAACGCCGGCCCTTGGCGGGGGACCAGCCGGATGCCTCCGCGCGGTCGACGACCCGGGCACGCCGCAGGGCCCCGCCTCGCGCCGATAGCGAAAGTGCCGGCCCGGCCGGATCCCGCCCCCCGGAATGCGCCGGGGGTGGCGGCGACCCTCAGCTCGCGGGGCTCGTCAGGGCCCGCTGCAAAAAAGCGGCTAATGACCTGACCTGCCTTCTGGGGACTGCCCCACTACCCTTTCTCAACTCTCGCCTGCTCCAGAGCGCAGGTTCAGAACGCGTCTCAGAACACCTACACCCGAAGAGCCACACTGGCTACTCGCGCAGATTACTGGCAAAAGGGTGCGACATCATGAGGAATACGGGAAATGAGAAGCAGGAAGCGAGAATACTACACGCGGATTGCTATTGGAAACAAGTTCTCAAACTAAATGCTGTCGTTTGTTCGCCATCCGTGTTGCTGGCCGTTTTGTGGAACTATCGAAAAACCAGAAAACATTCTGCTATTGCTGAATCCAAAAATGCTTCATGTCGTTTATCATCGATCTCCGAAAGGGAGAAAACTACAGCGCAAATGGATGTGACGCTGTAAAAGAGCTGATTCTGTTAATGCGAATAATCAAGTATTTGAGGAAACAAATTAAAAAATGAAATACATCTGCTGAGGAAAGAAAACGAGTATATGAAATGAGATAACAAGTTGCGGAAGCCAGATATTCGAAATATGTTCTGGAAGTAAATAGGATGAATACAAAATTGTTAAGACTTTCGTGGCCACTTGTTGACAAACTGCTTATTTGCTTCTGTCTCGGGTTCTTCGGCCGACGTTCGTGTGATGATTTTGCTGACGTTTCGCCAGCACGAGTGGCTGGCATTGTCAAAGCTTCACCTCCGGCAATGGAGGGTGAAGCTTTGACAATGCCAGCCACTCGTGCTGGCGAAACGTCAGCAAAATCATCACACGAACGTCGGCCGAAGAACCCGAGACAGAAGCAAATAAGCAGTTTGTCAAATAGGATGAACTTCTTCTGAAATAAAACAACAAAAAATGGTTCAAGTGGCTCTGAGCACTATCCGACTTAACATCTGACCTCACGAGTCCCCTAGAACTGAGAAACCTAACTAACCTAAGGACATCACACACATCCATGAGGACATCACACACATTCATGCCCGACGCAGGTTTCGAACCTGCGATCGAAACGGCCGCGCGGAACCAGTCTGAAGCGCCTTGAACCACTCGCCCACTAAGGCCGGCAATAAAACAACAAAGTAGAGATAATGTACACTACTGGCCATTAAAGTTGCTACACCAAGAAGAAATGCAGATGATAAAAGGGTACTAATTGGACAAATATATTACACTAGAACTGACATGTGATTACATTTTCATGAAATTTGGGTGCACAAATCCTGAGAAATCGGTACCCAGAACAACCACCTCTGGCCGTAATAACGGCCTTGATACGCCTGGGCATTGAGTCAGTGCTTGGATGGTGTGTACAGGTACAGCTGCCCATGCAGTTCATCAAGAGTAGTGACTGGTATATTGTGACGAGCCAGTTGCTCGACCACCATTGACCAGACATTTTCAATTGGTCAGAGATCTGGAGAATGTGCTGGCCAGCACAGTAGTCGAACATTTTCTATAACCAGAAAGACCCGTACAGAACTTGCAACATGCGGTCGTGCAGTATCCTGCTGAAATGTAGGGTTTCGCACCGATCGAATGAAGGGTAGAGCCACGGGTCGTAACACATTTGAAATGTAGAGTCCACTGTTCAAAGTCCCGTCAATGCGAACAATAGGTGACAGACGTGCAACCAATGGCACTCCATACCGTCACGCCGGGTGATACGCCAGAATGGTGATGACGGATACACGCTTCCAATGTGTGTTCACCGCGACGTCACCAAACACGGATGCGACCGTCACGATGCTATAAACAGAACCTGGATTCATTCGAAAAAATGACGTTTTGCCATTCGTGCACCCAGGTTCGTCGTTGAGTACACCATCGCAGGCGTTCCTGTCTGTGATGCGGCGTCAAGGGTAACCGCAGCCATGGCCCCCGAACTGACTGTTCATGCTGCTGCAAACGTCGTCGAACTGTTCGTGCAGATGGTTGTTGTCTTGCAAACGTCCCAATCTGTTGACTCAGGGTTCGAGATGTAGCTCCACGATCCGTTACAGCCATGCAGAGAAGATGCCTGTCCTCTCGACTGCTAGTGATACGAGGCCTTTGGGATCCAGCAAGGCGTTCCGTAGTACCCTCCTGAACTCACCGATTCCATATTCTGCTAACAGTCACTAGATCTCGACCAACGTGAGCAGCAGTGTCAAGATACGATAAACCGCAATCGCGATAGGCTAGAATCTGACCTTTATCAAAGTCGGAAACGTGATGGTACGCATTTCTCCTCCTTACACGAGGCATCACAACAACGTTTCACCAAGCAACGCCGGTCATTAGCTGTTTGTGTATGAGAAATCGGTTGGAAACTTTCCTCATGTCAGCGCGTTGTATGTGTCGCTACCAGCGCCAACCTTGTGTGACTGCTCTGAAAAGCTAATCATTTGCATATCACAACATCTTCTTCCTGTCTGTTAAATTTCGCGTCTGTAGCACGTCATCCTCGTGGTGTAGTAATTTTAATGTCCAGTAGTGCATATTTGTCCAATGAATACCCGTTTATCATCTGCATTTCTTCATGGCGTAGCAATTTTAATGGTCACTAATGTAGTTTAAGTAGTGTGTAAGTCTAGGGACCGATGACCTCAGCCGTTTGGTACTTTAGGAATTCACATACTCATTTGAACATGATAGACCTGATTTTTTTAAATCTGAAGATTCTTTTTGATACATCCTGTATAATAGAACAGAGCACTGTAGCCTTAGGGAACCAGTAATTACAAGATAATGCCCTGGGAGTTTTGGTTTTGGAATTCTACGTTATTATAATGCCACATAGAATGTAGGTAGATCTTAAGGCAATAGCTAGTTTATTGTAACTGCAGTACTCATTAGGTGAAATACATTGCGATATTCGGGAGCTTTTCGGGACCGGCTCTCCCCAGTTCTGCGGTTACACTTCGCTTTGCGGCGAGTTTAGCTGGAAAGGCTGGATGGGCACTGCCTGGTGACCTCTCAGGCCGGCTGCGTTAACCATCAGCACTTCCAACGATGTAATTACACGCCCGCTGTTGCTGTTTTTCGCGTCACACGTGCTGTAGCTAAAAATTATCCTGTAATTAAAATCCCGATCGGATAAGAAACCAATAACGATAGTTCGTTTCCCAAGCCTTGAAAATGATATACTATATGTAGCATATAAATGGAAAATATTCGACCCTCGATTATTCGAAGCTCAAGGTACGCGTTATTATGAGTTTGATAACCGGGGCCTAAATGATAAAGGTAGAATTAGAAAAAATTCCAAATTACAAAAAAATGAAAAACATTACTATAATTTCAAAAACAGTTGTTTACCAAGGGAGGCAGAAAGTAACAACTACAGGCGAATCAAACTTCGATTTTCTTCAGTTTTCTATTTCTTTTTTTATTTTAATACTGCGTCTTAAAGGCCTGTTCAAGTATCCGAGAATATATAAGAAAACTGCAATGTCGGTTTTTCTATGCTGAACAAAGTGTCTTCAGCTTTCTACTTTTCTCCACAAATTATCTTGAAAACGTTTTTAAGTTAGTGTCTCTCTCCTCGGTTATGACGGACCCTAAAATGCTGAGACTAACAGCGAATGACTCATTCTTTTCTAAGCGTATAACCTTAGATATGTTTTATCCTCTCCGCTGACTAACCCGTTTTAGTAAGTATTCAAGGTATCAAAACACCGCACCTCGTCGTCTTACTCCCTCCATATGATACTTGGAACAATCTTAGTTTTCTGCCTCAGGGTTGTAGACATCATGGGTGATAGAATACCGAAACTTATTCTTGCCTTTTTTCCTCTCCGCATAAAAAAAAAAAATGGTTCAAATGGTTCTGAGCACTATGGGACTCAACTGCTGTGGTCATTAGTCCCCTAGAACTTAGAACTACTTAAAACTAACTAACCTAAGGACATCACACACATCCATGCCCGAGGCATGCGACCTTAGCAGTCTCACGGTTCCGCTCTCCGCATCGTTCCACGGGTTCAACAACCGCATCTTTTCTGCAAAAGTCTAACAGTTTTAATTGTTTTGAAGTCTGTTCTTTCTACAGCTGATCATGTAATATTGCATTGTTCGCAACAATCGCTTAGATCTATCGAGGTTTCTTCAAAGGGACTTGTTAATAAGTTACATTTATCGACAAATTCGATTTATCGACGTTTACGGGGCCGGACAGAATTCCGCCAGATTTTGACGTATTCCCAAAGCTCTAAAGATTTACTCATGGACGTCGTTTTCCTTTTCTTGGAGAGGCTCCTGCTTCAGTTATTATTACCAGACAAAAACGGGTAGTTTCTTGTATGGCACAGCAACGCCGCTCAGATCTTTGCAATACGAGAGATACGCAGATACTACGTTGAAGGGATGCAAAGAGATATCGTAAAGTAAACATGTTGGTAAACAAAATAGCAGCTTGTAAAAAAAGGACTTTCTAAATTTGAATTCTCCTGATAAGAGTACGGGGGGCGTTTGAAAAGTCCGTGCAAAGTCCGAGGGATGGAACCACTGGCGCGTATCGATGTCATGTTTAGTTAGCATCATCCTTGGAAAGAACACACACAAAGTTTCAGCCATATTGGTCTACTTCTTTGTGTTTAGCATTCGTGTGTATCAAGGAAGTCGAGTGATTGTCAAAAAATGGACGAAAAAGAATTTCGTGTGGTGATTCAGCATTACTTTATGAACGGCAGAACGCCTCAGGAGACTAAATAGAAGCTTGATAAACATTACGGTGACTCTTTACCTTCAATTAGGACAGTTTACAAGAGGTTTCAAAATTTTTAGAGTGGCTATATGGGCACAAGTGTTGCTGCACGTTCTGGACGCGCAGTGGAGGCTACGACTCCAGAAATCATTGATAAAATCCATAATATGGTGATGGATGACAGAAGAGTTAAGGTGCGTGAGATTGCTAGTGCTGTGGGTATCTCGAATGAACGGGTACATCATATTTTGCATAAACATTTGGACATGAGAAAGCTATCCGCAAGATGGGTTCCGCGATTGCTCACGCTTGACGGAATCGTGTGAAGTGTTGCAAGGACGGTTTGTAGCTGTTCAGGAAGAATCCGCAGGACTTTAAGCGTCGTTTCGTCACTGTGGATGAAACATGGATACATTACTATACTCCAGAAACCAAAGAACAATCTAAGCAATGAGTTACCAAGGGAGAGTCTGCACCAAAAAAGGCGAGGACCATTCCTTCGGCCGGAAAGGTTGTGGCGACTGTCTTTTGGGATGCGCAAGGGATAATCCTCATCGACTATCTGGAATAGGGTAAAACTATTACAGGTGCATATTATTGATCGTTATTGGACCGTTTGAAAACCGAACTGCAAGAAAAACGCCGGCGATTGGACCGCAAAAATGTTCTTTTCCATCACGACAATGCACCAGCACACTTCTCAGCAGTTGTGGCCGCAAAATTAATGGAAATAGGATTCCAACTCATTTCACATCCCCCATATTCTCCAGACTTGGCTCCATCGGACTACTATTTGTTCCCCAATTTGAAGAAATGGCTGGCAGGCCCAGTATTTTATTCAAACGAGGAGGTGACTGCTGCTATTTTGCAGACTTGGACAATTCCTATTATCCGGAAGGGATCAACAAATTAGAACAGCGTTGGACGAAATGTATGAGTCTAAAAGTAGACTATGTCGAAAAAATAAATGTTTTACCCCCAAACACGGACTTTTCAAACGGCCCTCGTACTCACAGGTATGCGTTGTTTAGCACATGAAACATACTTAACGTTGAAAGTAGAAATCAGATCTGTCATCGCGTGGCGTGATAATTTTTTAGCTAATAGTGTTGATAGGGGAGAGTGCTTCCACCTGTCTTGTTCGAGCGCTTCAGTCAATAACCTCTGTTCTTTGCACCTGCGAACCGACCCAGTTCTTGCACCTGCGTACATCACGTAACTTGTCCACAGGAATCACACTAATGTCGACGGCAAACTTAGCATGTCTTCGGTACCACCTTATCTGCTTTATCTCTCTCGCGTATTAAAGACTGGAAATCGTCGAAGAATAAGAAAAATATTTCTAAAATTTCGCACCTCGCCAGCTATAGCTCGTTTTACGAAACAGGAAAAAAAGCCTTGATCAAAAAGAAACTTTTTAATTCTTTTATTAACTAGTTTCATTTGTGTTACGTAGATTTTTATGCTGTAACAATGTGAGGATGACAGTCGAACCCGCCAGTTGTAACAATGAAACGATGTCGTCGTCTAGTAAATAAAGTAGTTTGGCTTGATCTATTTCCAGTCGGACAAGACCAAGACACGGTAACTTCCTTTTAGGAAGGATCGATATCAAAGGAAGTAATATCAAAATTTGACAGCGAGGTCGTCAGAGACCGAGCTCAAGCTCGGATTACGGAAGGATGCGGAAGGAAATCAGCCGCGCCCTTTTCAAAGGAAACATCACGGCATTTGTCTCCAGAGTTTCTGGGGAATCACGGGAAACGTAAACCTGAACGACTAGACGGGGATCAGAACCGTTGTCATAATGCGAGTCAAGTGTGTATCCATATGCATACTGGTACATGCTTGCCCGACTCTCCTTAGTGACAAGACATAATTTCCTTTACTACAAAGTGAATCAGGAGAGATCCTGTAGTTTGCCTATTCAAAATCATTGATCAGCTCTGTTCTCAAAGTATAAAGAACAGCCAAATGACAACGAGGAAGATGGAAAAAAAGTAAGCAAACTTTTTATTGTTTCAAAAGTAATCGCCATCACTGTTAATACATTTATTCCTTTGTGAGACAAGACGGTCAAAGCCTTCATGGAAGAGGCGGTTGCCAACGGAACCATGATTGTACCCAGGCGCGCACCTCCGAAGCTAATCTAAGGCCAAGAATGTCTTCTTCAAGTCTCCAAAAATAAGGAAATCGCGTCGAAAGAGTAGAGATTGACTGGAGAAAGTTTAAGGGCTTCCCAACAGAGCTGCTTTAGCGTAGTTGAAACAACCTTCGCAAAACGTGGACGGGAATTATCCTTCAACAGAGTGATGTCGTCCGTCAACATTCCTGGGCGTTTGGACGTGGTGGCGCGCTTCAATTTTTTCACAGTGCTTATGTACTGCTGTGCGTTGATTGTGGCGCCGTGTTCTAGGAAGGCAATGAGCAACGGGCCCTTGCGCTCAAAGAAAAAGATCACCATGACTTCCCGGAGCTGGCGTGCACGGCTTTGCATTGGTAGGGATGAATCCATGTGCTTCCATTGTTAGCTCTGACGCTTGATATCCAGCTCAATAGGACACCGTGTTCCATCTCCCGCGGCGATACGGGATAGGAAACGATAATTTTCATCGTGGTAGCGTTGCAGGTGCTGGAGCAATGTCTACATTCTGTTCAGTAAGGTAACTTTATATTTTTATGAAAAATTTATTCATGAACTTCCATGTTGTCCCCTTAAAAGTAATCCCCCTTATACTTGAGCCAACGCTTTCTCCAACCCTGGAAGCACTTCTCATAAGCCCTTTTTGGTGCAGCCTAGGCTACTTCCAGCGATGCAGTTTTTATTTCCTCAGTCGTTGAAAGTCTTCGTCCTTTCCTAGGTCTCGTCAGTTTTGGGAACAGGAAGAAGTCTCAGTGGGTCAAATCCGGTGAATATGGTGGCTGAGGCCCGATTGTCGCGTTTTTGGCCAAAATATTTCTACAAGCAACGATGAATGAGCAGTTGCATTGTCGCGATGCAAAAGCCATGAATTGTTTTTCCACAACTCCGGGCGTTTTTTCCGTATAGCTTCTCGCAAACGGCGCAGAACATAAAGGTAATACCCCTTATTGACCATACGACCTTGAGGCAAAAGTTCATGATGCACTATTCCACGATAATTTAAAAAAACAGTGAGAAAAACTTTGACACTTGCTCGAACTTGGCGTGCTTTTTTTCGGTCTTGGCTCTCCGGGATGTTTCCATTTGGAACGATTGGGTTTTGGTTTCGACGTTAGATCCGTCAACCCATTTTTCGTCACTAGTTATGACCCTTTTGAGCATATCAGGGGCATCATTGACGTCATTCAAGAACTCCTGACGATGCTCATGCTACGGTTTTTCTGATCAAAATTGAGAAGTTTTGGAACAAACTTCGTTTGCACACTTCTCACGCCCAAAACATCTGAAAAAGCTGCATGACTCGAGCCGACCGATATGCAGACATTGTCATCAGCTTCTCTGTCGGTAATTCGACGATTTTCGAAAACAATTTTCTTCACAGCTTCGACGTTATCATTTGTTGTTGACGTGCAGGGGCGTCCATCTTCTCTGCCATGTTACAGCTTGTTCCACTTCTAAACTTTTTTCTTTTTCTTCTTAGAGCAGATTCACCAAATGCCACTGCAACATTTCAAGTGTTTTAGAGCACTTGATTCAATTTTTCACACAAAATTTGATCCAAATTCTTTGCTCCAGTTTTTATATTAATCGAATAACGGCGAGCACACTAAAACACGTCTAGCCTTTGTATCTGTCAAAAACAAACGAAGTATGTTCGCGCAAAAAATTTCTTGACGGGAAGCGCCACTTTACAGCAGGTCCGATAGTGGGAGCAGGAAACGGCCAATGGAAATATCTACATTCTGTTGCTGATACTGATTGGCTGTAGGGCCCAAATGTGAAATAATTTCGCGGAGTGGTCCGGGAGCTTTCAGATTCGGGGTGA
The DNA here is from genome assembly GCF_023897955.1 of Schistocerca gregaria. NCBI lineage: Eukaryota > Metazoa > Arthropoda > Insecta > Orthoptera > Acrididae > Schistocerca > Schistocerca gregaria. The sequence continues at coordinate 119,784,717 of NC_064927.1, read as the reverse complement.
TCGAACAGAGCCCTCCTAGGTGTTGGAGTCGGGGACTTTTGTGGAAAGGAGGAGCTGATTCCATAGAAGTGCTGATTTCTCTGTTCGGAGATTTAGTGGTACACGAAGTATTTCTTCCATTACAGAAAGGTGAGAGAACTGGCAAGGACTTTTCCCGTGCGTGACTGTGCAGTACTCAACATTTTAGTAGCAGTGTGTTGCCATTTAGCGAGGGTGCGCAGTGCGTAGAGGCTGCAAACTAAGAATGTGGGACTAAGAAGGTTGTAGGACTGTTGGGTGGTGTGGTGAATACCAGACTTGGCGAGCTTCTCATTTTAGTCAATAAATTATATTGCGTTTCGATATGTTTTAAAAATTTTTATGAAATTTTTAGTATTTTATGTGTGTTGCGGCGTTTGAAAATTATCTCCCGCCTCTTGCTATTTCCAGTGCGATACCTGAGGATGGGCTAATGAGAGCCCGAAACCGGTCGTGATAGTAAAAGAAATAAACAACTGAAGCGATATTTACAACCTCTGGTATAATGCTCAGTCGCGGATTTTCTTCCAACAGGATTGTTTGTAAATTATATTCGGTTCTGTGGAAAAAAGAGCGTAGTGTTTTGTGTTACTCTTCCCCTATTGACTTTGAACTGCTTTACTGTTTTGTAGTCACGAAGATAATCGGCGTGACTTGGGAGCAAGTCGGTTGCGGTGTAGGAATTGAAAACGATGTACCCACTCCAGTCCAATAGCCAGATCTCGGAGACATTCTGATAGTAGCTGGATTGCTGCAGAGATTGTTGACTTTGAAGTAGCGAGAAGTTTAACCCAGACTCAAGGATCAAAATGAGGTTGGTGACCCTCATTTAAAGTGATTTTACGTATTGAGCAGTACAGAGAATTAATGCGGGTCCTATAATAACAGTTACCAGTTAAATCCATGGAGCAGTGCGCCGTCTCATTTGTCTCGCTCAGCCGTACCTCGCAAAGACGGCGTGGGCTGCGCCCGCGTAGCGCCAAGCAAGCTCAGAGGAAGGAACATTTCAGGAAGAAGAATCTTAGTGGTACTCTCCGTCGCATATCGTAAGATGGCCTGATTAGAGCACATGTCGTAGCAGGTCAGATCATGTCCAGAGTTGCAGACTCGAGAAGCTATTCACTCTCTCCCTCCATAGGCACTCCAGCTGCTTGGTGGCCACGTGGAAAAGTTGCTTCGCTTTCAGCACTTGCGAGATTCACCTGACGGAGGTCAGCCCGTAATACTCGCGGCGGTGCGTCGGGTGCTACTTTCGCTGGCGCGGGCCGGAAGTCTGTTGCGTTCTGGCAGCGGCCGAGGTAATGAGGTCGTCGTGAGCGAGGTGACTATCAGGAAGCGCTGATCCGCTAACCGCCTCAGCCCACTGGCACACTTGGCTTACGCACTAACTGTACTGTCTCGCGGCCACCACTGTCCTCAGCATCCCGCACAGCTTGCCAGCAAATACCGGACACTTCGCTCAGCATTTCCAGCTATTCAGGCCGCATACCTTGCTAGCCCGGTATGTCTCGAGTACTTCTACCAGCTACACGAAACGTGAGCATTCGCAGAGCTTACCGTTATTCTTCTTCACGCCCAAACAGTTCGGTGCTTGAACAGAATGACCCCTTCCAGGCAAGCTGGTATGGATTCCAAGAACTTCGAGCATGTGAAATCCTGCTTTGGCTTTTCTCGCAGGGTATCTTGAAAGCCATGGATCAAGGCAATCAGCTGGACGCAGTATTTGTTAACTTCTGCAAAGCATTTTAGTACCGTACCAACGATTATTAATAACAATATGTTTACATGGGATATAAAATAATTGTGACTGGATTGAGGATTTACGGGTAGGGAGCGAGTAGAATATCATCTTGTATGTGGATGCGTTGCATGATGTGAAAGTAACTTTAGGCGTGCCCTAGGGTGCCATACTGCTCACGTTGTGTGTTGTTGATCTGGCAGAGAATATTAACTGAAACGTTAGGTTTTTCTATGATGTGCATTCTGAAAATAGCTGCAGAAACTTAAGTCAGATATTGATAAAATTTCAAAGTAAACCAATTTTAATGTTCAGGAATACAATTTGTACGCTTCACAATAAAAAAAAGTGGTATCACCGACTGTAAAATCAGTGCGTCACAATTGGAATCAATCGACTCCTATAAATACCTGGCTGTAGGAATTTCAGTATCTTTATCTACGTAAGTACTACGCGAGCCCCCATACGGTGCAATGGCGGAGTGTACCTTGTACCACTGCTGGTCATTCCCTTTCGTGTTCCGCTCGCAAACAGAGCGAAGCAAAAATACTGTCTGTATGCCTTCGTACGAGCCGTTATTTCTCTTTATCTTGTCTTCCAATTCTTACCCAAAATGTACGTTGACGACAGTAGAATCGTCATGCAGTCAGCCCCAAATGCCAGTTCTCTAAATTTTCTCAGAAATATTTCCCGAAAAGAACGTCATCTTCCTCCCAATGATTCCCATTTGAGTTCAAGCATCTACGTAGTAATCGCTTGCTGATCGAATCTGCCGATAACAAATCTAGCAGGACGCCTCTGAACTGCTTCTGTTCTCATCTGTTGGTGAACCCAAACACCCGAGCAGTACTAGTGTTCTGTACGCAGTCGCCTTCATCGACTAAGCTGCACTCTACTAACATTTGGAACACATCCGACGGCCAGCTTAGAGACAGAAGTGATGACACTTTCTGCAGTACCTGACCATCATTTTGCAGGACAAAGCTCAAGCAAGCTGTTACTGATTTGTTTGACTGATGGGACTGCTAAGTGCTATACCACCTACTGCAATCCCCTGAATTAAGCCCTCGTCAGTTCAGCTCGAGTTGTAAACTGAATGGAACACTTCACGGCATTCGCTTCAGAACTGCTACAAATTCGCCGGGCAGTAGAGCGCGCCGCTCGATCTGTCAACACAACTGGCACTGCTAAGGGTATCCTACGACTTCCACACCGCTGGCAACGGTATATACACAATGCTGGTGACTACTTTGAAGGCAGTAAAACTTTGAAACACGTATATATTTTTTGTATATGTTGCTACCATTAAAGTTCTATCCCTCGTGTTTAATCGTCAAGTGGCACACCACCAATTTGTAGGGATATGAAATAGAACGAGCAAACAGATTCAGTAGTAGGAAAACAAGAGTCACAATTCGGTTCAGTGGTAGAATACTGGAAACATGCCATAAGTCGTCTAGGGAGACTGCTTCTAAAACACTCTTGCGACCCATCCTATGATATCGCTTAAGTGTCTCGGACCATCCCAAATATGACTAACAACGAGGTATTGAACGTATACAAAAAAAGGGCAGCACGTATGTTGAGAAGTTTGTTTGGCCCACGGGAGAGCATCAGGGAGATACTGAAAGTCCTAAACTGGCTGATGCATAACACCGAAGGTTTAAAAATTTGAAGAACCAGACTTCAGTGCGGAGTGTAGGTAGTGATAAAATTCACTGTGCTTCGCTCCCGTAGCGACAGTGGAGATAACACTAATTACATCGCGTTCAAAGGCATTTCAGCAGTTATTCGTCCCACGTAGAAACAGGGAAGATGCTTTGATAAGTTTGAGTAGCCACCCAGATATAGGGTCTGGTTGTCTAGAAGTAAAGCGCACGCATGGAATCTGAGAGGTCGTGAAATTGAATCTAGGACGGACCACATACTTTTCAGTCTTCGTTTTACTATGGCTTCCAACGATGTGAGGTATCGCCATAAACAACACGTGGTTCGCATTCCACGTTAAACTGCAGGTCTCCTTTCCCCGTTTTTTCCTTTTTTTTGCGTGTCTCTCTGCCGTGAAATAAAACCAGCAACACATAGTGATACTTGACTTCAGACGCATCAGCAGCTTAATCCTGAAACACGCCAGGTCATTTTTACTTTGTTGTTTGTTTTCTGTCGTCCATCCAGGCTATTTCATCAGCTATACAAAATACAGAACTCATGACCTAATTCTTTGAATACATTCTTAATTGGTACTATTTTCTTTTGATGCCTTCATTATACATTTTTTAGTCTTGATATTGTTTTACAGACCTGTTTTCAAACTTCCTCTACCACTTTCTTCAGTTCATTACTGATCACCACTGGAGGCAAACAGTACAATATTTTGTCGCCTAAAAATGTTCGTAAGAAACTTTTCCTAACCTTCCTTTTCCATCCTGGGTGTAGATAAACCATATTTATGATAACATCCCTTATGAATTTCATTTTGGCTCCACTGAAGAAAAAATTACAACACCAAGAAGAAGCTGACCTCGGGAAAGATCAGTTTGGATCCCGTAGAAATATTGGAACACGTGAGGAAATACTGACCCTACGACTTACCTTAGAAGCTAGATTAAGGAAAGGCAAATCTACGTTTCTAGCATTTGTAAACTAAGAGAAAGCTTTTGGTCACGTTGAATGGAATACTCTCTTTCAAATTCTAAAGGTGGCAGGGGTAAAATACAGGGAGCGAAAGGCTATTTACAATTTGTACAGAAAGCAGATGGCAGTTATAAGAGTCGAGGTGCATGGAAGGGAAGCAGTGGTTGGGTAGGGAGTGAGAAAGGGTTGTAGCCTCTCCCCGATGTTATTCAATCCGTATATTGAACAAGCAATGAAGGAAACAAAAGGAAAAATTAGGAGTAGGTATTGAAGTCCATGGAGAACAAATAAAAACGTTTAGGTTAGCCGATGACATTGTAATTCTGTCAGAGACAGCAAAGGACTTGGAAGAGCAGTTGAACGGAATGGACAGTGTCTTGAAAGGAGGATATAAGATGAACTCAACAAAAGCAAAACGAGGATAATGGAATGTAGCCGAATTAAGTCGGGTGATGCTGAGGGTATTAGTTTAGGAAATGAGACACTTAAAGTAGTATAGGTGTTTTGCTATTTGGGGAGAGGATATAAAATGTAGACTGACAATGGCAAGGAAATCGTTTCTGAAGAAGAGAAATTTGTTAACATATAGATTTAAGTGCCAGGAAGTCGTGTCTGAAAGTATTTGTATGGAGTGTAGCCATGTATGGAAGTGAAACATGGACAATAAATAGTCTAGACAAGAAGAGAAGAGAAGCTTTCGAAATGTGGTTCTACAGAAGAATGCTGAAGATTAGATGGGTAGATCACGTAACTAATGAGGAGGTATTGAATAGGATTGGGGAGAAGAGGAGTTTGTGGCACAACTTGACTAGAAGAAGGGATCGGTTGGTATCACATGTTCTGAGGCATCAAGGGGTCACCAATTTAGCATTGGAGGGCAAAAATCGTAGAGGAAGACCAGGAGATGAATACACTAAACAGATTCAGAAGGATGTAGGTTGCAGTAGGTACTGGGAGATGAAGAAGCTTGCACAGGATAGGGTAGCATGGAGAGCTGCATCAAACCAGTCTCAGGACTGAAGACGACAACAACAACAACATCTCATTGAGTTAGAACTAGGCCGCATAATATGGCTACGAGAAGCTCGAGGTCTCATTGCAGAAAGACTTGGTAGAATAATAGCGACTGTACGTGATTGCTGGCAGTGCTGGTCGCGGGAATAAACGCTCGCGAGAAGACCGGCGTCCGGGCGCCCCGTGGCACCACTGAGAGGAAAGACCATCCTGTTCGGCGCATGGCTTGGTGCATCGCCCTGCATCTGCAGCAGCGGTTTGAGTAGAAGGTAGCGTCACAGAGACACAACCAACTGTTGCAATTCACCGGCAGCATCGAACCAGACGACCTCTAGCGTGCGTTCCACTGACGCCAAACCACCACCATTTGCTACTTCAGTGGGTGCTAGACACCCCGGACCTTCATCTAGAATTATGATCTGGGGTGCTGTTTCGCATGACAGTAGGAGTAGTACTCTCGTGTTTGTCCCACGCACCTTAACTACAAATTTGTACGTCAGTCTGGTGTTTCGACTTGTTGAGCTGCCATCCACGAACAGCATTTCAGAGCGTGTTTTCCAACAGGATATCGCTCTCCCGCAAACTGCTGTTGCAACAGTGTGTTGACATGTTGCCTTGGCCTGCTCGATTGCTATATTTCTCGAGCACATACGGGACATCATCGGACGAAATCTCTAGCGTCATCCACACTCAGCATGAACTGTCCTTGTATTGACCGACAAAGTGCAACAGGCATGGAACTTCATCCTACAAACTGACATCTGGCACTTGTATAACATGTATGCCTATTTGTCTACTTGCATTCAACATTCTGACAGTTACACCGGCTATTGAAATACCTGCATTTCACATTTGCACTGACGTATCTCGCGCTTACATTAACCTGTGAACTTGGAATGTTAATCACTCAAACATGTTTCTAGACAAATGTATTTCCGAAATTTCATTACTCTACGTTAATTATTTTTGGTGCTGCGATTTTTTCTGTTAGTGTAAACATGACTATTGCTATTGCCCTTTCCTTAATGCTGAGACTATAATGGAACTTTCTGTTACGACCGAGTGGCGCTGTGGTTGAGACATTTATGAGGAACGGATTTAAAAACCCCTTCTAGCCACTCAGATTTAGGTTTCCATCCTATCTCTGATAGTAGCAGTAGTGAGATAAAGAGGTTAGCGCAGGAGAGAAGTGGATGGCCGCATCAAATTAGTCAGGTAATTGATGACTAGAAAAAAATAATACAGTTTCTCAGCTGTATAATGCAAATGCCGGTAAGAGTTCTGTGAAAAGGACACAGCTGATTTCCTTCACCACTCTTGTCTAAGAACTGGTGCTACTTCACTAATGACATTGTGGTCGACAGAAGGCTGAAAACCAATCTTCCTTCCTTGCTTCATTCCGATCTGTTGTAAGACGGTTGGTCCTTCACCGTACTTTCAGTTCAATAATGAGCAGTGTAACGTAATCTTGTGGTGTCGTTCAATGGCAGCTGGTATAGTGCTTGAATCGACCTGAAATGGGCCCGCAAACTGCAACGAATGCGGTTTAACTCCGGTAGATATACCAACCTCACTCGCCCTTCCACTTCTCCATTCATCGTGAGCAAGAACCGTTCCGACTGCCCGAGACCGGTCCATTTCCTGTTTTGTGGTCTGGACGCGCATCCTCGCTCTCCAGCAGGTTTTTATGTTCACTTATTGCAAAGAGCAACTCTTTTGTTGCTGTAACACCCTCGGTATTTCCTGCATCATGCTGCAGGGCACTTTCTCACATAATTTACTATTCAACTTAAAGATTGTGCGACATCCTTTATAGCACAGGGCGGGGCAAATGAGTGGCCCGGAGAACAGAGCTCCAGGGTACAAAGAAACACAGCAGAAGATAGGAAGTAAGTACTAACCTGACGATAGCGCATGGTTAAAGTCACCACCAGTTATCTCTTGACACTTTTGGGCCCTGCTCAGCAAGCTGCTGAAGGCGGATCGAAGCTGGGCTGCCGAAATTACGGCAGCCTCATCGAAAATGTTCAACTGCAGCTCTTGAAGACTGACGGTTGTTCAGATACACCTTGGACCTCAGGGCTCCTCACACAAAGTAATCGCTCAGTGACAGATCATATGACCTAGGTGGCCAGCTAAGACCGCGACCAGACTGACCTCTGCTAACAGCTCTGTGGGCGTGAAGATTGTGTAAATGTACCCCAGGGAAGCGGTGCGTATCACTTGGCGGGCGTACACGTGGAGCTCACATCACGGGGTGTGGTTATATGCACACATTCATGTCCAGTCGTATCCACTCGTCCGGACCACTTTTATATGCCGCCCCCCAGTATATATATTCGGATATACTGCATGTTGTTAAAAAAACTCTCCTAACAGCTCTAACCCAGATTCACCTATTTCCCGGGCAATGTTGGCCGAAGTAGCCTAGAAAAAGTTATTTATACTTGTGCAGAAACCAGACTGCATCTGTTAAGAGTCTAAGCGCATGAAAGGAACGAACAGGGAGGAAGACGGTATGGTTCAAATGGCTCTGAGCACTATGGGACTTAATATCTGTGGTCATCAGTCCCCTAGAACTTAGAACTACTTAAACCTAACTAACCTAAGGACATCATACACATCCATGCCCGAGGCAGGATTCGAACCTGCGACCGTAGCAGTCGCGCGGTTCCGGACTGAGCGCCTTAACCGCTAGACCACCGCGGCCGGCAAGACAGTATGGTAGCCTATCTAGCACGTTATTCAGCCTGCATATAGACCAAGCCTTACAGAAAACCAAGAGATTTCGAAACTAAATTAAAGTTCAATTTTTTGGCTTGTAATTCCAGAAGGTACGGCAAACGAGTAGGAAGATCAGTTGAGCGGAGTGGATATTGTCTTGAAGTTATTTCATGAATATCGACCTGGATAATGGAGTGTAGTCGCATAAAATCAGGGTATGTTGACGAGATTAGAACAGGAAATGAAGCACTAAAAAGTAGACACTTTCGCTGTTTGGGGAGCAAAATAAAAGACAATGACAAAAGTAATGAATATATAAAATGCAGATTTGCAATAGAACGGATTTCTCGAAGCGGACAAAATTATTAACGACCAAATGTCTTTGATGAAGGTATTCGTCTGGAGTGTGGCCTTGTACAGAAGTGAAACGTGGACGATAAACAGTCCAGGCAAGGACAGCATAGAAACTTTTAAAACGTGGTGCTACAGAAGAACGATGAAGGCTAACTAAGCAAATCGGGTAACGCAGGCAGAGGTATGGTCGAACTGGGCAGAAACGAGCTTTGGCACCACTTGACTAAAAGGAACGAATAAACTTATAAGGAGTGTTCTGTTTCAAATGGCTTTGAGCACTAAGGGACTTAACTGCTGAGGTCTTCAGCCCCCTAGAACTTAGAACTACTTAAACCTAACTAACCTAAGGACATCATACACATCTATGCCCGAGGCAGGATTCGAACCTGGGACCGTAGCGGTCGCGCGGTTCCAAACTGTAGCGCCTAGAACCGCTCGGCCACTCCGGCCGGCTTAAGGAATGTTCTATTTGGTACTTGGTGAAGGGGGAGGGGAGTTTGGAGTGTAAAATTGGCTGTCCAGAAACTTTGAAGTCCAGCAACGTTGTCGTGGCTCAGAATGGTTGTCAAATGGCTGTGAATCCCATAGTATGTTTGGTCAGACAACTCAAACGACTGACCATTGCCATTAATCACACTACCACGATGACCCTTAGTGTGTCTTATTTCCCTACCCCTTCTATTGTTTAATCTGGCAGTATCTAGCCACAGCAACTGTAGGGTAGTTTCCATGGTAGTTAACCCTAGAACAGTAAGAGGGGGGGAGGATTTGCGTTACTGTTTTACAATCGTAAAGTTAACTATTCCACATTTTCTTCAAAGGAAGTCATTATTTGCAATTATTAGATCTCCATTGCTATGTCTCATACCTAAATTAAGTACAAAATATCCTATTCTATATCCTACTGCAATCGTAAATTTTACGGGGGCTTAGTAATCTAGGGATAATGCCATAAGCTTGAGCACAACTAGTAACAAAGTTTTTGTCTTGTAGAGGAGCTTATAAAATTGCTTTTTCTGTGCGAAAAACATGCTGTTTCCTGAGTCTACACCTTATGCTGATCGTTTCTCGCTAAATTCTTGTCATTACTTTTGGTAGACTTCCACTTGATTGTGCAAGCCCTGGCTGTGAGGTGTGTAGGCCTTCCACTACATGTAGAGCAAGGGTCGGCAAGTAATTATAGGTTGGATCTGGATACTTCTGCTGATATTCCTTTCTAATTTTTATTTCAATTTTCACTCGCAAACTACCATATGTAGATATAGCTGTATGCAAAAATCAATGGCAGAAATTACCGGTCGCTGGTGCCTCCATGTACTGCAGTCCGAAAGTTAAAATTGTCAGGTTCTGGCGGAAGTAAAGCTGTGAGGACCGGGCGTGAGTCGTGCTTCGGTAGCTCAGTTGGTAGAGCACTTGCCCGCGAAAGGCAAAGGTCCCGAGTTCGAGTCTCGGTCGGGCACACAGTTTTAATCTGCCAGGAAGTTTCATATCAGCGCACACTCCGCTGCAGAGTGAAAATCTCATTCTGGAAACATCCCCCAGGCTGTGGCTAAGCCATGTCTCCACAGTATCCTTTCTTTCAGGAGTGCTAGTTGTGCATGTTTCGCAGAAGAGCTTCTGTAAAGTTTGGAAGGTAGGAGACGGATACTGGCAGAAGTAAAGCTGTGAGTACCGGGCGTGAGTCGTGCTTCGGTAGCTCAGTTGGTAGAGCACTTGCCCGCGAAAGGCAAAGGTCCCGAGTTCGAGTCTCGGTCGGGCACACAGTTTTAATCTACCAGGAAGTTTTAAAATTGTCATCTCACATCAAAGTTTTTAAGTAGCGTAAAATTCTCATTCAAGTTACGAGCACAAAAATTGAGGTGAAATGAATATGCCTTCTGCTGTTAACCCTAAAACACTGAAAGGGGGGGGGGTGTTACATTGTTACTACACCATCGTAGAGTTCACTTTTTCACATTTTGTTCAAAGGTGCCGGCCAGAGTGGTCGATCGGTTCTAGGCGCTTCGGTCTGGAACCGAGCGACCGCTACGGTCGCAGGTTCGAATACTGCCTCGGGCATGGATGTGTGTGATGTCCTTAGGTTGGTTAGGTTTAACTAGTTCTAAGTTCTAGGGCCTTATGACCTCAGGTGTTGAGTCCCATAGTGCTCAGAGCCATTTGAACCATTTTTATTCAAAGGAAGCCGTAATTTGTAGTTTATATATTAGTTAGTTAAAATTATCAGATCGCCATTGGTATGTTACACATCAAATTAAGTACAAAATGTCCTGTTTTATACACATTGCAGTCGTAAATTATTACGATGGTTTAGTAATCTTAGGATTAAAAGAGGTTTCGTAGGTTACCAGAGTCAGATTTATAAAACTTCCTACTTCATTGAACAAAATACTTCTGTTGCCTTTGGCGCTACAGAGCTTCTGTGTGGGTCAACGTTAGCACGCTGTGCTGACTGGACGGCTTGCTCCCCTCTGCCCCCACTATTCCGCGCACTCTCCTGCACTACACAACATAGTGTGTAGACTGATGGAAAAAAATGCAACACCAAGGAGGAGTTATGCGACATAAAAGAAAGTTGGTAGGTGTGTTTCTACATCGGAAAGATGATATCTGTTCAAATTTCGCGTCAGTCTTGTAGGAGTGGCACTAGCAATCGCAAGAAGACCAGGCACCGGACGACTATGTGGCACTACCAAGACGTGTTCGGCGTATGGCTCTGGCGCATCGCACTGCATCTGCAGCAGCAATTTGAGCAGAAGTTAGCACCACAGTGACACAACCAACTGTTTTAAATTACTCCGAGGACAGCTCCGAGCCAGATGCCCTGTAGCGTGGATACCATTGACCCCAAACCAACACCATCTGCACCTTTAATGCCTCCAGTCGAGAGCTTATTCGAGGGCCGCGTGGAGGTCTTTCACGTTTTGTGGTGAAAGCTGGGTGGCCCACGATGCCGGGGATTCACGTGTGTTGGTTAGGAGGGGGCCAGTTGAGGTCCTGCCGCCAACCTGTCTACGCGTTACGCACACCTGGAGTTTGCGGTCTAGGGTGCGATTTCGCGTGACAGTAGGAGCACTCTCGTGGTTATGCCGCGCACCCTGGCGGTACATTTGTACGTCAGTCTGGTGACCCGACCAGTACTGCTGTCGTCCGTGAACAGCAGTCCAGAGCGCGTTTTCCAACAGAATAACGCTCGCATATACATTACTTATAGCCCAACGTGCTCTACAGAGTGTCAATGTGTTACCTAGGCCTTCTCGATCACCAGATGTTTCCAATCGAGCATGTATGGTACAACATCGGACTACTACTACTTCATTATCCACAAACGTAAACCTTCCCTGTAATGACCGACCAAATGCAACATTCGTACAACTCCATCCCACAAACTGACGTCCGTCACCTGTACAGCACAATGCATACACGTTTGCAGGCTTGGCTCAAATGGCTCTGAGCACTATCGGGCTTAACTTTTGAGGTCATCAGTCCCCTAGAACTTAGAACTACTTAAACCTAGCTAACCTAAGGATATCACACACATCCATGCCCGAGGCAGGATTCGAACCTGCGATCGTAGCGGTCGCGCTGTTTCAGACTGTAGCGCCTAGAGCCGCTCAGACACTCCGGCCGGCTTTGCAGGCTTGATTCAACATTATCGCAGTTACACCGCTTATTAGTGTACCAGCATTTCACATTTGCAATGACTTGCTTTGCGCGTACATTAACCTGTGATCTTGCAATGTTAATCGCGTAAATACGTTCCCGAAATTTCATTACTCTGTATTATTTTTTTGTGATGAGATGTTTTTTCTTCAGTGTATTTAATATACAGACAGGTTTCAGACAGATTATATAATGGTAAGACAGAGATTTAGGAACCAGGTTTTAAATTGTAAGACTTTTCCAGGGGCAGATGTCGACTCTGACCACAATCTATTAGTTATGACCTGTAGATTAAAACTGAAGAAACTGCAAAAAGGTGGAAATTTAAGGACATGGGACCTGGATAAACTGAAAGAACCAGAGGTTGTACAGAGTTTCAGGGAGAGCATAAGGGAGCAATTGACAGGAATGCGGGAAAGAAATACAGTAGAAGAAGAATGGGTAGCTTTGAGAGATGAAGTAGTGAAGGCAGCAGAGGATCAAGTAGGTAAAAAGCACCATCTGGTGAGCAAGATGTGAGACAGGTGAAATACCCTGAGACTTCAAGAAGAATATAATAATTCCAATCCCAAAGAAAGCAGGTGTTGACAGATGTGAAAATTACCGAACTATCAGTTTAATAAGTCACAGCTGCAAAATACTAACGCGAATTCTTTACAGACGAATGGAAAAACTAGTAGAAGCCGACCTCGGGGAAGATCAATTTGGATTCAGTAGAAAGGTTGGAACACGTGAGGCAATACTGACCCTACGACTTATCTTAGAAGCTAGATTAAGGAAGGGCAAACCTACGTTTCTAGCATTTGTAGACTTAGAGAAAGCTTTTGACAATGTTGACTGGAATACTCTCTTTCAAATTCTGAAGGTGACAGGGGTAAAATACAAGGAGCGAAGGGCTATTTACAATTTGTACAGAAACCAGAGGCAGTTATAAGAGTCGAGGGACATGAAAGGGAAGCAGTGGTTGGGAAGGGAGTGAGACAGGGTTGTAGCCTCTCCCCGATGTTATTCAATCTGTATATTGAGCAAGCAGTAAAGGAAACAAAAGACAAATTCGGAGTAGGTATTGAAGTCCATGGAGAACAAATAAAAACGTTTAGGTTCGCCGATGACATTGTAATTCTGTCAGAGACAGCAAAGGACTTGGAAGAGCAGTTGAACGGAATGGATAGTGTCTTGAAAGGAGGATATAAGATGAACATCAACAAAAGCAAAACGAGGATAATGGAATGTAGTCAAATTAAGTTGGGTGATGCTGAGGGAATTAGATTAGGAAATGAGACACTTAAAGTTGTAAAGGAGTTTTGCTATTTGGGGAGCAAAATAACTGATGATGGTCGAAGTAGAGAGGATATAAAATATAGACTGGCAATGGCAAGGAAAGCGTTTCTGAAGAAGAGAAATTTAACATAGAGTATAGATTTAACTGTCCGGAAGTCTTTTCTGAAAGTATTTGTATGGAGTGTAACCATGTATGGAAGTGAAACATGGACGATAAATAGTTTGGACAAGAAGAGAATAGAAGCTTTCGGAAATGTGGTGCTACAGAAGAATGCTGAAGATTAGATGGGTAGATCACATAACTAATGAGGAAGTATTGAATAGGATTGGGGAGAAGAGGAGTTTGTGGCACAACTTGACCAGAAGAAGGGATCGGTTGGTACGACATGTTCTGAGGCATCAAGGGATCACCAATTTAGTATTGGAGGGCAGCGGGGAGGGTAAAAATCGGTTGTTAGGACCTGTTCTGAGGCATCAAGGGATCACCAATTTAGTATTGGAGGACAGCGGGGAGGGTAAAAATCGTAGAGGGAGACCATGAGATGACTACACTACGCAGATTCAGAAGGATGTAGGTTGCAGTGGGTACTGGGAGATGAAGAGGCTTGCACAGGATAGAGAAGCATGGAGAGCTGCATCAAACCAGTCTCAGGACTGAAGACAACAACAACATGACCTTTCAACCTTGTCTCGCGAGTTAACTCTAAATCTAATTCACTGAGGTAATAGCACAGAAAACCTATTGCTATACGTCGTCTAATATAGTCGGCTGCAGCGTAGGGAGTGATACATAAGGAGTTGTAGAATATTCCTAGATTCCTCACTTAAAAGTGCTTGTCGGAATTTATTAAGTAGACTTTCACAGAGTAGAATGAAGCTATCTCCGAGTTTAGTTCTAACAAGGAGAGGTGCCCAGTTATGGGATCAACTTTTTAAAAACCATCTATACGGTACTATAGATTAAAATCCTATCTATCTCATTCTTCAACCATTCACCTTGGTGGGCGGTCAATCACCGAAAAAGAAATTTAGGAATGTCATGTGATGCTTTATAGGTTGAAAAAAAATCAATGTCATATGAACTGGTTGTGTTATGCAGTGGTTACAGTACAAGCTTCATAGGTAAGAGTTTGTGGGTTCGACTCTCGTCAGATGCTTCGAATTATTTTATTTTTAATTTTTTTACGGAATGACTGGCCGTTGTTTTTATTCAGTTAATGTCTTTAATTTTTTTTTAGTTTCTGTCCCTTCGTCGCACTATTTTTATCACCGTATTAACTTTCTCAGTTGCTCTCATTGTTTCTTTCCATCTTTCTGTTTCCTGTTGGAATCTTTGTACATGTGAATTTAATTATTCTTATTTATCCATCATAATATTTAAACATTTGAAAAAGCTGATCTATAGTTTGAAACACACATCACGAAAATATCTATTTATTTGCGAAATGGTATCAGAAATGTAATTTTCGTCATAAGACGTACATTTTCTTGATGGTAATCGGCATACAAACATTTAAATCATAGACTATTACTGGAATATGCACAAAATAAAGCAGCTGAAGATTTAAACGAAAGGATTATGAGTAAAACGAAAGTCAAGTAAAATGAGGAACAGAAACAATGATGCTAGAACACGATCGAAGATATAGGACGGGAAATAGAATCTAGATTAGTTAAAAAAAATAACTGAATTCATATGCACAAAAATTCCAAATGGAAAACGAGATAGGAAGAAAAAATGAAAGGAAACGAGAAAGGTAGTTCTGTGATTAAAATTATGTGACAAAGGAATAGAAATAAATAATTACATTTAAACTATTTAACTGAATTGAAGTAATTATCAGAGTTATTTCTATAAAGATTTAAAAATAAAAAACGCCAAAGCACTTGATGAGGTTCAAACCTACAACGTCTTGCATATGTGGCTTGTGGTGTAACCATCAAGTTACGCAACTTGTCTGTGGAACACGTCTTTTTAAAAACTATACAGCATAACTCAAAATTTGGAAATTTTTTCATCGATTACTCGCAAACGAAGGCCCGCCAGGGTGAATGGCTGCAGGGTGTTAATACCTGGGACCTTAACCTACATCATCGTGTAGGTGGTTTCAATAAGTCGAACCTACCGCCGTGGACCTCTGCTTGTGAGTGACGATGACTGAAAGCAACGGGAACGTTTCCAAAAACATCTCTAACGCCAGTATACCGTTAAGCGGAAACAAAGAACCTGGCGACATTCGTGAGGTCGTCGCCCTTCCTGTAGACTCCGTGTCAACGCCACCTGAGCAAAGAGAGGAATGCTGCTGACTTGGCGTGTATATTTCGGAGAAAGCTGAGTCACAAGTTTGCTCCGCCACCCACGCGGCTGCAGTCCGCTTCCGCCAGCGTGCCCGAAACACTCCGGGGTTACTTGCCACGGCACCGGACCGTGTCACTGACCACCGTGGTCAGTAAAGCACCTCCCGCCGAGAAATTAGTAGCGCCGGTCACCGCCGCCACCGGCCTCGTGGCATTTCCTTTCAGACAACTACAGCCTCTGCGGGCTTGCGTGCGAGGCCAGGAGCTCTCTCACTCACTAATGGCGTGTTACGGCCATTATCTGAGTGACATCACTGCACTTCTCCAGTCTCGGAAGTAGTGTGTATTATATATTTCTCGACAGCAACGCCACTAAGCGATAATCATAGGAATCATAAAATGAGAGGTGCAAACAACTTACACTAAAACAAATCGCTGTATATAAAAGGCAATGTCCTGACTGAAATTACAATGAAATGAACACCCTTAGCTGCTTACAGGCTTTGACATACGTCAATGGGGACAGATGAAAATGTGTGCCCCGACCGAGACTTGAACCCGGGATCTCCTGCTTGTATTGAAGACGCTCTATCCATCTGAGCCACCTAGGACATATAGGATTTATCTCTGGCACGCCTCACACGAAACCCACATTCTCAACGTATTGTCCCGCACTACATTCGTAGTGTCCCCGCCCATTATACTCATTACTCGTGGCGCGTTGCCGATTCCCGTAAGAGTTCGGGCACTGTTTGTGCATTCACACAGAAGAAGATGGTCAAGTGGCCGGTCAGCTTTAACTATATATATACTAAGATGGTATCTGTTCTTTCGGACATGTCCGGAAGAACAGAAACCATATTAGTATATATAATGTCCTGACTGACTGACTGAACTCATCATCGCCCAGCCCAAACCGATAAGGATAGAAACTTGAAATCTGAATAAGATTTGGATCTTATACTGTAGGCATAGTTTAAGAAGGGATTGTCCGAAATTCTACCCCTAAGGTAACGAAATAGAGGACTTTTGAAAGTGTGTCGCTATTAAGGAATTTTGAAGCTAGAACTACAATTATTGGTATTTGGTTTCTTAGTCAGAAAATGAATATAATACGTGTTCCAGCATTTTGGAAAGCCAGCCCCTAAGGGGGTAAAATAGTCGGTGAAATTTCCGTGAAAATAAATAACTCTTAAAGAACTATTAAAGAATTTTTAAGGCTACATCTAGTGTTTGACTTCTCGATTACAAATAAAAGAAATGTTTTCCATGGCTTCTGGAAATTCATCCTCTAAGAGAGTACAATAGCGGATGAAAATTCTTTTGAAAATATTTCGAAACATTAAAAATATTTTAAAGCTAAATTTATGAAAACTGGTATTAAAGTTAAATTTATGAAAATTGGTATTTCGCTTCTCAGTTAGATATAAAGGAATACTTGTTAGGGGATGAAAGTTGCTATGTAAATATCTTCACAAGAACGCAAAAGGCACGATCAATAATAACTTTGGATTAACCGGTGATTCCGATTAAAAGAAATTTGGGATCGACTGTTTTTTAATTGTATATAATTGAAAAACAGTCGATCGCAATTTTTTTTTTAATCGTACTGACCGGTTTCAATCCTTACGGATCATATTCAGACTCTGAAATAACATACGTACAGATAGAGGGAAGTCCACCTGCCGTTCTGAGTATATGTAGGTTGTAATTGTATTACAGTGTATATATGATACTGTAAGGATCCCTCTATTTGTACGTATGTTATTTCAGAGTCTGAAGATAATCCTTAGGGGTTGAAACCGGTCACTCCAATTAAAAGAAATTTGCGATGAAGACTGTTTCTTAATTATATATATTTAATTATATTATATAAGATCGCTGATAATATTTTCAAATAATTTTAAAACTTTGGACTCCAGCTAGCAGAATCGCTTTTTGGTTAGTACATTCGGAAAAGATCGTGCTTGTATGGCCTTAATTAGCGTGAAAATCTTAGAAGGTCTGCAATTTGTGGACAACATAAACATTCGATTAAATAAAAACAAAAACAAAATCTCTGTACATCATACAGTCTACGCGACACCAGCAACGGGTGCGAATCTAGTAAGGAACAAAAACTGCAGCTCTTCTAAATTTATTAAACACTGCCACCGCTTTTAGATTGCACACAGTCCATGCAGTAAAAATTTGCTATGCAGTAACGTGGCAGAGAAAATTATAGTAGTCTATAAAGTACCACATAATGACGGAGGTTTCTCTGGGGATAATGAATAAAGATAATGAAATGGAGTGTGTCTTTTATTTTGCATTTTACGTAAGGTATGCCGTATAAAGGCTTTGCTGCCTGGAGTACATTTTCTTTTTAATCACAGCCAAAAGCAAACACGTTGACAAAAGGAAGAGTATCTTAGTCTGAACGTTAGGAACACAGACAGAAAATTGCGCCCTTTTTTAGCAGGATGATAGCAGGAGGCATGGAAATTGACGGAACACACTTTTAAAGGTAATGCAGGTTGTTCTTTGATACTTCCTTGCAGTTGCCATATGGCACATAAATATTTTCTCACGAGACTACACAAAGTACACAATAAATGTTCGGAGCGTATCACAGTGGTGTAGAGGAAGCCCAGACGAATAGTTTGGTATAGGCCACTTGTGCTCCATCAATTCGGGAAACTACGACAGTTTGTCTTACAAAAACCACATAAGCTACAGCGCATGCGCGATGCTCGCGGTTTTCAATATTCTCTTGCTGTCTGCGAGCAAACTACTGGTCCTGAAGAAACAATGAGCAGGTAGTTGTCTGTAGGAAATTTAATAATGTAGTTCAATTCTGTACAGGACACGTTTTCGCTAGAGGTCGCAGTTTGAGTTACTCAAGTGAAACGTACAAAAGTGGTCTCCAAACGTAACTCCACCCGACCTCTCTCAGCCCCCATGTCGGGATTTTAGTATGTTGTTCGTGGTACTGCTCACGAATTAGCGACTACATGAATTATTCCCCTATTAGCTCTTCCTTTGTCTTCATTCTGTGGGCTGTTATTATGCACTTGCAAGTTGCACTATTGAAGTGTCTGTAAATTTTACCTCAGTTTAGTGAAACAACATAAAATTAACAACTGAATCGTTTTGTTTGTCTGGGCTTCTTACTATAGAACTAATGTGCTCAGAAGGGTTACGGTTCGATAGAATTAAAAACGTAATTAGTTTATGTTAAACGTGGATAAGTCTTTCTTTTTTGCATTGCTATCATGGGGAAGTTTAATAATATTGAAGAAATAGACGATTATGCCAGTGGCGTCATAGCCCTGTCACTGACGATCAAAAATATTGGTTCTTCCAAAACTGCTAACCATAAGGGTATGTAACAAAGCTTTTGTGAATTTTGGAAAGTGGTTCAAATGGCTCTGAGCACTATGGGACTTAACATCTGAGGTCATCAGTCCCCTAGAACTTAGAACTACTTAAACCTAACTAACCTAAGGACACCACACACATTCATGCCAAAGGCAGGATTCGAACCTGCGACCGTAGCAGTCGCGCGGTTCCGGACTGAAGCGTCTAGAACCGCTCGGCCACCGCGGTCGGCTTGGTAGGTGGAAGACGAGGTACTGTCGGAACTAAAGCTGTGACGACGTGCCATGAGGCTTGCTGAGGTAGCTCAGATGGTGGAACACTTGCCCCGAAATACAAAGGCTCGATGTGAGTCTCGGTCTGGCACAGTTTTAAGGTGTCAGAAAGTTTCGAGACCGAAACGGTCGAACATGAGAAACAATTCATATAGTCTCAAATTTTTGTACAGTGGTAAGAGGGAGTCCCGTGAGAAACATAATAAATATCCTGAGCGGTGGGAGGTGTGTGAAGATGGGGTGTATTTGAAAGTCACTTTTGTACGCTTCTTTTGAATAACTCGAGAATGGGGGTCCTCTAGCGGAAACATATCCCAGTGCAAAATTAAAGTATATTGAATGGCCAACAAAAAGATCATATTGTTTTTTTTCTCTAGGATCAATTATTTGCGCGCAAAGAGCGAGAGAATATAGACAATCTCACGCATTGCGCGTGCCCTATAGCTTAGGTGCTTTTTGGTATGCCAATTTGTAGTAGTTTCCAGATTATTTGGACCATAAGTGCCACATATGGAATTGTTGGTCTCGATGTTCTCTATATCGCTGTGGTATATTATAAAGTTATTGTTCAAATCCTGTATGTGCTTATACAAACTATCAAGTATGTTATTGAAGTGGTACGGATGATTTTAAAGTTTCCTTCCGGTTCTGATCCAGAGAAATGAATGTGAATGCGACAGCAGAGATTGGTGTACCTTCTTATCAGTTACGCTTATAATCAGCGGATGTACTAGATGGAAAAATAATTAACTCCAGGATTTCGAACGAAGAGATTTACGTCCCCCGCCAAGAGCGATTTCACCTACATATACATCTACATATATTTCCCGTACGCCACTGTACAGTTTGTGGTAGAAGGCACTGCGTTACGATATTCAGTACTGTTCTATTAGTGTACTGAGTGAGGAAAAAATTACTGTCTATATGCCTCATTACTAATCCTTGGATATCATAGGAGATATTGAATATAATTAACGAAAGGAGAAAACGTGAAAATGCATCTAATGAAGTAGATGACATTGAATATAGACAAAATGAAATAGTCAGGAACTGCAAATGACTGAGCAGAAATGGCAAGAGTACAAACGTAAGGATAGAGCTCAGATGGAAAACCACTACAAAGCGAAGAAGAGAAAGCTGAAAGGAGTATGTATAGGGGCTGTTAAAGGAAAATGAGCGTGAAGCTAATGTTACAGAAATGGATGAGGACATAGATGAACATGAGATGGGAGATAAGATACTGGGAGAATAAATTGACAAAGAACTGAAAGATCTTGGTCGAAACAAAGCTCCGGGAGTAGTCAGAATTATTGAGATACTTGGGAGAACCAGCCATGACAAAACTATTCCATCTGGTACGCAAGAGATGAGACGGGGAAATACCTTCAGAGTTCTAGTAGAATGTTACAAAGAAAGCAGGTGCTGGTAGGATAAATATTATTCAACTATCAGTTTAATTATTCATGGTTGAAAATGTTAACACGAATTAAGCCTTATTTATAGAGGAGTGGAAGAACTGACTGAAGCCGGCCTCCAGGAAGATCAGTTTGGATTCCGGAGAAAAGCAGGAACAAACAAGGCAATATTGACTCTACGACTTACCGTAGAAGATGGGCCAAAGAAAAGCAAACCTACGTTTGTAGCATTTGAAGACTTAAAAAAAAAAAGCTTTTGACAATGTTGACTGAAATCCTGAAGGTAGCAGGGGTAAAATGCAGTAAGCGAAAGCTTATTTGTAGCTTGTATAGAAACCAGGCTGGAATTGTAAGACTCGAAGGACATGAAAGGAAAGTAATGCTTGAGAAGAAAGTGAGACAGTGTTGTAGAGCATCCAGGATGTTATTCAATCTGTACATTGAGCAAGCAGTAAAGGAAATGAAAAAAACATCGGAGTAGCAATTGATGTTCAAGGAGAAAAAATAAAAACTTTGACATTTGCCGATGGCATCGTAATTCTGTCTGGGACAGCAAAGTACTTGGAAGATCAATTGAACGGAATGGACAGTGACTTGAAAAGAGGATATAAGATGAACATCAATAAAAGCACCAGTTTCGGACACCATCTGTTTTCAAACCATCCGTATCATTAGTGTGACAATACTGGCAAAAGCCTGTGTACAAAAACTGCACCTGCAGTGATGATCAAAGCGGCACTACGGCCGATTCAACAACATTAAGTAAACCATCTAGAGCAGACTTCGAACAGAGCGAGGTGTCGCAGTGGTTAGCACACCGGACTCGCATTCAGGAGGACTACGGTTCAAACCCGCGTCTGGCCATTCTGATTTAGGTTTTCCGTGATTTCCCTAAATCGCTTCAGACAGATGTCAGGATTGCTTCTTTGAAAGGGCACCCCGACTTCCTTCCCCCTCATTCACTCGACGGGACCGATGACCTCGCTGTTTGGTGTCTCCCCCGAATCAACCAACCAACAGATTTTGGAGTTCTCCAATGTCTGCTGGAGTATGAAGTCAGGTTGCATGTGTCCCAGTTGTCGCAAGACAAACGGTGTGAACATGTCGAGGTAAACATCTCTGTTGACGGTACACCTGGTGAAAAGTGGTAGCCCAATGATGTAGTTGTGCATAAGTCCGCGCCACACAATGACACACTCTTTCCATTGCACATGTAACATGAGGCCGCTCTGATTCCCATATACAAAAATTACGACAGTTCAGAGTTTCTGAATACTGAATAAGTGACTCCTTTTCCAAAAAGTTGTCGTCTTTGTCAGTCTTGACTAGGACAACCACTGCAAACTGTAAGAACTAAGGTCTGTCCCTCGACTTCAGTGCTTGAAGCAGTTGCACCTTCTAGGGACAAAGATGTCACTTCGTACGGAAGACAGCGCACGTTGATCGTAATATTTCCAATTCTCTGATCGCCATACGTACTGATTTTGTCGGATTCGTTGCAAACACCCGTTCAGGATGGCGTCTGAAACAAATGGGTAACTCTCTCCCTGGTTAAGGGCAACGCTACTGTTCCTATAAATGGCGTATGCCAAGCCGGAATAGTCTGCTAGGATGGTGGTTTCCTTCCATTCTGCGTCATTACGTCTCCTTACACTTTAGTATCGGACTTCGCCTTTATGAACCAGGCTACACAGCTTTCACCTATGACGTCCACGATTTTGCTTAGCTCTACGACAGCTGGTAAATATATAAAAAAACTTTTGAATCATGTTGTCTCGTGTTTGCAAATGAGTTATTATCTAGTACACTTGTAAAGTTATTGAAGGCCGGCAGCTGTGTACGAGCGGCTCTAGGCGCTTCAGTCCGGAACCGGATTGCTGCTACAGTCGCAGGTTCGAATCCTGCCTCGGGCATGGATGTGTGTGATGTCCTTAGGTTAGTTAGGTTTAAGTAGTTCGAAGTCTAGGGTACTGGTGATCTCACATGTTAAGTCCCATAGTGCTTAGAGCCATTTGAACCATTTTTTTTTTAAAGTCCAAAGTCGTAAGGATAATATATGAACGTCTGTGTGTGGACAGGGATTTGCAGTGCCTCGTGCTTGCAGGTGTGCTGCTGGAGCGCCGCGCTGGCGCTGGTGGGCGGATCGGCCAGCCCCTGTCGAGGGCCGGCGGAGGGCACACGCCTCAAGTACGTGTGGGGCGACGCGCTCACCGACCACCCGGACTGCAGGGGGCCCACAGGGCAGGCATACCCCATGTGAGTACTACTGCGCCGCCATTGCACTTGGAAACTCATAGCACTGTGCTCACTTTCTTCACCTGTCCTGCGTTTGCAGCGTTTTTAAACTGTGCTATATCACCATCTTGAAGGACCTTCATTCAGGGTGAAAAGTATTTAAACCGACAAACTCAGGGAGTTTGTAGGGGGCATCAAAACAAATATTTTTCACTAATGTTATTTTTTCCTATAAGGAGTATTTGAAGCAGTAGAGGAAGATTTCTCTAGCGGCAAACCAACAAACACTTTTCCATTTTTTTATGTCCCACACCCAACACATTAACACAAACCAATTTCAGTTACAGTAGATTTTCAAAAATGCCACCATTGACACGTAAAAAAAAGGTTACATCGTCGGATCATGTTCTGTCTAACCCCAATAGTATCCTGAATTATTGCTGCTGCTACTATCCGGACAACCAGATCCTCTGCTGTAGCAACAGGAGTTACGTAAACAAGGTTGCGCACTCTCCCCACACAAGAAAGTCCAAAGGGGACATATCTGGGGATCGAGCAGGCCATGGTACATGACCACCTCTACCAATCCACTTTTTGGGAACCGTCGGTCCAGGAGTCGACGCACACGACGACTGAAATGTGTCGGCGTCCCGTCATGATGGAACCACATGCATTGTCTTGTAGGGAGCGTGACGTCTTTCAGCAATTCTGGCAATGCTCTAGCTAGAAAATTGTAATAGTGCCTGCCATTTAATGGCCTAGGTAGCAGATACGGCCCAATTTAACAGTCCCCAACAACACCGACCCACACATTAACGAAGAACCGCACTTGATGAGCGCTAGTAACTGTGGCATGTGGGTTATCCTCACTCCAAACTTGCGAATTGTGCATGTTGAAGACTCCATCACGCCCGAACGTTGCTTCATCGGTAAACAACACAGAGGATGGAAATGTAGGATGAATTTCACACTG
Source organism: Schistocerca gregaria (assembly GCF_023897955.1). Lineage (NCBI taxonomy): Eukaryota > Metazoa > Arthropoda > Insecta > Orthoptera > Acrididae > Schistocerca > Schistocerca gregaria. The sequence continues at coordinate 119,760,741 of NC_064927.1, read as the reverse complement.
TTCCAGGTACCACTGCGAAATCTGTGCTCTCGGTGGATAATCAACTGGTTCCAGGTTGTGGACACGCTGTAAGTGAAATGGACGTAACAATTCCTCTCGAAGGACTGTTCTTACATTCGTCTGATTCGTACCCATGTTACTTGCAATTACACGAGTGCTGATTGAAGGATCCCGCTCCACATGCTGGGAGACAGCTTCCTCAAATTGCAGCGTTCTTACCGTGCGGCAGCGTCCCTGTCCAGGTAATCTGCTAAATGACCCGGTCTCATGCCGGCATTGGTACACAGCAGCAAAGGTCGTATGATGCGGGATATGGTGATTAGGATATTGTTGTTGATAAACCCGCTGTGCAGCTCGTCCGTTGTGGTGCGCTACTTAGTACGCACCAACCATATCAGTGTACTCACCACAGATATATCGCTCCACTAGTAAACAGAGACAATGCACTACTACACTGGTGGACAGCAGTTGCCTACAACTGAAGAGCGTAATACGGCCTACAACAACTGAAGACCGTAATATTGTCTCCAACGGTTTAAATAATCCTCATAGGAAAAAATGACATTAGGGAAAAATATTTGTTTTGATGTCCCCTACAACCTCCCAGAGTTTGTCTGTTTAAATACTCTTCACCCTGTACACAAAGGCCTTACAGACAGGCCAACATCCACTTCCTTCGTACTTACAGCATTTGAAGGTCACAACTTTTGAAGGTCAATGTCTGGACGTCAATATCCTATAGCACTAAGAGAAACCTCTGTAAACATCTCGGAAAAAATCTACTTCGAAGATTTGAGTATTTGCGAGCACAGTCAACTTCAAAAATTTCGAACAACGTATACTCGGCAAGAAAAAAGAAAGAAAAAAAGAAAGAGACTCACCACGAGGGAATTGCGCCAATGGAACGGACATTGGTAGCTGTTATGTACTTGTACGGACAAACAAATGATTACAATTTCAGAAAAACTTCATGATTTATTAAAGAGAGAGAGCTTCACAAATTGAGCACGTTAGTAACGCATTAGTCCGCCTCTGGCGCTTATGCAAGCAGTTATTTGTCTCATCATTGATTGATAAAGTTGTTGGATGTCCTCATAAGGATATCGTGCCAGATTCTGTCCAATTGGTGCTGTAGATTATGAAAATCTCGACATGGTTGGATGACCTTGTCCATAATGTTATAAATGTTCTCATTTGGTTATGTATCCGTGAAACTTGCTGGCCAGGGTGGGGTCGGGGAAGCACGAAGACAAGCATTAGAATCTCTCGCCGTGTGCGGGCGGCCATTATCTTGCTGAAATGTAAGCCGAAGATGGCTTGCGATGAAGGTCAATAAAACAGCGCATAGAATACCGTCGACGTCCCACTGTGCTGTAACAGTACCGTGGATGACAATCAAAAGGATCCTGCTACGAAAGAAATTGCACCCTACAGCGTCACTCCTGATTTTAGACCGTGTGGCGCACGACAGTCCTGTTGGTATCCCACCGCCGTCCTGGGCATCTCCAGACACATCTTCAGCCTGACATCTCATTGACTGGAGTAGAGTTGTCTATAGTGATGAGGCCGCTACGGAAATGCCTCAAACAGCGGAGGAATACCAGCCTGGCTGCCGCCCACCATGTGGTAAGATATCCCACAGGAGGACATACAGCAATTCTGTCAATCGATGCCAAGCCGAATAACAGCTTGCATAAGGGCCAGAGGTGAACTAACGCGTTATTGACTTTCTTCACTTTATGAGGATCTTTCTATTCACTACATCATCCATCTTTTTCTAAAATTGTAAGCAATTGTTTGTTTGTACACGTAGACCACAGCTACAGATTTCCTTCCCCTTAGGCTAATTACATCGAGGTGTGTCGGTTTTGTTTTAGAGGGTACAAGAGCCTCTGGTAGCTGGATGAACAAATCACTGCAATTATCAACACAAATATCACATTTTCACTTATTTCTAACGCACATGAATTTTTAAGTTATGGCAGTTCAATTAAGGATGAAGTAACATAGTACTGTCCGGGCGGGTAGGCGTGCCAGTCCCCTGCACGAATCCGCCCGGCTGATTAGTGTCGAGGTCCGGTGTGACGGCCAGTCTGTGGATGGTTTTTAAGGCGGTTTTCCACCTGCCTCGGCGAATGCGGGCTGGTTCCTCTTATTTCGCCTCAGTTACACTGTCGGCGATTGCTGCGCAAACATTGTCTCCATGTACGCGTACACCGTAATCGCTCTACCACGCAAACATTTGGGGTTACACACGTCTGGTATGAGAGGTTCCCGGGTGTGGGAGACGTCCACTGGGGGTCGAACCGCACAATAACCCTGGGTTCGGTGTGGGGCGGCGGTGGGGTGAGTGGACTGCTGTAACCTGTTGTGGGGTTGTGAATCACTGAGGGCTACGGCTGGGACGAAGCCTCTCCGTCGTTTCTAGGTCCCCAGATCCATACAATACAATACAACACAGTACTGAGAAAGTGTTCTAAAAGAAAATGTCATCAATTTACGTTCTTTAATATTCGAGATTACGTATACGGCATGCTATCCCTGATGATGGCAACGTGGTCGATTGCCGAAATATTGTGTCCTATGCACACTCGTACCAGTCTGTTCACCCGAGATTTATTTCGTCATCTGAGGAATGGATAGATTACCTAAGAAGTAGTAAGAGAATTCATACATACGTATTATCAGTTAACATTTTCGTTGGCAAGTTTTTGTTTAACTTCCTCCGTTTTGTTTTTAGATTTCCAGGTCTGTTCTACAAGTATTTTTTTCATTTCAGATTTTGTCTTCTGATGACTAAATTAAATATTCAAAATGCCTACCGTTGGTTCCAATACACGCTTGTAAACGCCGCATCTTGGATTGTCGCTCCCATATTCCAGGTTTCTGCTCAACTCTTCTTTAACTGGCTGGCGAAGAATATCAACATTAGCGATAGGTCTCGAATAAGCTATGTCCTTTAAATGTACCCAAGAATAAAAATGGCATGTGCTGAGATCAAGAGATAGGGCAAGCCAAGATGTTTCCGCCTCAGAACCTGTCAAATTATTTGCGAAACGCTGATTTAAAATTGTTCTTGCTTGCAGGGCAAAATGAGGTAGTACCCCATTGCGCATAAATCACACGTTCTGACGTAAGTGTTGGGAACATCTGCCAGCAACACCTTCAAATGTCCCATTGAAAAGTCACTGTATGATGCTGTAGTGAGTGTTCCATGGAAAATAAAAATCCAATTTATCTGTCTCTAATTACGGCAGGTCATACATTAATGTTAAATTGTTGTTGATGTTTTGCTTCCAAAGCATACATGTATGTTGTTACAATTCTGGTAAACTTTGCTTTATCAGTGAATAGTAATAGTATGGTAGACAGAAAGTATGGTCCTGAGCACACATACCCAGTAACAAAGTACAAACGGCTTTTGTGGACTGACAATCCGTTTCAGTAAGAAGATGGCATGGATAAAAAAGTTCCTCTTGTAACACTTTTCACACTGTTAAACGCCTCACATTCTCAGTTTCTGCTATTTCTCTGGTACTGCAGCCATTATTGTCCCCAATATGATGAGGTACTCGATCTTCTAAATCAGGTGTTCTAACACTGTTTGGTCTTCCACAAGGAAAAGACCTTTTATTTTTATTCATATAAGCCTGTCTGTCTTCCTAAGACGTCCATGTATTCTGTGTATCTTCTGTTCGGCAAATGTGTATTAGGAAATCTTTCAGCATACAAACATCTGGCTTCAAACACATCACAGTTTGCGAGTTCATACATCCTTTGCATGTCCGCCGTGTGCTGATTAGACTACATTTTAGCCATAACTGTACAGTACAATAAGATTACGCCCGAGCTGGCGTCACACCCGTGACTGGTAGTTGCTAACTCACGCTTGTTCTGTGATGCTCGTCTCGGAAATAGCCGATTCGATTCCTGGTGGCGCAGGCATTTCAGAACACACTAAACGCGAGTCCAATAAGAACTGCAGAGTAAGCTTCCACTACTGACTGTGTTCTAGATACTAGTTATCTACTAGTAGACCTGCCATGACAACTAAAATAAACATAAGAAGACTTTGGTAAAGCGCTTCCCGAAACGAACAACATAATCAAGCTGGAAATTTTGAAACAAAAGGACAGAAACGAAGCAAACATATAACGATAAAAATGTCTCTTTAACTAAGACATTGTAAAAAATTGACCATATGCGTACATGAACATTTTTGCTCCTTGTAACTCGATCCATCCCCCAGAGGTTTCGCACATTATTTAACACCCATGTATATATAGTTTTGATGCAACGTAACCACACTAACAAGTCCAAATCCGAAGGCAAGGTCGTCAGCGAAACAGAATACTTAGCACTGAACATCAACGCACAGCCAGTACGTAACTGCCGCTCTCGACGGAAAGTGTAGGTATTTATACAAACATCGAATATTTCAGACTACTCAGACTTTAAAATCAGATATTTCAAGAACCTACCAGAAATTATAAATACTAAATAATGAATTATTTGCTTACGCTCTGGTTTGAACAGGCGACCCAAAGCCCGCTAAACCAGTGAAGCCGACCACTACGCCACACTCAAAGCACCACAGCTTCACTGTGATCAGCTTCTAAGGTAGACCCTCGTTGCGAAGCTTCGCGGTCGTGGAGTAGGCCTTAGGTTTCATTGAACCTCCCATCGTCGAACTGCGTCGCTGGACTGTAATGGGGCTTTGATGCAGAGGACATAGACGACGCCTCTGCGCTTTTGTTTTCTTGATGGAGGGCATAACCCTCGACTGCATAAATGGCGTCCGACAAGCCACAAAGCATACAGCAGGGCCCAAAGTAGTTCAGTAATCTTTCCGATAGACCTACTTTGCGCACAGGCGTAAAAAATCGACACGAAGTCCTCCGCCCTGTGCCGGTGCTTGGGATTCTAGCGCTCTCGCTCTTTCTCCTGGCCGTCCGATGTCCGTACGCGAGCCAGCGGTCTTGCTTATTCAATTCTGGTGGTAAGGTGTGACACGTAATCATGGCAAGCATCGCCCTATTGAAAGGGGAACAGTGTATCCACTGATTAGGCGTCGCGGACTGGGACCTGTAGTGTCGTGATTTGCCGTGTTGAGTGCGACTGTCATGGTGGACACTGTTGTATCCCAGTTCACCTGTTAAAGATCAACGTACATAGAGAGCCAACATCTTACTAAAGCGTTCTGTGAGAGCATTCGTCTTTTGGCGGTGGATGATGCCGCAGCGTGACATTAGCTCTGATATTAGTCTGGATTGGATAACTTTTCCACGATCAAAGATCATTAAACAAGGTGCTCTGTTGTTTCATAATAATGTCTTCTACGAGGAGCGTCAGGTTCCAGAGGTTTGACATTCGGCACAGCTTTGATGGTAGTGTGGTGGATGAGATAGTCAGTGCAGACTATTATCGATAAATTTCAGTTGGTCGACCGGGAACCTCAAGAGGTAGATTCCAGTTCGGTGGAATGGCACTGCTTCAGGCGGGATAGGTACCAGATGCCCCGGAGGCGATTTCGGCACTGCTTCCGTCAGTGGTATTTCTCAGAACGGCTCACATTGTTTCTAACGGATCGGTAAAGACCTGGTCAGTGGTACCTGCTTCTGATTCTGAGTGGATTCTTAACGAATCTCAGGTGCCCAGATTTCGTAGCGTTGCGAACATACTTAAAGATATCTGGTCGTAAATGAGCTGCGATGACGAACAACTATTTCCACTCCACTGGATGATAGTTCCTCTTATACAGTGCTACGTTTACTAATTGTAATTCTCATTTGGTCGGTTGCTTCTCCAAGGCTCCTATAATTTTCAGGATTGCTGGATCTTCCGTCTGTTATGCAGCAATGTCATTTAACGCAGTAATAACTGAGATTTCGTCAGAGCTGTCAGGTTCCATCAAAGGATTACTTGGCAGGCAGTCAGGATCCTCGTGTTCGAGTCCGTTTTGTATAGCACTGAAACGTCATACTCCTGGAGCCACAGTGCCTGTCTCGCCAGCCGACCCGATGGATCCTTCAGTCTAGTCAACCAGCGTAGAGAATGGTGGCGCCGTCACAGTGGCGAATGGTTTGCCAAATAAATACGGCCGGAACCAGGCTAATCAGCTAACATAGAGAATTATGGTCCCGTCAAAATGGCGGATCGTTTGCCAAATAAAAAGGGCGGGAACTTACTGACGGCCCAAACAACTGCAAAGCACTGTTCCTCGTCTATCGAGAACTTGGAGAATACTATAGAAACATAAGCCATCACATTTCCAGAAGTTTAGAAAAATGCACGAGAACTACATCGATCCCTTAGCCTCTAGCGTCTGTGTGAAGTTTTGTATTGTATGTTGCTTGTATTATATTGTATGTTTGGCTTTCTCGTCATACAATGCTAGAACTGGAGACGATGTTAGCGCCTTTTCTTGCACCTAGTTCTACAAAAACCTGGTACATCCATGCAAGAGTTCTTGCAAGGGGCATGCCTTGCTGCAGAATTCCTTTATGAATCGCCCTTAGTACAGCATATTCCGAGAAAACTTCTCACATCACGAATGTGCTAAGGAGTCGAAAAATCTGTGACCGCACATACTTTCTCTGCACCGCGAGGAACTGCATCGCCATTCAGTAGATGCCTCATGATTTTTATTTCTTGAGTGACCATTTTTTCGGTTTCGAGCAGAGACCTGCAGTCTGAACACGGTTGAACATGTTCGTTAGTCTGCTTAGATCTTCAAATTTCTTAGAGAAAACGGCAATGTCATCCCTATAGTAAAGAATGGTCGTCATTTTAGGTATCGAAGAAGGTTGCCCATGATACGTACAAAGTTGGCTGGAGCGTTACACAGTCCAAAAATCATAGTGGCCGGTACTGCCTCCACCACAGCTCGTGGCAAACTCGTGGCATATCATGCGTTTCTTCCTAAGAATCATCAGGCGCGTTTCCGCGGTGTTTCGGCAGGTGTTCACAATTTTGTTCTTGTAACGTTTGGATGGAGTCGACCCAAACAAATACTGTTCATCACATAGTTTCGACGACGCCCAGTGACAACTGAAAACCTCGGTTTGTTTCCCGTTTTAAAGAAAATTGTTTGGAAGCGATATTTTGCGATTTCATTCGATAGAGCTGTCTCAGATTAGTCCAATGCGATATCCGATTTAGCGATTTGTGTTAAAAATGGACGATAAAACAAGAGTAACAACCTCGTCTCATTATGCTGTTCTGCTACATGCTGTCTCCCACCGCCATGTAGCTGCGCTACTCAGTCTTGGCTGCACTGAGCGTCGCATGAAATGTGAGCAGTATTTGGGCCGACTCCATCAGCACATTGAAAAAAAGAAACTGCAAAACATCAGTTGCCCCTTGGCGACTCTTAGGATATTTATCTTCTAGAGCATTACGATGCACTAACAAATGAAAAAAATCGCCATTGATGTTTTGAAGATTTTGAGCGCTATTGCGTAAAAGACATATCGAGCATTATAACAGAGCAGTCGTTAGCGAAGTGTGTAGGGCATAAATTTGTAATCGCGATGTCGCTGGTTCGATTCTGGCCAGTAGCAACATTTCTTCACTTTCATTTAAGTTATGCATAATCAAATGAAACGCTTGTTAACGAGTATTTCTTCATATATTTTTAGTAAAATTGTTTTTGTAATTAGTAATTATATGACAGTGCTACTATTAACAATAAATAAAATTTGCTTATGAACATTTGCTTTTTAATAATAAATATAAAATTCGAATAAAACAAAGTAAAAGTAAGTTGTTAACTACGGAGAATCCAATCAACGACATCTCAATTACAAATTTATGTCCTGCACTCTCAGCTAACGGCGGCTCTTCTATAATGTTAGAATCGTCTTCTACTTAACAGCACTCGAAAATCTTCAAGTCATTAAAGGCGATTTTTTAATTTTTAACTGCATCGTACTGCTTTACAAGTATGGGATACGAGACTGCCTCTCAAATGAGTATTCAGAGAATCAAAGAGGGCTAATACGTAAGGCCATTTGTGGTGCGGAAGACATCGCCAGGGCCTACAGTGATATGGATGCTTTTATAGACAACAATAGCAAGAACAGCTAACAAAGTCTTCGAATTATTCTTGTGAATGTTAAACATTTCTTCGTGGACTCTTAAGATATTTTCCTTAGCAGAAGTGGAAGGGTTCAGATAGAAAATATGCACAATACAAAGGCGTAAGACTCTTAAAACCATATGACATCAAGAAATGTCAACAGCTGTTCCTTTGGCCACGTCTTGGAGGACGTGTTTTACCGTTGACATCCTTTGACCTTTCGTTGAAAGACGTGGATTGTATAACGTAGATGGCCGACGACTGCTGCATTAATGTTGTCACAGCTGATTACCGAAATACAAGGAACAGGGACGGTGATATGCAGCACCAGTAGATACCTCATCCTCTCGTAGAAGTATATTTGTTTGACCACCGTCTGTGAGGGGCTTATTATGCTTGCATACATGTAATTTTCAACGGTTTACTAGTGTGCAAGACGACCTGGTTAAAGGTCAGAATACCTTTACTCCAGAGAGCCTATTATGCGTCGAGACTCGAGAAACAGGTTCCAGGTCTGGGAGGCTTTATTTAAAGAGATGAATGCGCACTGCAGTGCGGCCTGCTCCCTTATTTGTCGCAAACCCTGCCGGTTGCAAGCTGTGTTTATTCTCAGACTACTTCATGGTTCTGACTTGTATCTTGTTCCCTATGCTCACACTGCGGTGCGAACCACAGCACAAATTTCAGTATAATGGTGCACTTTCTTAATATTACTACATCATTATACATTATCGCTCGTTTCATCTCTTTCTGTAAAAGGCCCTCTCAGTTTTTATATTCGTTATGGGTACTGCTTGTAACTGAATCTCTGCTGGGGACCAGCTAATGACGTGTGGCGGAGTATAGTTGTTCATGTACTAGTATCACTTCCACTTCCATTCCCTGTTCCAGTCGCGAATGGTGCATAGTAATATTTAGCGATGTATATGCCGAAGGAAGCAATATGTCGTTGGCGTCTTCCAGGAAAGGACCCTTTCGGAATTTTAACGGTGAACCACATCGTAATCCACAACGGCTCTTTTGTGCAGTCTCCCACTACTGGAGCTGGATGAATACCTCCGTGACGCATGAGCTTACTAAACGAAACCGTCACAAAACACGCTACTTTTCATCGGATGTTCTCTACTTCCGCTTTCAGTTTTAGCTGAAGAGTTCCAGAGTGGGAGAAACACGAGGTCGGTTCAAAACATTCCGGAACATTCATAAGTTAGCGCCAATGGTGTGTTGGAGCGAAATACTGTTGGCATCCCTGCACACGCTTGTGTTTGAAATGTAACTGCCCGAAGTTACATTGTTGTCTGTCTCGTAGTTGTTGTTCAGCGCTGTATTGAGTAGAACGTTGTGTCGCACAGTTAGCGAGTTTTGAGATGGCAGAGCTAGAAGAGCAATGCCTTTCCATTAAATTTTGTGTGAAACTCAATAAAACCTTCAGAGACATGAGTGTTAAGAATGGTTCACACGGCTTAAAAACGACCGGACGGATGATACGTATGAGTCTCGGTCAGGATGCCATTCGACGTCTGCCGGCGACGCTCATTCTGGAACGTCAACGAAGTTATGCATGCCAGTCGAAGACTGACTATTCAAGACATTGCAGAGAATGTAACATTTCAGTCGGATCATGTCATCAGAGTCTGACTCAACATATTCGAATGCATCGTGTTGCCGCCAGATTCGTACCACGCCTTATGAGTCAAGACCAGAAAGACCTTCTCCTTGCAGTTTGTGAAGAGCTTTTGGGCGGCACAAATGAGAACAAGATGTTCCTTAAGAGAATCATTACTGGTGATAAAACGTGGGTGTACGGTTATGATACTGAGACAAAGGTTCAATCTTCAGAGGTTAGCTCAAATGTCAAAGACACGTTGACATTTTTGTGACTGTGAAGAGTGCATTATGAATTCGTGCCACAGGGTCAAACTGTTAATCTATGACACTATCGGACGTGCTGCGATGCCTAGAAGAAAATGTGGGAAGGAAACGGCCTGAAATGTGGCAAGCCACTTCATGGTTCTTGCATCACTATAACCCACCTTCACATTCATCCATGTTTGTGCGTGACTATTGCACAAAAAACGAAATCACTGTGCTGCCTCCCTCCTTACTCTCCAGACCTGAACACTGTGAACTCTTTTTATTTCTAAAGTTGAAAACTCCGTTAAAAGGAGGAAGATTTGCAACCATAGACGAGATAAAAATAATATGCAGATGGCGGTGCGCGCAAATTTGTACTAGAACCAATGTCTAGAATCGTACCGTTTCCGTGTTACGCTGTTCGAAAACTTATTAGGTAGGTAGATGTGCAACGGGGTAGTCACTGTGGGGAGCAATTACTTCAGATCGGCTGAAGTCATTTGACGTCTGTGGTACCTCTCTGACCTGATTCTAACGCCATTCACGCGTCTGAGAGTGTTAGAGCATCATTGTTGAGTACACGTTTGCAGAATATGCCGAAGTGATACGTGTGTATGCCGAAGCTTTCGTAAGTGGAAGAGCTGCTCGTTGCCTTCGTTAAGATCGTTATACCCACTGTCAGATTCCATAGCACACCTTTTTCACCATAATTACCCAACGGTTTCGAGAAAGGGATATTTCCACCATCAGAAGGCGTGACAGTGGTGCCACAAGGAGACGCTGCAAATAGAGGGGCAACAAGGGAATCGTCCGACATTGCGGGCTACCTACATTCAGGGGCAAGTATACATTTAGAGTGCAAACCTATTGTTCGCTTTCGATTGACAGGTCCTTAACCTGTTGTTCTCTTTAGATTGATAGGTTCGTAACCTATTGTTCCACTAAGAGGATTATGACATCATGAGGATAATTTGTCCTTTTGATCGACGGGTCTTTAACTTACTCTTCAGTTAAGTGGTTTTCCAAGAAACCCCAACGCTTCCCCCAACCCCACCCTCGCCCCTCTGCGTACTCCACTCGCCAATACAAGCACACTTTTGATACCTGTTTGATTGATTAAATTATTAAAGCGAACAAATATTTAATCCATTTCTCTGGGAAAATCGCCAGCCCTCCCTCACCTGGAAATTTATGGGAAAAAGACTCATTTGATTGGCCGTTTGGTGGGAAAACGATAGCTGTATATACACTCCTGGAAATGGAAAAAAGAACACATTGACACCGGTGTGTCAGACCCACCATACTTGCTCCGGACACTGCGAGAGGGCTGTACAAGCAATGATCATACGCACGGCACAGCGGACACACCAGGAACCGCGGTGTTGGCCGTCGAATGGCGCTAGCTGCGCAGCATTTGTGCACCGCCGCCGTCAGTGTCAGGCAGTTTGCCGTGGCATACGGAGCTCCATCGCAGTCTTTAACACTGGTAGCATGCCGCGACAGCGTGGACGTGAACCGCGTGTGCAGTTGACGGACTTTGAACGAGGGCGTATAGTGGGCATGCGGGAGGCCGGGTGGACGTACCGCCGAATTGCTCAACACGTGGGGCGTGAGGTCTCCACAGTCCATCGATGTTGTCGCCAGTGGTCGGAAGGTGCACGTGCCCGTCTACCTGGGACCGGACGGCAGCGACGCACGGATGCACGCCAAGACCGTAGGATCCTACGCAGTGCCGTAGGGGACCGCACCGCCACTTCCCAGCAAATTAGGGACACTGTTGCTCCTGGGGTATCGCCAAGGACCATTCGCAACCGTCTCCATGATGCTGGGCTACGGTCCCGCACACCGTTAGGCCGTCTTCCGCTCACGCCCCAACATCGTGCAGCCCGCCTCCAGTGGTGTCGCGACAGGCGTGAATGGAGGGACGAATGGAGACGTGTCGTCTTCAGCGATGAGAGTCGCTTCTGCCTTGGTGCCAATGATGGTCGTATGCGTGTTTGGCGCCGTGCAGGTGAGTGCCACAATCAGGACTGCATACGACCGAGGCACACAGGGCCAACACCCGGCATCATGGTGTGGGGAGCTATCTCCTACACTGGCTGTACACCTCTGGTGATCGTCGAGGGGACACTGAATAGTGCACGGTACATCCAAACCGTCATCGAACCCATCGTTCTACCATTCCTAGACCGGCAAGGGAACTTGCTGTTCCAACAGGACAATGCACGTCCGCATGTATCCCGTGCCACCCAACGTGCTCTAGAAGGTGTAAGTCAACTACCCTGGCCAGCAATATCTCCGGATCTGTCCCCCATTGAGCATGTTTGGGACTGGATGAAGCGTCGTCTCACTCGGTCTGTACGTCCAGCACGAACGCTCGTCCAACTGAGGCGCCAGGTGGAAATGGCATGGCAAGCCGTTCCACAGGACTACATCCAGCATCTCTACGATCGTCTCCATGGGAGAATAGCAGCCTGCATTGCTGCGAAAGGTGGATATACACTGTACTAGTGCCGACATTGTGCATGCTCTGTTGCCTGTGTCTATGTGCCTGTGGTTCTGTCAGTGTGATCATGTGATGTATCTGACCCCAGGAATGTGTCAATAAAGTTTCCCCTTCCTGGGACAATGAATTCACGGTGTTCTTATTTCAATTTCCAGGAGTGTAGACTACTGTTTAAACAATTTAGACAATGTCTGAAGTATTGTTTATTTAAACAATTTATAGGATAGGAAGCAGTGTGTGAAATATAGCTTATTTAAAGATTTCGGCGGGAAATCGATTGCAGTGTATGGAATAGTATTCAAACAGTTTAGAAAATGTGTGAAAACCTCCCAGGGGGGCTCACTGCTCTTTGGTGTGTTCGTGCTTGGCTACCACCGGGCCCCAGCCTTTGCAGCATCTTTTCTCTTCCGTACTGCACGTCTGCCCTCTTGCTATTCTTTTTCCCTCCCTTGGGGAATATGTTTGTGGTGTTTTCGGGACTGTTCCGCACTGTCCGTAGCTGATTACGAACTGTCTCAGCGCTGTTTTTCATTCCTATTTTCGTCCTTTGTACACCTTTTCCTAGCCTTCCTCCACTTCAGCGTTTCAAGTTCCACTTTTTCTTCTTCCTCCCTGTGCACTACTGACAGCTGGCTCACATGTCTGACGTGTAATGCACAGTGCCCAGCCCCTGGTGGACAGAAGGGTTGGCACGTACCCCCTGGTACAGGCCAGGCCTAGGGAGAGGTGATTGCCTGAGCTGCTACCATCCCAAATTGCTGATTGGTCTCTCTCAGGTGTTCGCGAGGTGTGACCTGAGTTATGAACAGTCACCTAAGTTGGGTGACCCCACCTCTGAGGGGGTGGGGTCCCAGTTGGAAGGAGTGTACCATCAGAGAGGCTGGCAATCGTGGGGTATTTTCTCGCAGTGAGCCAATCATCATTTCACCAAACGTAAATAGAGTGAGGCTAATGATTCAGACTCACCCAGCTGCAGAATGATTCCTCGTGGTTTCATCTACTGAAGATGGTCAGTCCTTTGCTACAGTAAATCCGTTCATTATATAGAAAGGTGTTAGTGCAGTTGCTGGCCCTGTGAAATGCTGCCCTCATTTGTGAAAAGGCACGTTGCTTTTGGAGACTACTTCTGATTCTGAAGCACAAAAACTGCTCGCAGCTTCACTCCTCCATCCTGTCAGTGTCGAGGCCCATCGAACACTGAATTCTTCTCATGGTGTTACTTACACTAGACTGCTTGATGGTCTGACCAAGGCAGAAATCCAAAAGTACCTCTGATCAGGGTGTCATTGCAACCCATCGGGTGGTGAAAACGGTAGATGCAGCCTTAGTGCCCACACGCGCACTTTTTCTCACGTTTGATAGAGTGGTGCTTCCATTCAAGGTCAAAGCAGGTTATGTAGTTATCACAGTCCGACCATAAATTCTGAACCCTATGTGCCGCTACCAGTGTCATCATTTCAACCACACTCGAATGTCCTGTCAACACCCAGCCAAATGTGCAAACTGTGGTACGAATGCTCATGAGGGCGACTATCTGCATCCTTCTCCCCGCTGTATCAACTGCAGTGGCGATCATGCTACTTCCTGTCGAAATTGTCGCGTTTATCTCGATTGGTGTGCTGTCCAGGGAGATCTGGGTAAAGGAAAAAGTGCCTTACCCAACTGCTCGCAAGTTATTGAGTAGTTGCAAACCCTGTGTTCTACCATCTGGCACTAAGAGTACTGTTCGTGCTCCACCTCGCTCCATGGAGGATATGGCCATGCAGGCATACGACCTCAAATTGGGCACTGCGGTTGTGAAATCGCCCAGTGTCATGGTAACGTCTCCTCATCAAGCAACCAGCAACCAAACTTTCAGCACATGGGTCAAAGTCACCTGTTACACAACCAGCAGGGCGGAAAGGACAGAAGGACTACTCCCGCCAAGACTTTCAATTTTCCTCCAGCCAACCGACATCTGAGTCTTGCCCTGTCAGCCGAAATGGCACCAAGAAGTCAAACAAAGGCAAATGGTCTTCTTTTTCGCCGACTGGGAGATCCTCTTCAGTGGTGTCGCCATGTGATAACCTCGCCTGCCCAACCTGTGTGTCGCCTGTGCGCACCACCAACCGTTTTTCTGCCGTGGTCTCTGCAGATCGACAGAAGAATAATACTGACGCCTCTGTAGATCTCGTGGAGCATGATCCTCCAGCTTCTGTGTCCTTTACCAGTAGTCTTTGAAGGCTGGCACTCAGCAGCCGCCAAGGTGACAACCTTAATTTTCTCCTTTCTCCCCTTTCCTCGTTACGACTCTTCAATGGAATGTTTGTGGTCTTCACTCAAACAAAGAGGATTTATGGCTGCTTTTAGAATCGCAGTGTCTGGTTGTTCTCTGCCTCCAGGAAACAAAAATATGTCCTCAGGACCACTTTGAGCTCTCGCATTTCTTCCTGGTCCATTTTGACCTTCCCAAGGATGGAATTCCATCTCTTGGGGAGTCATGCTGCTCATATGGTATGACGTTCATTGTCAACCTTTCTCTCTGACTGCCCGCCTTCCAACTGTTGCAGTTCACCTTTTCCTTCCTCACTTGACCTTTTCCCTTTGTACCATTTACCTACCTCTGTCATTCAGTGTCATAAGGGCAGACTCCCTCCAGCTTATTAGGCACCTACCTCACCCCCTTTTGCTGCTTGGTGACTTTAATGTGCACCATCCCCTCTGGGGCTCGCCTAGGAACTGTTCATGAGGTGACCTCTTAGTGGACCTTCTCAATCTACTTAACTTTTGCCTTAAGTCAGAAGCACCCACGTTCCTTTCAGACTCCACCGAACGTATTCCCATTTGGACCTATCCTTCTGCACTGCCCAGCTTGCCCATAGTCTTGAGTGATCCGTTCACTCTGACACATACTCGAGCGACCATTTCCCGTGTGCTATCCGTTTATCCGGCCGGAGTGGCCGAGCGGTTCTAGGCGCTACAGTCTGGAGCCGCGCGACCGCTACGGTCGCAGGTTCGAATCCTGCCTCGGGCATGGATGTGTGTGTGATGTCCTTAGGTTAGTTAGGCTTAAGTAGTTCTAAGTTCTAAGGGACTGAGGACCTCAGCAGTTAAGTCCCATAGTGCTCAGAGCCATTTTGCTATCCGTTTACTGACACTTACCTCATCTACGTGCACACCCAAATGGCAGCTTTCTAAGGCCAACTGAAGGCTTTACTCCTCCCTAGCGACGTTCGACGAACAAAAATTTCCCCAGTTGTGACGACCAGGTAGAATATCTTACAAACGTTATCCTTAGCGCATCTGAACGTTCCATTCCTCGCACTTCATCTTTATCACACTGTGTCCTGGTCCTTTGGTGGACTGAGACGTGCCGCGGCACAATTCGCGCATGGAGTCGTGCTCTGTGTTCTTAACCATGATCGTACGATGACAAACTGCGTTCGTTATATACAGCTGAATGCACAGTGTCGCCGCATTCTTCAGGATAGGAAAAAAGCTAGCTGGATTTCTTTCACTAGGTCTTTTAACAGTTCCACTCCTTCTTCCGTCGCGTGAGCCAACCTCTGACAGCTCTTTGGGACCAAAATCCACTCCCCAAACTTCAGCCTGATTGTAGAAGACGATGTCATAGTGGATCATTTTGCTGTCTCCAACACCTGGGGCTCCCATTTGCGGAGATTTCGACCTCCTCCCACTATCACCCTGCCTTCCTCTCCATCAGAAACGACCGGAGAAGATCTGGGCGATACCCTTCTGTTCTCAGACTCGTGAGTGTTACAATGCCACCTTTACTATGAGGGAGCTAGATTATGTTCTCACTTCATCCTGATCCTCCACCCCAGGGCCAGACGACGTTCACATTCAGATGTTGCATCGTCCTCTTCCAGGCAAGCACTTTCTGCTTCATACATGCAACTGCATCTGGAAAGAGGGCATAATTACCAGATTTTGGCGTGAAGCCACTCTCATACCCATACCTAAGTCCAGTAAGGACAAACACCTGCCTTCTAGCTACTGCTCCGTTTCTCTCACCAGCTGTGTTTGCTAGGTGATGGAATATATGATTCATGCCCGACTGGCAAGGTGGCTCGAGTCTCGCAATTTACTAACCACTGTGCAGTGTATATTTCGAGCGCGCTGTTCTGCAGTTGACAATCTCGTCACTTTGTCAACCCATGTCATGAATGGTTTTCTGCGGAAATCCCAGACTTCCGCCGTGTTTTCCGATTTGGAGAAAGCCTACGGCACCTGCTGGAGAACTGGTATCCTCTGTACTCTCTAGACATGGAACTCCATTGGTCTCATGCCCTGTTTCCTTCAGGAATTTTTAAAAGACCGAGTTTTCAAGGCACATGTGGGATCTGCCTTGTCAGATACCTTCATCCAAGTGGTTCCGTCTTGAGCGTCGTCCTCTTTGCTATCGCCATTAACCCTATAACGGGCTGTCTCCCGCCGGGCATCTCTGGCCTCCTTTTTGTTGACGATTTTGACATCCTTTGCACTTCTCCAAAGACTTGTCTCATTGAGTGGCCTCTTCAGCGATGTCTCGATCGTCTTTAATCGTGAAGCATCGACGATGGCTTTAGTTTCTCTGTTGCTCTTCCGTTAGTTGAAACTGCAAAATTCCTGCTCGATAGGAAACTTTCCTGGTCCTCCCACGTGTCTTTCTTGGCAGCCTGTCTCTGTGTCCTATGTATCCTCAGTGGTACTTTCTGGGAAGCAGATAGAACCACCCTCCTTCGTTTGTACTGGTCTCTTGTCCATTCGAAACTGGGCGTTTCGTTTATGCATCTGCACGCCCGTCCCTATTACTCCATCTCAGTAGTATCCACCATCATGACATCCGTTTGGTCACCGGTGCCTTGTATGCTAGCCTGGTTGAAAATCAGTATGTAGAAGCCGCCGAACCATCGCTGTTCTACCGCCGTGACCTACTCCTCGACAGATATGCATGCCGTTTGTCTGCCAAGCATTTCTGTCAGAATCGCTTTCTGGCCAAATGTTCTTTTAACCTAGGGTACAGGTGATAGTCACTGGGCGCCAAGTCAGGACTATAGGCTGGGTTGGTGATTGTGTGCCACTGAAACTGTTGCAGGAGAGCAACGGTTTGCCGAGCCGATGTGTGGGCGAGCGTTGTTCAACTTTCCTCTTCTCCGGTTCCGAATTGCCCGTTTGAGTTTTTTCAGAGTTTCACGGTACCTGTCAGCGTTAATTGTGGTCCCAGTGATTCAGCTCCGACGACGAGGTGAAAGAAAAGGTTCATAACTTCCTGAACAGCATGGCGGCGAGCTGGTATGACATGGGCATACAAAAACTGCCGCAGCGTCTACAAAAATGCATTGAGAGAAATTGTGATTATGTCGAGAAATGGCTAAATGTTCAAGCTGAAAACTGATGTAAACCATTGTAGAAATAAACAGGTCTATGTGCTTATAAAAAGTAGGAGAACTTACTTTTGGGATTACCCTCTTATTAGGAAGGCAAATAGAACAGTTAAATCACAAGATAAAATTAAAAGCTTATGGTCAGTTGTGAATGACGTGTCTGGTCAGCAGCATAAGCATTAAAAATATTTCTGTTACTGATACTTACTTTTACTTTTTCGTGTCCGGAAACTACAATTTGTTTGCCCAGTATTGGGCAATGTCCAATGCTTCTTCTTTAGCCAGCCATAGATCGTCGAGGGTGCATCTGTGTGGGCAGGTATGGCATTGTAGGAGATGTTCCATGTCCTGTCCAGTGCCGCAGTCGCATGTGTCGTCCCCATTTGATCAGATTAGATTTCACAGGAGCCACCCCAGTCCTGATGCAGTTAAGCATTCTCCAGGTCTTCCAGTCTGTTACTGATAAATCAGATGTATGTTCAGTATTTAACAAATATTGTCTGAGCGATGGTGAATTAAATAAGAATTTAGTTTTTACAGGGAATCATAAAACTCTAGGAAAATGCCTTTCTGAGACTGATGTCTGAAATACTCCTCTGTGATACTGACAAGGGGAAGATTGAGTCTATAATTAAATCGCTGAAGACTAAGGACTTTCATGGATATGATGGCGTGCCTAGCAGAATATTAAAGTACTGTGCTGCACATGTTAGCTCTGTCTTAGCCATATTTTTTCTTTAGGAATGGTCAATTTCCTGAACGATTGAAGTACTCAGTAGTAAAGCCGCTTTGTAAAAAGGGAGAATGTAGAAAATTTTAGACCTATTTATATGCTATCAGTGTTTGCTAAAGTTATTGAAAATCTTATGTATGGATGGATAATTCATCATTTTATATCACATAATTTGCTACCAATGTACAGTTTGGCTTTAGAAGTCGTTTAACAACTGAAAATGCTGCATTCTCTTTTCTCTGTGAGGCACTGGATGGATTAAACAAAAGATTTTGAACGCTACGCATATTTTTTGATTGAACTAATGTGTTGATTGTGTTGCTCACAAAAAATATTGCTCGAGAAGTTGGACCATTACGAGGATATGGGGATTAGCTCACAATTGGTTCACCTCTTAGGTTAACTACAGACAGCAAAAGGCGATTATTCAAGTGTTGAGAATGGCTGTGATGTGGGGTCTGAGTGGGGTACAGTCAAATGGAGGGTGCTGCAGGGATCAGTGTTGGGGCCACTTAATGCGTTGGCCACACAAACTGCAGTCTGTCTTTGGCCTCAACCATCAGCCTCCTCCAACGTCCTCAGTCCATGTATTCTTCTCCAGACAGCCCCAGAGTACTCATATCCCCTCTGACCTAATCAATCCATCGGAGTCATGGTCTTCCCTGTGGTCCTTCGCCTCTAATATCTTCCTCCACTACCTGCCTGATGATCTGGCCTTCTCGATGCATTACTTGTCTATACCACTTCAGCCTTCTTTCTGTGGTTACTGCTACGATGTCCATCGACTTATATAGCTCCTGCAATTCACAGTTCTTTCTTTTCCTCCATTCATTTCCATCCTTCACTGGCCCAAATGAGGATGGCACTCTAAAATGTCAGGAGTTTTCTTTCCATCTTTTAGGTGATGATCCACGTCTCTGCTCCATATAAAACTACAGGTTATATCATTGTCTTGTAGACCTTGATCTTTGAGGATATCGATAGAAGCCGGGACTTAATAGCTTTCCTAGAGCAAATCTTCACCTGTTTCCTGCTGGTAATCGTGCAGTGGTGTTGGGGCCACTACTGTTCCTTATTTACCCACGTGATATGCCCTCTAGTTTTACAGGCAATTCTGAAATATTTGTTTGCTAATGACACTAGATTGGCAGTAAAGGATGTTGTGTGCAACATTGGCTCCGTTTCAAATAGTGCAGTTCATGATATAAATTCATGGCTTGTATAAAATAAACGCCTACTCACAGTAAGACTCAGTTTTTACAGTTCATAACACACAATTCAACAATACCCGACGTTTTAATTTCACAGAATTTGCATATGATTAGTGACACTGAACAGCTCAAATTTCTAGGTGTTCAGATAGGTAGTCAACTGTCGTGGAAAGCCCACATTCAGGATTTTATTCAAGGACTTAATGCTGCCATTTTTACTATTCGAATGGTATCTGAAGTAAGTGATAGCTAGACACGAAAATTAGTCTATTTTGCTTATTTTCATTCGCTTCTGTCGTATGGTATTATATTTTGAGGTAACTCTTCTCATTCTAAAAGAATATTTTTGGCCCAGGAACAGGCGGTAAGTGGTGTAAGTTGGCGGACGTATTGTCGACCCCTGTTCACCAGTCTGTGTATTTTGACAGTGGCCTCTCTGTATGTATTCTTTACTGTCGTTTCTGGTTAACAATGTCAGCATATTCCCAAGAATTAGCAGCTTTCTTTCAGATAATACTCGGCAGATATCCAACCTGCATTTGGACAGCACATCCTTAACTCTTATGCAGAAAGGTGTCCAGTATACTACTGCATCCATTTTCAATAAGCTACCACTAGAATTCAGAAATCTTAGGAGTAATCCACGCGCTCTGAAAACGAAACGAAAGAGTTTCCTCATGTTTCACTCCTTCCATTCTATCGAGGAGTTCCTTGAAAAATTTAGCTGATTTTTATGCTGTATTGTTGATTGCGTTTACTTAAACTTACGGCTTGACTTTTTATGGGTTCATAAACATTTTGTTTTTGTCTGTTATTATTTTTATGTTGTAATTTCATGTACTGACACGTTCCATCACTTAGGAGATTTGCTCTTCAATTTGGTCTTACGGAACTAGACGTATAAATAAAATTAAATAAAAACAAAATAAAGTGACGCGTGATCACGTGAGTAGAAATGTCATAAAATCAGTAAAATTACGAATAACGATGGAAAATACGCCGAAATGCGGGGAAATTGAGGTCGTACTTGCATGTTTTCCGCTTGGTGCAGTGAGATTATTGTGCATGGGGACGAGTATGCAACAGTAAGGGGAATACGAGGAAAAGTTGACATGGAAGCACTGAGAACCAGAGAAACAGTCATTTGTCGTCGACAGCGATAAGACAGTTGGAATATGGATGACCACGAAATGTAGAGTAATAAATTTATATATGTCGTTTCACAAGCCCATGTGTGACCCCCAAAGTTATCGGCAACCGCCTTATAAATTTATATAAAATTTCATTAGCTAAAGAGCATTGTGTTACTAGCTGGAGTGACTGCAATGTACAGCGACAGAATGGATCGCGAATTTGACCCTGCGGCAATATCTTTTAACGAAATTTCAGCGTCCCGCCTACATATGGAGAGACAACCGTCATAATAAAATGAGACATATTACCGAATTTGTAAAGTGTTATGTAGCATAAACCTGATATTTAAAACTTCTTTGTGCTGTTCCTTAAGAGACTTCGTATGTGGTGAGGTACGTATTTCATTGATGTAAGGTATTTTGAAAGTGAGGAGGCGTCCTATGACAGACGTAGGTCTGTCTTAGCACTCCGTCATGAACCAAAAATGAGTTTAATATTCTAGTCCTGTGATGCAGATGTAACAAATGATAAGCTGATTAGAACGGAGTTTTTCTACTTGATGAGAGAATACTTAGAGGAAATGTAGCCTATGCCATACTGTTACAGGATTTTCACAAGAAGTAACGATACTTAGGCGAAGAAAAAAACAACGTGTGTGCCTCGATTTCTTGTCTTCCTAAATAACATATATAAAAGGGAGAAATCTACGTTTCGTGTGAGAAATTCGAGGTGTATGGTCAACAACATAGCTGTCCTGGATGGGGTAAAGTCTGTTTTTTAAGCCTGGAGGTCTATGTCGGGGTGGAATTGGTTAGAACTATTGAATACATCCAAGCACTGTGGTTAGGTGCAGCGATGGTCACAAGAAGTCGGCAAGTGGAAGTAACAGATTAGCTCAGCCTGTGATGGTGGGTGGGGTACAAAGAGTGCGCCGGTCTGTCAGATAGGTTAAGTGACCAGTGTGTTGAGTGAGCCGCTGCAGAAGCGGAAGTATGTGTCGCATGAGAGAACGATCAAAATGACCTGTGTCTGCACTGGACTTATTGATAACTTCCAAATTCCTACCACTCCAATCATCCCCAGATGCCATGTAGGCTGGGGCTTTACACTTTGGAATACACACGCGTCGACAAGTGAGGCTGCGGCCGTGGCGGTAGATTTCATCGACCTCTGAGAGACGGTATCGCACGTTGCGTGTGGACCTCAGTACATAAGCGCACAGGATGAGCGAGTATTTCAGCAATATCCGACATCTAGCCATGACAGCTACTATTACCGATTGGATCACACTTTAAGTGTGTCATGTTTAGTGCTTCTCAATACGCCACAGTGGACTCTTTCTTGCACAGTCTAACAATACCACCACTTGCAAAGTAGGTTAGAAATCGTATTAATAATGTTGCTCACGCAGGATATGTTCGCTTTATCGGACAACAACAAAGTTATCGACTGTGGATGGTATCGACAGAATGGAAATAATGAAGTCACTGTAAAAAAGTCATTAATTTTGGCACTTATCTTGAATGGATTCCCACGTAGATTTCGTGTATTATGGCTTATGTTGTTGATTCTAGGGTGATTACACTTTGACTGCTAGAAGGTCCAGATCTGTATTTTAGCAATATCTGAAGACCTAACAAATGCGTTTTTCAGGAAATTCTTAATGATCAAACAATCCCAGATCAGAACAATGGTATGGAGGAAACAATTTTTGACTTGGTGTTCACGATCCACATTTTTATTAAACTTCTTGTAAATTCACATACACTTCTTCTTAATTGTCACATCATCAAGAAAACAGTTTTGCATCAATCTTATAATATTTAATTTCTACTTTAAACAAACACAAGACTTGACTGTTCTTTTACAAAACGAAATAACAATTTAACTTCCGCAAAGTGAAACAAAGACTGCTCTGTGCGCATTCGCGTCAAAACGGTTGCAAGTAAGTCAAAGATTATGACAGTCTCACAGAAATGAATACACACAAGAACCATATCACCCTAATATATCAATACATCGGAGTGCCTATACATTAATAAAACCAAATGTGAATATTGTCCCAAAAATATGGGTGTACTTCACAGAAAAGTAGTACGTTATTACTGGTATCTTGAACATGGGTTGGAGTGGCGTAATGGTCACGTAAATAAAGGACCATTGCAACAGGTATTTGCTGCTGTTTATGTTACTATCCCATCACGTGGTACACTCTTTCTTCCCTCTTTCTTCCCTCTCTCTTCTTCGTGTTGTAGCAGAGAGAACCAATTTAGAAATTCTGTAGAGAGAACCAATTAAGAAATTCTGTAGCGCTTTAAAAAGAAAATACACTTAGCAGACCTGCAGCAGTCAAAATTTCACAACCGTGATTTATAAATTCACGTTGTAATTTGAAATTCCAACTACCATTTCATACATCACCGCCTCCAGTCGTGATGTCACATAATAAGAGGTTTGGATTATTTAATGAAATTTCTTGTCAAAAACATGACACTGTTGTTTATGTTTGAGTAGTTTTAAATTGCGTGCAGCAAATTGTTTAAAAGTCTATATTAACGATTTAATCAATATATCCTGTGTCACATCTTCTGAAGCAACATTTGTGACATCTTCAAGATGTGATATACATTTAATAACTCTGGAAACAGCGTTCGTTTTTAAAACTGTTGTGACATCGTCAGTGTGTGTGTGTGTGTGTGTGTGTGTGTGTGTGTGTGTGTGAAGTAGCTACTGCGTCCGCCTTATATTCCATACATCAGAATTATGCCACAGAAATTAACTTCAACAGTGTTTCAGGATCGATTCCCAGTCAGGTGTTTGCTTTGGAAGTGTCTCTGAGACGCGCCGGTATACGTCAGGATGGTTCACGCATGCAGAAACAGGACATTACTACTTTGAGATGGAGGCCAACAGCCGACAACGGCGAGCCCAGTGGTGCTTTCAAGTCCGTCCTGATAGTCCATACACTGCAATCGATTCCCCGCCAAATGGCCACTGAACTGAGCCTTTTCTGGCCAATTTCCAGGTGGAGCAGGGGGTGGACAGGGCTGGGGGGTTCCCAGAGGTTGAGGGGTTAATCAATTCATCGATTAAATTAATTAGTCAATCAAATTGATATCCAAAGTGTGCTTTTGTTGGCGAGGGGCATTCCCAGTGGAGGAGGGATGAAGGTTTCTCGGCAAACCACTTAACTGAACAATAGGTGAATGATTTACCGATCAAAAGGATGGCTTATCTCCAGGCTGTCAGAATCCTCTTGGCAGAACAATACATGAAGCATCTGCCAATCAAGAGTACAATAGGCACGCCCCTGAATGTATACTTGCCTGTTAACGTAGGCAATCCGCAATGTGACAAGATGCCCTCGTTACTCGACTACTGCAGTATTTCCGAATTGGAAGAGGCCATACTGCATCCCATTGTAGAGAACACGGCAACAGTACAAGAGCAATTGCGCTAGTTTCTCTGCTTATTAATGAGTGTAATTGTAAAACAAGTGATGTACCGGGTCACACATAATAAATTAGTTGTAAAAGTGGTCGCATTACCAACATGTTTTCAAACGGCTGTAGCAGGGAAATGCTACGTTTCCAGACATGGGTTCCAATTCAGAATATTATCTATTCATTCCCCTCTACAAATCATAGAAGTTTTTAACGGTAATTTCCGAACACTGTGTATAACAGCGTTGTTCGCAAACTGCTTCATGCAGTTTCCATAATCTATTAGATTATTTGTATATATAGTGAACGGTAACGGTCTTCTACCCCTCACCACGGTTAGGCTGAACAACCACTCCCCCACCGCTCTCCTCCTTTCATGAACAATAGGCCTTACCGAGATGGGTTGGCCCGCACGTGGTCAGCGATACACGTAGCTGTAACGTACGTGCAACCACAACAGAGAGGTATCTGCAGAGAGACCGCACCGACCAGTCGTTTCCGAAGAGGGCAGCTGTTTTTTTCAGTAGCTGGAATCTGGCCTTGTAACATTAGACAACGTGGCCTAGCTGTGCTGGCACTGCAAAAGGTTGAAACCAAGGAAAAACTACAGCCGTTACTCCTCCAGATGACATGCAGCTCTACGCTACTGCTAAATGATCGTGGCATCCCCTCCGGCAAAATATTCCAGATGAAATAGTCCCACATTCGGATCTCTGGGTGAGGACTGCTCAGAAGAATGTCATCAGGAAAAACAAAACTAGCACAGAATGTTAGATCCGTTAATCGAGTATATATATTAGAGAACTTGAAAAGAGATATGGATAATCTGAATAACGAATAGTTCAAATTTGCATGTAGTAAAGTGCAGTGGTGGGAAGAATAGGACTTCTTGTCAAGCGAGATCAAAGCTACAAATATAAAATGAAATAGGAGTAGGTCTAATAATTAATAAGAAAATAGGAATGTGGGTAATCTACTTCTTACGGGTTAGATGCTGGCTGCTACGGATTCATCTCAGACTAGCTCTTACACCCACATCCTCTATGATTTGTTGGATATACTCCAGTCTCTGTTTTCCCTTTCAGTTTTTACCCTCTATAGTTTCCTCTAGTACCATGGAAGCTATTCCCTGGTGTCTTACCATTTCATATCATTGTGTCCTTTGGCTCTGAGCACTATGGGACTTAACTTCTTAGGTCATCAGTCCCCGAGAGCTTATAACTACACTACTGGTCATTGAAATTGCTACACCACGAAGATGACGTGCTAGAGACGCGAAATTTAACCGACAGGAAGAAGATGTTGTGATATACAAATGATTAGCTTTTCAGAGCATTCACACAAGGTTGTCGCCGATGGTGACACCTTCAACGTGCTGACATGATGAAAGTTTCCATCCGATTTCTCATACACAAACAGCAGTCGACCGGCGTTGCCTGGTGAAAAGTTGTTGTGATGCCTCGTGTAAGGAGGAGAAATGCATACCATCACGTTTACGACTTTGATAAAGGTCGGATTGTAGCCTGTCGCGATTGCGGTTTATCGTATCGCGACGTTGCTGCGCGCGTTGGTCGAGATCCAATGACTGTTAGCAGACTATGGAATCGGTCGGTTCAGGAGGGTAGTACGGCACGCCGTGCTGGATTCCAACGGCCTCGTATCAGTAGCAGTCGAGATGACAGGCATCTTATCCGCATGGCTGTAACGGATCGTGCAGCAACGTCCCGATCACTGAGTCCACAGATGGGGACGTTTGCAGGACAACAACCATCTGCGCGAACAGTTCCACGACGTTTGCAGCAGCACGGACTATCAGCTCGGAGACCATGGCTGCGGGTACCCTTGACGCTGCATCACAGACAGGAGCGCCTACGATGGTGTAATTAACGATGAACCTTTGTGCACGAATGGCTAAACGTCATTTTTTCGGATGAATCGAGGTTCTGTTTACAGCATCAAGATGGTCGCATCCGGTGAACGCACAATGGAAGTGTGTATTCGTCACCGCCATACTGGCGTATCACCCGGCGTGATGGTATGGGGTGCCATCGGTTACACGTCTCGGTCACCTCTTGTTCACACTGACGGCCCTTTGAACAGTGGACGTTACATTTCAGATGTGTTACGACCCGTGGCTCTACCCTTCATTCGATCCCTGTGAAACCCTATATGATATTTCAACAGGATGATGCACGACCACATGTTGCAGGTTCTGTACGGGTCTTTCTGGATACTGAAAATGTTAGACTGCTGTCCTGGCCAGCACTTTCTCCAGATCTCTCACCAATCGAAAACGTCTGGTCAATGGTGGCCGAGCAACTGGCTCATCACAATACGCCATTCTCTACTCTTGATGAACTGTGGTATCGTGTTAAAGCTGCATGGGCAGCTGTACCTGTACACGTCATCCAAGCTGTGTTTGAGTCAATGCCCAGGCGTATCAATACCGTTATTAGGCCAGAGGTGGTTGTTCTGAGTACTGATTTCTCAGGATCTAAGCACCTAAATTGCGTGAAAATGTAATCCCATGTCAGTTCGAGTATAATATATTTGTCCAATAAATACCCGGTTATCATCTGCATTTCTTCTTGGTATAGCAATTTTAATGGTCAGTAGTGTGCTTAAACCTAACTAACCTAAGGACATCACACACATCCATGTCCGAGGCAGGATTCGAACCTGCGACCGTATTGTTCTGTCCTTTCTTCTTGTCTGTGTTTTCCACATAATCCTTTACTTACTGATTCTGCAAGGGACTAATTTTCGGCATCCTTATGTAGCATCTAAAACGCTTTGATTCCCATTTTTTCCGGTTTTCCCACGGTCTAGGATTGACTTCCATACAATATTGTGCATTGAAAGTGCACTGTCAGAAATTTCTTCCTCAGATTAAGGCCCTTGTTCGATATCAGTAGACATCTTTTTTCTAGGGGTGCACAATTTGCATATGCATGCTTGCTTTTAACGTCTATCTTGCTTTGTTTATATTGTATCATTTTGCTTCCAACGTTCAGAATTCCTTCACTTCGTGGTCCCTAATTTTGATAAGTTAATAGCTATTTTCATTTTTGCTACTCCTAGTTACTTTTGTCTTTCTTCGGTATACTCTTAATAGCTGCTGCTCACTCATTAGACCATTCATTCCATTGAACGTGTCCTGAAATTTTCCCTCACTTTCACTGATGATAGCAATGTTATCAGCGAATCCTATCATTGATATCCTTTCACCTTTGTTTCATTTCCGTCATTGCTTCTTTGAGGTGCACATTGAGCAATAGGGGCGAAAGACTACAGCTCTGCCCTACAGTTTTTCACTGTTGGTCTTCCAACCTTACGATTCCATCTTAGTTGTCGTACATGTTGTGTATTAACCATATCTTCCTACAGCTTATACCTATTTTTCTGTCAATTTCAAACATCTTACACTATTTTACGTTGTCAAACACTATTCTCTGTCGACAAATCCTATAAGTGTGTGTTTATTTTTTGTAACTATTCTTTCTATTACCCAGCGCAACTCGAGAACCGATTCATCGTCGTAGTATACAATAACTCACAAACATCATTGTCAATGTGCAGTGGAGCACCATCCTGTTGACAAATGAAATCATCACCGTCCTCTTGCAAGTGCGGCATGAACTACACAAAATGCCTTCTCCGTTGGTCTGGCAGCCATGTTGCTCAAGATCACTGGGGAATAAACTTACTGAGTGCATAACCATATAGTTGCTAACTTGAATACTGACATTCTTTTATCTACATCTATATGGATACTCTGAAAATTACATTTAAGTGCCTGGTAGAGGGTTCATCGCACCTCCTTCACAATTCTCTATTATTCCAATCTCGTATAGCGCGCGGAAAGAACGAATACCAGTATTTTTCCGTATGAGCTCTGATTTCCGTTATTTTATAGTGGTGATCGTTTGTCCCTATATAGGTTGGTGTCAACAAAATGTTTTCGCATTTGGAGGAGGAAGTTGGTGATTGGAATTTCGTGAGAAGATTCGGTCGCAATGAAAAACGCCTTTCTTTTAATGATGTCCAACCCAAATCCTGTATCATTTCAGTGACACTCTCTCCCATATTTCGCGATAATACAAAACGTGCTGCCCTTCTTTGAACTTTATCGGTGTTCCCCGTCAGTCCTATCTGGCAAGGATTCCACACTGCGCAGCAGTATTCTAAAAGAGGACGGACAAACGTAGTGTAGGCAGTCTCCTTAGTAGATCTATCACATTTTCTAAGTGTCCTGCCAATAAAACGCACTCTTTGGTTAGCCTTCCCCATAACATTGGCCGGCCGCGGTGGTCTAGCGGTTCTAGGCGCGCAGTCCGGAACCGCGTGGCCGCTACGGTCGCAGGTTCGGATCCTGCCTCGGGCATGGATGTGTGTGACGTCCTTAGGTTAGTTAGGTTTAAGTAGTTCTAAGTTCTAGGGGACTGATGACCACAGATATTAAGTCCCATAGTGCTCAGAGCCATTTGAATCATTTGAGCCATAACATTTTCTGTGTGTTCCTTCCAGTGTAAGTGTTGAGATTACTTCCAATAACTCTGCGTACTGTAAGCCACAGTACGGTGCATTGTGCAGAGCACCTCGCACCGTCATTTCATTGGAGTCAGGAATGAGTTTCGTACATCAAAGTAACTCTAACATATTCAGGGCTGCAAAACTACTTTTTTTTCATTGATTAACTTCTAGCACGCCCTGGCAGTTTTTCTGCAGTTCAGAGCTGTAAAATGCGAAGTGTGTGTTGTTCAGTGACGCCGTTAAGACACATCGATAATTGTTTAGAATTTCGTAAACTGTATGCACCTGGTCATTAATAATAACCAATGGTCATAATCTTTCATCTTCACCTTAGAAGTTCCTCTAATTCCACGGATAACTCTTCAATTGCGCTGTATGCATAAGTCACTTTGCTGCGGAATCTTTGCTGTAGTTTCAGAGCTGGAATTATTTTAAACTTTGACTTGTGAGACAGACCCAGATGCCTCAGTGGGTGGGTGACTAAGAGGCGTTCGAGAAAGCGGTCTAGGAGCACAAACCAGCAGAGGAAGTTGGAGATCGTTTCAAAGAACTTCCAGTCGCATACAAGCTGGCTTTAAAGCTCTTGGTCGAGTCATAGATAGCCTTTTTATTAGTAGTGGTGAAATAAACAGAAATACGAGTGACAAGGCATCTGATGTTTTGTTACAGTGTGCTTTATGTGCTGTTGTCGGACTTTGTGGATAGGCCCAGACGGTGCTAGTAGATTGTTGATGGGTTCTTTTGCGAAATGCTCCAGTCGCCAGTCTCACGCTACTGTTGTGGAGTGGATCGAGCAAATTTAATACTAACGGAACTGAGGATGTGAACTTCTAATGGGGCTGGGTTAGTGATTTGTAAAACCAATCACAGTGAAATGAATACCCTTAGCTGCTTACAGGCGTTGATATAAGTCAACAGGAACAGTTGAAAATGTGTGCCCCGACCGGGACTCGAACCCGAGATCTCCTGCTTACATGGCAGACGCTCTATCCATCTTTTTTTAATCTCATTTGGTTCGCTTTTGTTCGTTGCATCTGCTCGGGGCGGACGTCGTAAGACATCCGTTTTAAGTTTGTTGTTGATCGATTAACTCCGTTTTTTATTATAGAGGGCAGCTAACCCTCTGACCGAACACGCTGAGCTACCGTAACGCTTGGTCCATCTGAGCCACCGAGGACACAGAGGATAGTGCGACTGCAGGAACTTATCTCCGGCACGCCTCCCGTGAGACCCACATTTGCAAAACATATTGTTCTGCACTATATTCCTAGTGCCCCTGCCCATCATACTCATTACTTGCGGTTTACCCGCCGATTTCCGTAAGAATTTGGGCACTGTTTGTGCATCCCCGCGGAAGATGGTCAAATGGCCGGTGAGCTTATATATGATGGTATCTGTTCTTTCGGACATCCATGATCCATATTGTAAGACCATATACTACTGATACTAAAGAGGGTGGGTGGAAGGATGACATTGCTGTTAAAATGTCATGTTGTAATAAAACAAAAGCTAACCCAAATAACAGCATAAGCCAAAAAGGTATATTTCTGGAATGTACCAAAATGCTAGTTCCATGATACTTGGGGCTATATGATCATAAGAACTATAACGCTAACCACCGCTGTTGAACTAAAACCAAGCCAAACCAACACCAGGGCGGGCTCTGAGCACTCCATACCTCCTCTCTACATAAAACTACCTTGCGGTAACAGGGGGTAGGGGTACAGTGTGGGAGGGAAGAGCAGGAGGTGAATTGCGTCCGGGCGCGAAAAAAAGGATCGGGATAATTTGGACCAAGCAATCAACCAACACTAAGAAGTGATTTCCACATTTGTATAAATTATCAAATTCGCCACCCGGTTTTAACATCTTATGTTCAAATGGCTCTGAGCGCTATGGGAGTCAACTGCTGTGGTCATCAGTCCCCTAGAACTTAGAAATACTTAAACCTAACTAACCTAAGGACATCACACACATCCATGCCCGAGGCAGGATTCGAACCTGCGACCGTAGCAGTCGCACGGTTCCGGACTGCGCGCCTTGAACCGCGAGACCACCGCGGCCGGCAACATCTTATGTGGCTCACACAGCTAACTTCGCTAGAATCTACCCCAATAGTAACAACCATGAGATGTGGAACAGGTTCGCAAAATACGTCGTAGTAAAGTAACACGCCATAGTAAAATATTCAATGTACATATCCACCAAAGGGAAGCACTAATGGAAACAAATGCCAAAAGCAGTAAAAAAGCGTACGTAACTCAGCACCTACCCCACTAACAGATGAAACACACACATCTCACTCACAACTGCCAAAATGTCTACAGAGATCTAGCAGAGAATAAAAGCACGGCGAGTTGTTGGGCGAGGCGTCTGTCATCACCGCAATAAGATCTTGCAAACCTGTCCGATCTCCTGCGTGGTGGCCGGTCGCACATACCTGTGACTGCTGCAACGTTGTAACGTGCGAACACTCTCGTTCGAGGTGATCAACGGAGCCGGCTGGAATGGCCGAGTGGTTATAGGCGCTACAGTCTGGAACCGCGCGACCGCTACGGTCGCAGGTTCGAATCCTGCCTCGGGCATGGATGTGTGTGATGTCCTTAGGTTAGTTAGGTTTAAGTAATTCTAAGTTCTAGGGGACTGATGACCTCAGAAGTTAAGTCCCATAGTGCTCAGAGCCATTTTAATTTTGATCGACGGATCACAAACACCTCGCTGCCCAACAAGACGTGTCTGTTGGTAGTGCTGACATACTTGTACAACAGTTTGGGTACTCAAAGGTATGTGCCCACCGGATTCTTCACCGCCTAACAGAAGACCATAAAGAGCGACGGAATTGATTGCGCGTTGCGGCGCTGATCGTGACAATTTTTATTGACGCTGATCGTGACAATTTTTATTGAACATCGCCTCAAGCTATGAAACATGGGTTCACTACTTCGAACCTGAAACAAAACGGCAATCTGTGGAGTGGCTTCATGCCACACTGCCTCTGAAGGAAGTGTCCAATCCGCACCCTCAGCCTGTCATGGTGACAGTTTCCTAGTACACAGAAGGGATGATTCTGTTTGACGTACTCCCACATGGCACATTGTTTAGTTGTGAAGTGTACTGTGCTACCCTCAGGAAACTGGAGAAACAACTTCAGCATGCTGGGCGCCAGGAAAGTGCAGATGAACTTCTCCTACTCCATGACAATGCAAGGCCTCACACAAGTCTACGCACCCGAGAGGAGCTCACAAATATTTTTTGGACTGTTCTTCCTCATTCACCCTACAGCCCGTATCTCGCACCTTTCGATTTCTATCTGTTTGGCTCAATGTAGGATGTACTCTGCGGGAAGCAGTACGTGGGTAATGGGGAGGTTATTGATACAGCAAGACATAGTCTCCGACATCGACCATTAAAGTGGTACCATGTGGCCATACAGGCCGTCCCTGTACGCATTGACGGAGATAATGCTAAAAACTAGGATTTTGTAGTCAAAAGATTGGGGAATAATTTGCTGTATTCGAATTCTGAATAAAATCAACCTGCTTTCAGAAAACAGTGTGCATCTCTTATTGAACGACTCTCGTACTTTATTCTCGTGTCATGTCACGATACTTCACGATGTGGCGATCGATCTCCCGGTGAGCAATGGTCATGGACAGTATGGATATTTTGAAAGTAGCTCTGTTCTACCTCGGTGGCTACCTCCCGTTACACGCAATCTGCTGCCCCATGCGCTTTTGTTAACATTAAGATGAGTGGTCCCCAACTTTTCTTAGACTGTTACCCCTGAGTGCAATCAGACATTAGCTAGTATTCCCTCCCTCCCCTTCCACCAAATTATGAAGAACTTCAGCACCTAATTAAACTGTAGAATGAAAGACTTTTCTTGAAACGCTTTTCTTTATGAAAGATTAATGATATTTAGTGTGTGTGTGTGTGTGTGTGTGTGTGTGTGTGTGTGTGAGAGAGAGAGAGAGAGAGAGAGAGAGAGAGAGAACATGATGAAGCAATTGACAGTGTATCGCAAGTGCTACCCACAATTCCTTCTGAGATGAAAAAAATCCACTTGTTACACAACATACTTTCCCTACATTACTTCTCTCCATTGCGGCATTTGCTTGACCGACAAACTGCATCCCCATTTAAAATGAAACAGGGTCAGATGTGTGCACTATGCTTACTGTAGGTGAATCACTTTATTGCTGAACTGGCTTTGAACTGGCGCAAATTGTACAACTTCAGACTGTTAAGGCTTTGTGTCTAACCAGTCTAATAATAATAATAATAATAATAATAATACTGTGTACACAATTACGTGGTTACTGCTGCGTTGTGCTGTCCATTAATTCATTTATCTGTTTCGAAGAGAGTAAGGAAGCAATTTCTGGACGACTGCAGGTACTATCTACAACTTGGAGAAGGCATTGTTGTGAAATACACTCCTGGAAATGGAAAAAAGAACACATTGACACCGGTGTGTCAGACCCACCATACTTGCTCCGGACACTGCGAGAGGGCTGTACAAGCAATGATCACACGCACGGCACAGCGGACACACCAGGAACCGCGGTGTTGGCCGTCGAATGGCGCTAGCTGCGCAGCATTTGTGCATCGCCGCCGTCAGTGTCAGCCAGTTTGCCGTGGCATACGGAGCTCCATCGCAGTCTTTAACACTGGTAGCATGCCGCGACAGCGTGGACGTGAACCTTATATGCAGTTGACGGACTTTGAGCGAGGGCGTATAGTGGGCATACGGGAGGCAGGGTGGACGTACCGCCGAATTGCTCAACACGTGGGGCGTGAGGTCTCCACAGTACATCGATGTTGTCGCCAGTGGTCGGCGGAAGGTGCACGTGCCCGTCGACCTGGGACCGGACCGCAGCGACGCACGGATGCACGCCAAGACCGTAGGATCCTACGCAGTGCCATAGGGGACCGCACCGCCACTTCCCAGCAAATTAGGGACACTGTTGCTCTTGGGGTATCGGCGAGGACCATTCGCAACCGTCTCCATGAAGCTGGGCTACGGTCCCGCACACCGTTAGGTCGTCTTCCGCTCACGCCCCAACATCATGCAGCCCGCCTCCAGTGGTGTCGCGACAGGCGTGAATGGAGGGACGAATGGAGACGTGTCGTCTTCAGCGATGAGAGTCGCTTCTGCCTTGGTGCCAATTATGGTCGTATGCGTGTTTGGCGCCGTGCAGGTGAGCGCCACAATCAGGACTGCATACGACCGAGGCACACAGGGCCAACACCCGGCATCATGGTGTGGGGAGCGATCTCCTACACTGGCCGTACACCTCTGGTGATCGTCGAGGGGACACTGAATAGTGCACGGTACATCCAAACCGTCATCGAACCCATCGTTCTACCATTCTTAGACCGGCAAGGGAACTTGCTGTTCCAACAGGACAATGCACGTCCGCATGTATCCCGTGCCACCCAACGTGCTCTAGAAGGTGTAAGTCAACTACCCTGGCCAGCAAGATCTCCGGATCTGTCCCCCATTGAGCATGTTTGGGACTGGATGAAGCGTCGTCTCACTCGGTCTGCACGTCCAGCACGAACGCTGGTCCAACTGAGGCGCCAGGTGGAAATGGCATGGCATCGCAAGCCGTTCTACAGGACTACATCCAGCATCTCTACGATCGTCTCCATGGGAGAATAGCAGCCTGCATTGCTACGAAAGGTGGATATACACTGTACTAGTGCCGACATTGTGCATGCTCTGTTGCCTGTGTCTATGTGCCTGTGGTTCTGTCAGTGTGATCATGTGATGTATCTGACCCCAGGAATGTGTCAATAAAGTTTCCCCTTCCTGGGACAATGAATTCACGGTGTTCTTATTTCAATTTCCAGGAGTGTATTTAGCATTTGTTACGTGTATGTCTCACTTTTTATCACCAGCAATGTACGGGACAAAGCGTAGAGGGTGGACTATGTGAAGGGACCTCTCACATCCCCCGGATTGATGCTGCCAACTGAGGAAAAGTAATTGTCGATAACTTATATAAATAGTATTAGTCTTACAAAATTGTGATTATGGTAACAATGATATTTGGGAAATAATTTAGTTTCGTGGCTGAAAGAGATCGAATCGTTTAGTTTCTATCCCTCAGAATCTCATTTTATCCACCTCAGGGGGCAATTAATCCCCGGGCTGGGAACCACTGATTTGGGTTGATGAATACTGGTGAGAGTGAGCCGGCGACGGTTCTGTGTTGGCAGCTCTGCGGTGACGCGCGCCTTTCGCGGCTCTTCGCGGTCTGGACGCGCCGCCTTCGGCCCACTCGACCCGCAGGTGACGCGGAGGGCGCTGTTGCAGGCGCACGAAGCAGCCAGCAACGTCTCCATGCGAGCGGGTAAGTAGCCGCAGGCAGCAGCGGAGAAACGCGACTTTACATCTTCCGCGTTTTACCTAAACCCATTGCCAGATTACGCCAGAGCGGGCCCCGTAGTAAGTGCTAGTAACAGCCCCCTCGATTTGCTTTGGGCCTGAAAGTTCAGTATATAAAATAAAACAACTCTTTACTTTGGTCCCAAAAGGATACGTCCATTTTCTTGGATGATTATCGTCGCTTCACGCAGTCTTCCTGGTTGTTTTTCTTGGATTGCGTCTGTAAAACATCTCAGTTGTTGACAATAAATGTCAGCCATGACGGTTACGCCTCGGGGAAGCAATTCGTAGAACACCACACCGTCGCTGTTCCACCAGATGCATAACATCTGTTTACGGGGAAACATTCCTTTCTTTTCCTTATGTTAACATAAAGACGCCATTTGTCGTCACCATTGGCGATATAGGATAGGAATGGCCGGTGTTCTTCACGAGCCTACTAATGACAATGCACGTACGGCCATCCGCCGACTTTTTGTGATTTTGACTTCCAGCTTGCGGTAACCACACATCCGATTTTTGAACCTTCCCCATTGCACGCAAAATCGTAGCAACCGGAATACCAATATGCAAAACAAAAACGCTATGAAGTTATGCACCAACTTAATGTAAACGCTATCTTACTGCAATTACATTTTTATAAGAAATCCACTTCATTAAATTTGTGCAAAATAATGAAGTTAATACAGTGATTGACAGGAGGCATTCAAGGATCAGAAACGGAATTTAAGAAAAGAATTTTAACTGAAACCAAATTTAACAAATAAAGATGACAGTCTTCTAGATACCGATTTAAAAAGAAATTAGCCTTCTGAAAGTACTGAACACTGGCCCTTAGCTTCCAAGCCTACAGCGTTGTAGTTACAGAGCTACTGGCTCATGTTATTTTTAATGGTATAGTGTCTCACGGTAAATTACTTTAATTACATTTTAACAAACGAGGATCCAGCAGGGTAGGTGGAAGCACGGTGTGAAAACTGGCATCCTTTCGTGCACCATTTTATGGGTGTTATCAGGAATAAAATCGCACTCCTGTTTTCTCAGGGGCAAACAAATCTTTATAATGCCATTTAGTTTGAAGATGAGGTTTACCTCGAAACATATCGCTAAACAAATAAGTAATACAATAGTTGACGAAGTTTATGACTGGTAGCGGAAATTTAAAAATAACCTTTACATATTTCTTGAGATAGTCACGGTCGAAAAATAGTCAAAATGGCTTCAAATAAATCTTTACTGTATTCGTAAGTAGATGAATTATAACGACAACATTATATGATCAGATCAAATACCTATATTGATACCTACAGTGTTATGTACGTTGCTCATAGAACCTCCTTGGCTTTTTTTTTTTTTTTAATAACTTGGTAGCATATATAAACAATTCAAATACGCTTACCTTGTTCTTCAGTGCTATCGGCAAATTTCGCAATCACTAGATAAAATTAGTTACGTTTCACTCGTTTAATATCTTCTTCTGTTGTCCTGCTAGTCCACCGCGGCCGGCAAAGAAACGCAGACACAAAAGAAACACAAGAGCCGCGAAACTACAGCGCGTTATACAATAGTCCTCCGACAAGAAAGCAACCTTTACTCTAGACGTCTCGCTTCCAAAGTACTGTAAGAAAAGTAAGTACTCTAGAAGGTGTGAACGACTGTAATGGTAGACTTACATAAATAAACAGGATAACCGATATTTACTTTCTTATTGGTAAACGAGAAGCATATTCTAACTGATCGTGTTATTACGGATAGTTTCGAAAACGTTAGGGAATCCTCTGTTAATTTTGCGGTGTTTGTCAACTTAAACCACACAATGTATGGTGACTCCAGCGCTCACTTTTAGAAATGACCTACATTTGTTATTACTCATCGTAAATTTGGTCCACCATTTTTCCGTTGGACAGTAGACAGAATATCATCAATATCTAATTTGTTAGTGTGTTTACCTAGGCGCGGGCGGCCCCGTAACATTTACTAACTCTTATTACGCGGCTAATCCGGCACTCCCAAAACGATTAGAGGCGAATGCTGGGTGGCTCTTTCGGGAGAAGAGGGAAAAAGAGACCACTGGCCTTATCCTTCATCGTCGAGTTAGTCAGTTGACTAAATGCTCCATAACTTGTCCAGAAGCCTAAGTGATACACAATCTATACACAAACTGGTGCAAATACACAAACGGCAATAGAAAGTGTTACACCACGAGCCATCAGTCCGATATTTACCAAAATTTGTGGAGACATTCCTCAAGGCGTTTTTAGTATGAGGACTTAAGTTAGCCTTTCCAACAACTCCTCTATGCGCTTTGTGCTCGTCCCAACCGTCCCAGATATGAGTGCCTCATCGCTCAACATCACAGAGCCCACTTAGCACCCCAGGCGACTCTAGCTCTGAAACAGCGGTGTCAGACCTTTCAGCTTACCTGAGTCATATTGGAAGAAGATGAGTACTTTTGGGCCGCACATAATATACTCGTACTTAACACTAACATAACCACTAGCGGGGAAGGGGGTGGCAAGGACGTTTATAGGTGTGTATATTTAACACATTTAAGTAACTTATAATTTATTAATTTATGATTCATTATTCTAAAAAAAATATGGAATT
This sequence comes from Schistocerca gregaria, assembly GCF_023897955.1. Classification (NCBI taxonomy): domain Eukaryota; kingdom Metazoa; phylum Arthropoda; class Insecta; order Orthoptera; family Acrididae; genus Schistocerca; species Schistocerca gregaria. The sequence continues at coordinate 119,722,880 of NC_064927.1, read as the reverse complement.
ATTTTTGTCATTTTATATATGAGCTTTCGTTAATAATTTTATATATAACTAATTACAAATCATATAGTTAATGAGGCAATTGAATTTGGAAACTGCGGTCGGCGAACTAATACATTTGTAGGGAATACATTTATCTGAAAAAATAGAAAAGCAAGAAAACTGCGAAAGCTTACAAATTATTTCGTTATTGCCCTAAACTGTGCTTAATTATCTACAAAACAACAAAAATTGAAGAGAACAAGTTTTTCTTTTGCCAGGTGAGTTATGCATATTATTACTTTTTATTATTTTTGGCAGTGGCTGTAGTTGTATAAACTTGTTGATAAGTGTAACTCTTATACAGCATATGCAATAAATTTCACATTCTCAAATTTATTTGAATCGAAAAATTTATGAACACCAGGAATGTATACTAACGAGCCGCCACTGGTCACAATACTTGCTTTGGGACGCGTGAGACTCAGGGACTGCTGGTTGAACATCCCAACTCTAAACCATGGAAGTCTGTATTGCGTGTGGTGTAGTGTTTGCGGTATTGCACCTGGACATCACAGCCCAACTTGCAGTGATCCGTTCACGACAGTTGGTGGTTTCTCCCAGTAACAGGGGCCCCGATTTCTTATGTTGCCTCTCGTATCTTCGCCAGAGTCAGTCGGACGATGTTACTTTCGTCTCGTGGTGTCTTCCTTGTGGAATTCTTCTTACCACACTGCTCTTCTAAGTGCATCTCGTCACCACTCGTTTAGCAGTCTGTCGGTTTGCTGCCCCGTGTCCCACAAGCCAAGGATTGGATTGTTCTCAGAGTTCGAAATAAGGCGTTAAGCTGCCCGTGCGCGTCCTCTGGACATGCTGTGTTACGTTTCCCATCTGAAGTGACAGTAATAGCCGTCATGTATTAACACCATTTTTCATCTGTAACAATAGCCTTTTCATGTACTTAAAATGGGCTCGCATAAGGATGCAATTTTAATCAACAGTGAGTTGAGAAAAGTCATGGGATATGCACATATACAGAGAGCAGTAGTATTGCGTACACAAGGTATGAAAGGGCAGTGCATTAGCGGAGCTATCATTTGTACTCGGGTGATTCATGTGAAAAGGTTTACGACGCGATGGTGGTCGCCAGACAGAAATTAACAGACTTTGAGTGCGTAATGGTAGTTGGTGCTAGACGCATGAGACATTACTTTTCATAAATGGTGAGGGAATTCTGTATTCCGAGACCCACAGCGTAAAGAATACCAAATCTGAGGCATGATCTCTAACCACAGACAACGCAGTGGCCGACGACCTTCAACGACTGAGAGCGGTGGCGTTTGCCTAGAGCTGTCGGTGCTAACAGACAAGCAACACTGCGTGAAATAATCGCAGAAATTAATGTGTGACATACGACCAACTACCCGTTGGGATAGCGCAGCGACTATGGCGTTAATGGGCTATGGCAGCAACCGATCGGCTCGGCTGTTTGTAGAGCCTCTCCTGCGCTCGTGACCATATCGGTTGGACCCTAGACGACTGGAGAACCATGGTCTGATCAGAGGAGTCCCAATTTCAATGGGTCCGACCTGATGGTAGGTTTTGAGTGTGGCGCAGATTCCACGAAGACTTGAACCCTAGCTGTCAACAAGACACTGTGCAAGCTGGTGGTGGCTCCATAATGGCGTGGGCTGTGTTTACTTACAATGGATTAGGTCCTCTAATCCAACTGATATGCTTATTGGCTGGAAATAGTAATATTCGGCTGCTTGGCGATCATTTGCAGCCATTCATTTTATGGATGATAATACACCACGTCACTGGACCATTTTGAAGAACATTCTGGACAATTTGAGCGAATGCTTTGGCCATCCAGATCGTCCGACATGAGTCCCATCGAACATCTATATCTTATAGAGAGGTCAGTTCGTGCACAAAATGCGACTCAGTATTTCTGCAGCGGACTTCCAACGATTCGTTGAGTTCACGCCACGTCGAGTTGCTGCACGACGCCGGGCAAAAGGAGATCCAACGCGATGTTAGGAGGTTTTTCCATGACTTTTGTAACTTCACAGGCGTGGAAATACTGGATTATCAGTCTGGTAGCGTTCGGCAAACACTTTCTTTTTCTGTTAGAGTATGCATTTTTTGTTTGACTAATCAGCCACATGCGCAACATGATAAATTTCAGTCCTCATTCTGATACTTGGCCATTTATCCTCAAGAGTCAGTTTTATATTAAGTTCATCTCTGAAATTCCCTAAGTCATGGTAGTTACTCTGAAGAAAGTTGTCATGTGCGTCTTCTGCTCGTATGCCCATTTCTTCAAGATCGTTGACGACATTTGCGCCTCGGGACTGTCGTTTGTTTGGAACCAAAGATGTATATTAAGATTATTTTAGTCAACTGGGCGCTGCCACTCAGAGATCCGACAACTGGACTGGAGAATGTTCACCGCCAACAGTTCAATGCGTCTCCTCCAACTGGCTGTAGGCAACTCCAGCCGACAATAACAACAAAAATCTGTTCAAAGTCAATACGGAAAGAATCACTCAAAAACATACTCTCAAATATCCACGAAAAAGAGTGCAACTTATTGTCTTCTACTTAACATCGAGTCCGCCTCGCTCTTTAAAATAATACCGTCCAGCTAGCTGCTGCCTTCGACATCTGATATGCAAATGCTCTGCCCACCCAGTACGTGCATTCCCACTTAAGACAACACTCGCCTAGGACAACGAAACGTTCAACCCGAAATCCATGCCCGCGTTCGGGAACAAACTTTGGAATCTCCCAGTGTAAGAAATAACTCGGTTAATGGCAAAGCATCCACTTCCCCTCCGAATTTTTGAAATATACTGCAAAAGCACCACTTCCGCCGCTAGAGCAAACACGACTGCCACAACCCACGAGGACGCTGTCAGCTGAGCCCCGATCTCGCTAGTTGCAAACCGCTTCACGGAATGATTTAAAACTGGGGTCTTCTACTCAGTCAGAGCAGAACGTAGGTATTTTCATTAGCCGTTTCACCCACTTAACAGCGCTTCTATTAACTTTCTCTGCAAAGAGAGTTAGGAAACACTGATCATTAGAGGGAAATTACTCACTCTTAAAATCAGTCAAGTCGGTTCCGTACGATTAGGGAAAGATCGCAGAGCACTGCTATTCTAGCACACAGGTACGACCTGGAAATGAAACGCAGACAGCAAGATACAAATAGCCTGGTGGATCACTCGGCCAAAGAGAGAAATGTTAAGTGTAGTATCATGAAATTTGTATGGCACGATTGACAAATCAGTTAGAAGCGTTGACGATGAAACTGGAATAAGCGGTATATGAAACAGAGCTGCAGACGGCAGGTGTTAGGCACACCGCACTCTGTGACGTAGGCACATCCCGCGTCCGTGTAACGGCTCATCGCTCCAGCGTAGGACTCGCCAGACCGCCAGCTAACGGTCCGAGCCGCTCCAGGGAGCGACGAACGCACCACACGCCTACACTCTCGGTTTTCTTCTGGGGTATTAGGCCGCAGTATTCTGTGCTGAGTTGTCAGACTCACGTCGACAGAAACAGTCAGTAACTGCTGTAATATCCAATAAAATTATTTTCAAAGTAATATGAGCGACGCGATAAGATCGAGAAGTTCTTAACGTGCAAACGAATTATTTTTTATCCTGTCAATATTAGGGCCATCTGGCTCTCATACATCTTACCGGTCATTCTTCATATTTCACATTATATATTGGGTCTTACATATGAAATGGTGTCCAAGATTTACAAATAGTTATTCATCAAGTTGTTTAAGACCACATTTTTTTTTCCATCCAGACGAATTGTGAGAAAGTCCTCACCAAATGACGTGCAGTATCCCTCTGTAGTAGCTACAGTATACTGTTATAGGTATAAAAATAACTGTTTCAAATGGAGCTACTATAATTTCTGGTGCTAGCATTGTAGTTCTGAAAGTGACGATCTCAACAGTGTTTCGCTCTTCAAAATCCGGTTATTTGTTTCGGAAGGATTACAGCACTTATAACATAGGACTTATCTATTTCGAACATGAAACAGATTGCTTTCTTTTGTAGAAATACCTCAAATCCTTGTTCCTTTTACAGTGAGATAACAAAACTCATGGGATACCTCCCAATATCATGTCGGACCTCCTTTTGTGCAACATAGAGCAGCAACTTAATGTGGTATTGACTCAACAAGTCGTTGGAAGTCCTCTTCAGAAATATTGAGCCACGCTGCCTCTATAACCACCCATAATTGTGAAAGTTTTGGCAGTGCAGGATGCTGTGCACGAACTGACCTTTTGATTATGACCTACAAATCTTCATTGGCATGGCCAGATGATCTGGGTGACCAAATCATTCACTTCAATTGTCCACAATGTTCTTCAAACCAGTTGCAAACGGTTGTGGCCCTATGATATAGTGCATTTTCATCCATAAAATTCCATTGTTGTTTGCAAACATGAAATCCATAAATGGCTGGAAATGGTCTCCAAGTAGCTGAACATAACCATTTCCTGTCAGTCATTGGTGCTGTTGGACCAGAGCACCCTGTTCATTCCATGTACCGGGTGATCAAAAAGTCAGTATAAATTTGAAAACTGAATAAATCATGGAATAATGTAGGCAGAGATGTACAAATTGACACACATGCTTGGAATGACTTAGAGTTTTATGAGAACCAAAAAAATACAAACTTTCAAAAAATGTCCGACAGATGGCGCTTCATCTGATCAGAATAGCAATAATTAGCATAACAAAGTGAGACAAAGCAAAGATGATGTTCTTTGCAGGAAATGCTCAATATGCCCACCATCATTCCTCAACAATAGCTGTAGTCGAGGAATAATGTTGTGAATAGCACTGTAAAGCATGTTCGGAGCTATGGTGAAGCATTGGTGTCGGATGTTGTCTTTCAGCATCCCTAGAGATGTCGGTCGATCACAATACACTTGCGACTTCAGGTAACCCCAAAGCCAATAATCACACGGACTGATGTCTGGGGACCTGGGAGGCCAAGCATGACGAAAGTGACAGCTGAGCACACGATCATCTCCAAACGAAGCGCGCAAGAGATCTTTCACGTGTCTAGCAATACTTTTTTTTGTGTTCTAATAAAACCCCATGCCATTCCAAGCATGTGTGTCAATTTTTACCCCTCTATCTACATTATTCCGTGGTTTATTTTGATTACCCGGTATACGCAGCCCACACCAGTATCGAGACCACACCAGATTGCACAGTGCCTTGTTGACAACATGCGTCCATGGCTTCGTAGGGTCTGCACTACACTTGAACCGTACCATCAGCTCTCACCAAATGAAATTAGGACTCACCTGACCAGGCTATGGGCTTCCGGTCTAAGGTCCAACCGCTAAGGTCACAAGAGGCTCATGTCCTGCTCTTAGCAAACATACTCGAGTCAATACTTGCTGCTATAGCCCATTAATGCCAAAGTCGCCGCACCGTCCTAACAGATACATTCGTCATAGGCCCCATTTTTGCAGTTATTTCATACATTGACTGTAGTGAGAGGTAATGCCTGAATTTGGTATTTTTGGCACACACCCGACACTGTGGATCTTGGAATACTGTATTCCATAATGATTTCCTACATGGAATGTCCCATGTGTCTAGCTCCAACTACCGTTCTGCATTCAAAATCTGTTAATTCCAGTCCTGTGGACATAATCATGCCAGAAACCTTTTCACAAGAATCAGCTGAGTACAAATGATAGCTCTGCCAGTGCACTGCTTTTTTTAATACATTATGTTTGTGGTACTACTGCCATCTCTCTGCATGTGCACATTGCTATCCCATGACTTTTGTCATCTCAGTGCATAACAGTGCTGCAGTTGTGCAATATCCTGTTTCCTCCTTATCTGATGGCAAAACCACGATCTTTCATATAAGACAGGCAGTTGATTTCATATTCAATAACATAAATTCTAAGTTCTAAGCATTGTAAATCTGAGATACTACTAATTGAATTTTGAAATGCCATGGAATTCATCTCTTAGAGATACAACATATACCACTACAGGCCCTAGTTACATTTGAATAAGCAACATTGTTGCTGGTAGCTCAGCTTAGCTGAGTCACCCTGTAATGGGAAGAGTAACAGCAACAGTAGGGAAAAAACATGGCTTATATTTCTTTAAAATCCTTGTTGATGTACTGCAATCTCATCTCGTAAAATGCTAAAATAGGGCTTACCGGTCATGATGCAGTAGCTTTCCTCAAGACATTCACTAATTTAACAAGAGTCAGTGCTTCAGTACAGTGAATTTTTAACAGTGCTGTAAGACCACTAATGTTGGATTCCTTAGATATTATTGGTCCTAAAATATGATTGGTCAGTGTTAGGATTTAGAAGTGTGCAAGAGAACGCAAGGCATACCATTCATGGCCTACATAGCTTTCTGGTAATTAGTAGCCCACTACGAATATGCAACAAGCTTATGGGTGCCATGTTTTCCTGCTGTTAGTTGTTTAACTAACTGTTGCAGTGTTTGGTAAGGCTGCTGCCCTGCGATAACACTCGGTCTGTTATGCTGGGATTGCCAACAACCCGGATGTAGGGAACTTTTGGCATCTTCTATATTGACGCCAAGCTGCTTCAGAGTTTAATTGCCTCTCTCATTTTTCCTGTGAATGTCCATGGGTATCTTGCAAATACTCACAATTCCTGAAACTTAAGACTCCCCACAATTGCGATGGTATCTTGCTAGTGTCAATTGTTGTGCTGTCACAATCGAATGTAGCACTCATGTTCTGCTGCACAGGTGTTAACAGGCCTCACTGTTCCCTGCACCAGCCACAGAAGCCTCTGTATTTATAAGTTTATACTAGTATTTGTGTGTGAAAAGCAGTCAAAATGAGTTAGAGCCAAGTAGTTTTAAACTGTGAATATTAGAAAAACTGGATTTCTGAGAAGGAACAGGACAGAAAAGGAAACATGATGAAAACAAGTAATGGAGACGTGAGTGGGGAACAGCAGGAATAGATTTGTAATTGACTGAAAAACGAAAAGACAAAGAAGTTTGACTGGTGAAAAAGATGTGAGCATTCCTTTGTTGTTCGATAAAAATACATGTTAATTCTTTAGGAAAAAGTTATGAGATTGACAAAAGCAAGTCTCTCAACTTTTTCTTAAATACAACTGGATATTGAATTGGGCTCACGGTGCAGGGAGCTTTGCTCCAAAGGCAGAGAGCAGCACTGGAGAAAGAGTTTGCAGATATTTTTGTTTTATGGATGGGTACAGCTAGGATACTAGATAAGAAACATCTTGTATTGAAGTCAGGTCATGATCTGGCCAGAGACATCCTAATAAGGCATATGCAACCTGGAAACATTAAGACAGATGGATGTTGTTAACTGTAGGATTCATGTAGAGTTTTCACTAACATACCATGTTGGCTCCATTGCACTAGTGGAGGTTCGGATCTAAGTGAAATGAACATTGAAATTAACAAACTGATGCTCAATAATAATTTGAATTGAACTTGTACAACTAAATGATGTGGTAAAGTAGTTCAGATACTGAACTCTCATTTGGTAGGACTGGTACTGCATTCCACATCCAGTCAACCAGACTTAAGTGCTTCTCACCCTCTCCCTCCTCGCCCATTGTCACCAGGCCTCTCCTCCACCACTACTGCCATTTGTGTCATTGTACTTCCCTCGTCCAAGCCCAGCTTGTGCTGCTGTGCTCCCCCCTCCTAACAATTTGTATGGGAGTGTTCTACTTGCAAGTTCCACTCTAATTACTGCTGATATGTAGTGTGATGGTGCTATGATAAGAGGGAAAGTCAGTAAGAAGATGCTGTCTTTTGTAATAGTTGCAAAGTCACAGTTGTTACACATAATAATGTTTTGATGCAATAACAATTCTGTTGCTGCAGATTTTGTAAATTCCACAAAATCAATAAAAATAAACAATTTTTACTGAATGGAAAGTACGCAGTAAACTTTGTTTTCATGTTTGGATCACCTGTGGTTCCATACAGTTAAGCAAGGGCAGGTATTACATACAGGGGAAACAGCAATTGTTCAAATTCAGTTTTTCAGGGCAGTGACAAGCCACACCCAATATAAACTGTAAATTACAGAGTTTCTTATGATGCCTTTTCAAATTAAAAAGTGAAACCAGTCAATAAAACATGTTCAGATTAACTTGTAGCTGTCCTGAAAACCTTAGCAGTTAAGTTATAATTGACTGCATACTATGTCTGTTTAGTTTCGTGCCTAAAATGTTATCTGATTTTGTACTCGAAAGTTTGTGTATCACTGTCTTTCTATCCTTTTCCTTTTTTTTTCTGTCCATATCCAGGGTCGAAATTTGTTGTTTTTGTTTATTTGGAAGTGTGATCTGTTGGCCCTTCAGTTTTGGTATACAATTATTTACATTACTTATCTTTATTTTCAGATTACATTAACTAAGCACATGATCAGTTGCTTTTAGTTATGATTTATTTCTAATTATGTAACATCTGAGACACACAAAATCCTGCATATTAATGCTATCTTTCCTGTAAGGGAGGAAAAAAACTTAATTCTATTAGTTTGTATGTTATATTTTTTATATTTTTTAGTGTCTGAATAAAAGACTTTCATGAGTTACACAGATCGAGCTCTACAGCATGTGTTGTTTTCGAAATTTCAAATGTCTGTTAAATCAGTCATCAACCAGAAGGATGGTTTTAATATAGCAATGTTTCACTGAGTACATTCTCATTAGAGACATAACTCTCATTTTCTTCAAATTGGAAAAACTCAGGTATGCCCTTACATGGTGACAACATTAAAAAAAAAAAAAAAAAAAAAAAAAAAAAAAATAAAATATATATATATATATATATATATATATATATATATATATATATATATATATATATATATATATATATATATATAAAAATTCTATGGTAACCGAGACTCTTGCTTTGGCAATAATTCATTATCTGTATCAAAAACGTCTATAAAAGCCATATAAGAATTTTATAGTATCCAGACAGCACGATTTCGATAAATTCTGTACTACAGAAGTATCATTTAACACTAGAACCGCCGGAACTAGTACTATACTTAGAACCGCCGATGTGGTCAAAGTGACCACTTTCTTTGTAAGTACATGCTGTGCTGTTTAATGTAAATATTAATGATCTTGATAACAATGTATCACTTAACATTTAATAACACTATCATTGTATTTTACAACAACAATGGGAACAAATATTACTAATATTAAAGAACATAGATCACAATATTTATCTGCAACCGTACTAATTGTATTGCAGTAGTTTTAAAATAAATAAAAATTAATCTTACTGAAGAAACTAAGTACCCATGAATATGTTAAGAGAAAGACCAATCATAAAATATGACCATCTATAGTACCTAATCCTACTTACAAGCATTACAAACTACTGTCTTTATTACTTTATATGTACATGGCCCACAAACATATCTCTTCCATTTACTGCACACTTCATTTGTCTTGTTTCTGCATTTCCTCGTTTGGCATAGTTTTCCTACGTTCACAGGAATTTCCGCTTCTTCTCTTTCTTCATCACCATCGTCCTTTTCTTCATTTTCTTTTCCATCCCTTGGCATCCTTTCCTGATTTTTGGTTTCCATAGAGGCTCTACATAATTCTTCTGCTAGATTTAGGATGAAATTCCTCCTACGTATTTTGATCCCTGTCACTAGCTTGAAAATGATCCATGCGTTGATGGCTGCTAAATCAAGGATATTGTGAAATACATGTACAGGCCATTGACGAGTACCAGAGCGGACTGAATATTTCCTCGTCATCTGGTCCAAGACATCTACAGCAAATTTTGTGTGATTGTAGAAGCTCACTGTTTCAAGAACGTGTTTCGAATTATTTTGTGTTTCAACATCTGTGTGCATGGTGCTACACAGAAGAACATTTTTGTTCTTTTTCCCTTGGTAAAGTCAGAGTACCACCTTCCCTTTTCAAGACAACAGACGTACAAAGAGGAGTTTTCATATTTTTTATAGTGTTCGGAATTTCTTTTCTTGCACGATTGATAGTGCCGACAAGACTAGTTTTCTCTTTTTCCAGTCTCTCCCCAAGTGTGACTGTAGTGAAAAAATTATCAGTAGTCACATTTTGCCCCTTATTGCAATATGGAGCTACCATCTTCATTACTACTTGTTCTGGAAGTTTCCCATTAGGTGCCCTCTGTTCGTTCTTTTCTACATAAGGGAACCCATTACAAAGATATTTTGTTTCTACATCGGTAGAAGCCAGAATTTGATTCTGAATATGCTTATTCGGCATATCTTGCAAATACGGACACCTGGTTCTGCTGTAGCCCACAGTGACATTTGGTCCAGGTATGTAATTCAGTTGACAGTTTCTATAAAATGGTTCCAAGTAGTTGATATAAGTGCAAATTTGACACTTTTCAAACGTTCCGACTGAATTTTTTTCATCAAAATGCAAATATTTCAAAATTTCTGGTCATTTGTGTCAGTGAAAAATGGGGCTCCCCACTTTTTCAGTCACAACTCATCTACTTCAATACATCTGGCACCTTGTGCACCACGAACATATAATAAAACAACAAATGCATCTAATTCTTCTAAATGCAAACTCCAGGAATCATTTCCAAGAACCCGTTGTGCCTCTGCTTCTGTGCACTTCTTTATGTGTTTCAACATTGACTGATCAACTAAAAGGTGCCAGGCACTCAAAACATTATCACTTGAGATGTGCTGCTTTGCATGTGGAGTAGGTCCCCGTGTTTCTTTCAATACATTCTGTTGACCTATCGTACCTGGAGTAGTAGCACTTAAGTCTGCTACAGTCCACTCCACGATCCCGTCCTTCCCCAGGAGTTTTGAGCCAGGTTCTGGAAGTGAACCCTCACAATAATAATAATAATAATACCTTCATCTTCAGTCTCATAACTGTCACTCTCCACATTAGTGACAGGTTGGTAATCTTCATCTGTAGAATCTTCCACAAAGTCCTCAACTTCAGGATCATTTTCAGCATCAGATTCATACAAAAGTGTGACAATTTGTTCATCTGAAAGTGGTCGTGGCCGTGGTTTGTATCGCTGTGACATCTGAGCCATGTCTACTGCTCTGAGACCAGTACTTGAATAATCAGTCTTGTTTATGCAAAACCCAATAGCAAACAATAAATGACATATTGCGTTATTGAGCTTTTAAATTCAAACAATGCGAATAAACTTCAGTAACTAACATATTTAGTACATTGTTGATGAGTGCTAAGACTAAATACGGAGTGATACACAACAATCTTTAAATAATCTGTTTTCAAATATACATGTAATGTGGTCAAAGTGACCACTCGGCGGTTTTAAGTATAAGTGGTTATTCAAAGAAAACTAATGAAGATAAAATAAATATTGGACCATTTATATGATCTCCATAAACATTTAGGAAAAGTCATTAACTCACAACAGCATAGATTAGAAATTGACCAAATAATAACATGTTAAAAATATAAGAAGTGGTCAAATTGACCACTCGGCAGTCCTAGTGTTAAATAATTGCAGGTCATTCACTGTTCCTTTTTTGAGTATTTATCTTCCAAAGTATTCAGGTTATACATTCTCTACTCATTGAACTGTACTGTAATTTCTCTTCTCTTTTGTTGCTTCTTCATATGTCACATAAATAGTTTGGTCTTACTAGCTGGCTGCTAACATAGAGATCCCATGTTCAGTTACTTGCTACCACCTACTGGTAAGACTTTTCCACAGTGGAAATGCCTGGAATGATATTCACTTAGCCTTTTGAATAAATAGTTAAAATTCAAACAATCGAAAATCCAGGATGGAATGTAACAATATTATGAGAAGCCAAGTTGCTACTCACCATATAGCGGAGATGCTGAGTCGCAGATAGGCACAATAAAAAGACTTTCACAATTAAAACTTTCAGCCATTGGCCTTCATCAACAATACACACATATGCATGCCCCCCCCCCCCCCCCACACACGTGCGCAGCTCACACACACGACTGCTGTCATTCCACCACCACACCCAGTCTTTTTATTTCTCTCCTTTTCTGCTACTTCCCCACCTCTACTCTGCCCACCGCCTAAGCTGCAGCACTTCACTGTCCACCAGCCCCACTATACTATCCCTCCCCCTCCTCGCCCCAGTCCCCTCCCTACCCCCACCCAATCACCACTCCCATCATGTACCAGTGCTGCTGCTCGCAGAGTGAGCTCCATTTGCACACGCACATGCGCGCACACACACACGTGTGTGTGTGTGTGTGTGTGTGTGTGTGTGTGTGTGTTGTTGTTGTTGTTGTTGAAGATTAATGGCCGAAAGCTTTAATTGTGAAAGTCTTTTTGCTGTGCCTATCTGCAACTCAACATCTCCCATAGTAGCAATTCTCTTTCTCATAATACTGAATAAACAGTTGAATTAACTCACAAGCTGTCAAAATGGCATCAGATTCAAAGGCTGGGAGCTGCATAACATCTGTTAATTACATGCATTTGTTTAATTCCTGACACAATCATAATAAATATTTGTGCCCTATGTAATGTGCCAGCAGGAAGACACACTATTTAAATATTTTTCAACTACCTTATGTTCTCTTGTCTGAAATATGTTGCATGTCTGTTATTAACAATGCTAAAATGGGTTCTTATATAAAATTTCATAAGATTTTTGCCTTTAGTGCAATTAAAAATAGAAATATACCTTGTAACATTTGTATGTCACGTAGGGCGGGCTGACACTGGGAGCTGCAGCAGTATGGGAAGCTCAAGTTCTCGACTGTGTCGCACACGATACAACACGACAGCACCGATGTATGGTGTCAGTCTCACCTCAGGACAGCCTGTTACTATTGTGCAGAAGTTTCCAGATCTTCTCCAACAGGTTGTCTTCGAAGTGTGCGAGTAAGTTATTCCTTAAGTAGCCAGTTTTGCCTTTAACGTGTTAATGCTATTGTAGGACAATGTTTTTGGTGATACAAAAAGAAATGCAGTGTATAAATGCATGCTGAAATGTATGACAGAGCCTATGAGTTGTTTGTCTCACACAGCTACTTGGCCAGCCTCTTATCTGGCTGAGTACACACTCTTATGCACCTATTGATCTTGAGTACCTGTTGTAGAGGGAAATAATATTTGTGGAAAAGAAATCTATAATTATTACCTACACTGCAGTATAACAAATACACGAATTCCTTACTTTATAAAGTGCGTTATTTAACTGCCCTTGCTATGTTTGTTTGAGATCTATTTCATCCCTGCCACCACTAGTTGCCCTGGCATGGCTTTTTTCTGTTTTGTGCATGAGTAGTTACCTACTCATTTTTACTCCGGTTTTTGTAAAGCTGGGAGAACTCTGGAATTCTGAGACGTGATCTTTACCACATACATAGTTATTCTTTATGTATTCGTAACATCCCACCAACAGATTGTGCTGAACAGTGAGATCACCATAGAGTGTATCAGTCTTGGCTGAGTATCTATTTAGGGCTAGTTAAATGGTGATCTACTGCTGGTGTTACATTAGCAGCACTATTCCCATGTCTCATGATTGTGACTGCATGCAGTGACAAATTGTTGTGTTGCAGGAGTATAAATCTTGGCATATTATGTCAAAGATACAAATATTTATTACGGAAAATGTTACCGTAGATCTGTAAAATGCTTTGGGGATGATTGAGTGTTGAGGTTCAATACTTGTTCAGATGCAACACAGGTGATCTAGTAGATCTAACTTTATTTACATTACCAAAGTACTTACACCTATTCCTGGACAAACAGTTCCATCTTAATTGCTTTCAGGGGGAAAATAGACTTAAATTGAGGACTGTAATAATTCCAGCAATTCTGGTATGTACCTGGGTAAGAAAAACAGTGGCAGACAACTGCTTTTTACAGGACAGCAGCTATGACAGAAGTAAGAAATCAGAAAATGAGCTTCGTCGCTGTCCTTTCCAAGTTCATTTTGCCCTGTTACGTTGGGTAATGACATTGTAATTCTGTCGGAGACAGCAAAGGACTTGGAAGAGCAGTTGAACGGAATGGACAGTGTCTTGAAAGGAGGATGTAAGATGAACATCAACAAAAGCAAAACGAGAATAATGGAATGTAGTCGAGTTAACTCGGGTGATGCTGAGCGAATTAGATTAGGAAATGAGACACTTAAAGTAGTAAATGAGTTTTGCTATTTGGGGAGCAAAATACCTGTTGATGGTCGAAGTAGAGAGGATATAAAATGTAGACTGGCAATGGCAAGGAAAGCGTTTCTGAAGAAGAGAAATTTGTTAACATCGAGTATAGATTTAAGTGTCAGGAAGTCATTTCTGAAAGTATTTGTATGGAGTGTAGCCATGTATGGAAGAGAAACATGGACGATAAATAGTTTGGACAAGAAGAGAATAGAAGCTTTCGAAATGTGGTGCTACAGAAGAATGCTGAAGATTAGATGGGTAGATCACATAACTAATGAGGAAGTATTGAGTAGGATTGGGGAGAAGAGAAGTTTGTGGCACAACTTGACAAGAAGAAGGGATCAGTTGGTAGGACATGTTCTGAGGCATCAAGGGATGACCAATTTAGTATTGGAGGGCAGCGTGACGGATAAAAATCGTAGAGGGAGACCAAGAGATGAATACACTAAGCAGATTCAGAAGGATGTAGGTTGCAGTAGGTACTGGGAGATGAAGAAGCTTGCATTAGATAGAGTAGCATGGAGAGCTGCATCAAACCAGTCTCAGGACTGAAGACAACAACAACAACAACAACAACAATGTTGGGTAACAAGATACCAGCCCACCCAGTTGACCGTGCGGTCTAACGCACAGCTTTCTCGGCGGGAAGGGGTGCCTGGTCCCCGGCACAAATCTGCCTAGCGGATTTGTGTCAAGGTCTGGTGACCCGGCCAGTCTGTGGATGGTTTTTAGGTGGTTTTCCATCTGCCTCAGTGAATGTGGGCTGGTTCCCCTTATTCCACCTCAGTTACACTATATCGGCGATTGCTGCGCAAACAAGTTTTCCATGTATGCGTACACCACCATTACTCTACCACACAAACATAGGGGTTACACTCGTCTGGTGTGAGACGTTCCCTAGGGGTTCCACTGGGGGCCGAACCGCACAATAACCCTGAGTTAGGTGTGGTGCGGCGGAGGGGTGAAGTGGACTACTGCGGCTGCGATGGGGACAGAGCCTCCCCATCATTTCTATGTCCCCGGTTAACATACAATGCAATACAACAAGATACCAAACCCAGTTCAGGAAAATGCTTCCACCTAGAGTAGATCTGTTGGTATTCGTATTCACTAAGTGCTTTTACACAACAGAATGTTTAAAGCAAGTAAAACTATGCACAAAAATAAGACTATTAAATTCCTAAGATAAAGATAAATGAATATGGAACATTTATTGTAGCTACTGCTGGCGCTCTCTCTCTCTCTCTCTCTCTCTCTCTCTCTCTCTCTCTCTCTCTCTCTCTCTCTCTCTCTCTCTCTCTGTGTGTGTGTGTGTGTGTGTGTGTGTGTGTGTGTGTGTGTGTGTGTGTGTGTGTGTGTGTGTGTGTGTGTGTGTGTGTGTGTGTGTGTGTGTGTGCGTGTGTGTGTGTGTGTGTGTGCGTGTGTGTGTGTGTGTGCGTGTGTGTGCGTGTGTGTGCGTGTGTGTGCGCACGCGCGCGCGCCAACAGGTGGATATATGGTTCAATATGCTGTCAGACTGTGGTGTGGGGGCAGGAAAAGTGAAACACATGATAATGGTGGCTCTGGCACATTTATTAAGATATGATCACAGATTACAATATGTGTTACATATGGTCTCCTTACTCAGCAACAAGCTACATCATAACACAGCATGGTCAACAGTTGCTCGCAGCCTATCCAGTGTAGTCATAGCAATAAGTTATTGTATCTTTATATTAGAATGAGTCTGCATACATCCCCGATAGCCACAATCCATAAGACATCCCCACAACCAGAATTCACATGAATTTAGGTTGACGGATCTGTGAGGCCACACATCTTGAACTTGCCTAGAGATGATGCAGTCATTACCTAAGCAACGTGTGTCGCCCCATATTGCATAAAAATAGTGGTATGGATATAGTTGGGTTCATGAGCTGGAATCATCTGTGGCACACAGAGCACCTTATAATCTGCATATGTCACTGTGTACCTAACAGGCTTGAGACTGCAAGGTGTCTTCTCCTTGAAGAAAAATGGACCGAGAATAAAGGAGCTTGAAAATCCACACAACACAGTCACATAAGGTGAGTGCAGTATACATTCCTGCACCATGTTATGTGGCTAGAACTCCATATGTGACAGTTTTGTGCATTCATTGAACTGTGCCAAGTAAAATGTGCCTCATCTGTCCAAAGAATATTCCCTGGCCACATATCCAACATTAGCTGCAGAATTTGTAACATATGCTACATGACTGGCTAAAGCTACAGCAACTTCATCAGCAACTGCCAGGGGGATGGGCGACCCCTCTTTCCCTGCTGCACCAACTAATTAATTTGTTTCTTCAAATTCCTTTATCTTCTTTAGCCCATTTATGGACATGGGGCCTTGTCGCAATCTTTTTCTCTGTGATTATCCTGCCAGGCAGCCCTGATGTTTCTGGCATTCTGATAAAACAACTTTACCAGGAGTGTGTTGTGCCTATATTTCTTATGGAAAACTTCAACTTTCTTAACTCTTTATACCAACAGTCATTTCACAAAAGAAGTAAACATGCTTCGCCAAGTGACAAAAAGCATACTGACATAGAAACAAAAAAGTTTCGCATTCTGAAAGCTAACAGTGCCATATTTTCACATGGGGGCAGGAAGTGGAATTATTATTTTCCCGCATACTCCGTAAGTGCACAGATTAATAAACATACCTATGATGTTTGTGTTCTGTGATGTATACAGCCTGTCCTGCAGCATTTGGAACCTATCAGTTCAATAATAACTGCCAAATACTTAATGCACAATGGAGTGCCTCGTTACAGTGTTAATGTTCACAGATTTCTAAATAACAGATACAATCACAGATGAATAGATAGTGGTTGACCAATTCTTTGGCCTCCACACTCTCCACACCTAAAACCAGTAGACTTATTTGTTGGAAGATGTGTACGTGCCCCTGGTACAATATATATGGAGTCTACATGAACCGAATGTGGAAGGCTGTGAAACAATACACAATTCTCTAGGGATGTGTCAGTGCACAAGGGGTTCAAGGTGACAGTGGATTGATGTGTGCATGTTAATGAATAGTTTGCTATTTCTGATGAGCTTTAAGAAAGTTTCAAAAGACTGTTTTTAAGGCATTGAGGGAGAATGGACAACAGCAAGGAGGGAGAGAGAGTACACAAATAGGATAGGAATGTGGCACAAGTGAGCTCATTCTGGCTGCAGGCACGGGGAGTTGGGCATAGAGCACATAGACTTGGAGTGGATTGGAAGGAGGAGGGAGAGGAAGATTATGTAGATGTGGCATGATTGAAGTTATTTTCAGTGTGCAGGGACTAACTCTTGGCCACTGATTCAGTTGAGTAATTGATAAGAGGTAACGTAATATACAATGCTGTAGGGAAATTACAGCATGTCTGGTATATGATTGCTTTCATGGATGTCCCTGCCCCAGACAAGGCAGTATAAGCCTGTGACAGGAGTTTATCTCATCATTTCACCAGCTTTCTAATATGTATGGTGTACAGAACAGTAGATAAATTCACAACACCACATGCAACTGTTCTTTCTTGGGTTGGCCATCCAGGTATCAGTTTTCTGCATTCACCCAGGCCACTCGATTGAAATTCCAGGACTGTCTTCAAAAGACCCATAGCTGCTTCCTTCCCCTCCAATAGTAAGAAATCAAGCAAAGCTACGTCCTCATCTTAGCTGTAGAACAGATGTGAAACGCCATTCATCCATCCTTCCTACTTGCTTGAAATGTTTCTCATTCAATATCCCAATGCAAGTCATTCTTTTGAAAATTTGTCCCCGAGAAACTACCAACTTGACAAATTAAGATTGTTTTGTGGTGTGATTAGATTAGATTTACTTTCACTCCAATTGATCCGTAGTGAGGTGGTCCTCCAGAATGTAGAACATGTCAGAAAGACACCAAACAAATAAGCTAATGTACCATTCCACAGGTCCCAAGTGGCATTGTCGTCATTTTTTAATGAATGCTATATGAAAGAATCGTTTTACAAACGCCAATGCACTGAATTTAAAATAAAAAAGTTTTTTATTTATTTATAAGGACACACACACACACACACACACACACACACACACACACACACAAATCAGTTGGTTCTACTGAGAAATTTATCAATTGAGTATAAGGAGTTGGCCACCAATAAATCCTTTAGGCTTCTCTTAAGCTGAATTTAATTGGTTGTTAAGCTTTTTATGGTTGCTGGCAAGTGATTGAAAATGTGTGTACCTGAATAATGCACACCTTTTTGTACAAGACTATGTTGTTGTTGTGGTCTTCAGTCCTGAGACTGGTTTGATGCAGCTCTCCATGCTACTCTATCCTGTGCAAGCTTCTTCATCTCCCAGTACCTACTGCAATCTACATCCTTCTGAATCTGCTTAGCGTATTCATCTCTTGGTCTCCCTCTATACCCTCCACACTGCCCTCCAATGCTAAATTGGTGATCCCTTGATGCCTCAGAACATGTCCTACCAACCGGTCCCTTCTTCTTGTCAAGTTGTGGCACAAACTCATCTTCTCCCCAATTCCATTCAATACCTC
This sequence comes from Schistocerca gregaria, assembly GCF_023897955.1. NCBI lineage: Eukaryota > Metazoa > Arthropoda > Insecta > Orthoptera > Acrididae > Schistocerca > Schistocerca gregaria. The sequence continues at coordinate 119,704,117 of NC_064927.1, read as the reverse complement.
CTCATTATTAGTTATGTGATCTACCCATCTACTCTTCAGCACGTTTCGAAAGCTTCTATTCTCTTCTTGTCCAAACTATTTATCGTCCATGTTTCACTTCCATACATGGCTACACTCCATACAAATACTTTCAGAAACGACTTCCTGACACTTAAACCTATACTCGATGTTAACAAATTTCTCTTCTTCAGAAACATTTTCCTTGCCATTGCCAGTCTACATTTGATATCCTCTCTACTTCGACCATCATCAGTTATTTTGTTCCCCAAATAGCAAAACTCCTTTACTACTTTACGTGTCTCATTTCCTAATCTAGTTCCCTCAGCATCACCTGATTTAATTCGACTACATTCCATTATCCTCATTTTGCTTTTGTTGTTGTTCATCTTATATCCTCCTTTCAAGACACTGTCTATTCCATTCAACTGCTCTTCCAAGTCCTTTGCTGTCTCTGACAAAATTACAATGCCATCGGCATTCTTCTCCATGAATTTTAATACCTACTCCAAATTTGTCTTTTGTTTCCTTTACTGCTTGCTCAATATACAGATTGAATAACATCGGGGAGAGGCTACAACCCTGTCTCACTCCCTTCCCAACCACTGCTTCCCTTTCACATCCCTCGACTCTTATAACTGCCATCTGGTTTCTGTACAAATTGTAAATAGCCTTTCGCTCCCTGTATTTTACCCCTGCCACCTTAAGTCTACAAATGCTAGAAACGTAGGTTTGCCTTTCCTTATTCTTTCTTCTAAGATAAGTCGTAACGTTAGTATTGCCTCACATGTTCCAGTGTTTCTACGGAATCCAAACTGATCTTCCCCAAGGTCGGCTTCTACTAGTTTTTCCATTCGTCTGTAAAGAATTCGAGTTAGTATTGTGCAGCTGTGGCTTATTAAACTGATTGTTCGGTAATTTTCACATCTGTCAACACCTGCTTTCTTTGGGATTGGAATTATTATATTCTTCTTGAAGTCTGAGGGTGTTTCGCCAGTTTCATACATCTTGCTCACCAGATGGTAGAGTTTTGTCAGGACTGGCTCTCCCAAGGCCGTCAGTAGTTCCAATGGAATGTTGTCTACTCCGGGGGCCTTGTTTCGACTCAGGTCTTTCAGTGCTCTGTCAAACTCTTCACGCAGTATTGTATCTCCCATTTCATTTTCATCTACATCCTCTTCCATTTCCATAATATTGTCCTCACGTACATCGCCCTTGCATAGACCCTCTATATACTCCTTCCACCTTTCTGCTTTCCCTTCTTTGCTTAGAACTCGGTTTCCATCTGAGCTCTTGATATTCATACAAGTGGTTCTCTTTTCTCCAAAGGTCTCTTTAATTTTCCTGTAGGCAGTATCTATCTTACTCTTAGTGAGATAAGCCTCTACATCCTTACATTTGTCCTCTAGCCATCCCTGCTTAGCCATTTTGCACTTCCTGTCGATTTCATTTTTGAGACGTCTGTATTCCTTTTTGCCTGTTTCATTTACTGCATTTTTATATTTTCTCCTTTCATCAATTAAATTCAATATTTCTTCTGTTACCCAAGGATTTCTACTAGCCCTCGTCTTTTTACCTACTTGATCCTCTGCTGCCTTCACCGCTTCATCCCTCAAAGCTACACATTCTTCTTCTATTGTATTTCTTTCCCCCATTCCTGTCAATTGTTCCGTTATACCCTCCCTGAAACTCTCTACAACCTCTGGTTTAGTCAGTTTATCCAAGTCCCATCTCCTTAATTTCCCACCTTTTTGCAGTTTCTTCAGTTTTAATCTACACGTCATAACCAATAGATTGTGGTCAGAGTCCACATCTGCCCCTGGAAATGTCTTAAAATTTAAAACCTGGTTCCTAAATCTGTCTTACTATTATATAATCTATCCGATACCTTTTAGTATCTCCAGGGTTCTTCCATGTATACAACCTTCTTTCATGGTTCTTAAACCAAGTGTTAGCTATGATGTACAAGTCTAAGTGACTTTAAATCCTTGTGGAGATTATTCTTATTTCTAATATTGATTCCATGAATTGAGCTGTTGGTTTGAAATAGTGATATATTTTTAGTGACAAATTTCATTAAGGAATAATTATATTGGGAAGCAATTCCCTAAACAGGCTTCTGCAAGATGTTCTTGAGTTCACACCACATATAACTCTTACTGCATGTTTTTGTGCCCAGAAAACTTTAGCTTGGCTTGATGAATTGCCCCAAAAAATAATCCCATATGACAGTATGGAATGAAAGAATGCATAGTATGACCACTTTTTCATTTTTATATCTCCTATGTCTGACACAATTCGCATTGCAAATAGAGATTTGTTAAGACGCTTCAGCAGTTCTGTGCTCCTCCCAGTTGAATTTATTATCAAGCTGTAATCCCAAGAATTTAACACTGTCCACTTCTATCTGCTTGTCATCGTATCTTAGGCATATACTCGTGGGGCACCCCCTTACAAGTTCTGAACTGCATGTAGTGTGTTTTTTTTCAAAGTTTAGTGACAAAGAATTGGCTAGGAACCAGAGAATAATGTCCACAAACATTTTATTAGCTGACCTTTCTAAGAGTGCACTTGATTTGCTATTTATTTCAATGTTTGTATCATCGGCAAACAAAACGAACTTGGCTTCTGGTAATGTTACTGATGAAAGGTCATTGATATACACAAGAAAAAGTAAGGGCCCTAAGATGGAACCTTGTGGGACCCCACATGTAATTCGTTCCCAGTTGGATGATGTCTGATAGCTTGATACATGTCTCTTTCCTAATAACACCCTTTATTTCCTGCCAGAGATGTAAGATTTGAGCCATTTTGCAGCATTTCCTATTACACTATAATAGTCTAATTTACTTAAAAGAATATTGTGATTTACACAGTCAAATGCCTTTGACTGATCTCAAAATATACCAGTTGCCTGCAATTTTTTATCTTATGAATTAAGCACATTTTCACTGTTAGTGTAGACAGCCTTCTCAATATCAGAACCCTTTAGAAATCAGAACTGTGACTTTGGCAGTATGTAATTTGAGATAAGATGATTATGAAGCCGATTTTACATTACTTTTTCTAAAATTTTGGAGAATGTTGGCAAAAGTGAAATTGGACAGAAATTTTATGCTATTTCTTTATCTCCCTTCTTAAACATTGGCTTAACTTCAGCATATTTTAACCATTCAGGAAATATGCCACTGATAAATGACTGGTTACACAGTTAGTTTAGTATGTTACTTAACTCAGAATCACATTCTTTAATGTTGTGTATTTATGCTATGAGCAGCCAGCCAGGGTTGTGTGCTAGCCCTGTAGCAAAGTCTGTAGGGGTGTACATTTCCAGCCGCCTGTTGGCACATGAACTTGTAGTTTTCAATATTAAAAAAGAAACTACTGGCTATTCATTTTAGAAACTTCTTTCAGTGTATTTTTTCTCTGTGTAGGGATGACATGACAGAATGGACCGTGTGAGTGGTATAGGATAGTGATAGGACATTTCAACTCTTATTTCCTTCTGTAATAGGCAACCTTGATGACAGAGGAGTGAAACCCCTGAAGCTCCTGATAATATTTATCTTTTCTTGGACTCTTGAATAGCTTTCCTAGACCAGTGCCATGCTGCCCACGGTCCCCAAGTTGGTCGTGGGCTTTGGGTTGGAAACTGCTGGACTAGTGTATTATGTAGACAGGATGGACAGCTGAATACCATTTTGTGAGGGTGGAAGGATTGTGGGTTGTGTTCCTAAGCATGATAAATAGCTGACCCTACAACCAGTGGGAATGACAGATGTTTCCATCTGGGATGATATTAGGTGGTGTGGGTTTTTCTTTGCAATTAATTATTTTAGTTGGCTGGAGAATTATTATTTTATGGGTATAATTAATGCCTGTTTGCCAAGGCCTTAGTGTGACCTTCAGCATACAGGGTAAGATATTGCTCATCACTGCAAATTGAACGAAAGTACGGCAGAATTAAAAATGTGAGGTTTGAGATAATAGATAATGGCTTCTTGTATTCACAGAGGAATAAAGATGTTAGCTGAGGCATTTAAGTCAGCCAGGTTTCAGGAAAAACTAAAATGCAATAATCACTTCAAATGTTGCTTTGACCACAACAATGTATCACTAAACATGCTACTTTACCGCCACCTGACTTGTGAACTACACTACCACCTATAAAAATTTCTGCAGCAGTGGTTTATAGGTCTACAGTTAAATTCATATAACATATTAAACAAAATTAATAGAATTACATAATTGGATGATAAAACTTAAAAATATTCAGTGCTGTATGAATCCCTCACTTACTGCAACTAAAGTTTCTAAAGTTCAAGGCATGGAAGTTAAGAGGACCTGAATATGTGTCTGAAGGATCTTTTAGGTGGTTTCTAGCATCAGTAGTGGTTCCTGGCAGGCTGTGATGGCCAAGTTAACAAGCAAATGTACTCCTGTTTGATGGATGACTTGTTGGGGAAGGCACCTGTCAGCTATAACACTCAACAAAATAAACTACCAGACTGTGGTCACCTTGATAACATCTAACACATGTGGCTATAGTTGTAGGGCAGGTTAAAGTGAGTCTCTTCAGAGAGCACTACATTTTTTACTAAGATATTAGTGTTGGCTGTAATGTGCCTGTTGCACTAATCCATTTGTGGTTTTTGGACAATGGAGGGCAATGCAATGGCTTGTGTGCCACCAGACCACCCAACAGCAGATGATGTGAACTGTACCTGCAGACTGGCCCACACCCATTGCTGTGTTACAAAATCTGTCCAACACTGCAGATAAAACAGAAGTGGCCATTATGATCATCTGAACAAAATAGAAGTAATTTGGTGCTGTGGTCATACATTTGGTCCAAATCCTATTTACCACTGCATACAACTTTGTGCTCTTCATTGGTCTCTTTCTAGACTACCACCACCACCACCACCACCACCACCACCACCACCACCACCGTTTTACATCATGCCATATACGAGTCAAAATGCAACGGTACATATTTGGAAGTTTCTACCACTCAGTCATTTAAGTGAAATGTTAGTTACTTTAGATATCATAGTTTCTGTGTGGGCAGAGAATTGTGCATGACTGTTCCTATGAATAAAAATTTTTTCTTGTGTTTCTTAACCCATGAATTTACAGTGAGTTAGCAATCTTTTGAAAACCTTTAGAGAGACATGTACCATCATGTTCCTGAAGATGGAAGGAGAATATATGAATACATACACTCGGGACATTGTAGATTCACTGTGAACAGGAGCAACAAGAAACCATATATGATTTTGTTATATTGCCATGCCACAAAAATCTTTCTTTTCTTACTCATTTTTGTTACTACTGGTTTGCAGTTGCTTCGAAAAATATATAACATATTATGGAAACATGTTCACTGTATTTATCATCAAATGGCTCAAATACAGAAACTCTGTTACCCTTTTCTTCTGTTTCTTGAAATTAAGTATTTGCTTTAAATTGTATAATTTCTTTTGTTTCAGTGCAAGTGAATGTGAAGTGGTTCGGGGAGAATGTACACAGACCTATGTGCCATACTTATTTCTTGTGATACCTCTCGGCCCTGTGACATTGACTGGGCAAGACTATGTACTAGTGGAGAGTGGGTGTGTGTGCAAACCAAAATTCAGTGCTAATTCAATAGAGCATCAGCCACCAGATATATCTGCACTACCACCGCTTCTTTAGAAGCAACAAGTGCCTTTAAGAGGACACATGTGTCATAGAGGTACTTAATGATACAAAACTCTGTATATTGTGAGTTGAGCTAAAGGAAGTAACATGTCATGACAGACCATTTTGTACTAAGAGACAAGATTTTATCTGTGTTGTATATCTATATCTTTGCCTACTTTATGGCATGTAAGATACAGTTAATGTGATTGTACCAGAGATATCAGTGACCTATTTCTGTTTGAAACTGATGAATGCCAATAAAATAAAATTTAGAAACAGTGAAGATCTGAACCTGACTTATTAACATTTCAATTGGGCAGTTACTTTCAAATAGTAATACTTTCAGTCTGTATCAACAAATTATGTAATAACATTTGAGTTGCTTAATGTGACCAAAATGCTGAATTATAGCTGGGGAAAAATATGTTTAAAGTATTTTAATTATGTAAATTCTAATAGATGACTTTCATCATTCATTCTTCGATTATGTGATATTTTATTCAATGTTAACGCTTTTCTTTATTCTTTAAGATATGTATTCCTGAGAACAGTCAACATTTATGTTGTAAAGTACTTAAGAGAATGAGTGTGCAGATAAACGCTTCTGGCTACAATCAAACATTGAACCTCTTGTCAGCAGATAGTGACCAAACCCCTTAGACTATGCTCGGTTCGTTATTCTTCACATGTATATGTAGCCATATCCTGCATTTTAGTCATCAGAAGACAGCCTCAAATTGTACTTTTAAGGATGGTAATTTAAAGAAATGAATATTCCAGCTTATTTTAACCAATGAAGCACAAGTACAACTTACAATTGCCAAGAGCTGATTTGGTATAAGGATAATTGCTGGTAGTATGTATATTGAAGATGTTCTTATCTGTATTTATGTCAGTAATTTTAAGAACTATATTGTTTTCAAACCTGTATATTTTTTTCACTGCCCTTGAGTTATTTTAGGCACTATTACATGTAACTGTTCATGGCATTTTGTTTGTAATGTAATAATGATGTGGAACAACTTCCAGTAACATGATTATTTTGAACGTACATAACATATATCAATTATTATTTATATATGTAATGACTATTAAAATGTGTATGTCTTATTGTAACTGTGATTTAAGAATATGTACATATATTTCTTTTAAATTAAATCTTGGAGTCTAATGGTCTTAATCTCGAAAGTCATCCTACAGCATTGAAGACTACATGACAACACAGTTTCATATCTCAAACCGTTCAGAGAATTCTCACAATATATCACTGTTTTCTCACACTTTGTGTTAAAAATTACATACTTGAAATTAATTCTAATTTAAAGGTTAAGAAATAAGCACATATATGCATCACAAAGCCACTTACTATTAAAGTCATATGTAAATATTTTTACAGATCACTGTACAATTAACTTCTTCAGTTAAAACAGTGCCCTATTCTACATTTACACTCATGATGTATCAAATGCCAGCATATTGGACCTCTCTACATTCAGGTTTATTCTGACCAAACAAGAGTGAAGGGAGTGGGAATTAAGTCACAGGCAGCAGGCAGAGGGCTCATGTTACACCAAACGAAATGCTCTGGCACATCAGAATGTTAAGTTGTTTGGGATCAACAGCAGCACCATTTGCAGAGAAGGTGCCTTACGTTGAATATCTATCAAGATGCTGTGGGGTTTGCACACTTGTCATTTCAATCTGGGTGTTGTAACAGTCTTAGATCTAAATTGCTCTTTGATGCAGCTCTCCACACCAGTCTTATCCTGTACGTGCCTCTTCACCCCTGCATATCCATTTGAACCTGCTTACTCTGGTCAAGGCTAGGACTTCCTCTACAATTTTTATCCACTGCACTTTCGTCTATTATCAAACTGGTGATTTCTTGATGTCTTAGGATGTATCCTATTAAATGAATGTTTCTTTTAGTCACGTTGTGTCATACATTTTTTCCTCCCAGTTCGAATCAGTGCCTCTTCATTAGTTACAAGATCTAACCATCTAATCTTTAGCACTCTTATCCAGCACCATGTTTCAAAACCTTCTATTCTCTTTGTGTGTGGAATGTTTATTGTCTGTGTTTCACTTCCATACAAAACTACACTCAAGACAAATACACTACTTTCAGAAAATACAGTCTAACATTAAAGTTTGTGTCTGATGTTAACATTTTTCTCCTTTTCAGAATGGCTGTCCTCGATGTTGCCCATCTGCATTTTATATCCAATCTTTTGCTGCCCGAATAATAAACTTGTGTATAACATTGTGTATCTCATTTTCTTATCTAATGCCCTTGTTTTAATTCTATTATTCCTGATTTAATTTAATCATTATCTGTATTACATTAAAGTGCTAAAGAAACTGTTATAGGCATGCATATTCAAATTCAGAAATATGTAAACAGGCAGAATATGGTACTGTGGTAGACAACACATATATAAGACAACAAGTGCCTGACATAGTTGTTAGATTAGTTACTGCTGCTACAATGGCATGTTATCAAGATTTAAGTGAGTTTGAATGTTGTGTTATAGCTGGTGCATGAATGATAGGACACAGCATCTCCGAGGTAGCGATGAAGTGGGGATTTTCCAGTATGACCATTTCACAAGTGTACCATGAATATCAGGAATCCAGTACAACATTAAATCTCCATCATCTCTGTGGCCACAAAAAGATCCTGCAAGAACTGGACCAATGATGACTAAAGAGAATCGTAAATTAGACAGATGCAACCCTTCCACAAATTGCTGCGGATTTCAACACTGGACCATCAACTAGTGTCAGTATGCAAACCATTCCACAAATCATCATCAATACAGGCTTTTGGAACCGAAGGCCCACTCGGATACCTTTGGTGACTGTATGACACAAAGCTCTATGCCTCACCTGGGCCCATCAACACTGACAGTGGACTGTTGATAACTGGAAACCTGTTGCCTGGTCAGACGAGTGCCGTTTCAAATTGTATCGTGTGGATGGGTGTGTATGGGTATGGAGACAACCTCATGAATTCAAGGACACTGCACTTCAGCAGGGGACTGTTGAAGCCAGTGGAGGCTCTGTAATGGTGTGGGGCGTGTGCAGTTGGAATACGACTGACAGGTGACATGTACATGAGCATCCTCTCACATCACATGCATCCATTAATTTCCATTGTGCATTCTGACAGACCTTGGCAATTCCAGTACGACAATGTGACTCCCCACACATCCAGAATTGCTACAGAGTGGCTCCAAGAACACTCTTCTGAGTTTAAATACATCCACTGGGCACCAGACTCCCCAGACGTGAACACTATTGAGCATATCTGGGATGCCTTGCAATGTGCTGTTCAGAAGAGATCTCCACTCCCTTGTGCTCCTACCGGATTTATGGACAGCCCTGCAGGATTCATGGTGTCAATTCCCTCCAGCACAACTTTAGACATTAGTCGAGTCCATGCAGCATGATGCAGCACTAGTGTGTGCTCGTGGGGGCTCCACACGATACTAGGCAGGTATCAGTTTCTTTGGCTCAACAGTGTATAACATCTTTTTCAAGGCACTATTCTTTCCATTCAACTGATCTCCCAAGTCCTTCGCTACCTCAGGGAAACAGTTTCTATTTCTTCTCCTTGAACTTTAAGCCCCCTTTCCAAATTTCTCCTTGGTATCCTCTCCTGCTGACTCAATTTATAAATTGAATAACATTGTAGAACCTAGTCTTCACTTTAATGTTTCTGAAGAATTGTATCTGTGTACCAAAATGAAAGCCTCCACAAGTTGGGAGCAGATAAGAATCTTCAATCAATGAAAAATGCCTTTGTTTTAAATATTGCTAACTCACTTATCATGTCTTCCCTATTTCGTGACAATATAAAATGAGCTACCCTACTTTGAAATTTTCTTATGTCATTTGTCAGTCCTGTCTGCTAAGCAGCACTACAGAAGAGGATGGACAAAAGTAGTGTAATTTGTTGCAGCTTTAAGTGCCAATAAAATACAATCTTTGGTTCACTTTCCCAAGATTTTCTCTGTGGTGATTGCAATTTTATTTGTTCATAATTGTAAACCCCAAATATGATCAGCCTTTAAAATTGTGACCTTTATTATACAACTAAAAGTTAACAGAATTTCTTTGCGGGTAATGTGGACTTTATTGACTAGGATCAATAGAAAATTTTCACACCATGGAGAAATCTTGTCCAAATCATTTTATAATTCCTCTTGACCTTCAGATAATTTTGCTAGATGGCAAACAACAGTGTCATCTGAAAATAATCAAAGATAGCTGCTTACATTGTCTCCTAAATTGATTATACAGAGTAAGATCAGTAAAGGGCTTGTAACAGTTCCACAGCGAACCCCTGGACATCACATTGGTTTCGTTACACAACTTCTCAACATTACTTTGAATTGTGACCTCTCTGACAAGAATTAAAGAGTGGAGTTACACAGGTGAGATGATACTCTATAGGCACACAATTTAATTAGAAGCTTCTTGCAATACATGGTGGCAAAAGCCTTTTGAAACTTGAGATATCCTGTCGACAGCATTCATTGCTTCCTGTGAATAAAGAGCCAGATGTGTTTCACAACATTTTCCAGGTCTGAGCTGGTTGTTTCTTTACAGATCATTTTCTTTGAGGTATTTTAAAACGTTGGAATACACTGTATGTTCCAAAATCCAACTACAAATCAGTGTCAGTAATATGGGTAGTCTGTAATTCAAAGATTACTTCTATTTCATTTTTGGTGTGATCTGTGCAACTTTTCAGTTCTTAAGCACAGATCTTTCATTGAGACAGCAGTCAGGTTCTGTGAAAGAACTGCGTGCACACCACACTGTATCATTTCAGGGTGAATAAAAAGACAGTCAGTTGCTCAATCAATGAATGCAATGACACATTCATATACAATAATGCCAGTGATAAGTAAGAGTGATTTACTGGTTCCGCATAGCTGTATTTCTCTCTTCAAGAACTGCAAGGTAAATCGGGACCAAAAATAAAAAAAATGAATGTTTAGTTGCAAAAATCTTGTAATTGATGTATAAAAAAATTGGAAAGAATAATTTTCAACACTTCATTTCAAATTTATTCCTATCAGCTGCAGAAACTAATTCATTGCTTTTGTTGGATACATGGTCTGGACATAATGACGTCTCTGTTTTTGTGGAGGATGATGATAAATTTGTAGAAGTAATCAAGATTCCACCTGGAACTACTAGTGCGAATCACCCTCTCGATATAGAATTTTTTTGACAGTGGTAAGCAATTTTTCAGGAAATTATCAGACAACATAATTTCCAATACCTCTCTCTCATTTCAGGTTCATCTGTGGAACAGTATTCTTAAGCTACAGTCATTTGTGCATTACCAGTTTTGTTCGCCACACTTTACACATTTGATCAAGCATGCCTGGTATACAGTGCAATATATAGAACATCAGCTGGGACCATTTCTAACTCCATTCCAGTTGTGTCTAAATAAATCTAGTTGTTACTGTGAAGTGCCTCACTGCAACAATTTTTCCTTTGTCCTGTGTGCCTGGTGCAATAAAAATGTCCGTTTTTGTCATTCAATAGATGCCTTGCATTTTTGTGATGACTATTGAGAATAAACAAAGAACTGTTTCACTGATCAAATGTGCAACATTCAAACATTATTATAAGGAATAGCCTACAGGAATTGTTATAAAATATAACACTCAAGAGAAATTTCCTTTCACCAAATTCAAGTCCTCACTTATGGAAGTCGACTGTGACGTCAAACACTGCCATAATTTTACTTCCTCTGCTAACCACTTTTATCAGAATTACATGTGCAAGAATTGAACTGTTGATATGAAGTTATTCAAAAAATGTTTTTATAGTTTAAGCCAGGTTTTCAGCAGAGCAAACCAGAATTCAGTCTGGTGTACCCGGCAGGCCTCTTGCAGGTTTTAAGTGGACACCACTGCAGCTACTTTACATGTCTCAAACCTTCCCCACTTACCTAATCGGAAAATGGAGACCTGCAGTTTAATGTGGAATCTGAACCACAAGTCTTTGGTGGCCACTCCAACATTTGTGAGAAGTGAATGCTCGGTTAAAAATCATAGTGAAAAAGTTATGGTCTGAACGGGATTTGATCCTCCACTCTATGGATTACAAAGTGTGTGCCTTGCCACTAGATCACTGATTTTTTTTTTTTTTTTTTTTTTTTAAGAAAAAAATTACTATTAGACCTGACATGCATAGTGAAAACACTAGCTGTGTCACCTCTTGAGATGAAAATTTTGGACCAGTGCTAAGGAGAGATGGAGATGCAATTCCATGTGAAGTGCATGATCTCCATGCATGTCATACTTCCATACAAACTGATACACTTAAATTCTTCCTTCCTTGAGCCATTTTGCATACTTTGTCAACAACAGTACACTCACCATGCAAAATAATCCTCACTGAATAGCAAAGTTTCGAATTGTGGCGCTAACAAGATAGTTGTATCCAGTATGCTGAATATTAGCACTAAAAACTAACAACACAGAATTCATAGGCAATGTTCGCTACCTCATGTTCTCTTCCGTTCCTGCTAGTATAAACAATTCTACCCATATACAAGAAAATGGCAGTGAATTTTCTGCAAATGCTCATTTGTACATGTTCACTTCCATTCACTCCATTGTAAACCAGACTTTATGTGCTTAAAATTGGTGTGTGTGAACTCCGGATAGTTCCACTGCACAGTGCTGCCTGAGCGATTCACAGAGTCATGCGCTAGGTGGGCAGGGCTGTACAAACTGCTGTTATAAGCTGTTCTTCATGTGGCAAAAATGTGTAACTTCAACATTTTTTACAAAATACTTGCAGTGCCTCTTAGCAGCTAAAATTTTGGTAGTGCATTTCTTTTGTTGTCATCTTCCTGTGTAAAAAAATTCAAGATAGGTTTTGATATATCTTATTGGACCTTTCCCTTTTAAGTGTTTTATTCAACTGATGGTTGTTCTTGTAAATGATTGTGGAATAAGACACTTGATTAGCAGTTGTACTAGAGAAACAGTGTCTGGTTATGAGTTACTCAGCATCTATGGAGCACAATATGCATAAAATTCTTAAAGTTAAAGCTGGCTTCACATACACACAAATCAGCAGGTGCAAAAGAGGAATAGGGTAATGGAATTATGCCTTCAATAACTTCCACACCAATATATGGGGTACCTCATTATTAAATGTTGACTTGATGTGAGAAGATCCTTTGGGATAAATAAATAGAGAAATATGAATAGAATATGGAGTTACATGCACAAACAGATGGCAACTCAAAATGTGACATTTAATGATAAATTGGTAACTGCTTGCAGTAAAGCAATAGAAATTTTCATACTATCAAACCTTCGGAAGATACATTACCATACAACATGGTGCTGGGCTACTACTACTTCCTTATTTCATGCATTAAAAATGAGTCTCCACCTTGAAATGGCTCAGTACTCTGTAAATCAGCATTTGAAGAAAGCTGACAAAATAAGTTAAGAGCAAGCAATAAAAGTTCTGTCTTTGTAGGAAGTACTATTCCTCACCGTTTATCACAGCAAGCACCTGTTTTAGGTGGGAAGCCAATAGAGGGGGTCTGAGAGCTGTGCAACCTCTTCTATAGTTGAACTTGTGTGAAATGATATCCTGGTTGTTTCTATCTCTGTGTGCTGGAGAGATAACCGGCGAATAGATTCATGTTTCTGTCCTGCATTTGGACAAAAATATGGATACAGGTAATTAATCTCTTACTAAATGAGGGGCTACCTCAACACATTTTTCCAGTATTAGGGCTTTAGCATTTTCTTTCTAAGACTGTTACAACATGTGTTTAAAATGTAACCATATGCAAAATTGTAAACTTTGGGAATATCTGGATGAATGTATGACAGTCCAGCGCAATTTACCGTGCAACTGGCAAGGATAGTAAACAGTATCATGTCGATATCAGGACATGATGTCTTTGCAAACTTCATTCTGTGTACTCCTGTCAGCTGTACAGCTGGAGTAATCGACAAATCACTAGACATTTGAATTGGAGCAATACCACTTACCAGGAATGGGTGGACCATGGCTGAACATAGTTTCATGAGGCAAGTGATTGACCTAAAGAGAGGGCAGTATGTGAGGGCCACGTAATCAGAGATGCACTCAGAGCTCCAATTTCATCATTATTATTGATTCGACATGACTAGAGTGACTACAAGGGCCATTCATAACAGTTCACAGGAAGGTGGCTGGGCTCACTAACATTGACCTCTGTACACCAATAAGCCCATTTGCAGTGGTGTCAGACACATTTGGCCTGGAATCTCATTGACTGGAGTAGAACTGTCTTCAGTGATCAGTCCCACTTTGAACTAGACCCTGATGACCAGGGAAGACGTGTCCGGTGATGCCCCAGACACCAACCTGACTGTTGCCTGCCATACGGCAGGACAGGAGTGATGGTCTGGGGTACCATCTCATTTCATAGCATGACCCCTTTGGTTGTCATCCGTGGTGTCCTTACAGCACACTTGTATTTGATGATATTGAATGCCCTGTTTTGTTGCCCTTCATGGAAGCTATGCTGGGCTTGCATTTCAGCAAGATAATGCCTGCACGCACACGGAGAGAATTTCTAGTGCTCATTTCATGGTTGCGAAACCCCAACCCCCCACTGATCTCTCCCCAACTGAGAATGTTTGGGGCATTATGGACAGGGTCTTCTAACCAGTTTGGGACTTCAACAATCTAACATGCCAGTTGGACAGAATTTGACATGATATCCATCAGAACATCCAACAACTCTATTAATAAGTGCCAAGCTCAATAACTGCTTGCATAAGGTCCACAAATGGACTAACTTGTTATTGATTTGCTCAATTTGGAAAGCTTTTTCTACTCACTAAATCATCTAATTTTCTGAAATTGTAATCATTTGTTTGTCTGTCTTGTTCTTGATGATCTTAATTTAAGACTCTCAGTACTGCCAAGCAGTTTGCAATTTATTAATCAAAACAAAGTAATGGGGCCAAAACAGTTAATTGCCTTAGCATTATTGTTTATTCACATTATAAACTGCCACAGATTTTGTGTCTGAATAATGAGGTAACAGTGACCTGCTATGCCTACCACTGCTACTGTTTATATATGTTTTAACAATTGAAATATGAAAGCATTCTTTATTTCAAACAGTAATTCTGAAGTTCACATTTAAAAGCTGAATTGCTTTTTAAAAGAGATTACTATTATCACTGCCAAAATACATGAAACACTTATTTACAATAATCTTTCATCTCAAAACAAAACTTTTTTTAAAAATATGGGTTTACTTTCGATGCTAACAGAAATCCTGGCTCTTTATGCATCACCGAACAGTATCAACAATAAGGTTTTTGTGTACACATTTTGTACATACATGTTTTAGTATTTGTTTACATTGGTTACACACACTTTCAGATAGAAGCTATATTTCATCCTAATTTTACTGTGTTTCATTATTATTATGTTCCAGGTACTTTAATTTCAATAACTGACTAAACTGTCATTGCAATGTGTGCCCATTAAATTGTACAGCTTCGAATATATGTTGGGAGTTAATATACAATTCTTCAATGTGGTCTGTATTGCACTCTTTGTTACGTCATCTCGTTTTGTTACTTTACATGTTCCAAGTGAGAGCCACTCATCTACATACACAATTATGAGACTCATGTGATTAACACTCACTGTGCACAGGGATATTAGCTCACACACATGCTACATCAGGCATCCTGAATACGATGTCAGAGATCCTCTAATTTTAGATTACCGATTTCAGTTGAATACACCCGTGCCTATAAGTGACCACATCAGCAGAGTCAATCTGGTTTATGTCTTCTTATCTGAGTGGCCAATTAAGTAATCCACTGTCCTGGATATTGTGCATTCATCCACTTCTTTACTGTGTAAATAAAGTGTACAGATACACCACTGTGTATATACATGTCTCTATGTAGACCAAAACATCGCACCAATAATGCTTGCAAAACAGTTTTAGAGGAAGCTTACGCTGGAAATGTGAGTCCTGTATTGCATATAGTTTGTGCTCATTGTGGTCACTGACAACACAAGGTCGTTTTGTTATAAAAACTTGGGACTTAACTAATTTGACAATCCTGGTTAGGGAAGAAACATACCTCGTAGTACTCTCCGGATGTGCTAAGTGCACAAACTGTCTCACTGTGAAATATGCCACCCTGCAGGATGTGGTGCACACATTGCAGTAAGTAATTCCTTGAGTGTCATTACATTTTGCTCAGTGTTTAACTGTGGATTGTTAATGTTGTGGTGACTTATACATACCATGCCTGTTACACACAAACGTCTATTAAATGCAAGGAAGTCGCATGCATCTGATAAACACAGTTGGCAACTTTTCCGCGTATTGATGATGTGTAGCTGATGCATTACATTCTATTTCACCATATATGAGACAAATGTCCATCAGTTCCTTGTTGTTAAACTCCATAATATGAAAAAATGACTGATCTACAAAACTGCCATCAAAATACTAATGGAGGGGTAACACTGATGTCACTTGGGAACCAATGAAATTGACACTTGCTGGTAGCAACTACTTAGCCTTCAAAGGCTGTTATTTTGGGGCAGGGCTGTCCGCTATTAGCACAGATACTAATCCACAAGACAGTAGAATGAACAGTCTAACGTCCAGCCAATCATCTATTCTCTTTACATATACACAAAAAAGTGATTTTTAGTGATCAGCCCTTAGCCTGGAGGCAACTGTTTTTATCACATTTTGCAAACTGCTTCTGAAGATGTCATTCTTCAAACTCAGGATTATGAGGTCTGTCTAAAAAGTATCCGACCTTTGATTTTCCCATGCAAAATAGACAACAGCACAGCATCACTATACACTGTAAAGGAAGACCTTTAAGCGCATGCGCGAATTTTGTACCTGCCTTCCAGTGCATCAGTCTCTGCCTGTCGGTCGCTGAGTGAGGTGCTACACAACGTGTTTGTCAGATTATTGATTCTCTCAAGATGACTGAATGTATTGAGTAAAGATACTGCATCAAATTTTGTCAAAAGCTTGGTGATTCTCAAAGTGACAATTCATAAGATTCAGCAGGTGCTTAGAGAAGATGCGATGGGTGTAACACAAATTAAGTAGCGGTTCAACCGATTCAAAAATGGCCACACATCAGCGGAAGGTGATCAGCGTTCTGGCAGGCCCCAAACTGCTCAAAGTGCAGCTGTTGTTGAGAGAGTACAAAATTTGGTGATGGCAGACCATCATTTGACTGTGCAGAAGATTGCCCAAGAGGTAGGAGTGAGTAAAGATTCTGCACATGCAATTTTGTGTGATGTTTGGAACATGCACTGAGTGGTTGCGAAATTTGCACCCAAATTGTTGCCAGAACAAAAAGACCTCCGTTTTGACGTTGTACAGGGCTTCTGGATATCACCAACACTGATCCTGGGTTTCTAAACATCGTGATTACTGGAGATGAGTCATGGGTGTAGGGTACAAGCCAGAAACAAAAAAATAGTCATCGCAATGGAAGAATCTCGTGTCTCCAAGGCCAAAGAAAGCGAGGCAGGTGCAAAGCAAAATCAAGGTGATGCTGACTGTCTTCTTTGATGTCTGTGGAATTGTGCATCATGAATATGCACTAGGACAAAGAGTAATAAAGGAGTACTATCAAGATGTTCTCCGGCAGCTCCGTGACACAGTTTGGTGCAAATGACCAGACATGTGGACGGCGAAAAACCGGCAACTGCATCATGACTATGCCCCCGCACATTCATCCCACTTGATCCAAAATTTCTTGTGCAAACATGGAATTACAGCCATTTGCCAACCTCCCTATTCTCCAGACATGGCTCTTTGTGACTTCAGCTTGTTTCCAAAATTGAAGACGCCACTGAAAGGATGCCCTTTTGAATGTAGAGAAGAGATAATGCGGAACACAATGACGGAGCTGCATACCATTCCATAAGAAAACTTCCAGCAGTGGAAGGATCGGTGGGCTAAGTGTGTGCAAAGGGGTTTATTTCGAAGGGGATTAGAGTCCCAACCCAATCAGGTATTCGAAATATTTTTTCTGGCCAAAGGTCAGATACTTTTTAGACAGGCCTTGTACACTGTCCTAAGCAATTTCAGTGTGTGACTTCATGTTTACAGCATTATCTCCATACCAGTGTGTTCTGTGGCACTCTGTCTTGTGGACATCTGCTTTTTTGACATTTTTTTGTTGCAAGTAGGTTATTTATCCTTGTATAATGCACAATGTCATTACTTTTTGGTGTACACAGTCGTCCCCCCCCCCCCCCCCCCCAAAAAAAAAAAATACTGCATATCCTAAAGAGTACTCATTTTCCTTTTTACTTGACTTCAGGGATCTGCTCACAGCAGGCTAGCGTATAACAATGAAACATCCTGCAGAATCTATTCTGGAAATCCTAGGAAATTTTGGGTCAAATTCAGGGCTATTTGTGCCACACTAAAGTTAGCATTCAGATACCTGTAGAAAGCACAGAGATTGAACCAGGTAACAGGGAAACAAAAAAACATTGAAGTATTTCTTGAAAGTTTCTTCTCCAGAAAACAAGTATTTTGCCACCATTAAATTGTCACACCAGTTGAAAGACAAATGACATAATGATGTTAAATAGTTGATAAAACTCAACAATATACCAAATTACAATTCCCGTCAGGTTCTATATAGAATTTGTTTGTTAGTTTACTCTCGATCATGACTGACTTTAGACCATTTGAGAAAGGAACCATTCCCTGTGACTGAAAAAAGGCACAGATCACATCTGTCTACATAATAGTCAACAAAATTTCTCCACAGAACTACCATCCTGTATCAGTTGACTCTATCTGTAGCATAGTTTTTAAAAAAGATTTTGACTTCAAATTAATTTCTTGATAAAAACAATTGTGGATTCTGAAAATATTAATAATACAAAATCCAAATCATCATTCTCACAAACAATATATTGAGTGCCATAGGAAGAAGTGACCAGGTGATTTCAGGTTTCTAACTTTAAAAAAGCTTTTGTGTCAATACCACAAGAATACCCACTAACGGAAATAGTTTGATAAGTGATATCTATCCAGGTTTACAATTTGAGGCAAAATTCTTTAACAAGTTAATGTTACATGATGTCTTGTATGGGGTGTAATCTACGCAGAAATAATATCTGGTGTGCCCCAGGTACATGTAGGGCATTTATATTCACAATGATATACCTCAAAAACTGGACATTTTGGCATATATTTTTCACCACTGTCTTGGAAAACCATTCTACTCAATAACAAAGCATTGGCGCCCCTATCTTTAACCAATCTGGGGATAGTGTATAACATATCTAAAAATTCACTTTAATGTTTAATGTCAGTATAGCATAATGCCTTTTATATCATTTTGGCTTCTTTTGCAGTATTATGGGGTTAAATGATATAACAGCATACCTGCAGATAGATTGTTTTGTCATTAAACAATGGCTGTGTGTTTTTAAATCTGTATAAAAAATGTGATTGCCGATGCAACACTTGCAATAAACCCCCCAGGGTGCTCACCACTCTTTGGCGGGTTCATGCTTGGCTACTATGGAGCCCCACCCTTTGCAGCACTTTTATTCTTCCATGTTGCATGTCTATCCCCTCCCTTGGGGATCATGTTTGGGGTATTATTGGGAATGTTCTGCATTCTGTTGCTGACATGTGAACAGTCTCAACTTTCTTTTTGGCTACTTTTTCCTTTCTTTGTTTCCCTTCTCCCCTCGTTCCTCCGCTTCGGCGTTTGAGGATCCTCTATTTTCTTCTTCCTCCCTGTGCGCAGTCCTGAAGGCCAGCCCACACGTCTGACGTGTAAAAGGTGACTCGGTAACGCATAATTCCCCACCCTGGGTCAACAGGTAGGGTTTGCACGTACCCCCTGGTACAGTCCAGGCCCAGGGACGGGTGATTGCCTGAGCTGTAACCTTCCCAGATTGCCCATAGGCCCTCCGTCAGGTGTTCGGGAGGTGTGAACAATCACCTAAGGTGAGTGTGCCCCCTTGTGTAGGGGGCCTTCAGTCGGAAGGAGCGTGCCATCGGAGATGCTGGCAATCATGGGAGATTTCCTCAGGATGAGTCACTCATTGGGCAGCCTATTGCTTATTGGGCAGCCTACCTCCACCATTTTTGCTACTCAGTGACTTTTATGCGCATCATCCCCTTTGGGCTGACATTCTTAAGCAACTCAACCTCTTCTGCCTTAACACTGGCGCACCACCTTTTCTTTCTGAATCCTTGCACTCCTATGCCCATTTGGACCTATCCTCGTGCACTGCCCAGCTTGCCCATTGTCTTGAGTGGTCTGTTCTTTCTGACTCCTACTCGAGAGACCACTTCCCATGTGATCTCTGTCTGCTTACTCCTACCCCATCCACATGCATGCCCAAATGGCAGCTTACTAAGGCTGAGTGGCAGCTTTACTTCTCCCTAGCGACCTTTGCAGAACAAGATTTCCTCAGTTGTGATGACCAGATGGACTATCTCACAAACGTTATCCTTACTGTTGTAGAATGTTCCATTCCTTGCACTTCCTCTTTGCCACATTGTGTACCAATCCCCTGGTGGACTGAGGCATGCAGCGACACAATTCGCACATGGAGATGTGCTCTATGCATTTTTAACCACCACCCTACACTGGAAAACTGCATTCATTAGAAACAGATGTGTGCAAAGTGTCATAGAGTTCTTCAGGATAGCAAAAGAGCTAGTTGGATCTCGTTCACTAGTTCTTTTACCAGTTCCACACCTTCCTCTGTTGTGTGGGCCAACCTCCGATGGCTCTCTGGAACCGAAATCCATTCCCCCATTTCCGGCCGGACAGTAGGTGCCGATGTCATGGTGTGGTGTGTTGGGGCTTATGGGCGCTCAACATCGAGGTCATCAGCGCCCTGACACACATTAAAAGGAACGAACGTGGACAGACCGAAGAAAACTAAAGCACACACTCAAAGAAAGCAGGAAAAGAAGGAAAATGCTACATAAGAAAGTAAAACCTAAGGAAAGGGGAAACATAGCAACAAGAATGTCACAGGAAATTGTTATTGGCTGGCCACTTACATAAAATATGGGCTAGCTTATCACACAGTGAGCAAATTAAAATCCTCTCCCTAAAATCTTTGTAAAAACATTTGACATGGCACAGAACTTTAAAACTTTAGCCACATTCGTCCGAGTGTTGCCTAAAAGAGATGGCAGGTCCGCTGGCAAGTCAGCTGCGGCCCGCTGGTCAGAAAATAAAACGCGATCCAATAAAACGTGGCGCACAGTGACCTGGACGCCGCAAGCACCACAGATTGGAGGGTCCTCTCGCCGGAGCAGGTAGCCATGCGTCATAGGGCTGTGGCCTATTCAAAGCCGAGTGAGGAGAACCTCATCCCGTCAATGGGGCTGAAAGGAAGTACACCACACACGCATTGTGGGCTTGACTATACGGAGCTTATTGTCAGTCACTTCCAGCCACTCATCCTCCCACCGATGCATAACCCGTGAGCTCAACAGCGAGGTGAGTGCGTGCAAGGGGATAACACACTGAGATACTTGTGGGGCGAGATACGCCTCCTTGGCTGTGAGATTTGCCCTTTCATTCCCAGCAATGCCGACATGCCCCGGAACTCAGCAGAAAGCTACAACCTTCCCCAGTCGCTGTAGTTGGAGAAGGGCATCCTGGATGGTCTGGACAGTTTTGTCTGCCGGATACAAACGTTGCAATAAGTGAAGGGCACTGAGTGAATCGGAACAAACAAGAAATTTAGGAGAGGAAGAATGTCTCGTGTGCTCCAGTGCCCGCAAGATCACAGACAATTCTGCATCAATGACAGCGAAAGTCTGAGGCAGGCGGACCTTGAAGACACGATCTGGAAAAATAACTGAGCAACCAACAGAATCCCCTTGTTTCGACCCATCTGTAAAAACAGCTACATAGTAGTGGTGCTCAAATAAAATGGCAGAAAATGCTGCATTAAAACCGGTGGAAGGAGTGCAATCTGTCTTGTACTGCAATAAATCTAAAATCACTCCGGGCCTCTTCAGTAACCAGGGTGGCAGGCGGTTAAAACCCTGGATTTGGGGTTGTACAGACTCCACACCAAGGGTCTCTTAGTACACGTTGCACACGGATCCCAAACGGCAACGTAGCCCGGGGACGGCGGGAAAAAAGGCGGTCCAGAGGTGGATGGGCAACAAGATGGTGAGCAGGCGAGCTGCTGGGAGCTGCAAGAAACTTACAAGCCTGGTGTACCAGCAGGAGCTGCCGCCGGATGGTAAGTGGCAGTTCCCCATCCTCAGCACAGAGGATGGGTATGGGACTGGTCCAATAAGCACCCGTGGGCAGTCGAATCCCAGCATGGTGAACAGCGTCAAGGATCTGCAAATAAGAAGGCCTCGCTGACCCATATACTGTGCACCCATAACCCAACCGTGAATGCACGAAAGCTCGGTAAAACTGAAGGAGATGCGCCCTGTCCGCTCCCCAAGACCTGTGGCTGAGGCACTTGAGGATGTTGAGTGCCTTCAGGGTTCTGGCTTTCAAGTCACGTAGGTGTGGCAGCCATGACAACCTGGAGTCAAAAATTAGGCCCAGAAACCCCACTGTGTCTCTAAAATGTAGGACAGTATCCCCCATATGCAAGGCAGGCAAAGTAAAAAGACGACGAGAATGATTGAAATGAACACAAACACACTTATCGGCAGAAAACCGAAAACCCATCTTTGCTGCCCACTCCTCTAACCGTCGCACTGTTAGCTGCAACTGACGGCTCATGGTTGCAACACTGGAGGAGGAACAGAAAACAGCAAAGTCATCCACAAATAAGGAGCACTGTAATGGACCCCTCACTGTAGACGTTATACTGTTGATGGCTATGGCAAAGAGGGTAACGCCCTGGGGGACACCGTTCTCTTGCTCAAAGCGATCAGACAGTGTGTTACCAACGCGGGTCCGAAAAAACCGCTGAGACAGGCAAGACTGAATGAAAATCGGGAGGCGGCCACGAAAGCCCCATTGATGCAGTTGTGCAAGAATACAGTATCTCCAAGTAGTATCATATGCCTTACTGATATCAAAGAAGATACCAATACAGTGATGCTGATGGAGAAAAGCCTGCTGAATAGCCGTCTCTAGGAGGGGCAGGTTGTCGACCGTGGACCGAAATTGTCGGAATCCACACTGAAAGCGGCTTAGGAGCTGTCTGGTCTCTAACAGCCAGACCAGACGCCGGTTAACCATCCATTCCAGGGTCTTTCCGACACGTCAAGGAGATACTACAATAACTACTGGGACATGTGCGGTCCTTTCCTGGTTTGAGGAGAGGGATGAGGATTGCCTCCCACCACGAGGTGGGGAACACTCCTGTCTGCCATATGAGATTAAAACATTCGAGGAGGATTTCCTTTGATGCCGCTGACAGATGTCGAAGCATGGAGTACCGGATGCGGTCGTAACCTGGTGCAGTGCCGATTCAAGTTCCCACATTGAGAAAGGGGAGTTGTACGCCTCAGAACTGTTCGACCGAAAGTCCAAGTTCGCTCTTGCGACAATCGCAGGGTAGCGACGAAACGCTGGATCCTGATTTGCAGTGGCAGTACTTTGTGCAAAATGCTCTGCCAGCGTCTGAGCAATGGCTCTGGGTGTCGTTTGGAGGCATCCCTGGTTCAGGACAGCAGCTATTGGTAAATGGCTATGTTTACCGGAAATCCGCCGGATGGCTTCCCATACTTTTGTGGAACAAGTGGAACGGTTGATGGAGTCCAGGAACGTCTTCCATGACCTTTTCTTGCTCTCTTTAATGATACGG
This sequence comes from Schistocerca gregaria, assembly GCF_023897955.1. NCBI lineage: Eukaryota > Metazoa > Arthropoda > Insecta > Orthoptera > Acrididae > Schistocerca > Schistocerca gregaria. Next base: position 119,680,588 of record NC_064927.1, on the reverse strand, counting down.
CGTGCCCTAGCTCTCGCGATTCGAAAGGCAGTAAGATTGACCGCTGTTGGACGGCATTTACATTGGCGAAGAGCCGCATGCCTGTCCCGAATGGCTGAACGGCACTCTTCTGTCCACCAAGGCACAAGGCGCCGCTTAAGAGTGCCAGCAGACTGTGGTATGGACAGGTCAGCAGCACGATGGATCACAAGCATGATGTGATCCACCCATTCTTGGATGCTATTGTGGCGGTCAAAGACAGCCAACCGAGTGAACAGTGGCCAGTTAGCCCTGCCAATTATCCATGATTGTGGCCGCTGCTACAGCAATACACCATCCAGGAGATGAATGCTGATAGGGAAGTGATCGCTGGAATGAAGGTCGTCAATGACCTCCCAGTGAACAGTTGGTGAGGGTTGGAGAGCAGAAAGATAGGTCAATGGCTGAGAATGACCCTGTAGCAGGAGAGAAATGAGTCGGAGTACCTGTGTTGAGGATGCACAACACTTGAGATGTTAGGAGGCTCTTCAAAATTCGACCTCGAGCGCAAAGAGAAGTGGAGCCCCACAGGACATTATGGGCATTGAAGTCTCCCAGGAGGAGAAATGGGCAGGGGAGTTGGTCGATAAGATCTGTGAGAGCGTCTAAGGTCACTGCATCCAGAGGGGGTAAATAAAGGGAGCAAACGGTAAGCCTCCAAGGTGAATGAATTTCAACTGCAACTGCTTGCAGGTCAGTGTCCAGAGGGAGAGCAGAGGAGTGGTGGTCATTAGTGACAAACACAGCAACTCCGTCTTTGGCCCTTTCTCCAGTCAGGTGATCTTTGCTATATGACGTATAGCCCCTTAGTACAGGAGCATCAGATGGTTTTAAATGTGTTTCCTGTAAACACAAGCACAGGGGGCGTTGCCGTGCTAGAAGGCGCAGTTCCTCCACATGTGCCCGGAATCCATACATGTTCTACTGTATAATGGGAGCCATCTATCAGGGTGGGAGTACCTTCATTCTCACTTTCTGTCGGGGAGGAGAGCCCACAACAGACAGAGGCTCAGTTTTGGGGCGAGATGAGTGCCCCAGTCTGACATCAACCTCCATCGCCTCTGAAGAGGAGTCGAGAGAGACGTCAGAGAGAATGACATCCACATCAGCAGACTGTAGAACGTCGGTCTCCTTTAGCGGGCGAGTCGTCAACCTTTGTCTTTGGCTTCAATTTTCTGGCCTGAGGCGGCATTGGTGCCAAAACCTCAGAAGCAGTAGGGAGTGTAGCAGCACTGGGCAGTGCACAAGACTGGACCCGGGAAGGGGCAGGTAGTTCCATGACGTCAGCTACCACGGCCTGGTCAGAAGGCCGGGGGGGAGCAGCAGGCTTCACAGGAACGGCAGCAGCACACGTACACTGACAAACGCAGGTGCTAGGGCTGACAGTAGCAACCTCCGTTTGTGTATTGGCATCGGATTTCAACACTGGCTGTTTGCGAACGGAAGAAAAGGAAGCAGCGAACGTGGGCGGCTGCATGGACTTGTAAATTTTCTTCGCCTCACCATACCAGAGGCGTTTTGTAGTTTTAAGTTCCTGGATCTTCCGTTCCTCAAGGAAAACTCTGCAGTCCCTACTCCACACAGGGTGATCCCCAGAGCAGTTGACACACTTGGGAGGAGATGAGCAACCAACTCCCTCATGGGCGGCTTTACCACAATTCCCGCAAGTGGCTTCCCCTCTACAGCCGAGAGTAGTGTGTCCAAAGTGTTGGCATTTAAAACACTGCATGGGGTTGGGGTAATAAGGCCGTACACTGAGACGGAGGAAACCGGCCTTCACATGCTCTGGCAATTTGGTGGTGTTAAATGTAAGGATAAACAAGTCAGTCTTTACGAGAGTACCATCCACCCGTTTCATAAAATGTTGCACGTCGACAATTCCTTCCCGGGACCATTCAGCCTTCAGTTCGTCTTGGGGAATGTCAACGAGATCTCTGCAAGTCACAACATCCTTGCTGTAGTTCAAGGTGTTGTGAAATTCAGTCTCTATCACAAACTCCCCAAGAAATTGTGCCTTCTGAAGATTCTGGGCTTGCTGGAAGCTAAATGTTTCAACCAACAAGGTGCCATTTCGCAACGCTTTACAGATTTTAGAGTGCCAGCAATACCTTCTAAGCCCTTCTGGATATAAAATGGTGAAACTTTTGTGAAACTCCCATCTTTTCTTTTAATTACAAGAAACACTTTCGGCAAAGCAGCATGCGTTCTGTTACGACTACCTGAATCAGGAGGACTGGCTACACGAGCCCTCTTGTTAGATTGGGTGTTAGAACCTACCAGCGGCCCACCCTTTACACTGGGAGGAGAAGAAGAAAAGTTCGAGGGTTCCATCTCGGTCCCACGAGCAGCTAGGGAACTAAGAGTCCACCTAGACAGAGCCCCGCGTGCCTAGGTAAGCCTTATACAACTGAGGTGCGGCAGGTTCCCCAGACGTTGCCCGCTAATGACTGTTCCACCTCAACAGCCTTGCATCTCATTGGCGCGCAGCACACCTTGAGATTGAGGGGTTGTTTATAGAGGTTTATTCCATCCTCGTGATCTGGGCGGCCAAGCCAAGATCCCCACTCCCTGAGACACACAAATTTCCACCGCCGCGCCGCACGGTGGTCGTTGAAGCATGCCCAGAGCTTACGGTGACAGGGGACTGGTGGCGCTTACCAGTCCCCAGCTCAGGAACCTCGGGGTCACCAAGCCCGTACCCAGCAAATGAATGCTGAGCCCCTGGGGCGGTAGGGGGGGGGGGGGGTGCCGATGTCATCATGGATCCTGTTACTATCTCCAACACCTTGGGCCACCATTTTGCGGAAGTTCCGAGCTCTTCCCACTATCACCCTGCCTTTATCCATAGGAAACGAGTGGAGGAGGCTCGGGGGATACCCTTCTCTTCTCCGGATCGTGAGTGCTACAATTCCGCCTTCACTATGAGGGAGCAAGATCATGGTCTCGGTTCATCCTGGTCCTCCGCCCCAGGTCCAGATGCTATCCACATTCAGATGTTGCAGCATCTTGCGGACAACCATTTCTGCTTAACACTTACAAACGAATCTGGGCTGAGGGCACATTTCCTGTACGCTGGCGTGAAGCCACAGTCATACCCATACTTAAGCCTGATAAGGACAAAAACCTTCCTTCCAGCTACCGCCCCATCTCTATTACCAGCTGTTTTTGCAAGGTGATGGAACGTATGATTCATGCCCGGCTGGTATGGTGGCTCTAATTTACTCACAAATGCACAGTGTGGATTTCGATCACGGCGTTCTGTGGTTGACCATCTTGTTACTTTGTTCACCCATGTCATACATGGTTTTCTGTAGAAATCCCAGCTGTGGCAATGTTTTTTAATTTGGAGAAGACCTGCGACACTTGCTGGAGAACTGGTATCTTCCATACTCTTTACATGTGGGGCTTCTGTGGGCGCCTGCCCTGAATTCTTCAGGCATTTTTACAAGACCGAGTTTTCAGCGTGCGTGTGGGTTCTGCTTTGTCCGACACCCTTATTCAGAAAAATGGTGTGCCTCAGGGTTCCGTCCTGAGCGTCATTCTCTTTGCTATTGCCATTAACCCTATCATGGCCTGTTTCCCACCGGGTGTCTCCGGCTCCCTTTTTATCGATGATTTTGCCATCTATTGCAGTTCTCCATGGACCTGTCTCACTGAGCGGAGTTTTCAACACTGTCTTGACCATCTTCACAGCTGGAGCATCGCCAATGGCTTTCGCTTTTCCAATGACAAAACCGTCTGTATGAATTTTTGTCAGCGCACATGGTTTCTCCCATCACCTCTACATCTTGGGCCTGTTGGCCTTCCATTCATTGACACTATGAAATTCCTGGGTCTCATGTCCGATAGGAAACTCTCTTGGTCCTCCCAGGTCTCTTACCTGGCAGCCCGCCTGTACACAGCCCTCAATGTCCTCCGTGTCCTCAATGGTACTTCTTGGGGAACCAATCGAACCACCCTCCTCCGTTTGTACCGGACCCTTGTCCGTTAAAAACTCAACTATGAGTGCTTTGTTAATGCATTTGCACACCCTTCCCTTTTATGCCGTCTCAACACTATCCACCATCGTGGCATCAATTTGGCCATGGGTGCCTTTTACACCAGCCCGGTTGAGAGTCTGTATGCTGAAGCTGCTGAACTACCACTGTCCTACTGCTGTGACTTTCTCCTGAGCAGGTATGCATGCCGTTTGTCTACCATGCATGGCCACCCTTCCTGTGCCGCCTCCTTTGATGATTCCTTAGATCGTCAGTATGGGGCTCGTCCCTCTTCCCTGTTACCTCCTGGCATTCACTTTCATCACTTGCTAAGGTGGCTTAATTTCACACTACCTGCAACTTGACCCGTGGGCGTGAACCCTACACCACCTTGTCTTCTTGAAGTGTCCCATATTAACCTTGGCCTTCATTCGCTTCCTAAGGACACTACTCCAGCCTCAGTCTATCGCTTCCAGTTTCACGACCTTCGCATGGAACTTAGCAATAGTACCTTTGTATACACTGATGGCTCTCGGACTGACCATGGGGTCGGGTGTGTATTCGTCATTGGCACCCGTGTCTTTCGATATCGGCTTCCGGCCCACTCCTCAGTATTTACAGCCAAGCTTTTTGCCTTATATCAGGCCGTACAGTACATCCGGCGACACAGCCTTCCCAATTGTGTCCTCTCCTCAGCCTCACTCAGCGCCCTCCAAAGTCTCTGTGTGCTGTAAACTGCTCATCGCTTAGTACAGTGGGTCCAGGAAAACTTACTTGCTCACTCTTGGTGGAGCCAATGTCATGTTTCTGCGGGTCCCTGGTCATGTTGGTCTGTCAGGAAACGAGGCTGCTGACGCTGCTGTCAAGGCTGCAGTCCTCTTACCTCAGTCGTGAGTACCTCTATTCCCTCTGATGATCTCTGTGTTGCCGTCTGTCAGGCAGTGGTATCCCTTTGGCAACCCCAATGGCTCTCCCTTCACAAGAAAAAGCTTCGGCTTCTTAAGCCTTTCCCGGTGCCTTGGACGACCTCCTCTCAGCCCTCCTGCTGGGAGGAGATTATTTTAACTCGGTTGCATATTGGGCACTGCCTTTTTAGCCGTTACTGGCTCTGCCTCACCACTTTGTACGCATTGCGACCAAATTTTAACAATCCGCCACTACTTGCTGGAATGCCCTTCTTTTTTCTAATTTGTTCCATCTTGGGTTTGCCATCTGATTTATCAGCTGTTTTAGCAAATGATGGGCAGGCTGTCGCCCCCGTGTTTTGCTTTTTATCTGCCAAAGCAATAAGATGAAGACCATTTAATTTTTAGTTTTGGATCTCCATTTTTGTATGGTGTTTTTTTTTTCTTTTTTTCTTTAACCCCTTTTTCCACGTGCCTTGTTTAGATGTCTCCTATTCTCTATTCTTTCCATTGGGACTGACATTAGTCGTTTTCCTTGTCTCTGAGTTTACGTTCTATAGTTCTGACTTGGCCATGTATGACCTCAGTTGTTTTTTTGTGCCCTAAAACAAAACACAACTTGCAGTAAACAGTGTCTACAACACTGTATATCAATTATTTTGTTGCATGGAACACATGAAGTCATTTTCAGTACTATGCCATTGAATCCATTGCTGTCACACTGTCATCATTTTCTAGAGGAAGAAAGAATCTTATGAAGGATCAAAAGCGTGCTAAGGAAAAAAATTAAAGTTCACTTTCCGCCTTTCATCATCAGGTTGCAACGGTGTTGCAGGCTGTGGTAAGTTATGTTTCATTACTCGCAGTGCATATCCCCTTACATAATTAATAGATTAAACACAGATAATTAAGTGGGTTAGACACAGTAATTGCCAAGTTAAAGATATTTACTTTTGCATAACTTGGTAATCACACTGCCGAAGTCAGCCATATTAAAGTACAACTCCCTGTGAAATCTGAAGATGCCAACAAGCTGTTCATCATTGTCAGAAGTTCATTTCTGGCTGGCTCTGAGCACTATGGGACTTAACATCTGAGGTCATCAGTCCCCTAGATCTTAGAACTACTTAAACCTAACTAACCTAAAAACATCACACACATCCATGCCCGAGGCAGGATTCGAACCTGCGACCGTAGTGGTAGCGCGGTTCCAGACTGAAGTGCCTATAACCACGTGGCCACACTGGCCGGCTTCATTTCTGGATCTGTGATCTGATAACTCCTTAAAGGAACCTAATTATCAGCAAAAAATGGCGATAGTTATGACAGTATGTTTTTACAGCCCATGAAGCATTAATACAAGAAAATGATCCAAGATAAAACTACTATGTATACATAAATAAGAACCTACACCGTTTACACAGAGTTATTAACACTGTATTTTTCAGTATATGCAACTGTATGAAATGGACTAATGTGGACAGAAAATATTTGTACCTTTCATCTTCGATTAATACTTACCTCCTACACTTAAGAACATTTATTTGGTTAATATATTTTGTGCCTCTACATTATATTTCATAGATAAATTATAGTTCTAATTTTTTTCAGATCTGTTTCAGCCTGTTTACTTATTCATTCCTTGATCTCCGTCTACAATTTTCACCCCTCACACTTCCCTCCATTACAAAACGGATGACTCCTTTATGCCTCAGAATGTGCCTTATCAGTGGATCTTGTCTTTTAGTCAAGTTGCGGTACAAATTTCTTTTCTCCCAAATTCCATTCAGTACCTCCTTATTAGTCATGTTATCTATCCAACACATTTCAAAAGCTGCTGTTCTCTTCTTGTCTGAACTGTTTCACTTACAAGACTTCACTCCAGACAAATACCCTTGAAAAAGATTTCCTAACACTTAAATTTATATTATATATTAACAAAAGTCTCTCTTTTTCAAAAATGCTTCCTTTGCTATAGCCAGTCTGCATTACATGGTCTTTCTACTTCTGCCATCATCAGTTACTTAGTTACTTTGCTGCCCAAATAGCAAAATTTATTTTCTACTTTGTGCATCATTTGGTAATCTAACTCCCTCAGCATCATCTGACAATTCGACTGTATTCTCATTAAACTTGTTTTATTTTAGTTGCCGTTCATCTTATTATCTCCTTTCAAGACACTGCCCATTCTGCTCAACCATTCTTCCAAGTCTTTTGGTGTCTCTGGCAAACTTACATTGCCATAGGCAAACCTCAGATTTTTTATTTCATCTCTCGGAACTTTAATTCCTGCTCCAAATTGTTCTTAGGTTTCTTCTACTGCTTACTCAAAGTACAGATTGAATAAAAATGGGTATAGGCTACCTTGTCTCACTCTATGCTCAACAGTTGCTTCCCTTTCATTCCCTTCACTTCTTATAACTGCCGTCTGGCTTTCAGAAGTTGTAAATAACCTCCAGTTCCTTTATTTCATTCCTGCTACCTTCAAGATTACAGAGTGTAGCCCAGTCCACATTGTCAAAAGCTTTTTTCTAAATCTACAAATGCTTTAAACTCAGGTTTGCCTTTCTTTAAGCTATCTTCTATGATAAGTGATTGGGTAAGTATCGCCTCCCCATTTTCCTACATTTCTGTGGAACCCAAATTGATCTTCCCTTTAGTGGAATTCTACCAGTTTTTTTTCCATTCTCCTGTAAATAATTCGCATCTGTATTTTGCAAACGTGACTTATTAAAATGGTAGTTCATTAATACTCACACTGTCAACACATGCTTTCTCTGGGGTTCTTTTTGACATTTGGCGGTATTTGATCTATCTTGCATACAAATTGAAGTGTCTCCCTTTAATTATCTACTTTTTTGTAATTTCTTTGCTTATAATATGTAGTTCATGATGAATAAATAATGATCAATATCCACATCTGTCCCTGGAAATGTCTTACATTTTAAAACCTGGTTCCAACATCTCTTTCTTACCATTATACAATCAAACTGGTCTCTTCCATGTATGCAACTTTCTTTCATGATTGTTAAACCAAGTGTCAGTGGTTTTTAAATAATTCTCTGTGCAAACTTGTATCAGGTGGCTTTCTCTTTCATTTCCTTCTGCCAGTCCATGTTCTCCTACTATTTTTCCTTGTCTTCCTTTTTCTACTATCAGATTCCAGTCATCCATTACAATTAAATTTTAGTTTCCCTTAAGTATCCGAATAATTTCCTTCCTCTCATCATACATTCTTTCAATCTCTTCATCCTATGTGAAATTAGTTGGCATATAAACTTGTACTACTGTGGTGGGAGTTGGCTTCGTGTATATTTTTCCTACCTTTTTATTTATTAGTAGACATACTCGTGCATTACCTCTGTTTGATATTGTATGTATAACCTCATAATCACCTGAAAAGAAGACCTATTCATCCTGCTGTCAAACTTTGCTATTTCTCACCACACCTAACTTCAGCCTGTCCATTTTCCTTTTAAAATTTTCTAACCTACCTACCTGATTAAGGGATACGACATTCCACACTCCGACCTGAAGAATGTCGGATTTCTTTTTTCTGATGTCAACTTTGTCCTGAATTCACAAAATAAAAAATGTAGTACATTATGATTGGAATATCATTGAGTCTCAATTGGAATCAATCAAATCATACAAATACCTGTGTTTAAAAATTTACAGGGATATTAAATAGAACGATCACATAAGCTTTCTCACTGGTAAAGCAAGTGGTGAAATTCAGTTCATTGGTAGAATACTACGGAAATGTAATCAATCTACAAAACACTCATGTGCTTACAAAACACTCATGTGGCCCATCCTAGAATATTGTTAAAGCATGTGGGATCCAGACAAACAGGATTACCGCTGATATGGAATACATACAGAGAAGGACAGCATGAATGGTCACATTTTTTTAGCTCATTGGAAACTATCATGGAACTGCATACACTTGAAGGTACACACAAATTGTTCTTATTCCAAGAAAGTCTACTTACAAAATTTCAAGTACCAGGTTTAAATTATGACTAACAGTATACTGCAACCACCTATGTAATAGTCATGCAGGGACTGTGAGCACAAGATTAGGCTAACTACAGCATGCACAGAGACATTTACATGATCATTCTCCTTCACTCCATATGTGAATGAAATTGAAATAAGCTCTAAAAACTGGTAAAATGGAAAGTAATCTCTATCATGCACTTCACAGCTGTTTGCAGAGTCTAGATGTAGATACATACATGAAATTTTAGTCTGAACCTGTGTCATATACTTAAACCACTTGCCTGGAATTTCTGATGTTCTGGAGAAACAGAAAAAGTCATCTCCATGATTATTCAATTTTACACTTACACAATCTAAATGTCTGACTGTATTGACTTCCAAATCGAACAGCAATTATTGTTTTATAAAACGAACTACAGACATTAAATGTCCATACACACTGTTTATAGCAAATAATGGAAGAAATAAACACTGGTGTTTAATATCCAGTCAACAATTAAGTCATTAGAGACAGAGCAGTAACTCGGATTAGGGAGGATGGGGAAGTAAATCAGCTGGGACCTTTCAAAGGAACCATCCCAGCATTTGCCTTAAGAGATTTACGGAAATCACAGAAAACCTAAATCTGGCGGCAGGACATGGATTTGAACCGTCTTTCTCCAGAATGTGAGGCCAGTATGCTGACCATTGAGCCAGCATGCTCAGCCCAACCAAATAATGTAATCTAGCAATATCATCATTGAAACACTGGATAAATGGATTAGTGTAGAAAATAATGATATGCTCATACTTAGTGTTAAGTGAATCAAATCTGAAAATGATTTGGTATTTATCAAGGCACAGAAACTTCTAGTAATAACAAAGATTAAATTTACTGTGGGTCAGTACAGATTAGAGGATAAGTGTCAGACTATGAATTCAAAGGTCATGGGTTCAATTATCAGTTGGTCTTAGCCTTTTCTCTCTCACATACTAAGGCTTTCAGTTCTGGTAATGATTTGTTAATATGAAAAACGGGAAGGTGCACTATGTTTCAGAGTCCACGTAAAATTGTAAGTCAATTTGGGGTTGGAAAAAATGGTATACCATGTCCAGAAGGACCATGCCTAGAAGTCCCTGAAGAATTGCAGTCAATTTTCAGCTGTACAAAGTTCTCTCTACAGAACTGAGAGAAACCTGCTGTGGAAATTTGTGTGTCAGCTCATTTCCAGTGGGGAACAATTTTGAGGCACCTGATGTTCTTGTTTAGGACATTATCATGGAACTGAACTGTAATATACCCCGGAAAAAGCAACAGAGTATTGGTATAATGTGTAATATAAGCTTCTGTAGAATTTGGAGCAACTAATAACACAACCAGTGACAAACACTGTATAGTTAGGCACAGAGTATTACACTGTAAAATGTCTAATCAAATACCAAGAACGCATTTGTGATCTACACTTGTGCAGAACAGTAATATATTAACAGACAAACAGTAGAAGGAGTAAAGACAACAACTTATCACATAGATGAGATACTGAGTGATACGCAAGTAGGTACATAAACAGGATTGAGATTGTTGCTAAATTTTTGGACAATGTTCTTCTTACAAAGCTAAATTGTCATTGTGCAGCAACCTGACTGAAAGTGTGTGATGAAATATAACTTATTCAAGAGCGGTATAATGCAACAGTAATTACAATAAATATCCTCCAGTGGAGGTTGAACATAGGGTTGACTACCTACTCTGTAAAGAAAGAACATATTGTGAAAGCCGGATTGAGTAATGAAGACGGACTTAGCACAGAAATGATTGATGGCAATGGACAAATAAGTTGTGGGAGGAAAAAGAAAACAAATTATAAGTCACATTTATACAGGGTGAAGAAAAATTCACGCACTTGGACTTCGCAACATGATTTCTCACATACTGAAAATATGTCTCACAAAACTTAATCCTGCATGTATTTCTGGCAGTAAATGGATGTCAAAGATTGGCACTCTGGCGACACTGTAATCACACGTACAGTAACTACCCCTGTCAGTAAGTGGGAGCAGTGCTGTGCAGTTGGTGCAGTGGGTAGTGTTTTAGGTTAACCTGCGGGAGGTCTAGTGTTCAATTCTGGATCAAGGTGAATTTGTTTTTATTTGCTAAATACTGTCTGCATAGTATGGTACCTTGCATCTTAATAGTCATACAGCGATTACGGTGGATTTACTACAAAACATTTGCATGTACATACTATGAAAACAGAAATGGAAGACAATCGTTTTCATTGGGCAGCTTTTAAAGAAGCCCTTTGCACATTGTGGATGCAAATTGTTTTGCACCACATCTGATTGGTTCCAAACATGTTTCCTGAGCACCCTTCCCCAATGGTCTCACCAATTTGTGTCAAATACTATTCTTGTCATGTTCAGGTCCACTACATTTCGTTAGGAATACACTATGTAAAGGTGTACACTACAGTATTATTTGGTAAAATGAAACTGGCAAATAAAAACATAAATGTCTTGACCCAGAATTGAACTCTTGACCTACATGCTAACCCAAAATGCTATCCACTGCACCACCTGCACAGCACTAGTCCTGTATGCTGACAGAGGTAGTTACTATATGTGTAATTATAGTGTTGTCAGATTGCCAATCTTTAACGTCCATTTACTGCCTGAAATATGCACAGGTCGAAATTTTGTGACACACATTTCTGCATTGCTAGTATGTGAGGAATTGCTCTGCGAAGTCCGAGTGTGCTAATTTTTCATCACCTGTATATTGAAACGTGGAAAGTGAGATCTATGTATTGCCCAGGAGCTGTGAAAATGCTAGAGGATCAAAGAACAAAACTGAAACAGCGTATCACAGTACTGCAAGGAGTAAGGTGAACTGAAAGCAGGAGTCTAGAAAAAATAGAAGCTAACGCATTTCACAGCCGCAGTGAGAGGAAGCACGAGTTTGGCACAGGGTTTGTGGCACATTATAAATTAAATCATCTTACACCTATTACTCAAGATTATCAGCACTCAGGACAAAGCGGAAATTCTTTAACTACTTTATAACAATTATCCATGCGCCAGTAGAAGAAGAAGAAGAAGAAGAAGAAAAAGAAGAAGATGATGATGATGATGACGATGAGGATGATGATGATGATGATGATAATAAATTTCTGGAAAGAACATACAATGGCTGTCGAGGAAACAACATTAAAATAACAACTGGTGAACTAAATGCTCAAGTGAGGACAGGAAAGATCTTTAGACCAACAATTACAGTTACAGCAAACATATTATAAGCAATGATAATGAACAAGACTTGAATTATTTACAGCAGTGGGTTCAACACTAATTCCACGTAAAAATATAAACAAAGAAACATGGGTGTCATCAGACAGAAACATACAAAAGGAAACTGAACATGTACTGATATATGCAAGGCACAAATCACATCTATTAGTTGTGAATAGCTTAGAGACTCAAATACAGATTCAGATACGATTCTGGTCAAGGCACAAGTGAGGACTAGGATCTTCAACACAGTGCCATGAACATGGTCGATGAGGCTTAAACATAACACAGCAGTTTTAGAAGCAGTTGAAATTAGAGAAGAGTATCAAGAGAGTATATATAGCATGAATACTCAAAAACACTGGAAAATGCAGAAACATCAAATATAGTGGGAAATAATGAAAGATGCATTGGATCATCAGCAAATAAAATGTTACAAAGTGATGAAAGGCATACGAGAACTCCATGTTTGATGCCGAATGAGAAATAGAGGAAAAGAGCACACAGGTATCACAGTATACAGGAAGAATGATGGAAGATTATAAAGAAAAAAGAGGATTGGAAAGTGGGACCACCAAAGAAGAAAGAAGGGTGGATGAGAGCATTGAAGAAATGGAACTTATGAGAAATAAGGGTGAGGCAAGAAAACTTTACAGGGAAGAGAATGTAGAAGGGGAATCCTTTGATGGCAAAACAAGCCTAAAAAAAGATGAAATGGGCAAAATTTTAAGTGAGGGGAAAGACATATGTCAAAGATGGCACTGACAATTTGACAATCTCCTCAACTGAGAATAATAATATCAAGAGATCTAACAAAGATACACAGAGAAAATTACTCTGATAGCATATATCCACCAAACCTAGAAGAAATAAGGAATGCCTTGAAGAAAATGAAAAACAACAAGGCAATAGGCACAGACTGTATCCTGGTGGAGCTGCAAGAAGGTAGGGAATTGGGATGGATCTTCTTAAAGATTTGCTTCTTTCGTATGGGAAGAGGAGAGAATGCACCAGTAATGGAAAGAAGGAATAATATGCCCCATATACAAGAAGGGAGAGCAGTTGGAATGTGACAACTATAAGGGGATCAAATTACTTAACTTGGTGTATAGAGTATGCTTCAATGTACTATTTGACTATCTCCTCCAGATAATTCAGAGAGACAGGGGCTTATCAATGTGGACTTCTCCCATGTAAGCCAACTCTACATCAGATCTATCCTCTAAGGCAAATCCTAGGAAGACGACTGAATTAGGGATTGGCACGCATTACCTCTTTATGAACAGGAGGAATTAAATCATGCCCTGGCTGATTTGGGAATCCCTAGAAAATTTGTTAGGTCAGTGAGAATCCCAAGGAGCAATACATGAGGTAGCATAAGAACAGAAAGAATGATGTCTGATACACTAGATATCAAAAACGAGGTATGGCAAGGAGAAGCACTGGTCTGCCTCCTATATAATACTGCCCTGGAGAAGGTGGTGACAGTTGAAAACCTTTTGAACAGGGGGATGATCTTGCATAAATTAGTGCAGATACTTGGTTGGGCACATGACATATAGAGGCAAGAAGCTGAAAGGCAATGGAAGAGGCATTTATTGCCCTTGAACAAGCTAGCACAAATGTGACATTAAAACACCAACCAGGAAATACAAAACACATGGTGGGCAGAAAAGAAGACAAACAGAATATGCCAGCCTCTATAACAGTGGGAAACTATACCTTTGAGAACTGAGAAGTATCTGAGCTCGACAGTTAACTACTCAAACAATGGTGCCTATGAAATCAAATGGAGACTAATATCTTGAAGGCTCCTGATCCATACCATCAGGTTACTCACGTACAACACATTCATACAACCAGAGCTTATATATGCCTCCAAAAATTTGACCCAAGCAAGTAAAAGACATGAAATACTGGACACATCTAAAAGGAAGATTCTTCGAAGAATCATTTGGCCCAATTTGTGAAAGAGTAATACACAGGAGAAGATACAATCATGAGTCCTACTTCATTTATAAAGACCCACATATTGGAAGAACAGTTAAATCATCCAGATGTAGCATGGATGAGTAATGTGGAAGTACCCAAAAAGATACTACAAGGAAATCCAGAAGGACAGAGAGCATGTAATTGGATGAGAATCAGATGGGAGATTGGTGTCACTGAGGACCTCTGGAAAATGGATTACAGAAATTGGAGAGCTTTAGTGACAGACTGAGATAAGTGGCAGACAGTAGTTGAAGAGACCAGGGCTCAGAATGAGCTGTAGAGCCACAAAAGAAGAAGAATTACAACTCAAAACTATGCATATTACACATGTAAAATACACTGTAGTTATGTTCCTGCATAAAATTGTAATACACAAAAAGTGAATTGCAATCATCGCTGAAAAGAGAAAGATTAAGTAAGCTTCTCTCAGGAACACTGTTGGTCACTCTTAATGGTTTCAAAAATTCTGAAACAAAAGATAGAGCTGTAACTATACTTGTTATCAATTCATTTGCAGTCTTGCATGTAAAAAGAATCTTCACAGCAAAAGCTTACATTTTCTATTGCCTGGATGAATTATGACAGGGATATGCTATTATGCACATAACAGAAAATAATATACATACTAACAACTGAGACACATTAGTTAAGGTAGGATTCAAATCCATGCTCAGTCATCCAGATATAAATTTTTACTAGCTCCTCTGAATACATAACAGACAGTGCTCAATGCTTTCTTTGAAGATGTAATGTCTGATTGCCTTCCTGATCCTTGTGCTACCTGATCTTGTGCTTATTTTTGCTTAATGACTTTGGCAATAATGGGACACTGAATTCTGAACTTTCTATGGAAATTATGTTTGATAAGGATTTTTGTTTTAGAAAAGTTGTATTTGAAACTAGCATTAGTATTCAACTTTCACATAAGAGTTTGACAGCAATGATATTCATATAATTAGGCAACAAAAGCACTCAAATGAAAAACATTACTGGTAGTCTAATCCTTTACTTTGAGTCACAGTCCAATGCACAGCTTTTGAGTGTCAGAAAGTTTCAAATCAGCACATACTCTGCAACAAAGTGAAAATTCATTCATGATGATAACAGGTTGGTGAGCCATATTACTAAAGTAGGTAAAAGTTAAATATTGTACCCACCACCACATTTTTCAATATGGTACAGATGTAAAAATCAGGCTGTGCAACCAGTCAGTTTGTCACCACAATCTTTATCTGGCTTTCAAGTACATTGGCTTTGCCAATTCGAAACCAAATTGTTACCTTTCAAACTGAACTTTGGGATGCACTACAGATCATTCTGTCACCACAACCAAGATTTCATGGGAGGGGGTGGGGATGGGGGGTGTTCAATACCACACCGAAAGTGTGCTGGAGCACCATCATGCAAGAAATGAGGTTGTTGACAAATGATCAATGAAGTGTCTTCATCAATATAAGGTTTGGTTCTTTCCTGGAAGCTTTTGTGCACCTGCCCCCTAAATCTGCTTACTAGTACTTATGGTCCAACTACCCAATCAGCAAGAATACATGTTGATGGAGAACCACTTTTGATGATGAGATAGAACAACTGTATGTGGCTTTTCATATGTCCAAACATGATGACGGTGTAAATTAGTAATACCACGTAGTATGAACTGTGCTTCATGTGTGAAAAATATTAGAGCAGGAAAGTTTGGATTTATAGTATACTGATGCAAGAAATACTGACAGAACATAACTTGTGCATGGTAAACTGCTGGTGACAGGGCCTGTACACATTGTAAACCAAAGGATACAACTGTTGTCTCTCACAACAGACTCCAGAATGTAGAATGTAGAAGGCAGAACATTCACTCGCTATGCTAACTGTTGTGTGCTGACAAAAGGAGTCACATGAACAGAATTCTGTAGTTAAACATATTATCGTGTGCTGTGGTTAAGTAGTGTGTAATTAGATAGTGTACAGAATGCACAATACACTATGTACAGGGTATACTATAATATACTATGTTATATTATAGTGTGGCATATTGCATTAACCTTTAGAAACTATTCTGGTGTAATATGGTACTCTGCCATCTTAAAATGAATACTATAATTTATTGACCTTAGTTTATTTTATTATTGTGTATGTACTACTGCATTCTGCCTGACGAAGCCAATACCATTGTAAAATGATCTATGGTGAATAAAATTCCTGAATCCAAAATCTCTTGCTCTGCATCTGTGGTTGTAGATCTTGATCATCCCCCCCCCCCCCCCCCCCACACACAAAAGTACATGTAAACGTCTCATGAGTGCATAGATGGTGGTGATGACATTCAAATATCTTCTGATCTGGGTATCTCTGCTTTGGATACCTCTGCTGGTGCAAATGACGAGCCACTGCAGCAATGGTGTCTTAATGTACATAAAATGAACTCCTGCCAGCTCTTGATCTGAGTAGATGTGAAAGTCAAACACAACACTCAACAACTCTTAACCTTGGAATTAACAGAATGGTTAATATTGTATGTCACAGCAACTTTCTGTGAGAAGAAAAACATTTTGATAAATACCACAGTTTTGAAGGCCATAATCTGGAAAACAATCATTTCTAGACACATGTTACAAGGATTTTTTTATTTTTATTGTCTACATATGGGGATTAAATCCCTGAATTTATGCCCTCTATTTTTGAAACACCCTGCAGATTCATATATGTATGAACCTGAAAGTCCTGACTTTGATGTCCTTAAATATTCCCCTACATGACTTGCTGCATACAACACCTATGAATATTTGAATGGCTATCTTTTGGAACTTGAACTTTTTTTCCAGTATCTGTATTAACCCAGAATATTATTCCATATTGCAGCAGCTGATGTAGTATGTACTTCAAAGTGGTCTGCAGAGCAGAGTATAGATGTAAATATAGGTGTAATGGCACACAGTCCCCCCCCTCCCATGAACCATGGACCTTGTCGTTGGTGGGGAGGCTTGCGTGCCTCAGCGATACAGATAGCCGTACCGTAGGTACAACCACAACGGAGGGGTATTTGTTGAGAGGCCAGACAAACGTGTGGTTCCTGAAGAGGGGCAGCAGCCTTTTCAGTAGTTGCAGGGGCAACAGTCTGGATGATTGACTGATCTGGCCTTGTAACAATAACCAAAACATTCTTGCTGTGCTGGTACTGCAAACGGCTGAAAGCAAGGGGAAACTACAGCCGTAATTTTTCTCGAGGGCATGCGGCTTTACTCTATGGATAAATGATGATGGCATCCTGTTGGGTTAAATATTCCGGAGGTAAAATAGTCCCCCATTCGGATCTCCGGGCGGGGACTACCCAAGAGGATGTCGTTATCAGGAGAAAGAAAACTGGTGTTCTACGGATCGGAGTGTGGAATGTCAGATCCCTCAATCGGGCAGGTAGGTTAAGAAATTTAAAAAGGGAAATGGATAGGTTAAAGTTACATATAGTGAGAATTAGTGAAGTTCGGTGGCAGGAGGAACAAGACTTCTGGTCAGGTGACTACAGGGTTATAAACACAAAATCAAATAGGGGTAATGCAGGAGTAGGTTTAATAATGAATAGCAAAATAAGAATGCAGGTAAGCTACTACAAACAGCATAGTGAACGCATTATTGTGGCCAAGATAGATACAAAGCCCACACCTACTACAGTAGTACAAGTTTATATGCCAACTAGCTCTGCAGATGATGAAGAAATTGAAGAAATGTATGATGAAATAAAAGAAATTATTCAGATAGTGAAGGGAGACGAAAATTTAATAGTCATGGGTGACTGGAATTCGAGTGTAGGAAAAGGGAGAGAAGGAAACTTAGTAGGTGAATATGGATTGGGGCTAAGAAATGAAAGAGGAAGCCGACTGGTAGAATTTTGCACAGAGCACAACTTAATCATAGGTAACACTTGGTTTCAGAATCATGAAAGGAGGTTGTATACATGGAAGAACCCTGGAGATACTAAAAGGTATCAGATATATTATATAATGGTAAGACAGAGATTTAGGAACCAGGTTTTAAATTGTAAGACATACATTGTAAGATGTGGACTCTGACCACAATCTATTGGTTATGAACTGTAGATTAAAACTGAAGAAACTGCAAAAAGGTGGGAATTTAAGGAGATGGGACCTGGATAAACTGACTAAACCAGAGGTTGTAGAGAGTTATAGGGAGGGCATAACGGAACAATTGACAGGAATGGGGGAAAGAAATACAATAGAAGAAGAATGTGTAGCTTTGAGGGATGAAGTAGTGAAGGCAGCAGAGGATCAAGTAGGTAAAAAGACGAGGGCTAGTAGAAATCCTTGGGTAACAGAAGAAATATTGAATTTAATTGATGAAAGGAGAAAATATAAAAATGCAGTAACTGAAACAGGCAAAAAGGAATACAAACGTCTCAAAAATGAAATCGACAGGAAGTGCAAAATGGCTAAGCAGGGATGGCTAGAGGACAAATGTAAGGATGTAGAGGCTTATCTCACTAAGAGTAAGATAGATACTGCCTACAGGAAAAATAAAGAGACCTTTGGAGAAAAGAGAAGCACTTGTATGAATATCAAGAGCTCAGATGGAAACCCAGTTCTAAGCAAAGAAGGGAAAGCAGAAAGGTGGAAGGAGTATATAGAGGGTCTATACAAGGGCGATGTACTTGAAGACAATAATATGGAAATGGAAAAGGATGTTGATGAAGATGAAATGGGAGATACGATACTGCGTGAAGAGTTTGACAGAGCACTGAATGACCTGAGTCGAAACAAGGCCCCGGGAGTAGACAACATTCCATTAGAACTACTGACGGCCTTGGGAGAGGCAGTCATGACAAAACTCTACTTTCTTGTGAGCAAGATGTACGAGACAGGCGAAATACCCTCAGACTTCAAGAAGAATATAATAATTCCAATCCCAAAGAAAGCAGGTGTTGACAGATGTGAAAATTACCGAACAATCAGTTTAATAAGCCACAGCTGCACAATACTAACTCGAATTCTTTACAGACGAATGGAAAAACTGGTAGAAGCCGACCTCGGGGAAGATCAGTTTGGATTCCGTAGAAATGTTGGAACACGTGAGACAATACTGACCTTACGACTTACCTTAGAAGAAAGATTAAGGAAAGGCAAACCTACGTTTCTAGTATTTGTAGACTTAGAGAAAGCTTTTGACAATGTTGACTGGAATACTCTGTTTCAAGTTCTAAAGGTGGCAGGGGTAAAATACAGGGAGCGAAAGGCTATTTACAATTTGTACAGAAACCAGATGGCAGTTATAAGATTCGATGGATATGAAAGAGAAGCAGTGGTTGGGAAGGGAGTGAGACAGGGTTGTAGCCTCTCCCCGATGTTATTCAATCTGTATATTGAGCAAGCAGTAAAGGAAACGAGAGAAAAATTTGGAGTAGCTATTAAAATCCAGGGAGAAGAAATAAAAACTTTGAGGTTCGCCGATGACATTGTAATTCTGTCAGAGACAGCAAAGGACTTGGAAGAGCAGTTGAATGGAATGGACAGTGTCTTGAAAGGAGGATACAAGATGAACATCAACAAAAGCAAAACGAGGATAATGGAATGTAGTCGAATTAAGTCGGGTAATGCTGAGGGAATTAGATTAGGAAATGAGACACTTAAAGTTGTAAAGGAGTTTTGCTATTTGGGGAGCAAAATAACTGATGATGGTCGAAGTAGAGAGGACATCAAATGTAGACTGGCAATGGGAAGGAAAGCGTTTCTTTAGAAGAGAAATTTGTTGACATCGAGTATATATTTAAGTGTCAGGAAGTCATTTCTGAAAGTATTTATATGGAGTGTAGGCATGTATGGAACTGAAACATGGACGATAAATAGTTTGGACAAGAAGAGAATAGAAGCTTTCGAAATGTGGTGCTACAGAAGAATGCCAAAGATTATATGGGTAGATCATATAACTAATGAGGAAGTATTGAATAGGATTGGGGAGAAGAGAAGTTTGTGGCACAACTTGACCACAAGAAGGGATCGATTTGTAGGACATGTTCTGAGGCATCAAGGGATCACCAATTTAGTATTGGAGGGCAGCGTGAAGTGTAAAAATCGTAGAGGGAGACCAAGAGATGAATACACTAAGCAGATTCAGAAGGATGTAGGTTGCAGTAGGTATTGGGAGATGAAGAAGCTTGCACAGGATAGAGTAGCATGGAGAGCTGCATCAAACCAGTCTCAGGACTGAAGACAACAACAACAACAACAACAACAACAACAACAACAGGCACACAGCACTGCTTCAGTACTGTAGCAGTTTCTGAGCTTTGTGAATATATAACAATATTTACTAAGTGTTTTTTTATTCAATAACTATATCTTTCTCTCGTCTTAAAGTATCACATAGCAATAAACCTAAAAATTTTGTGCAAGATATTTGTTTAATAATACAGTTCCCTGTCTTTACTTTAAGCCTATTTCTGACTTTGCTTCTTGTGCACTTGAAATTAATTCATACAGTTTTCTTTCTATTTACTATTAAACAGTTTTTCACTTAAAACTTCCGGGCTGATAGGCCGTGGTCGAAGCATGAAACTCTCCCCTGACGTTTTATACTTCGACCACGGCCTATCTGTCTGGCAATTATAAGTAAAGACAATACCAGCCGTGAAAGCTTACATTGTATAACTAAACAGTTGTCCATAAATCATTTCTCTGCCTCATCTATTGTTGCAGTCACTTTTTCTCATAGATCTGCATCACTCGCAAACCTCCATGCTTCACTGTTTTAAAGAAAATACATCATCACAATATTTATAGCAACAGAAAAATGTCCTGAATTTTCTGTCTATATTTAAAGTTGTCTATTTGTCCCATTTCAGCTTCTGCAGCATATTATTAAAAATCATTGAGTCCTCTCTGTATATATTTTTCCACTTACAAGTGTTTTTTTAATTAAAATCTTCAGTTGCAACTCATTTTAGTATCTGTTGCTTCAGTATCACAATTACAAGTCTGTCTGTTTATGAATACTTAATCAGTTACTGTAGCACACCACTGCCTATATCTAATGACTCTCTACTGCTTTGCGACTGTACGAGATGAAGAGATTTGTCAAATGGCCTTTTTGTGCACTATTGTTTTTAAAATCGTGAATGAAATCATCCAGCACGATTGTGCATTTTGACCTGTGTCACTATCCATTTAGAAGATTTCTATTTTTTTTATGAACAAGGGAAAATTAACTGCAAGTATATTTCACTGCCTGTCAGCTGACAGGTATAGAATCCAAATTCTTTTTCTGTGTATTTCACCCTATTAAGGTAATTTCTAACACAAATACATATATCTCCACATCTATACCTTTTTTTTTTGTAAAAGCTACTGATCATTCCAAAACTGAGAATTTTAGATGTACAGTCTTGTAACCAGTAATTATTGATGCATAATACACAGACTTGCCTTAGATCTTCACTTAATAAGCATACAGAGTATCTAATTTGTTACTTAACTTCTGTACATTCTGAACTAACTCTTTAATAGAATTTTGACTTTACATGTTAGATGTACAACATATCTTAATGGTTTTTGGAGACCTCTTTGGCAATAAAAATCTTTCAGGTTGATTTATTCATCCACAAATCACCTTACAGAGGTATAATATTTGTCATTAAAATACAGTGAAAATAAATAGCTCATAAACATACATACACACAGAATATGAAAGGAAAGGAACCACCCCAGAATTTGCCTGAAATTATTTATGAAAACCACCAAAAACCTAAATCAGTCAGACTGATCATACCAAACTCCATCCTCCGGAATATAGTGTCAGTATCTTAATGGCAGCACTGCCTCATTTAACTGATCCATATTGTACAATATTCTTTTATTTACACAAAATTTACTATACATAGCTTACCATTTTGAAACATATTTCTGCCCTTCAGCACTAAATGACAGCCACAGGTGATTCCTGAACCACCAACATGCCCTATTCCTTTTGCACTACCTCTATTCTGCTCAGAAAACTGAATCCAAGCCTGTAAACATACCACTATACTAGTGTAAATCTTCGTGTACTCCCCTCAGCCCACTTGAAAATCTGGGATGACTTAGCTGCCTCCCATTTCTTCTAATTGGGCATGTTGAACTTCCTTCTGCTGCTGGGAGTGTTAGTCCTGGAGTTGTTGTGGCTGCTTATCCTGGTGAGGTGGTTGCAGATCGTGTTGAAGTTTCCTCTGCTGTCACAATGGTTAGTGTAGCTGGTCCTCAATATAATACTTATGTTCTTTTTATGGCTATCTTTCAGATACGCATGACAGTTAAAGACAGAGAACCTTTTCTTGGGGGTGGTGTGAGGTGGTGATGGGAGGGAGTTAAATTTTATTATTTACTTTTCCATATAAATCTCGTTTCCAGTACATTCATTGTACCCAAGACATTGGGTAGAAAAACCCTTTTAGATGTTGGTTTTACAATCACCAAACATGTCATTTAAATTTTTATAACTAATAGGATCCATATAGTAATAATCATAATTTGATTATAGACTGTACACTTATAACTTATTTCTACAATTAAAAGCATGTATACAATATTTTTATACTGAATAAAACCTGTTCTGCAGTAGGTAGACTGTGACAAACTTTATAAAGTTTAGTACTTCAGGAAGATGTTTTACACCTCTGGGTAATCTGTTCTATAGCTTTATTCCTGCTTGATATCCACCTTTTTGGCACAATGTGGTATTGCAATGACTGATATAAGAACGTGAGGAAAAATGGATGTTAAATATCTGTTGTTGGTAAGGCCAGATGGACTTGTCCTGGACAAACGTAAGGGGCGACATCAGCTCTAGTCTTCCTTAAGGAATAAAACAGGCTTTCGTGTATGATGATTTTTGGAAACCAAGCAAAACAAATTCATTCTTTTGTAAATGTAGCCACGTTTAGAAAAACACGTTAAAAGTACTCTCCTATGGCTGATACGATTTATCGCCAACTGTAATTACAATCATAAAAGCGCTTCAGTGAAGTTCTAGAATTTACCTGTGACCATACATTCGTTGAACTTCGCGGCTTGTTTAATTTACTGTGTGGATAAAAGACTATCTTCTATATTTGTAGTCGCATCACCAGTACAATTTAAAGCGACCGCTGTCATTCACAACACAATTTAGAGCGTCAATTTTTCTCATAGACGTATGTATTTGTAGTACTTTCAAAGATTATTTAATTTGGCGGGTTGTATCTTCGCCCCGTTTTCAAAGCAATAGTGAGATATGAACCTAAAATGGCGGAGACTTTCGCCAGGAGAGAGTGCTTCTGCTGTACATTTAATGAATCCGATATTTCCATTGTATTTAGTTTAGATTGTTGACTGAAACTATGTTATATAGGTTAGTTAAAAAGTATTTACTCGATAAGTTTCCTTGACTGAAACCACATATTGATACGTGAAAGCGGAACTTGGAAAATTTGTTTACGGTCACATTTCATGAATTTTGTAGCCTTTATGTCGTTACAGTTACTTGTAAAGAGTTCATCGGGTAGAGAGAACATTTGTTTGTACAGACTATTACGTATTTTAAAGACTGAGACCAACCAAACACGCCAATCTTCCGTTTTCACTGACAGCAGCAGACGTGTCTGACGGCGTGTTGTTCTGTGTGACAAAATCTCAAATTTCGTGATCGCTGCCCGACAATCAAGAATGGAATAGTTTTTCCTTAAATGAATACACATTATAAGTGTCCAGTGCTTTTGATACGCTACGATGTGAAGTTTTAAGTGATGGTTCGGTGTTAAAATCTTTGGCATTTTATGAGCACGGACTAGTTCTGCTGTGTATTAGTGGTGTGCATTTCGAGAGTCGTTGGAAATGTAATTTGGCAACAACATTTGATTACTGCATGCATGTCAAAATGGAACAGCAGTTTTTCCAAAATGTGAATGGTGCTAGGACGATGGCACCCGATGTAAATATTCAGTACATTGACACTGTAGATGGCGCCCTTCAGTATATTGTGAACCAGACGGGATCGGAACATCTGATTGCAATAGATCAGTCTACCGGCAGAGCACTGCAGATTGGATGCCCATCGCGCCAACTAATCATAGACAACTCATCTGGACAGTGAGTAAAACTAACACATTAAATTCATAAGTTTAGCACACTTATATGAACGAAGTGGAATAGACCAGGTTTATTATGTTCCTGCTCATAATAAATAACAAAGGAAGTTTTGCTACAGTCACATAATTTAAACTGCTAGGTTTTAAGAATTTTAACAAACGAATTTTAGGCCATCACCTGTGCCATTTTCACATTTTTGTTGGACTTAGTAAGTAACAAACATGTAACATTTGGACACAACAGTCAGCAGTAATTATTGTACCACGAAGTAATTTACTCTTATGTTTACATCGCTCATTAATTTCGTGTGGTGTGTTTGTGTATTTCAAATGTTTATATCGAAACTAGAAACCATACAGGAAACAAAAATAAACAAAGAGGAGTACTAAACATAAGAGCTTTTCTGCACCCATCAGGCACCAACAACGATATGTCACGTTGCATTTCCTTCTTTTATTTGGGATCTAGGCAGTGAGGACATTAACTAATATTTAGTAGGTGATCAGAAAATGTTCAGAATCAGTAACCAAGTCTGCAGTGTCTGTTGTTTCTATTGGACGAAAAAGTCATCTGTCATTAAGTTTGTAGTGGTTACATTACTAATAGGGCCTATCTTTGCAGTTCACTTTAATGTGTTAACTGGAAATCTGAACCGCTTTGAGAATTATTAGGACTTTGCTACTACTATTACTGCTATTTCTCTCTCTCTCTCTCTCTCTCTCTCTCTCTCTCTCTCTCTAGACTTACTTACTTTTTTAATGTATTTTAAGCATTTGATATACATGGTATGCAACAAGCACTTTATTTCACTGATGGTTCAGCTGATTAATATTTTTGTGTATGGACATATGTAGCATGTAGTTCATATTGACATATCTTGAAAAGTAGTAACTATTGGGGTACCAATGTTCTAGATTGAAGGGAACAAATGGCAAAGAAAGAACAAATACACTATTTTGTTCGTAAATGAAATTGCTACCTAATCTTCTTGTTATATGAAGGATTCCACGAGATAAACATTGAATTGTATATAGATATGGCATTACATACTGACACACACTCCATGACATGAAACAGAAAGTCTATGTGGAGTTCCCTATTATAAGCGTGAGTTACAGTTTTAAACGTTTGTGACAATTTTGTAAATTGTTGCAGTTTCAGATATGAGAATAGTGGGAAATTAGTGTTTAGATTTGTCTAAGTTTATTGCAAAAAGTAATGTGGTGATTGCAATACTACGGATACAAAAGGAATAGGACATTTAAGTCAAATTTTGAAGTTAACTTGCTTGAATATGTTCGGGAGTATCTTGCACTCTCCTGTGGAAGTGTCCAGGAAAGTCGTGATGAGAGTACATCAATGTGATGAGTGTTAGATGCTATGTATGTCATGTACAATTGTAAATAATTATATTAAAGGGGGGATAGCTTTTAGATTATAGTACTGGTAGCCTCTTCACCATTGGATTTTCTCCTTCTCACTGTACTTTTGATGTGTCATGTGCCTTTGTTTTTATGATGAGGGATGTTGTTCAGTTATACTGAAATTGCGTCAACGGAAGCGTCAGATTCCACCCTTCTGCCGTGACCCATGACCTAAGAGTGTTGTGGTTTGTCTCTCTCTCTCTCTCTCTCTCTCTCTCTCTCTCTCTCTCTCTCTCTCTCTCTCTCTCTCTCTAGTTGTATTGTTTTGTGTATTTATTGTGTATAGATTGTGTTTTAATTTACATAGATATGTTTGAGTTTTTGAGGCGGTGTTGTTTTGTTTTTGTTTTTCATAGTTGTAGGTGTTGGTTTTTTCATATCAGTAGTTATAGGCCTAGTTCACCTTTAAAGGTCAAGGGAAATGACCGATTCCTACTTTCATATGTCAGTATAGGTGTTTCGGTACTGTCAGCTGTGGTCAAGGGAAATGTCTGATTCCAGTTTCCATAGTTTTTGCTGTAGGTGTTGGTGTTTTGGTAATGTCAGCTGCTGTTGACCTATATAGCTCAAGGGAAGTGTCTGATTCGTGTAGATTTTTGTAATTTTTTTTTTATTGGTCATCTTGTGTGTTTTGGGATCTCGATTTTTTTTTTTTCCTAATATGTATTTTTGTGTTTGTTGCCGTGTTTATGTAGTGATATCATAGGTGCCATATTGCAGACACTTAGAATAGAATAGCCATATCCATCATATTGATGACACCGTGTGTCAAAGCAGACGGGTGGAATCGGGCACTTCTGTATTCCCCTGAAATTGGGGTTAAGCAAGTGTCAATTGTATATTAAGCAAATGTCGCGCATTTTCCAAAGTTACAGACACGCAACCAACTTTTTTATTCAAGTGCAGTGGCGCTATATGTTGTAAAAGTATTGGGCTGACTTTAATGTTACCCATGTTACTAAATTTTGTTCATTGCATTTGGGGTGAAACTGCCAAAAACTTTTTTTTTTACGGCCTACCCTAAAGAATATGAGTTAAAGTGTATTTGATCCAGGACCTAGAAGAATTGCATGTTACAAAATAACACACTACAATACAATAGTTAGGATTTAGTTTAAAAATGTATTTCGTGAAATTAAAATAAGTTGTTAGTTTTAGATGACACTTTGGCTTTTTAACCCTGAGAGTGTATCTCACTAAATGGATGTAGAAAACGTTATCCCACAAGTATGGTGACACAGTGGTTAGCAAAGTGGACATGCATTTTGAAGGACGAAGGTTCAAACACGTGTCCGGCCATCCTGATTTGGGTTTTCCTTGATTTCCCTAAATCACTCTAGGAAAATGCCGAGATGGTTCCTTGGAAAGGGCATGGCCAACTTCCTTTCCCATCCTCCCTTAATCTGATGAGGCCAAGGACCTTGTTGTTTGATCCCCTTTTCCAAATCAATCAACCAGCCAACCAACCAACCAAAACATTACCCACATTATAATTAATTCTTCTTTTTAGAGTTGTGATTTACACATAGGCTTACATGTCTTTAGATTCACCTAAAACAGCTCACAATTACAGTCCTGGTCTTGTGTATTTTGGTTAATATGCTATATTCTTCTGCGGGAACCTAAGAACTGCTGTAAAATCAGGAGTGGCTAAGAAAAGAAACATTAAGAAAGACAATATACAATTTTTGTCAAATGAGTAAGCTACAAATTTGAGTTGATCTGAATGCAAGGATAGATAAAATATTATTTTAATAAAAGTTCCAATGCTGCATCATTGGCAATATAATTTGCTTGACGATGTGACATGAAGCTTGTATAAGATGTACATTAGTTTCCTTTAGATTTTCATTTGTGTATGATGTGTCACAGCATCATAAGCATGCATAATTTTGATGTTTTAGTGTAGTAGTGAACTTTTGAAAGCTTTGACAATATCAAACAGTGGAAAATCTGGGAACGAATAATGGCAGTATTATGAAAAGGATAGATTGCTACCCACCATATAGTGTAGATGATATGTCTTCTTCTAAAGTAAAAACACACACGACCGTTGTCTCTGGCTGCTGAGGCCAGTCTGGGTTATTGGGTGTAGGTTTGTGTAGCTTCCTAGGGGCAAGTAATTACAAGCAAACTAATTGGTCTTGATTGCCCATTTTGATCAGTAATCAAGAATAATTTAGACTCCACAGGGAGTCAGTTGAATTGAAAGATTTCCGGTCAAATAATTCTATCATCAGAGGCAGTGGCTGTTCCAGTAAACACCTGATCTCTTTAATGTAAGTTAGCTCTTGGGATATAATTGATGATGAAAACAAAGTTCTCTCTCCTATAAAGGGCAGAAACTATGCTCTAGTATTGACAACTGAAGTAAAAGTGTAGGAAGAAAGACACTGTTCCCTTATGGGAAAACACATGTAAATATTTAGTTTCATTCAGATACCATAACAAAAGGGATTAATTAGAAACCTAAAAACATAGTGTTAAGCTGACACTCTAGAAATGTACACTACTGATTTGATGAAATAGTAATGGTCCTTAAAAAACCTGAATCACTGTTCCAAGAAAACTAATTAAGAGGTTAATTTACACACAATAGGTTACACTCACAAAAAATGGAAAGTAATAATATATAAGAAATCAACTCTGATGTATTACTGAATCTCAAATTTGATGGATACTCCATAATTGCCACATACAAGTTCAGGCATATTGCTCATAGAAAATTTTTACTGTTGTGATGCAAAGGCCACAATTATCACAAATGCTTAGTTGAAAAAAATTGTGTGTATACAGGAGAGACAAATAAGAGAGGTTATGTAGTTTAGTGTTTCCCACACTCTGTCATAGGGGCAGCATATTTGAGGGTAAAAGGTCTTAAAAAAAAAAAAAAAAAATAGACACACACTAACTTTTGGTAGCATTTGTACCCATGTGTGATTGAGCAGATACGGATATTTTGAACGAGGTTCGACCAACATATAGTTGGCATTTGTTAGTTGATGTATTAGCATGATGCTGTTTTCTGTTTGGTTATAATTTGTATGTCTGAGGTACTCCTGGAGCGTTGTGCGACAATGTGGGATCTCCTTATGATATACTTGCATCATATACAGTGCTGTCAGAGTCTGCAGTACTGTGCGCCATGCCATTGGACCCTGCTGGAAGAGTTCTTTGTCAAGGGGCTTCTCAACATTCAAAGAATAAATGTGGAAGATTAAATGTAAAACATTTCAGCTAGTTCACAATTGATATTGTTTACGACTTAAGAACATGTCGCTTTTGTCAATGCGACAATTTGATGTTCAAAAATCTATACATGCCTAATAAGAGTCATTGTTCAGTATACATACTTTCTATCAATAGTTTGGAAACCTTGTAAGAAGAGTTTGGAGATTTTGCAGGGTTGTCATTTGACCAGCACTACGGCCTAACTGCAAGTGTTGCACATCGTCACCAGGAACCTTCACGATGTCAATTGTGAACTAACTGAAATGTTTCACATTGAATCTTCCAGCTGTTCTTGGCGAAGAACTTGTACAGAAGGGTTCCATGACATGGTGCATGACATTGCAGATTCTGAGGAAGCATTGTATGTGACGTAAGCACATCACAAGGAGACCCCACCTCAAACATACAAATTCCCACAAAATGAAAACGGCACCTATATCTACATCTACATCTATACCCTGCAAACCACCCTGAGTTGCATGGCAAAGGGTTTTCTCATTGTATGAGTTATCCATACAAAGTGTTACACCCACATGTTTCTATGAGTTGGAAAATTCTGACAGAGACTCAGTGGTATTATAGTCATATGATACTATGTTTTTTTTTTCGTTTTGTAAAGTGTAAAATTTTACATTTCTCAACATTTAGAGCAAGTTGCCAATCTCTGCAGTATGTTGAAATCTTATCAAGCTCTGACAAAATATTCATGCAGCTTCTTTCAGATAGTACCCCATTACAGATAACTGCATCATCTGCAAAAAGCCTGATTTTACTCTTAACACTGTCTGCAACAGCAAGGGTCCAAACATATTTCACTGTGTCACATCCGAAGTTACTTCTACATCTGATGATAGCTCTCCATCCAAGATCCAAGATAACATACTGTGTCCTAAATAAAAAATATGGCATTTCAGTCTTTGATTGCTATTTTTTATTTTGAATGACCGGTTTTAGGCTAGCTGCCCATCTTCAGATCTGTTTGACGAAGTTAAAAATATAATTAACAAGAGAGAAATATCGTAGTTTACAAAAAGAAGAAATTTTGGAATGTATTAAATGCCAACATACCATATATTTCAGTTACAGAGTAACTTGTCAGTACAGAACTATCGGTTCACTGTCATAACTAAAGTAAATTTTAATCTGTTAAAAGCTTATATCGCAGTTTTGGAGACACCTGATTGGAAGCAGTTAAAATGTGCCCTCTACCTATAAGAATTGTGCATATGTTATTTTTTCACTGTACTTATAGGTAGAGGGCACATTTTAACTGTTTCCAATCAGGTGTCTCCAAAACTGCAATATAAGCTTTTAACAGATTAAAAACTTTAGTTATGACAGTGAACAGATAGTTCTGTAACTGCAATATATGGTATGTTGGCATTTAATACATTCCAAAATTTCTTCTTTTTGCAAACTACGATATTTCTATCAGTAAATGTATCTCTCTTCTTAATTATATTTTTAACTTTGTCCAACAGATCTGAAGATGGGCAGCTAGACTGAAACCGGTCATTCAAAATAAAAAAATAGCGATCAAAGACTGAAATGCCATATTTTTATTTAAAGAACGATCACGGAAATCCCATTAAGACGATCATGTTTAATTTTGATACTGTGTCCTGCCTACCAAAAAGACT
The DNA here is from genome assembly GCF_023897955.1 of Schistocerca gregaria. NCBI lineage: Eukaryota > Metazoa > Arthropoda > Insecta > Orthoptera > Acrididae > Schistocerca > Schistocerca gregaria. The sequence goes on along the minus strand of NC_064927.1, from coordinate 119,650,029 downwards.
CAGTTCTATCGCAAATATCCCAATATGATCACACTTTTGATAACAAGTGTAGGTGCAGTACTAAGTCAAATGCTTTTCGGAAGGCAAGAAACACTGTATCTACCTGGATATGTTGAGCCAAAGCTATCAGTATGTCATGTGAGAAAAGTGTGTGTTCGATTTCACACCTCGCTGATTGGCAATGAGGAGATCATTCTGTTTAAGGTACCTCATTATGTTTGAACTCAGTGTCAAGAATATTAGATGGATCACTTTTACTACCCTTTGTGTAGATGGGTGTGACCTGTGCATTTTTTCCAAGAACTGGGCAGTGGGTTTTTTTTTTTTCCAAGGGATCTACAATTGGGGCAATTCTTGTTGTGGGTTTTCCTTTGAAAAGGAACATTTGAAAACAAAGTTAAGCATTTCAGCTTTTGCTTTGCTATCTCAATTTCTGTTCCTGTCTGATTCGCTGGGACTAGACACTAACTTTGGTGGCCACTAACAGCCGTTACATATAGTCAGAATTTCTGTGGATTTTATGTAATGTTATTTGACAATATTCTGCTACCGTAGTCATTGAAGGCATCCCACATTGCTGCTCTCTTGTCAACCTAAAGAATTTCATTCAGCATCTCTCTCTTTATAGCCTTACACTTTGTTTTACACCAATTATGCAGTAATCTCTGTTTCTTTAGAAGTTTCTTTATAGTGACTGTATACCATAGGTGTTCCCTCCCATTATGAACTGTTCTACTGGTACGTATCTATCCAGTGCATGCTCAACTATTCTTTTAAACTTGAGCAAGAGTTCCTCTACATGCTCCTGACCTGTGCTAATATACCACCTAACAAACGTCAATTATATATTGGTTGAATGTAGTTTACATCACAGACTGCTGATGGTGCAAATTCTATCCAAAGTCTCATATATTTTAAAAGAAGAAATATCTGTATCCTCGCAGGATGTAGACTTAAAGACATAGTGATAACATGTCTGTATGTGCTAAAACTGCGACAAGCTAATTCTCTCTTGTTTCATGCTTACTTTGAACCTTCTTCTCTCTTTTGGGTGGTTTTGTGAAGTAGCCTGCAGTGCAATGCTAATTCATTTCACTGAGAGCAAATCTTCTGGAAGTTTTCTCAGTTTGAAATTATTTGTTGAGGTCTGCGGTGTCTGGGATGAAGCCTTTGTGGAGTTGGGCAATAAGGGATATAGTGTTGGTGCATTATGGCCTTTCCAAGGCCTTTGTTTGTGGCACATAGAATTCTGATTGCTGGGCTGAAATGTTAGTGCATTGATGGCATCCACCCCTCTTGTATGGGCTGAATCTTGGTTGTGTAACAGCACAGATTATTGATGATTGCACCACAGAGAGAGAGAGAGAGAGAGAGAGAGAGAGAGAGAGAGAGAGAGAGAGAGTGAGTGAGTGTGTTAGGAAACTGAACTGTTTGCTGATCATGTGGTTGTGATTATCAGGGTTTTGAGTTCAGTAGGGCTGAATACGGCCTAGATGGCTGCTAAAGAGGCCAGCAACTGGTTAATGAAGGGTGATTTAGGTCTTGATCTCACAAAAATTCATTTTGTGCTTATTCAGAGGGACAAAAATGATCTCCTTGACAATAAATAAAGATGAATGATCTTACTCAAGTGAAACTGCATGTGAAGTTTGTTACAATCCAGGTTGCTATATGTTTCAAATACTTTCAGTCCCTGTCATTTTTTGGAGCATATACTAGTTCAAAGGAGCTGCAGTAAAGTCAGTAGTGCCACTGCTAATTTTACTGTTCTAAATGTCCCTGAGTAAACACCAATAGTGTATTGCAATTTAGCAACAGTTATTAACTAATCTTGTTTTTAACAACTACTGCACTGTTTTCATGCAAGCCCTACCCTGACTATCTTTTCCACATTTCTGAAGGTTGTCGTTCATGAAAAGATCATATACTGATTTAATGCGAAATTCAAAGTGGGATAACATTGTCCAAAAGTGTAAGGGGATTTCATTTTGTGGTACTGCTTCTGTTCCCTTGCAGTATTTATCTTCCAGAGTCATTGAATATCTACTTAAAATTGGTAGTCTTTGCTGTTGCAATCAATATTTTACTACAGCAAAATATAACAAATTAGCAATCTTCTTAGGCAATTATTCATGCAATTTTTCCCTCTGGTAGAAAATGCTGTTTTGAATTTTTATGTTTTTTCCCTTGGCAATCTAAATACACTCCTGGAAATGGAAAAAAGAACACATTGACACCGGTGTGTCAGACCCACCATACTTGCTCCGGACACTGCGAGAGGGCTGTACAAGCAATGATCACACGCACGCACAGCGGACACACCAGGAACCGCGGTGTTGTCCGTCGAATGGCGCTAGCTGCGCAGCACTTGTGCACCACCGCCTTCAGTGTCAGCCAGTTTGCCGTGGCATACGGAGCTCCATCGCTGTCTTTAACACTGGTAGCATGCCGCGACAGCGTGGACGTGAACCGTATGTGCAGTTGACGGACTTTGAACGAGGGCGTATAGTGGGCATGCGGGAGGCCGGGTGGACGTACCGCCGAATTGCTCAACACGTGGGGCGTGAGGTCTCCACAGTACATCGATGTTGTCGCCAGTGGTCGGCGGAAGGTGCACGTGCCCGTCGACCTGGGACCGGACCGCAGCTACGCACGGATGCACGCCAAGACCGTAGGATCCTACGCAGTGCCGTAGGGGACTGCACCGCCACTTCCCAGCAAATTAGGGACACTGTTGCTCCTGGGGTATCGGCGAGGACCATTCGCAACCGTCTCCATGAAGCTGGGCTACGGTCCCGCACACCGTTAGGCCCTCTTCCGCTCACGTCCCAACATCGTGCAGCCCGCCTCCAGTGGTGTCGCGTCAGGCGTGAATGGAGGGACGAATGGAGACGTGTCGTCTTCAGCGATGAGAGTCGCTTTTGCCTTGGTGCCAATGATGGTCGTATGCGTGTTTGGCGCCGTGCAGGTGAGCGCCACAATCAGGACTGCATACTACCGAGGCACACAGGGCCAACACCCGGCATCATTGTGTGGGGAGCGATCTCGTACACTGGCCGTACACCTCTGGTGATCGTCGAGGGGACACTGAATAGTGCACGGTACATCCAAACCGTCATCGAACCCATCGTTCTACCATTCCTAGACCGGCAAGGGAACTTGCTGTTCCAACAGGACAATGCACGTCCGCATGTATCCCGTGCCACCCAACGTGCTCTAGAAGGTGTAAGTCAACTACCCTGGCCAGCAAGATCTCCGGATCTGTCCCCCATTGAGCATGTTTGGGACTGGATGAAGCGTCGTCTCACGCGGTCTGCACGTCCAGCACGAACTCTGGTCCAACTGAGGCGCCAGGTGGAAATGGCATGGCATCGCAAGCCGTTCCACAGGACTACATCCAGTATCTCTACGATCGTCTCCATGGGAGAATAGCAGCCTGCATTGCTGCGAAAGGTGGATATACACTGTACTAGTGACCACTTTGTGCATGCTCTGTTGCCTGTGTCTATGTGCCTGTGGTTCTGTCAGTGTGATCATGTGATGTATCTGACCCCAGGAATGTGTCAATAAAGTTTCCCCTTCCTGGGACAATGAATTCACGGTGTTCTTATTTCAATTTCCAGGAGTGTATAAGTCAAAAACTGGCTCTTGTTCCATGATTAATCATAGAACTATTAGTAGAATACTTAGTTATGTTTTCTGAGATTTGTATTACAGGTTAGTTGGTTTATTCACTTCATGCAGTAAAGATATCCAGTTTTTAAACAGTTCTTTACAATGAGTCCACCTGCTACTTCTAGTCATTATTCTGATGGCCCTTTACTGCAGTTTGAGAATTGTCCATGTTACATGCCTTCAATCCCTGAAAAGACTCAAATAGCTAATAACTGAGTGTACATGGAAATAGTACATTATCATAAGACATTGGCTGTTACAAACTGGTAGCAGAACCCTAAGAGTATAACATGCTGTTGACATTATTTTTGTCAGTATTGTTGTATGATCATTCCATGTTAATTGATAGTCAATATTCATCCCTAAACACTTCGTGTGTTTTACAGTTTCTGTATATTTAACATACACTGAAAATCAAAAGAAATGGTACACCTGCCTAATATCATGTAGGGCTCCTGGGAGCACACAGAAGTGCCACAACATGACATGCTATGGACTCGACTAATGTCTGAAGTAGTATTGGAGGAAACTGTCGCCATGAATCCTTACAGGGCTGTGCATAAATCTGTAAGAGTTCGAGGGGGTGGAGATCTCTTTTGAACAGTACATTGCAAGGCATCCTAGATATCGTCAATGTTCATGTCTGGGGAGTTTGGTGGCCAGTGGAAGTGTTTAAACTCAGAAGAGTGTTCCTGGATCCAGTCTGTAGCAATTCCGGGCGTGTGGGTTGTCACATTGTCCTGCTGTAATTGCGCAAGTCCATCGGAACATACAGTGGATACGAATGGAAGCAGGTGATCAGACAGTGTGCTTACCTACATGTCATCTGTCAGAATCATATCTAAACATATCAGGGGTGCCATGTAACTCCAACTGCACATGCTCCACAGCCTCCTCAGGCTTAAACAGTCCCTTGGTGACATGAGGGTCCTTGGATTCATGAGGTTGTCTTCATACCCATACGCGATCATCCACCCGACACAATTTGAGACGGGACTCGTCTGACCATGCAAACATTCAGTCATCAACAGTCCAAACTCAGTGTTGATGGGCCCATGCGAGGCGTGAAGCTGTGTGTCATGCTGCCATCAAGGGCATCTGAGTGGGCCTTCAGCTCCTAAAGCCCATATCGATGATGTTTCGTTGAATGGCTTGCACACTGACACTTGCAAAGGCCCAGCATTGAAATGTGCAGCAATTTGTGGAATGGTTGCACTTCTGTCACGTTTAACAATTCTCTTCAGTCATTGTTGGTGCTGTTCTTGCAGGACCTTTTTCCAGCCACAGCGATGTCTGAGATATGATGTTTCACTGGATTCCTGATGTTCATGGCATACTTGAGAGAAGGTCATATGGGAAGACCGCCACTTCATCAATACCTTGGACATGTTGTGTCTCATCGCTTGTGCGCTGACTATAACACCACGTTTAAACTCACTTAATCCTGGATAACCTGCCATTGTAGAAGCAGTAACTGATCTATCAACTGTGCCAGGCAGTTGTTGTCTTATATAGGCATTGCCAACTACAGCACCGTATTCTGTCTGTATTTAAACACACATGCCTAAACCAATTTCTTCGGCACTTTAGTGTATATGCTTAATGCGGCAAAGTTGTTTTCCCTTTTTATACAGAAGTGCACACTTTTTTTTCCTATGTTCAATATTAATTCACTATATACTGCCACTGATAAATATGCTTGGATGTTTGATTTGCTTTCTCTTATAGGAATCCTGTTGCTTTATCATTGACTATGATGATGCTGTTATCAACAAAGAGAACTTTTTCCATGGCTTTAACTGTCTGGAAGGCCATTGATTAATCCCATCAGTTCAATAAGTGTGGAGACAGAATCAGTTAAATATAGAGAAAAGTTAAGTTGGTGGTTTTGATGCGTCACATGTTCCACATAGTCTCCCCCATTTCAGTACAACCCACAGAACATTCATACAAGCATATCAAACTGTCATAAAAGTCCTTCCATGGGATGTTGTTTAACTCGTGTGTCCCTTTTGCATCTCCTTCAGTCTTGGTGAGCCATTGGAGACTGATTCTCCACTTTATCATTTTATGATACATTTGCCCCTCTCAAGGTCCCCCCAGCTCTCTTGTGGGTACATGTGTGGCATTCACAGGGCCCTGAGCTACTGCAGCCTTTCTCTTCTCCTGGACTCATTTCCTTCCCCACATCCCCTCCTTCCCATCCTAGCGCTTCACCCTCCTGTGCTTCCAACCCCCCCCCCCCCCTCCACTTTCTTCCTCAGTGTTTCCCTCTATGATGACCCAGCAATTTTCTTGGTTTTTCTGTTCCTTTTCAGTCTTGTCTCGTGTTCCCACTCTTCCCTTTTTTTTTTTCCTGGTCCTCCTTGGTGTTTGACTTCCCTTTCAAAATTTTGCTTCCGTTGTGTGAGCCATTTGGGGAAGAACTTCCTCTCTAGTGTCTCTGACAGGAGTTCCTCTCCCTCCCCCTCCTTCATCTTTCATTCCCTACCATAGCCTCCAACTCTCCTCTTTGCTAGGTGACCAGCTGACCTGCATGTGTAGCTAGTCCGTATCGTGGGATGATTATGTACCAGTCTGGCTGAGCCCCCTGACAACACAGGAATCACACTTCCGGTACATAAACTATCATTGCCTCATGTATGCCTAGGAGTGGTTGCTAATCCTTTTGGGCATCAGGACTCGCAGCAATGAACAACGCCAAGCCAGGCAGCCATTGCCATGTCTAGGTCGTGCCCACTGGGTGAGGCCTTGATCGGGGTGAGTGATACCTGGGTGACACTCTGCACATGAAGTGTGCTAATCTACATCTACATCCATACTCCGCAAGCCACCTGACGGTGTGTGGCAGAGGGTACCCTGAGTACCTCTGTCGGTTCTCCCTTCTATTCCAGTCTCGTATTATACGTGGAAAGAAGCATTGTCGGTATGATTCTGTGTGGGCTCTAATATCTCTAATTTTATCCTCATGGTCTCTTCGCGAGATATATGTAGGATGGAGCAATATACTGTTTGACTCTTCGGTGAAGGTATGTTCTCGGAGCTTTAACAAAAACCCGTAGCGAGCTACTGAGCGTCTCTTCTGCAGAGTCTTCCACTGGAGTTTATCTATCATCTCCGTAACGCTTTCGCGATTACTAAATGATCCTGTAACGAAGCGCGCTGCTCTCCGTTGGATCTTCTGTATCTCTTCTATCAACCCTATCTGGTGCGGATCCCACACTGCTGAGCAGTATTCAAGCAGTGGGTGAACAAGCGTACTGTAACCTACTTCTTTTGTTGTCGGATTGCATTTCCTTAGGATTCTTCCAATGAATCTCAGTCTGGCATCTGCTTTACCGACGATCAACTTTATATGATCATTCCATTTTAAATCACTCCTAATGCGTACTCCCAGATAATTTATGGAATTAACTGCTTCCAGTTGCTGACCTGCTATTTTGTAGCTAAATGATAAGGGACCTATCTTTCTATGAATTCGCATCACATTACACTTGTCTACATTGAGATTCAATTGCCATTCCATGCACCATGCGTCAATTCGCTGCAGATCCTCCTGCATTTCAGTACAGTTTTCCATTGTTGCAACCTCTCGATACACCACAGCATCATCTGCAAAAAGCCTCAGTGAACTTCCGATGTCATCCACCAGGTCATTTATGTATATTGTGAATAGCAATGGTCCTATGACACTCCCCTGCGGCACACCTGAAATCACTCTTACTTTGGAAGACTTCTCTCCATTGAGAATAATATGCTGCGTTCTGTTATCTAGGAACTCCTCAATCCAATCACACAATTGATCTGATAGTCCGTATGCTCTTACTTCGTTCATTAAACGACTGTGGGGAACTGTGTCAAATGCCTTGCGGAAGTCGAGAAACACGGCATCTACCTGTGAACCCGTGTCTAAGGCCCTCTGAGTCTCGTGGACGAATAGCGCGAGCTGGGTTTCACACGACCGTCTTTTTCGAAACCCATGCTGATTCCTACAGAGTAGATTTCTAGTCTCCAGAAAAGACATTATACTCGAACATAATATGTGTTCCAAAATTCTACAACTGATCGACGTTAGAGAAATAGGTCTATAGTTCTGCACATCTGTTCGACGTCCCTTCTTGAAAATGGGGATGACCTGTGCCCTTTTCCAATCTTTTGGAGCGCTTCGCTCTTCTAGAGACCTACGGTACACCGCTGCAAGAAGGGAGGCAAGTTCCTTCACGTACTCTGTGTAAAATTGAACTGGTATCCCATCAGGACCAGCGGCCTTTCCTCTTTTGAGCGATTTTAATTGTTTCTCTATCCCTCTGTCGTCTATTTCTATATCTACCATTTTGTCAACTGTGCGACAATCTAGAGAAGGATGCACAGTGCAGTCTTCCTCAGTGAAACAGCTTTGGAAGAAGACATTTAGTATTTCGGCCTTTAGTCTGTCATCCTCTGTTTCAGTACCATTTTGGTCACAGAGTGTCTGGACATTTTGTTTTGATCCACCTACTGCTTTGACATAGGACCAAAATTTCTTAGGATTTTCTGCCAAGTCAGTACATAGAACTTTACTTTCGAATTCATTGAAAGCCTCTCGCATAGCCCTCCTCACACTACATTTCGCTTCGTGTAATTTTTGTTTGTGTGCAAGGCTTTGGCTATGTTTATGTTTGCTGTGAAGTTCCCTTTGCTTCCGCAGCAGTTTTCTAACTCGGTTGTTGTACCACGGTGGCTCTTTTCCATCTCTTACGATCTTGCTTGGCACATACTCAACTAACGTATATTGTACGATGGTTTTGAACTTTGTCCACTGATCCTAAACACTATCTGTACTTGAGACAAAACTTTTGTGTTGAGCTATCAAGTACTCTGAAATCTGCTTTTTGTCACTTTTGCTAAACAGAAAAATCTTCCTACCATTTTAATATTTCTATTTACGGCTGAAATCATTGATGCAGTAACTGCTTTATGATTGCTGATTCCCTGTCCTCTGTAGCTCAGGCCTCTCTTTTGTGACTGTCTCCTCAGACAGGAATGGTTCTCTCTCAACTCCTATTTTTTGCTTCATAGGTCCTTTCCGGCCTGACCAACCCCTGGAAGGAGGGCCAGGTCCACCGGGTTAGGGCTAAATCCTTTCCCTGTTATTTAGTTTGTCCCAAGATAGATGGGGAGACACTTGCTGCTGCCAAAGTGCTCTCTTTTACAGTACATATCGAAGATAAGTGTGATGAAGTTGAATCACTTTGTAATGTGCAGTCTGGTTCCATACTGATAAAAACTTCCTCTGCCAGTGAGTTGGTTTCCCTTTGTGCTTGCAAAAGCTTAGATCATCTCTCATTGAGCATTACACTATACCAGTCCTTAAATATGACCCAGGGCAATATTTTCCACAGGGACCTCCCCCTTCGATGTAATCAGGAACTGTGGACTAATCTGGAGTGGCACAGCATTCAGTTTGTCTGGTGAGTCCCAAGAGGTCAAAGGGCAGTAACATTGATACTGGCACTTTCATCTTTGCTTTTGAGTGGTACCCTCCCAGAAAACTTAAAGTTATGGTTTACCGTTGTGACATGAAGTTTTATATCCCACCTCCCATTCACTATTTCCGGTGCCTCGGGTTTGGTCATGTCTTTGCAATGTGAGGCAAATCCTATTTGTGATGACTGTATCGGCCCTTTCCTTGCAGAGAGTCTTTGCACCCCACTGCCCAAGTGTATAACCGTTCTGGCCCATATTCTCCTTGCTCAGCAGATGCCGATTCTATCAAAAGGAAAGAAAGATTCAACAACTTAAAACTATCAGCCATCTCTCATTCTGAGAGGCCCGATAGAAATTTAACTGTCTTCACCCTGTCTTTTTAACATCTACCTTTGCTTCTTTTGCGTCCTTTCTTCCCTCCTCCCATCGGTCCTGTCCCCCTTCCCTTTCCTCCTCCCTCGCAATTCCCATTCTCTTCCATCATGGATCTGCTCATTCTCCTCGGCTGTAGAAGAAACTATTTTCTCTGGCACCTTTCGGGGAAGGGGCTCTCTCTAGGAACACCCTCCCCAGTGCCTCCAGCACAAGAAGTCAAATGTGGCACCCATGCTCATTGGGCTCTAGGGTCATTAATTCTCTTTCTTGTGCTGATGTTACTTTGACTTGCCCTCTCCCTGACCATACCTCTTGCTGTCCAAAGGATGAGGAGCAGCATATGTCTAGGGATGAACTCCCTTCCCAGGCCGCTTCCCCGCCTCCCTCACAATCAAGGTCTGATTTTACATTTGTGAATGTCACTCCGTCCTTACTGGTGACTGTTTATACACTCTCTGCGCATGTGTTCAGAATGGAGACTGGAACCTTATTCTTACATTTAAATTTCTGTATTGTCTTTCTGGCATCAGGTTCTGTTAAGGGAATCATCATGATTGTACTTGCTGTGTAGATCAATGCAGGTGCTACATGTATTTTAGAAAGTTTTTATTGGAACTACTTAATACCAGAGAAATAGTCATTTACAAAATTTGCCTTTTCACAGCTATTTTCTGTAGTTCTCTCTCCATCTTTGGTTGATATGTTGTATACGGTCTGTTTTTTCCAGTTTCATGTTTTATAATATCCCTTGCTACTTTGCATTTACTTACTGTCATTGAATGACTTTTTTTCAGCTGCAAATAGTAAACTCCCGTATATGGTTTGGTATCTGTGATAGTAATCTAGGAACTGTGGATTGTATGGTGCTGGCAGCACATTGGCTTGATACCTCTACAACCATAGAATATCCAGTACCATTTACACCAACACTCAGAAAAATGAGTCTATGCAGTTGTCTTCACTGGGATAGCAGCTGTCACAGGCGTAATAAAGGAAATAATGATTATGATCACTGAGCTTATGTCTATACAAGCACATATATACAGTGAAAATATTCTATCTCATTACAGAGACATTTTTGCAGAAGGAGCAACCATCCGAGGGTATACAACATGAACAACCTAATATTGAAGCTCGCTAGTAGGCATGGGATTGCTACAGTGTGTTTGGTAAATGCCCATTTCTGCATTCCAGAAAATGAAACAGCAGACATGCTAACCAAAGCAGCCCCTTTGACAGAGAGGGAGAATACACAGGAGTACAAGCTCCATATCTTTTGAATGTCTTTAGACTAATAATCAGAGAGAACTGGAATATAAAATGGCAGGAGACCCGCAAGTACAAATGCAGGCATAATACAAAAATTAATCCCAAATACGAAAGCAGAGATTACACCAGGACCGGTGGGTAATAATGGGCACAATAAACATCAGTGCTCCAGAAGAGTCAAGAACACTATAGCATGTGTGACAATAAGCCACAACTTCTGTAACTGTGCTGCTATCCCAGAAAGACTTTGGAGTATACTGCACAGTATATTCATATGTAATTTGAGTATAGTTCACCTTTTAGCATGATGAAACTGTATTTTACTACTTAGTCATATATTGGTTCAGTTTGGCTGAAAATGCTCTTTAGGCTGTATAAATATGCCACAAAATCAAAATATACTTGGATGCCGAGATCACTGAATTGCTATTCTCTAAGAATAGTTCCAAACACACAATGCCATGTTTGAAGAGCACAAGTTGAGTTCCCCAGTATAATTGTTTTTGGAACCCATATCAATATCTATAGAAACAATCATATTGTATGAGAATGCAGGCTTTCTTGGCAAATCTCAATGATAAAATCTTCTCATGTTGACAGCCAAGTCAATGCGTCGTTCTCCTGCAACGTTTCAGCAAGTTTTCTACTTGCCATCTTCAGACAAAGTGTCGGGTTCACGTCTTGTCCCAGTCTTCATTGCTGGACCAATGGGTTTCTCTGCATCCTTGGTGTCAGTTGGACCAATTAGGTGTGAGCGGAATTGTAGCTTGGTGGGGAGCAGGGTGGGAGAGCACAAGCAGCAGGTCCTGGTGTGTCGTATCAGTTCAGGCTCTGTATTCCATCAGCTGCTGCCTCCATCGGTGTGCTCTCATCTTAGTCTTGCTAATGTTGTGTCCCATGTGGTGTTAAGTTGGAAGCCCTATCCTGGTTGCCCAATTATCATTGACTCAAATCTTCACTGCCTCTTTAATAACAGCATCTCAGAGACCATACTCTCTACACAGCATCATATTTTGTTGAAATGAAAATGTGTGTTCTTCACTAAGGCTGAGCAAGGTGGTGCAGCTACCACAGTTTTTTATCCTTTTGTCCGAGGCGAACACTTCTCACGTGCTCAGAGAGGGGTTGTGTGATGCAACAGTATATCAGACAGATGCAGCGTTGCATCACACAACTCCTCTCTGAACATGTGGGAAGTACTCACCTCGGACAGAAGGAAAAATCTGCTGTAGCAGAGAACACATTTAGTGAAGAATGCACATTTCAGTTTGAAAAAACCAAGATGCCGTGTAGAGCAAAGGTTTCAGGGACTCTGTTAAAGAGGTAGTGGAAATATGAGTCAATGATGATCTTAGCCATAGCCCAGGGGATGTTTCCAGATTGAGATTTCACTCTGCAGCGGAATGTGCGCCGATATGAAACTTCATGGCAGATTAAAACTGTGTGCCGAACCGAGAGCCATGGCTCCGCAATATCCTTTCTCTCAGGAGTGCTAGTTCTGCAAGGTTCGCAGTAGAGCTTCTGTAAAGTTTGGAAGGTAGGAGACGAGGTGCTAGCCAAAGTGAAGCTGAGAGGACGGGGCGTGAGACGTGCTTGGGTAGCTCAGTTGGTAGAGCACTTGCCCGCAAAAGGCAAAGGTCTCGAGTTCGAGTCTCGGTCCGGCACACAGTTATAATCTGCCAGGAAGTTTCATGATAAATCTGTCTACAGAGTAATCCAAATCAAGAAATGTAAATAGGCAAGACCATGTTCAGAATCATCAAATGGCACATAGACAGAGGCATAATAGACTAAAAGAGAGTGAGTAACAAGCAGCCAACTGCAGTGTTCATCTATGGGATCACATCAGCTGCTGCAGCCAACTCACATGCCAGCTGAGCTCTCCACTGAACCATGGATCAACTTGATGGACTGAGCAAGGTGGTGCAGTGGTTAGCACACTGAACTGCATTTGGGAGGACAATAGTTCAATCCTGCGTCTGGAAATCCTGATTTAGGTTTTCCGCGATTTCCGTAAGCCGTTCAGGGCAAATGGGATGGTTCCTTTGAAAGGGGAGGACCAACTTCCTTCCCTAATCCAATGGGATTGATGACCTTGCTGTTTGGTCTCTTTCCCCCAAATCAGTCAGTCAACTTGATGGCTGCATATCCTGACAATTTCTGGCTGTGTGGTTGTATCAATACGTGGATAGAGCAGGAAATTTAAATCAGTGTTAGATATAGAATCCCTCGCTCCTTTAATTGTCACATAAAACTGGAAATAACAAGGCATGTACTTGGGCTGCTGAGGACTGGAGGAGAGTGTTGCTGGAATCCCCTTCAAAGGGTCATGTAGTGTGTATAGATTGTGATGGGCCACATTGGGTATTGGTGCTGGTACTATGAGAAGTAGTACTGAGCCTGCCTGTAGACACAGCCAGAGCTGTTTCTGATACTGGACCTGCTGCTTCTGTTCAACTGTAACTTCAAACATTTGTACCCCCTATTGCTGATAATGTCCTGGGTCCACTTGATGTTCTGACCAAAAATGGGAGCCCATACTTGGAAGCCCATAAAATAATAAGGCTCTGTATGACACAGCAGGTCAAACGGTATATGTCGTCTGTGCCCCTGCAATACTTTGACCATACAATGTTTCCTGACTGAGGTGCATCTATATGTTGTGAGAAAATTAGTGAGTGCTTCCTGGGATGTGGCTGTTGTCATAATTTTGTGCGTCTGCTTTTTGAATGTCCTAATCATGCATTCCTGTTTAGAATTTGATTCTGGGTAGAATGGAGTAGTCAGTTGCCTTGTCTCATTACATTTGCGGAGTAATAGCACACACACTATGAATTGAGGCCCATTGTTAGAAATTATAATAGCGGGTGCCACCTTTAATTGCAGGTTTGGTGGACAGGACACGGATGATAGGTGATGTCATAACAGCCATCTGTGCCGCATAAAGCAAGTTACAGAAGGCATAGACAAGTACCAATCACATTGCTTTGTGAAGTGGTCTGATGAAACTGATGTGTGCTCTTTGCAGGGATGTCCAGGTTGAGGCTAGGTGCTGAAATGCTGCACTGGAGCTGCCTGGTTTTGGATGCAGGTCTGATAATTCTGGACCATATGCTCAATGGCGGTGTCTGTGATAAATCAGAGGACATGATACTGCACAAATGTCTTCATGCTGCACATCCCCCCGTGTGCTGTGTGTAGAAACTAGAGTATGGTGATGTAGTGTGTGGTCTGTAGCTAACAAAAGGACAATGATGGTTTCAGCAAGATGGTGCTGCAATGAGCAAAAATTTCTGCCAAGCCTAATCTGGACTGTTAGAAATGATCTGCCTACCTCACTCCACACCCAGCGAAATAATGAGTTGTTGCCTGCTTATTTGCTACTATATGTGCCATGATTGGAAATTCAGAGGATGTGTCACCAGCTGAAGTCAAAGACAGAACACCTCTTTAATTTTGTGTCTGATTCACAAATCAACTGGGAAGGAGTATTTAAGATAGCATGCTTCATAGTGGGGTGCTAATGGGTCTCGTAATTGTAATTAATAAGAAATAGTGCTCGACATTGCAGCAGTTGCGTTGTTATATAAAAGAGCTTAGAGTGGAATCCATACTGTGAAATCAGGGGCATGTAATTGGTGACCAAAAGGAACTTTCTCATACAAATAAACATGGAATTTCCTGGCATCATATATGTTTACTGTGCCTCCTTCCCAATTCTCCGGTGGCTTTTCTGGGTTATATTTAATATTTGGGATGTAAATGCAGTAGGCTGCTCCATTTTGTCAGCGAATTTATGGGATAGTGTTACACCACTACTGAAAATATGATGTGTTGCTGGCAAGTGTAAGACAGGTATCTGCTGTGTATGTTGCTATATGGAGGGTTATTAAAAGACACTATTTAAACTGAAGGAAAGCTTTATGGCATGCAAACACATATAACCCTATTGTTTTCCTAATTAAGCAGAAGGGAGATTTATGCTGCCAATGGTATGAACTATGCGTAATACTTAACTTTGCTTAAAAATGGCTGTAGCCCTTTTAGGTTCCTGCCCACTGACAAGTTATTAATTTTACCTACATGCTCTTGTGTGCGCATTTGCCTGGCTTGAAAAAAAATTAGATTTATCCAGCTGGTAGAGCGGGCCGTGGGCTTGAAGCCTCTCTGATAGTGCCTGTAGATTTTTGCAAATGCTATGCCCATGTGGCTCCAATTACAATATCATTTAAATAGTTTGTGCACTTTTGGGCACCATGAATTAGTTGTTCAGGGTGCCTTTCAGATATTGCTGAAGCTCTTGTGACCCTAAATAGTGATCTATTATACCTTTAATATGCTAAAAGTATTTTAGTTCTAGAATGGGCACTGTCAAGATCTGTATTAGAGAAATAGCGCCTACCAGACAGTTCAATTAACAATAGCTCTGCCCTAGGAATCAGATGCAAGTCCGTTTGTTCATTAACAGTGGACTTGAAATCAACACATGTTGTGATTAATCTGTTGGACTTGTTACCATTGTTGTTGCCCACTTACTTGAAGATACTGAGGATAGCACTCCCATGGCAGAGCTCAGAATAATCATATTTCATGTAGACAAAGGTTTCATGGATTAAACAAGATTATGACTGACGATGGCTGGCCCCAGTATTTGTCATAGATATTAGATCAGAGTTCATTGTCCTCCTTACTTGATAGATGAGTCCTCCCGGGGAGTGTGTGGTAGCTCAGTGGCTTTACGGCTATGCATCCTGAGGATCTCTGATGACACATCTGTTGATGCTTTAGCTGGGCAGGTAATATGAATCACAGTCAAATACAAAAATACTCATTTTAGCTGTGGTATGGTTATTGAATATGATAGTAATATTTCTTGATTTTTCTTTGTGAAGAAGCCTGATGGACTTGCACTGAATTTTCAATGTGTAAACAGGTGTGCAATATAACATTTGCTATTGATCAGATTGTTTTTAAATTGATGGGGCTCTTCTGGTTTTCATGATGTAGAAAACTACAATACATATCTGACTCCGTATTTCAACAACAGCCATGGTTGTTAAAATAGTAACATCATTAGCTCAAAGATACAGCAGTCCACTTGGTAGCTTTATGGTAGATTAATATTATCCAATTTAAGGCTTAAAGATACAACAGTCCACTTGGTAGCTTTATGGTAGATTAATATTATCTATTTTAAGGCTGTGAGATAATGGTCGTTATGTTTTAACAGTAATAACTGGTAGCATTCAACCATATTTATAAAACTTAGCTCATGAACACAGAAACACTGAAAAGTTCTGTCATGAGCCATTCCATCTCACACCCCATCAGGCTTTGATATGCTGTGGGGTCAAAGAGTGTCAACTTGACACTCCTGAAGAGGTCAGAGGATTGTCAACTGACTTTTTTGTGGTATTATTGTGTAAGCACAGCTATTAGCTCAACCACAATGCTGTTCTACTGGTCACCTACTTTTCCTCATTTACAAAGCCAGTGTTTGCCAGCCTGTAGCTATTTCATCAGACAGGTTTTGCAGATTTATAATTATGTATCTGTCTTAAAATAATTAAAAAACTATTAAGAAATTTTGTTGTGTTGTCTTTCACTTGCATGTTCATAATATTATCATGTTTCTTTTCATGAATGGTAAACTCCAGTTGTTCCAGCAATTCGAGTTTTCTCCTTTTCTGTACTTTGTGCAAGGTTTCCAAATCTTCTTCTGCAAAGTTTCCATATCTTCATCTGTGTCCTTAATGAGATGACCTGTTTCATGTATGTGGTTCACAATGGCTGATTTGTCATAGTTACTTAATCTGATTGCTTCTTTATGTTTCTTGTATCTGATAAGAAATGTTCTTCCTGTCTGTCCAATATGTGAGAGACGTTCAATAATAATGCAACACTTTTTTTTTTCTCCCATCTGCCAATTTCAGTTAAGAAATGTGGAATTTGTTGTGGGACATGGTGGAATATTCCTGCTTCAGCTCCTTTAGTTTCATGAAGGCTGTCATGGAGGTGCAGTCCTAATAGAGAGCTGTCATTGTGTTTTCTCTGGTGGAAAACCAGAGAATCACAGATATTATTCCTAGGCACTTGCAGAATGTGTGCGGACACCAGATACCGAACAAAAGCTTGGCGAGTAATTCGGCCAGGCTTCTGTCATAATCACAAAAAGGCCACACAAACCTATTTGACATCATGCGTGCCATCTGTCTTCATATTCTTCATATTCATATTCTTTATTCACCATTGACCACCTGAGGTGGAATAGGCAATTTACATGGATATAATATAACACTTTCTTTGAATAATATCTTAAGGCTAAATGAACATTGCAAATAGTACCCATAGATGCTAACATACACCATAACATAAGATAAATACATTCAGTGACATCACATAATGAAATACTTAAAAATTAATGTCAATTGATTTTATATTCATAAATTCTGTTATATTGTAAAAAGGATTGATTAGTAACCATTTTAGTAGCTTGTTCCTGAAGCTACTTATGTGAGCCGACCGAGAAGAAAATGGAAGTTTATTAAATATTTTTATACTATTGATTAGATGGGCATTTCCTGTTCTTGTCAGCCTGTGCCTAGGTATGTCTAATTTTGTTTTGCCTCTGGTATTATGGTGGTGTATGTTTTCTCTCATTTCGAAATCTGCTATATTATTTTTTGCATACAATGCTGAGGTGTATATATAAAGATTAATAACTGTTAATATTTTCAGCTGAATGAACAGTGGCCGGCAGTGCTCTAATCTACCAGAATTGCTCATTGCCCTTACCACTTTCTTCTGAATTTTTAGAACTTCAGTGATGTGAAGAGAGTGTCCCCATATCAGCAGTCCATATTCTATATGTGACTGAAAGAGTCCAAAATAAATAACTCTTAAATATTCTTTCGTCACTAGGCTTCTCAGTTTCCACATTAAATACATAACTCAAGACAATTTTGTGCAGATATGGTTGATGTGTGTTTCCCACGTTAACTTAGAATCTACATGAATTCCTAGAATTTTAACTGCTTTCACCTCTATCTCTTTTGACAATCCAAGTATAATCTGCTGGTTTTTATCAGGATTGCAAAGCAGTGTATTTGATGAGAACCAATTTAGTGCCGCTTCCAGGCCATCTCGCATCATATCTTCCAGAACTGACATGTTCTCATGCTGAGCAAGCAAAGTTGTGTCATCAGCATAACAGATAACAGTATTGGGGATACAATGGGGTAAATCATTGACTGCAATTATAAAAAGGAAGGGCCCAAGGACAGAACCTTGTGGAACTCCTGTCTTAACATCTAGCAATTGTGAGTCTTTGTTTCCGACAGAGGCAAACTGCTTCCTATTGTTTAGGTATGATTCAATTACTGCCAATGCAGAGTCTTGTACACCATAGAATTTGAGTTTTGCAAGTAAGATATCATGAGAAATGCAGTCAAATGCCTTACTCAAATCGCATAAAAGAAGTGATGCTTTATTTTTATTCTCAAAGGCTGTTATTACTTCATTCACAATTGAAAGAACAGCATTGGTGGTATTTCTTCCCTTGCGGAAGCCAAATTGACTATTAGAGAGTAAGTTATGTGACTCAAAGTAGTAGTTTAGTTGGTTATAAATAAGAGATTCAAATATTTTCGAGAAAATGGGAACTATTGAAACTGGTCGGTAATTTTTGAGATCTTGTTTGTCCCCTTTTTTATACACTGGGATAACTTTCGATATTTTTAGAGTTGTAGGATAAACTCCAAACTCTAGACACCTATTAAACAGAAAGGCCAATGGTTCACTAATTATATGGACTGTTTTTTTTAATTATGTTATTGGACAACCAAGAGTAGTCCATACTCTTGGAGTTTGAGAATTTTGCCACTACCTTTGTGATCTCAGAGGGTGTGATTGTCCTCCATTTAAAGGTATAGTTCCCAGCTTCTGTTTGCTTAAGTAGATCACTTGCATTAGTGTTTGTTGTTTCAATTTTGTTCCTAATATCAGTTACAGAGTCCATGAAAAAACGATGGACTACATCTGGGTCAAGAGCTACGCTATGTTCATCATTCCTGCAATGCTCTTGTGCAACAACATTCCATGCAGCTTTGCACTTATTAGTAGCCCCTTCAATGTATCTTTCGTATGCTGTTCTTTTTGCCATTCTAAGCTTAGTTCTGTAGGTTCTCTTACATTCAAGATACGCTTTGTACAATTCATCTTTCTGCTCCGTTCCATATTTAAGAGAATTTTTATACATGTGGTACAATGATAACATATTTTCCCTCACATTGGTAAGTTCATCTGTGTACCACTTAATGTTTTTCTTTTTAGGTCGACTTTTATGATTGATTTTTATAAGAGGAGAACAAGAATACCACAAATCTAAATATATTTTAATGAAGTTGTCAAAAGCAGCTTCAGTCTTATTTATTCCCACTTGACAGTTATATACACAGTCCCAGTTAATATCTCTGAGTTTCTGAATGAACTGGTATACCAATTCTTCCTTCTGCCCTGCACACAGCTGTGACTCCTGCAAAGTTGGACTTCAGCAGTGTATTCATCACCACAAAAATGCAAATGAACTTCGCCCTCTCCATCATATTGCAAGACCTTTTACAAGGCTGCACACCTGAAAAAAGCTTACAAAACCTCATCTGTTTTTCCTAATCCACCCCATAAGGCCATCACACTGAGCAGAGATAATGTTGAAAAATAGTGTTTTATAGTCTAAAGAATGAGGAATAATAGGGTCTATTGGTATCCTAAATAAAACCATCCTGCTTTCAGAAAAAAAATGTGTTGCATTACTTATTGAATGCACCTCGTATATTGTATCACTAAATGTGCATTTCAGTTTAATTAGACTGCTCAGCTAAATTCTTAAAGAAGCTTGCATATTTAAGAATGACTGTTTGGTACATAATACTGTGACCCTGATTAACTAAATTAAATCATTGGATGAAGAATCTGTATTCCATTGTTCCAGTTAAGGAAACTATCAAAATAATCAGAAGAAATTTTCTTAAATACAGTAAAATATCGAGGCATTTGAAGCTGACTGCCAAATAATTCTACTCCCGTCAACATACATCACGCGTAAGGATCACGAAGATAAGATGCAAGAAATTAGGAGCCATACAGAGGCGTACCGACAGTTGTTTTTCTCTTGCTCTATTTGTGAGTGAAACAGGAGGGGAAATGACAAGTAGTGATGCAGGGTACTCTCCACCACGCTCCGTACCGTGGCTTGCAGAGTATATTTGTAGATGTAGATGAAGAGACCATCAAATTAATTTAACTTTATTAGCTGATTGCAAGATTTAACATTTTCACTTTTAATTAAAAGTTTTGTACTCAAAACGAATGTTTGGCTATGGTGTCTAGCATTTCAGGGCTATGGCTGACATTTTTATCGATGACCTATAAGATCAATACGATGTTCTGAGGATTTCTGTGACCTAGGATTCTCATGAGTTATTGTTTCCAGTCTTCATGATGATTTTGTTTTTTAATTCATGCTGAAAATATTTGTGTTCTAATATCTTAATTTCTAATCATATCTCTTTTGTGTACCCCTTCGTCTTTCTTAGGAACCTCATCTCTGTTTGAATTTTATTTTATTTAATTTTTTGTTTGTGATAAACCCAGCTTTCACTTTCGTAGGATGACACCAGAACCACCATTACTTTAATGTTTTATTATAGTTTCTTTTTGTATTGTATGGCCCAATGGTCTGTTAATGGTACCACAGACAGCTTGGAATTTATGTATTTTATTTTCAATATTACGGTTAAAGTCAAAACTTATAGCACAGCCTAAACAAGAGATTTGACACACTTGTTCTAAAACTGAATTATATAAAACAATTTTTGATCTGGCTGGATATATCCATTATTTTTGTTTCTTTGCCAGAAACTTTAAAGTTACACTTCTTTCATATTTCGTTTAGCTGGTATACTGATCTTTGGAAGTCATCTTCATTCTTTTGAATAACAACGATGTTATCGGCAAACAAAAGTACATTCAGGTATTCCTTGTTTGTTATCTTAATTCTGTTGTTTGCTTTACATTTCCTTTTTGTAAATAATGAAGTCAATGTAGATATTAAAAAGGGTAGTTGATAGTCCACATCCTTGTCTAATGTCTAGGTTAATAACGGTTTTTTCTAATTCCTACGTGTGTTTACTACAATGTATGTAATTTTGTGAAGACTTTTCACTACCTCTATTAGGTGATAGGAATATCGACGTTCCGGCATAATCTTCCATAGACTATCACGGTTCACACAGTCAAAGGCCTTCTCAAGGTTGATAAAGGCAATATGAGTTTCTATTTTAAATTCTCTGCATTTTCTATGATGTTTCTAATTACAAACACATTGTCTGTGCATAAACAACCTGATCAAAATCCATTTTGTTCTCCAGAAATAATAGCTTATTCATGTGGTTATTGATGGTCTTTGAGTATAGTGTTGGTTACTGATGATCTTTGAGTATAGTTGGTAGTCAGTGTTTAGAAAACTTGCACCACTATAGTTTTTACAGTCATAACATTTCCCTTTTTTTTTCAAAAGAGAGGTCACTACTGCTGATACCAAGAGTACAGGATCTTACAGTTCAGTCAACATTAATTTATTAATTGTCATTGTAAAAGTTTTTCATCTGGGGTGGTAACCCTCCATATTTAATTAGCTGTGCATTTATTGCATCTATTCCAGTAGCTTTTCTGTTTTTCATGCCTTACAAAGCCTGTTGTAGTTCATCCAAAGTAATTGGATATACTGTTTCGTTGTAATACTTTCTTGAGTGTAAACCACAAATCTGTATAATGATTTATCTTGTTCATTCAGTTTAATGTTCAGTGAGACAGTATCTTTTTCTTCCTTGTAGAGGGTTTTCAGGACCTCATACGCACATTACTGTCTACCATGTACGTCATGTTCTGAGACTCTTTGTGAATAAGTCCCACGACTCTTTTTGTGCTTTGGGCACTACTTGTTTCCCAGCATTCCTTCTCATCTTTTATGTTTCCCAGCTTTCTGGTGTTTTTGTTGGCAGAAACTTCATATAAGTTATTTGTTTTTCTTTAATTTCTGTATTCCAAATTCTGAGTTGCTTTTCCTAATCTCTTTTTTTCCTTTTACCAAGTGCTTCTGACTCTGCTTCAGTGATGCAAGTTTTGATATTATTCCATTTTATACTATTCTATATTAATGTCTTTATTGAGTGATAGTGAAGCAAACTTTTGTTGGGGTTTGTACTGGTAAAGTTTCTTAATACTATATTCTGACAGGAGATGTGCTTTGGACAACTCTTGTTGTGGTTTCTTTTGAAGTTTCTTTGTCTTCTTCCATTTTGTTGTTGCCTTATCTTACTGCCTAGAAGGAAGTGGTCACTACCTATATCACTTTCTTTATAAACGTGTAGATGTTGCACAAGATTCTTCATTTTATCATTAATTAGTATGTAATCAATCGCAGTCCTTAATCCTCGTACACTCCATGTAGACTTGTGAATGTCTTTCTTTATGTAAAATGTATTAGTAATTTTAAAATTGTTGATGGAGGCAAATTGGCATAGTACATGTCCATTATTATTAAGTCTTTTCTTCAAATAGTCCTACTATTCCTGGTATAGGTAGATTTCCAACTCTTGCATTAAAATCACCATAAATGACAATGTGGTATGTTTTGTTGAATTTATTCACTTCTTTCTGAAGATAATAATAAAAAATTTCAGTTTCATTCTTCCTTTCCTCCTCTAGGCCATAGACCCCCTATAACTGTTAGATGACGTTTTGGAATTTGAAATCTGACGGTCACTATTCTTTCATTTATGAAGCTGTGGTTCATGGTGTGGGTTCCTGTAGTCATGTCCTAGTTCATGAACCACGGGCAACGTATGAGTGTCCAAGTAAGTGGTCCCGACAGTCGGGATACCAGTTACTTTGGAATAAGGCTGGGCACCTCGGACATACTCTGAGTCGTGGTCACCTTTGTGTTCATATGGCAAAGACTACCAAATCCACCGGTTAGTCCCTCAATCTTTAGGGGTAAAACTCAATGGGACTCAGGGCAAGTAAGGCTAGCTACCTGCTTCCCTGGTACTTTAAATACAATGCTGGCAACAATCAGAGCAAAATGCCTCGGACCATTGGAGGTGATGGAGTCCCTCCTCTAACTGACAAACCAGGGACTCGTAAGATACGACTTGGCAAACAAATGGTAATGAGATGGGAAGCTATTAATATCAGTGGGGGCTATTCTGGGAAGAAGGTAGAGCTGGCAGAGGCTGCAAGTAAGATGGGGCTGGACGTTTTAGCTGTTAGTGACATTCGGGTAAGGGGTGAGAAAGAAGAGGAAGTGGGAGAATATAAGGTCTACCTGTCCAGGAGTCAAAGCAGGAATAGCACAATGGGGTGTAGGGCTTTACATCAGGAAAGAAATGGAACCCAGCATAGTTGCAATAAGGTATGTAATCGAACGACTGATGTGGATAGATCTGACAGTGTCTAGCAAGAAAATTAGGATTGTGTCAGTATATTTGCATTGTGAAGGGACAGATCAAGATAAGATGGATAGTTTTTATGAGGCACTCGGTGATGTAGTTGTTAGAGTAAAGAACAAGGACAGTGTTCTGCTCATGGGTGATTTTCATGCCAGGATTGGAAATCGAACAGAAGGGTATGAAAAGGTTATGAGTAAATTTGGAGAGGATATTGAAGCCAACAGGAACGGGCAACAACTCTTGGATTTCTGTGCCAGTATGGGCTTAGTAATCATAAACTCCTTTTTTAAACATAAGAACATTCACCGGTATACTTGGGAAGTCAGGGAACCAGATCTGTCATTGACTATATAATAACAGATCAGGAACTCAGGAAGGCTGTGAGGGGGACACATATTCAGGGGATTCTTTGATGACACTGATCATTATTTAATCTGCAGTGAAATAGGGATTGTGATGCCGAAAGTGCAGGAGGTCAGGTCCATATGTAGGAGGATAAAGAGTGGAGAAACTTCAGGATAAGGAAATCAGGCACAAGTACATAACAGCGATCTCAGAAAGGTACCAGTTAGTTGAATGTAGTCAATTACAGTCATTGGAAAAGGAATGGGCACAGTACTAGAAATGGCTAAAGAATGTCTTGGAACAGTAGTGTGTAAAAGTAGGAGGAAGCAAACAGCTTGGTGGAATGACACAGTCAAGGCAGCCTGTAAAAGGAAAAAGAAGGCGTATCAAAAATGGCCACATACTAGAACTCAGGTAGACAGAGAAAGTTACGTTGAAGAAAGAAACAAAGCCAAACAGATAATTGCAGCATCCAAGAAAAAAATCTTGAAGACTTTGGAAACAGGCTGGAGACTATGGTTCAAGCTGCTGGAAAACCATTCTGGAGTGTAATTAGCAGTCTTCGAAAGGGAGATAAGAAGGAAATGACAAGTATTTTGGACAGGTCAGGAAAACTGCTGGTGAATCCTGTGGATGCCTTGGGCAGATGGAGGGAATGTTTTGAAGAGTTGCTCAATGTAGGTGGAAATACGATCAGTAATGTTTCAGATTTCGAGGTAGAATGGGATAGGAATGATGATGGAAATAGGATCACATTTGAGGAAAGTGGAGAAAATGGTCACTAGATTGCAGTGCAAAGCAGCTGGGGTGAATGAAATTAAGTCGGAACTCATCAAATACAGTGGAATGTCATGTCTTAAATGGCTACACAGGATAATTGAAATGGCCTGGGAGTCGGGACAAGTTCCATCAGACTGGACAAAAGCAGAAATCACACCAATCTTTAAACATGGAAACAGAAAAGATTGTAACAACTACAGAGGTATCTCTTCAATCAGTGTTGTGGGTAAAATCTTCTCAGGCATTGTTGAAAAGAAAGTGCGAGTATTAGTTGAGGACCAATTGGATGAAAATTATTGTGGGTTTAGGCCTCTTAAAGGTTGTCAGGACCAGATCTTTAGCTTGCGGCAAATAATGGAGAAGTGTTATGAGTGGAACAGAGAATTGTATCTATGCTTTATAGATCTAGAAAAGGCATATGACCGGGTTTCTAGGAGGAAGTTATTGCCTGTTCTACGAGATTATGGAATAGGAGGCAAACTTTTGCAAGCAATTAAAGGTCTTTACATGGATAGTCAGGCAGCAGTTAGAGTTGACGGTAAATTGAGTTCATGGTTCAGAGTAGTTTCAGGGGTAAGACAAGGCTGCAACCTGTCACCACCGTTGTTCATATTATTTATGGATCATATGTTGTAAACAATATACTGGCTATGTGAGATTAAGATATGTGAACACAAAATAAGCAGTCTTGCATATGCACATGACTTAGTTGTGATGGCAGATTCGATTGAAAGTTTGCAAAGTAATATTTCAGAGCTAGATCAGAAATGTAAGGACTATGGTATGAAGATTAGCATCTCCCAAACGAAAGTAATGTCAGTGGGAAAGAAATATAAACGGATTGAGTGTCAAATAGAAGGAACAAAGTTAGAACAGGTGGATGGTTTCAAGTACTTAGGACGCATATTCTCAAAGGATAGCAACATGGTGAAAGAACTGAAAGCAAGGAGTATAATGTCTTTTCTTCGAGTATAATGTCTTTTCTGGAGACTAGAAATCTACTCTGTAGGAATCAGCATGGGTTTCGAAAAAGACGATCGTGTGAAACCCAGCTCGCGCTATTCGTCCACGAGACTCAGAGGGCCATAGACACGGGTTCACAGGTAGATGCCGTGTTTCTTGACTTCCGCAAGGCGTTTGACACAGTTCCCCATAGTCGTTTAATGAACAAAGTAAGAGCATACGGACTATCAGATCAATTGTGTGATTGGATTGAGGAGTTCCTAGATAACAGAACGCAGCACGTCATTCTCAATGGAGAGAAGTCTTCCGAAGTAAGAGTGATTTCAGGTGTGCCGCAGGGGAGTGTCATAGGACCGTTGCTATTCACAATATACATAAATGACCTGGTGGATGACATCGGAAGTTCACTGAGGCTTTTTGCAGATGATGCTGTGGTGTATCGAGAGGTTGCAACAATGGAAAATTGTACTGAAATGCAGGAGGATCTGCAGCGAATTGACGCATGGTGCACGGAATGGCAATTGAATCTCAATGTAGCGAAGTGTAATGTGATGCGAATACATAGAAAGATAGGTCCCTTATCATTTAGCTACAAAATAGCAGGTCAGCAACTGGAAGCAGTTAATTCCATAAATTATCTGGGAGTACGCATTAGGAGTGATTTAAAATGGAATGATCATATAAAGTTGATCGTCGGTAAAGCAGATGCCAGACTGAGATTCATTGGAAGAATCCTAAGGAAATGCAATCCGACAACAAAGGAAGTAGGTTACAGTACGCTTGTTCGCCCAATGCTTGAATACTGCTCAGCAGTGTGGGATCCGCACCAGGTAGGGTTGATAGAAGAGATAGAGAAGATCCAACGGAGAGCAGCGCGCTTCGTTACAGGATCATTTAGTAATTGCGAAAGCGTTACGGAGATGATAGATAAACTCCAGTGGAAGACTCTGCAGGAGAGAAGCTCAGTAGCTCGGTACGGGCTTTTGTTGAAGTTTCGAGAACATACCTTCACCGAAGAGTCAAGCAGTATATTGCTCCCTCCTACGTATATCTCGCGAAGAGACCATGAGGATAAAATCAGAGAGATTAGAGCCCACACAGAAGCATACCGACAGTCCTTCTTTCCACGTACAATACGAGACTGGAATAGAAGGGAGAACCGATAGAGGTACTCAGGGTACCCTCCGCCACACACCGTCAGGTGGCTTGCGGAGTACGGATGTAGATGTAGATGTAGATGTAGAAGGTGTAGCAAAGCTAATGCAATGAGTGCTCAGCTATGATCTACTCTCTTCTGCAAGAAGGAAGTCAGTACCAACACTAAGTTACCTGTGCACCGTTCAATCTTTCGACCAACTTTGTTGTATGGGAGTGAAAGCTGGGTGGATTCAGGTTACCTTATCAACAAGGTTGAGGTTACGGATATGAAAGTAGCTAAGATGATTGCAGTTACTAGTAGAAGGAAACAATGGCAGAAGGGTGTCCACAATGAGGAAATCAAAGAAAAACTGGGAATGAACTCTATAGATGTAGCAGTCAGGGTGAACAGGCTTAGATGGTGGGATCATGTTACACACATGGGAGAAGCAAGGTTACCCAAGAGACTCGTGGGCTCAGCAGTAGAGGGTAGGAGGAGTCGGGGCAGACCAAGGAGAAGGTGCCTGGATTCGTTTAAGAATGATTTTGAAGTAATAGGTTTAACATCAGAAGAGGCACCAATGTTAGCACTGAATAGGGGATCATCGAGGAATTTTATAAGGAGGCTACGCTCTAGACTGAATGCTGAAAGGCATAATCAGTCTTAGATGATGGTGGTGATGATGATGATGATGATGATGATGATGATGATGAAGAAGAAGAAGAAGAAGAAGAAGAAGAAGAAGAAGAAGAAGAAGCTGTATTCATGAATCTGTCCTCTCCATTTATCATTGACTGAAATTACTATTCCAGCACTAACTCATTTTCTTTGTGGGTCCCCTCAGAGGCTCAGCATTGATTTGCTGGGTACGGACGTGGCAACCCCAGGGTTCTTGAGCTGGGGACTAGTAAGCGCTGCCAGTCCTCTGTCACCTTAGCTCTGGGCATGCTTCACCAATCACTGTGTGACGGTGGAACGTTGTGTGTCTCAGGGAATGAGGATCATGAGGACAGGATAAACCTCTATAAAAAAAATTTTTTAAAAAAAGAAAAAACAATCTCGAGGTGTGCTTGTGTGCTGATGGGGTACATGGCGGTTGAGGTGGAACAGTCGTTAGCGGACAACCTATGGGGAGCCCGCCACACCTCAGTTGTGTAGAACATATTATGGCATGCGGGGCTCTGTCTGAGTGGACACTTATTTCCCTCGCCGCTCATGGGACTGAGATGGAACTCTTGAAATCATCATCTCCTCCCAGCGGGAATGGTGTACTGCCTGGGAGTATTCACACCCATTCATTCAAAAGAATGAGATAGACTAGTCCTCCTTAAATAAGAATACTTTTGACTGTGTAACAGGGCTCGTGGAGTCATGAATAACAATGTGTTTCTGCTGATAAAGCGAAAGGAGCGGACAGTTGATGAAGTGTCTCCCTTTTATATCTATAAGGCTTCAGAAGGCCTTGCTGGAACATAAAAATCTATAAAACAATTGCATTGTTGGTCAAAGCTAACAGGTCAAAGCAGGTAGACCTTCTTAAGAGATCACAGAAACTACTTGACTATGGTATCATTGTTGAGGTGCACACCTTTCACAACTCCAGTAAGGGGGTTGTCACTTGTCGAGATATAATGGACAAGGACATAGCAGAACTGAAGCGAAAATGAGCATCCCAGGGAATAGTCGATGTGGAACAACGAACTCAGAGGAATAATGGAGCAATTGAAAAGACTGCCACTTTTATTGTCACATTCAATTCTCTGACACTGCCTGAATATCTTATGGTGGAGTTCTTAGACTTAATGATCAGCCTTACATTCCAGACCTTTGCGGTGCTATAAATCCCAGCATTTCGGCCATACAACCATGAGTTGTGGAGGTGAAATGATTTGTGAGAACTGTGGAAAAGCCGCTCATGACACTGGGACTGCCTTCTCATCTCCAGCGATGTGCACCAATTGCTCGGGAACCAACCAGCTGAGACTGTCCTGTTTTTGCTGAAGAACCCAAATTACAGGAGATACAAGTGGCCAAGCCGATGCCCTATGCCATCGCCAAAAAAAGAATATAAGGTGATGAAACCGAATGTCTTTGCCACATTATATTTTTCCATGGTGCAGAAATCTATTTCCAAGGCGGACACTTTGATACAGACAATGCCTAGTGTGCCTGTATCCACCACAAGCACCTGGTCTTGAATGTGTACATGTCAAGGGAAAACGAGTAAAAACAATCCAGGCAGGTATGCCAGGAAAGAACAACTGTTGCACTGTGAGCATCCAGAAGGTACAAGAGAAGTGGAGTGCTTCTCAGTGCCCCCTTTCCCCTCACCCTTGATGGGACAGGGCACAGGGAAAGGCTCACGACATTTGGGGCAAAAGCTGTCCCAGACATCATTTTTTCCCATTTAACTGATGACGAGAATATCATGGAGTTAGATGCCTTGGGTCCAGGCGGCCCCTCCACACTTTAAGTGTCTCACCTCCCCAGTGCAAAGATAAGGGTAAATTAAAACCGCACCGACGACATGGCTTCCATACTACAGTGAAACATGAGTGGGTTCAGGACTCATGTGGAGGAACTGAAACTCCTAGCACTGGCACGTCCCTTGTGCTTTTGTTTACAAGAAATGCGTTTTAAAGATACAGATGTCTCTGCGCTACGGGTATTTACACTGTACCATGAGGATGACCTGTCGAGGGAGGGGGGCCAAGTGAGGTGTCGCAGTGTTTATCACTAATACGCACCACTCCTCTCTCCTCCCCTTGGCTACTGACCAGCAAGCAGTTGCAGTTCAAATTCATATGTCGAAGGATAACTGTTTGCTCATTGTATTTACCTTCACAAGCTGCAATAGACTCCTTATCGCACAACTCCTGCTACCATTCTTGCTCCTGGGAGACTTCAATGCCACTCATGTCCTGTGGGGCTTAACCAATACTTGCCCTCGTGTTTGGGTTTTGGAGGGCCTCATTACATCTCATGAGCTGTGCATCCTCAGCATGGGTATTCGCACACATTTCTCTACTACTACTACTGGGTCATTCTCAGCCGTTGACCTCTCTGTTCTCCCACCCTCGTGGACTCTGTTCAGTGGAAGGTCATTGATGACCTTCATTCCAGTGACCACTTCCCAGTTCACCTTCATCCAATAAATGGCTCAACACCTGAAGTTAAGGCCCCAAAATGGATGGTCGGCAGGGCTAACTGGACGCGTTTCAGCAAGCTGGCTGTGTTCGAACACTGGAACAGCGTCCAAGAATGGGTGGACTATATCACATGATTGATCCACCGTGCCACTGACGTCTCTGTCCCTCAGTCCCCAGGTCATCTTAAGAGGCGACCAGTGCCTTGGTGGACAGATGAGTGCCATTCTGTGATCCGGGAAAGGCATGCGATTCTTCGACATTTTAAATTACGACCAACAGCAAACAACCTTAGGGCCTTTGGAGCTGCAAGAGCCAAGGCTAAAGGCATCATTAGGGAGAGTAAGAAAGGGTCATGGTAAGTGTTCCTGGACTCCATCAGTCGTTCCACTTCTATAAAAGTATGGGAAGCCATCTGGAGGATATCAAGCAAATGCAGCCATTTACTGATACAGCACTGCTGAAACAGGGGTACCTCCAAACGACGACCAGAGACATTGCTCAGACACTGGCCAAACATTTTGCACAAACTACTGCCAATGCAAGCCAGGATCTGCTGATGCATCACTATCGTGCAACTGTGGAGAGGGAAAAGTTGGACTTCATCTCCACTTTCATTTTGTTTTTATAAGTGTAAGGGCACAGATGACCTCACCGTTGGGCACCCATCAGATCCAAACACACACACACACACACACACACACACACACACACACACACACACACACACACACTCACTTCTTTGTGGGACGCCATTGTAAGCCATCCAGTAGTTTGTCAAATCTTTTATTCCTTTTAGTTTTTTCGTAATTTCTGTTATTATTGCAGTGTCTACTATCCTCTCTTTGAGTACCTGATTACTCATTTTCTTTGTTGGTCAATCTTGTAACATTCCACTTTTCCAAAGACAAATAATCCGTAATCCCAATCGTTTTTCCTTTAATATTTTCCAGTTGTCACCAATTGATCCAGTTCTGTAGCTGAGGATGTTTGTGAGATTGCCAGTAATTTTATAATCCCCTGGCTGCATTAAGAGTGCTGCACATGTTAAGTCATGTTATGGGTTGCCACCTCTAGATACTGCGACCTGCCAGATTTTTTGTTGGGGTTGTCTCCCTTAGGGAAGCTCCCTGCCCTATGTTGTGGGACACACTGTGTCTCGCCTTCTCAGTTGAGATCACTCCAGCTAGGGTGACCCTGCCAGTAGCTACACTGCCAATGACACAACTCTAGACTTCATTTATGTGCACAAATCCTCCCAACTAGCACTGAAGGTGCCTTCAATAAGGCAGTGTCCCTTGGAGGACAAACCATTCTTGTTAAAATTTTGATAATAGACATTCTGTAGACCATATTTTGTTGCTTGTTGATGGTTCTGAGGATGATATAGAAGAAATAGTAAAGAAGTTCGATGATGCCCCTAGGAAAAAATGAGTTTACCGTGGAGCGTGAAATTGACAGCAGTTTGCAGTTCCTCAATTTGCGTATTACAAGAAAGGGCAGTAAGTATGCATTTACTGCGGACAGGAAACTGAGAGCTGTTGCTGTAATTCCATACATAGGGCAGCCAATGTGCCAATCAGAAAGGATAGAGAGACACAATAAACATCAGTAAGGAGCTAGAAATCAATATGGTCTCGCAAAAGATCACAAATGTCTTTAAACTACACAGAAACAAATTCCAGACAAATAATCTCGGGAGGTATAACCAGAAGCATAATTTTGATAAAAAGATAAATAAGTTTGAAAGAGTGAGACTTTATAAAATTCAGTGTGTGTCCTGTGATGCCAACTGTATTGGATAGACAGGAAGAACATATGTTATCAGATTCAAGAAACATAAATTGCATTCAGATTAAGTAACTAGGACAATTCGGCTGCTGTGAATGACGTATATGAAACAGGCCATCCCCATAAGGGAATAAAAGATGACCGAGATCTTACGTGTAGAAAAGATAGGGAGAAAACTCGACTACTTGACTAGCTGGAATAACTAACTGGAGATCACCATTCATGATAAGAAATATGGCAATTTTCTGAATACGCGAGGAAAAGTCAACAGAATGAGTTTTTTTAGCTGTTGTAGGGAGGGTGCATGATTATAGATTTGCAATACTTCTTTAACAAATTACGTAGAGGCGAATGGTTGTGAACATCGGAAGTGAGGCAAGATAGGCAACCAGTAGCTTAGTGTTATGGCTGAGCTAATAGCTCTGCTTACCTAGTACTGTCCATCAGTTCAGTGACCCCTGGACCTCAGCAGAAATGTCAAGTTGACACTCTTGGAGCCCACAGCAGGGACGTGACCTGGTGCGATGAGTGATGGAATGGCTACTAACAGAAGTAAATGATTTTCATGTGAGTCAAGCACCCACATTCCGTTGTATTTTTATTCTATTTCCTGTTATGAATATCACAATTATGTTGGTAGACTTCTGAGTATTTTAACCTAATGAGCTAAGTTTTACTACCTGATGATGAGAGCACTGCCTCTTGAAATGCATTCTTGATCTTTGTGTAGGACAGAAACAATGTTGAATGCTACCTGTTATTAGCTTACTTTATAGTCATATTTGGTAGAAAAAATTAAAAAAGAAATAAAGGAATCACCAATGTGATATTAGGACATCAGCTTTCCAGAATTTTAAATGAATTTCATTTAAGACCAGGTTCACTTACAGGGTATTTAACGTAATGTAAAAATGGCAATTCTTGTAATATGAGCATATGCTGTGTCATTGCTCTGGTGACATTTTATTATATTAGATATATTGTCTTTATAACAGTAGAAACCATTTATGAATGTCACTAGTGTGATATTAATGCCTATTTCTGAAATTTACATAGTTTTATACGAATTTTAAGACTTGCAGTTTTGTATTCACCTCGGACAAACACAGAAAAGTATAAACTGTTTTCCAATTTTTGTCTTGTAGACGTGTACTTCTATTCCGTGAGGTTGAAGTGCCATCTTCAGCAGCAGCACCTCAACCACAAGTCTCACAACAACAAGTCTCACAACAACAAGAAAGAAAGACAACCTCACCAGCCATTGGTCAACAGTACGTCGTCACTTCTCCGTCAGCATCCAGTTTCTTCACAGCAGCTGCTTCACAACAGTCTTCTGTACCACATTCTACACATGTACAAACAACTGCAGGTAAAGCACAAGATTGTATACAGGAGAATCACAACCTTCCTACAATCATGTGGCAGATGGTGACAAGGCAGTCACCAGTGGGACGTGTGTCTATCAAACTGGTGCCAATAACAGATAGGATGTTATGATAATGGCTTGTATTGTCAGTT
Organism: Schistocerca gregaria; assembly: GCF_023897955.1. NCBI lineage: Eukaryota > Metazoa > Arthropoda > Insecta > Orthoptera > Acrididae > Schistocerca > Schistocerca gregaria. The sequence continues at coordinate 119,617,054 of NC_064927.1, read as the reverse complement.
GCTGTCAGTTGAGTAACTGGCTCTGTTGATGAGACAGAATTGCTGAAAAGGAAATCTGATCAGACTTTGGCATTACTATGGTTAGAATAGTACACAGCACAGGATTCAGCTTGGCCAGGCTGGGTCTCGCAGGCCTGGCCTGTATGCACCATGGGCAAGCTCTCCAGGTGTGCCAGGTTGGTGGGCTGAGTGCAGGCTGCCAATGCACGGCACACAGCAGGCTGGTCCACCAGCCTGTCAGCTCACCAGCCAGCTGCTCTGTGTTACCTGCTCACAATATCCATCACTCTAAACTGTCTGCTACTACACTGTGGCGCACCTTAAGTGTACTGAGGCCATAATTTTTTGTCATCAGTGTCTTTGCTGGTTTGATATGGCTCACCATGAATCCTTCTCCTGTGCCAGCCTCAATTTCAGAGTAGCACTTGCACCCAATGTCCTCAATTATATGTTAGATTCATTTTAGTACCTGTCACCAAATGGTTCAAATGACTCTGAGCATTATGGGACTTAACATCTATGGTCATCAGTCCCCTAGAACTTAGAACTACTTAAACCTAACTAACCTGAGGACGTCACACAACACCCAGTCATCACAAGGCAGAGAAAATCCCTGACCCCGCCGGGAATCGATCCCGGGAACCCGGGTGTGGTAAGCAAGACCGCTACTGCACGATCACGAGCTGCGGACCCCTGTCACCTTTACAGTTTTAAATCCAATACATTCCCCCAAGTATTTCATTTGTGCTACTCCTCATTACTTTTGTCTTTATTTGGTTTACTATCAATCCATATTCTGTGCTATTCTGTTAAATCTGTTCAACAGGTGCTGTAATTCTGTCACTTTTCCGGAAGAGTAGATTGTCATCGATAAATCTTACCATTGATCTCCTTTGGTGTCATGACAAATCAACCAGCATGGATTTCAAAAATGTCAATCATATGAAACCAAACTCTCACTTTTTTTCACATGACATACTGAAAGCTTTGGATCAAGGCAACCAGGTAGATGCAGTATTTCTTCATTTGCAAAAAACATTTGACTCAATACCGCACCTACACTTCTTGTCCAAAGTATGATCATATATAGTATCAAGTGAAATTTATTATTGGATTGAGGACTTTTTGCTGGGAAGGACACAATGTTATCTTGGATGGAGAGTCATAATCATATGTAGAAATGACCTCGAATCTGCAATGAAGTACTATCTGAAAGACACTGCATAAATATTCAGTCAGATCATGACAAGATCTCGATGTGGTACAGAGATTGGCAACTTTTTCTAAATGTTCATAAATGTAAAATTTTGCACTTCACAAAACAAAAAGCATAGTTTCCTGTGACCATAATATCAATGAGTCACCGTTTTGGAATTGACCAACTCATACAAATACCCTGTTGTAACACTTTGTAGGGATATTAAATGGAATGATCACATAGGTTCAGTCATGGATAAAAAAGCCGGTAGACTTAAGTTAATTGGTAGAATACTTGGGCAGTGCAATCAGCCTACAAGAGAGATAGCTTACAAATCACTCATGTGACCAGTTCTAAAATATTGGCCAAGTGTGTGGGACCCATGCTGGATAGGTCTAACAGGGGATATTGAGTGTGTGCAGAGTAGGGCAGGATGAATGGTCACAGGTTTGTTTAGTCCACGAGAGTGTTTGACAGTGATATTGAAGGAACTAAAATGGAAGACTCTTGAAGATAGATATAAACTATCCTACTCTAGGAATATACTACAAACCCCTAAGTATCCCTCACATAGGGACCGTAAGGATGAGATTAGAATAATTACTGCCTGCACAGAGGTGGTCAGACAAATATTCTTCCTGCGTTCCATACATGGATGGAAAAGAAAGAAACCCTAATAACTGGTACAATGGGATGTACCCTCTGCTGTGCATCTCAGTGATTTGCAGAGTATAGACGTAGATGAAGACACAGATGTAGATGTAGATGATGCTGAATTTTAATCCCACTCCTGAAGTTTTCTTTTATTTTTTTAATTTCATTTTCGGTGTATAGATTGAACATCCCTGTCATGTGCCATATTTAACATGAGTACATTGTTGTTGGTCTTCCACTTTTATTGTCCCCTCTTGGTACTTATACATATTGTTTATTACTTGTCTTTCCCTACAGCTTACACCTGCATGTGTTAAAGTCCACAACTCAGCCATGACATTCCTCCTTCCAGCCGTGAAGATGGGATGAGTCCTTGTCACTCACCTTTGCGTATGACATTCCCCACTGATGCATGGCTACTTGCTCTGGAGGAAGGACTCTCCAAATGTGGTGCTTTTGGCTTACAGATCACCGTGCTCATATTTTATTAGACTGTGTTTTATTTTCAGGCAAGAAGCCAGCAGCTCATTTGCCATCCAGTTCGCCCTTTATTTCAGCTGGCAGTGACACATACATGGTCAGATTTTGTGAAATGTGTGACTTGTTCCCTAGAATTTTAGGGCAATGTTTTAATGTGTTATCAGGATGGCTAGCTCAGTTGTACTTTTTGTAAGTGATCAGCCAGTGGTGTGTTCTAAAGAGTCTTACTTCAGTTTTCCTCTTCTCTCAGTAGTTTAGTATCCCAGTTCATTGCACATCGATTCTTATGGGTGGTGCTGAAAAACACTAGAGTGTAAATATTAATCTGAATATGAGAGGGTGAGCGCTAATGTATTTTATCAGTTTTTGAGTATGAAATTTTAAGCACATTCATCATGTAATATTTTAGTAAAACTGCTTGCAAATGTACTGCTGTTTTGCTTATTTTACTTTCTCTCAGGGCTTGCAGAGTGATGTTGTCAAAAGCTACTCAGTTATGGGGCAGGTGAATACAAAAAATTGATAAAAGATGTAAAAATAATAATAAAACTAAAGTTTAAAGAGTGGAACCAAAATATTTATGATGGTAAATGTAAATAAACAATACATTAATCACACGAAGTTCACAGACTGTCTCTGCTGACCATTCTGACTGCCCATTTTGGGACTCGGAGTATTCACAAAACTGCTCCAGACTAACTCATAGCAAGTAAAGTAGTGAAAGTATGCAAAGTGAACAAGCTTTTTTGTTTTGGTGTCATTCCAGTGGAAATTGTTGTAATTATCAAGATACGCAGTATTCAGTTTCTGGACAAGATTGACTATATACTTGATACTTCCAGGAAGGCTTTCCATCTGTTTCATTTCTGATAGGTTAAAATCTACCAAGAATGGACAGAACAGTCAGTCAGTTAAATTAAAATTTTTGGAAGTGAATTAGAATCAAAGAAGTTTCAGGAGAAAGTGCTCAAATATTATGTAATTGATACATTTGTGTGTTCTGTGCCAAGACAGGTTTTTACATCGTAACTATTTGTGTTCTGCTGTCTTCTACCATCCTCTTCATGTCTGCATAATTTCCCTTGATGTCATCAACCATCTTGTTTCTCCTCCTTATTCTGTCCCACCCCACAAAATAGTTCTTCTAGAGCATTTATTAGCAAGCACTCTTGCCTGAACGAGTGCCTCATCCAGTTTTTCTCGTATAATCTGCAGTGGTATGGGACAGGTCTTGCATCTAGGTCTATTACAGTGGTATGAGCTTTGAGATAAGGGATTGGGAGAAAGGGTTGTGTAGGAATGGATGAGTATATTGCATAAGTTTGGTGGACGGCGGAATACCACTGTGGGAGGGAAGGGAAGGATAGTGGGCAGGACATTTCTCATTTTAGAGCACGATGAGAGTAATCGAAACTCTGGCAGAGAAAGTAATTCAGTTGCTCCAGTCCTGGTTGGTACTGAGTTAAGAGGGGAATGCTCCTCTGTGGCTGGATGGCAGATCTTTTGGAGGTGGTGGGGGACTGGAAAGATAAGGCACGTTAGATTTGTTTTTGTACAACGTTGGGAGGGTAATTACAGTCAGTGAAGGCTTCAGTTAGCCCCTCGGTGTATTTCGAGAGGGACTGCTCATCACTGTAGATGCGACGACCATGGGTGGCTAGGCTGTACGGAAGGGACTTCCTGGTATGGAACGGGTGGAAGCTGTTGAAGTGGAAGTATTGCTGATGGTTAGTAGGTTTGGTATGGACGGAGATAATTATCTGACCATCTTTGAAGTGCTGGTCGACATCTACGAAGATGGCTTGCTGTGTTGAGTAGGACCAAGTGAAGCAAATGGGGGGAAAGGTTTTGAGGTTCTGGAGAAATGGGGATAGGGTGTCCTCATCTTTGATCTAGATAGCAAGGAGGTCATCAGTGAATCCTAAGTGGGTGAGGGGTTTAGGATTCTGAGTTTTTAGGAAGGATGTCCTGTGAATAGGTTGGCATGTAATGGTGCCATGTGGATGCTCATAGCCGTACTGTGGATTTGTTTGTAGGTAATGCCTTCAAAGGAGAACTAATTTTGGGTGAGGACATAGTTGGTGACTAGGAAGGGAGTGGTTGGTTTGGAATTGGTAGAGTGTTGGGAAAGACAGTGTTCAGTAGTGATAAGGCCATGGGCATTAGGAATGTTAGTGTATAGGGAGGTGGCATCAATAGTGACAAGCAGGGCACTGTGTGGTAACGAGACAGGAAATGTGAAGAGTCGAGTGAGGAAATGGTTGGTATCTTCTATATAGGAGGATAGGTTCCGGGCAACAGGTTGAAGATGTTGGTCTATGAGAGCAGAGATTCTCTTATTGGGACACAGTAACCTGCCGCATGGGGGCGTCTTGGACTTCAGGAGAATCATGTAGAAGGTAGGAGTGCAGGGATAGGTAGGGGTGAGTAGAGAGGTGGACTGTGGGGAAAGGTTTAGGATTATCCTAAGGATTTGAGTAGTGATTGGAAATCCTGTGGGATTACTGGAATTGCATCATTTTTGCAAGGTTTGTAGATTGAAGTATCTGACATCTGGCGTTCTTCTGCCAGGTAATCAGAACAACAGTGGTGGAGTCTTTGCTGCATGTAGGATTATAAGGTGAGGATCAGTTTTTAGATGGTGGACTTCAGTTCTTTCAATGGGTGTAAGGTTAGTTTGCATGTTGAGGGATTTGGGGAGTGATGGTGAGGCAAGGTTCAAGGTTAAGAAATTCTGGAAAGTTAACAGGGGTTGGTTTGTGGACAGTGGGTGTGGAGCACAGTTGGATGAAGGAGTGAACTGAGGTTGTCAAGGTTCAGTATTGGTGTTTGGTTGAGTCAGATAGGTAGGGTTGGTGGCGAAAAAGTGTTTCCACTGTAGGGAGCGGGAGATGGAGGAGAAGGTCTTTAACAAGTCCTGCATGATAAAATTTGAGAATGGGGCAAAAGGTGAGGCCTTAGGGAAGAACTGATATTTCTGTGAGCCTAAGGCTTCTGGAGGAAAGGTTCGTGATAGTGTTGCAGGTCTGTTTAGGTTCTGGATTCTGTGTGGTGGTGAGAGAGAGTTTTGAAGGGTGGGGTAAGTGTAGTAAGTCTGCGAGGCAGTGTTTGTTAGCTATGAGAGGATGTGGAGGCGGTTTGGAAGTTGTAGAGGTGGTGGACAATGGTGCTCCAAGGTGGGAGTTGGAGGTGAGCATAATGGAGAGCTTTTTGAGGTGGCATTGTGCATGTTGCTCAAGTTCCAGCAGGGCAAGAGTTTCAGTGTGTGTTATGGGTTCCAGGAATTTGGGATTGCATAAAAGGAGAATTTTGTGGATGGAGGAAAGGTAGTGCATTTTTCCACCACCATGGATCCCTGTTCTTTCCATCCGCCTCAATACAGAAAAGTTTCCTTATCTCTAGCAAGATCCCAGTCCCACATACTGTTCCTTAATTGTTGCCTGGCTCGTGGAATCCCCCCTAATGGCCTTACCATCAAATTACCCATCTCTGGCTGCCACCCCTACTACTACGACGACCTCCACCTGTTCAGATTCCGGCAGTCCTTAGCCCTCACCAACATAGTCCTGCAAAACCATATCAACCAAGCCCAAATCTCCTGCAGTAGCTTCCCTCCATCCGCAAAATTCTCCTGCTATGCAATCCCAAATTCCTGGAACCCATAACACACATTGAAACTCTTGCCCTGCAGGAACTTGAACAACATGCACAATGCCACCTCAAAAAGCTCTCCACCCTGCTCACTTCCTACTCCCACCTTGGAGTACCACTGTCCACAATCAATACAACAACCTCCAAACATCCCCCATGTCCCCTCATAGCTGACAAACTCTGTCTCGCAGACCTACTACATAACCCCCCCCCCCCCCCCCCCCCCGCCCTTCACGCAAAACTCCCTCCCATCACCACACAGAATCCATAACCTAAACAGACCTGCAACAATGTGATGAACCTTTCCTCCAGAAGCCTTAGCCCCACAGAAATATCAATCCTTTCCAATGGCCTCACCTTTTGCACCACTCCTAAATTCAATCACGCAGGGCTTGTTAAAGACTTTTACCCAGTTCCTAATGTGGAAACACTTTTTCGACACCAACCCTACCAATCGGATTCAACCAAAGACCAAACCTTTACTAACTCTGTTCACTCTGCCATCCAACTGTGACCTACACCCACTGCCCCCAAACCACCCCCTGTTAACTTTTTAGAATTTCTTAACCTGGAACCTTGCCTCATCATCATTCCACAAATCCCTCAACATGCAAGCTAATCTTACATCTGCTGAAAGAACCGCAGTTCACCATCTAAAAACTGTTCCCGACCTTATAACCTTACTTGTGGAAAAAGGCTCCACCACTGTTGTTTTGAACCACAAGGATTACCTGGCAGAAGGACTCGGCCAATGTCAGATACTTCCACCTATAAACCTTGCCACAGTGACACCATTCTTTAATCCAGCAGGATCTCAAGCCACTACTCCAATACTTAGGCCCATCCCAGAATCTCTCCCAGGAGTCAATCTCTCTACTCACCCCTACTGCTCTCCACAGTCCTATCTTCTATATGCCTTCTGAAGTCCATAAATCTAACCATCCAGGACACCCCATTGTGGCTGGCTACTATGCAGCCACTGAGAGAATCTCTGCTCTTGAGATCAGCACCTTCAACCTATTACCCGGGAACCTACCCTTCTATATATAAGATACCAAACATTTCCTCCTTCGACACTCCACAGTTCGTCACTTTATCCCACGGTGCCCTGCTCATCACTATTGATGCCAACTGTCTGTACACCAACATTCTTAATGCCCATGGCCTTACTGCTATTGAACACTACCTTTTCCAACACCTGACAAATTGTAAACCAACCTCCTCCTTCCTTCCAACTATATCCTCATACACAATTACTTCTCCTTTGAAGATATTACCTACAGACAAATCCGGGGTACAGTAATGGGCACCTGCGTGGCACCATCCTATGCCAATTTAGTCATGGGCCATCCTTCCTAAAAACCTAGAATCCTAAATCCCTCACCCACTTCAGATTCAGTGATGACATCTTTGCTATTTGGATTGAAGGTGAGGACACCCTATCCACATTCCTCCAGAACCTCAATGACTTCTCCCCCCATTTGCTTCACCTGGTCCTACTCTACACACCAAGCCACCATCCTAGATGTTGACCTCCACCTCAAAGATGGCTACATCATTACCTCCGTCCATATCAAACCTACTAAACATTAGCAATACCTCCACTTCAACATCTTCCACCCATTCCATACCAAGAAGTCCCTTTCGTCTGCCTAGCCACCTGTGGTCATCGCATCTCCAGTGACGAGCAGTTCCTCTTGTAATATACTGAGGATCTCACTGAAGCCTTCACTGACTGTAATAATCCAATCTTGTACAAAAACAAATCTCTCATGCCTTACTTTTATGGCTCCCACCACCTCCCAAAGTCCCACAGTCCAGTCCCAGAGGAGCGTTCTCCTCATAACTCAGTACCAATTAGTACTGGAGCAACTGAATTACATTCTCAGCCAGGGTTTCAATTACCTATCGTCGTACCCTGAAATGAGAAATGTTGTACTCACTATCCTTCCCTTCCCTCCCACAGTGGTATTCCACTGTTCACTGAACCTACACAATATACTCGTCTATCCTTACACAACCCCTACTCCAAATCCCTTATCTCAAGGCTCATACCACTGTCATAGACCTAAATGCAAGACGTGTCCCATGCATCCTCCCACTACCACCTACTCCAGTCTGGTCACTAGCATTACCTATCCCATCAAAGGCAGGGCTACCTGTGAAACCAGTCATGTGGTCTACAAGCTAAGCTGCAACTACTGTGCTGAATTCTATGTAGGCATGACAACCAAAAAGATGTCTGTCTGCTTGAATGACCACCGACAAACTGTGGCCAAGAAACAAGTTGACCACCCTGTTCCTGAACATGCTGCCAAACATGATACCCTTCGTTTCAATGACTGCTTCACAGCTTGTGCCACATGGAGCCTTCCCACCAACACCAGCTTTTCTGAATTGCATAGGTGGGAACTTACCCTGCAATACATCCTACGTTGCTGTAACCCTCCTGGCCTCAACCTTCATTAGTCACTATTCTCACCAATCCATCCCCTTCCCTGTTCCCATTCCAGCACTACGCATCCGTCATTCCACCATCACACCCAGTCTTTCTATTTCTCTCCTTTTCTGCTACCTGCCCCTCCCTCCCCACCTCTCCCCTGTCCTATGTCTAACCTGCAGCACTTCGCGGTCCGCCACCCCCTCACCATACTATCGCTCCCCCTCCCCAACTTCACTGTGAGGTTGTGGTCTGAATTTGTCTGCTCCGGGGTAAGCTTTGACATTTTCAGATATTTCCTAAACTTTCCTGTCTCAGGATGTAGTCCAGGTGATACATTCCTTATTCAAATTTGAGCTACATGCGTAATACCTCCTTTTGTGAGTTTAAAATAATGTGTTACCACTAGTGAGTTTTCTTTGCAAAAGTTAATTAGCTGTTTATCTCTCTCATATCATACTTCTAATCCAAATTTTTGTACTGTGTCTTCATCTCTTCCTACACCCATCACTACTGTCCCGTCTCCTATAATGATGATGTAAGAATTTCTATTTTATTTCTCTATAAACTCTTGAATCATCTTACAATATTTTTCCACCTCCTTGTCTCTATGCTAGCTGGTTCGCATGTACAGGGTGGGGCAATGAAAGTGGCCTAGAGACCATAGTTCCAGAGTACAAAGAAACATAGCAGTGGAAAGGAAATACAATACTAACCTGACTACAGCAGATATTGAAAGTGACTACTAGTTGCCTCTTGGCACATTCGGGCCCTGGTCAGCAAGTTGCTGAAGGTGGAACAAAGGAGGAGGGGGGGGGGGGGGAAGAAGAAGAAGAAGAAGAAGAAGAAGAAGAAGAAGAAGAAGAAAGGAAATCTTACAATACCCAGTGAAATCGGAAGGATTCTTTGCATGGAGAATGTATGTTCAGTAATGTCACTTTGAAAAATGTAATGTGTTGTTTCTACAACTAATAATACACTCAAGCTCATAAATTAAGGATAATTGCAGAATGTGGTGCCACACAACATGGAACTACACAAAACTGGCGCTAATAGTATAGGCACTTAGGTAACACACACAACACAGATCTGTAAGTCCACAGTATTGGTGACAAGTTTAGAAAAACGTCCTGAAACACATGTGCTACAAAATGCCACTGTTTCCTGCACATGTACCTCGACATCAATATGGGACATGATCACCATGCACACGTACACAGGCCGCACAATGGGTTGGCATACTCTGGATCAGGTGGTCGAGCAGCTGCTGGGGCATAGCCTCCCATTCTTGCACAAGTGCCTGTCGGAGCCCCTGAAGTATCCTAGGGATTTGAAGACGTGCAGCGTTACATCGACTGATAGCGTCCCAGATGTGCTCAATGGGATTTAGGTCTGGAGAACAGGCAGGCCACTCCGTTCGCCTGATATCTTCTATTTCAAGGTACTCCTCCACGATGGCAGCTCAGTGGAGCCGTGCATTATCATCCATCAGGAGGAAGGTGGGACCCTCTGTATCCCCTGAAAAGGCGGACATACTGGTGCAAAATGACGTCCCGATACACCTGACCTATTACACTTCCTCTGTCAAAGACATGCAGGGGTGTACGTGCACCAATCATAATCCCACACCACACCATCAAACCAAAACCTCCATACAGGTCCCTTTCAAGGACATTAAGGGGTTGGTGCACGCCAGATGAAAACCCGGCAAGAATGACTGTTCGGACTATACCTGGACTTGTCCGTGAACATAACCTGGGACCACTGTTTCAATGACCATGTACTGTTTCTTGACACCAGGCTTTACGGGCTGTCCTGTAACCAGGGATCAGTGGAATGCACCTTGCAGGTCTCCAGGCAAATAAACCATGTCTGTTCAGTCATCTGTAGAATGTGTGTCTGGAGTCAACTGTTCCAATGGCTGCGGCAAGGTCCTGAGCAAGGCTACTGCAGTACTCTGTGACCATCTGCGGGCACTGATGGTAAGATATCGGTCTTCTTGTGGTGTTGTACACTGTGAATGTCCCGTACTGTAGTGCCTGGACACATTTCCTGTCTGCTGGAATCGTTGCCATAATCTTGAGATCACACTTTGTGACACACGGAGGGCCTGTGCTACGACCTGCTGTGTTTGACCAGCCTCCAGTCTCCCTAGTATTCTACCCCTCATAACTTCATCAATATGTGTTCTTTGAGCCATTTTCAACACACAGTAACCATTAGCATGTCTGAAAATGTCTACACAGTTACTCACTGCACAGCACCAACACACCTCTGTGTGTGTGGACTGCTGCCAGTACCTCTGTGTGTTGACTGCAGGTCAAATGCACAGCATGGTCATACCCCGAGCTGATTTAAACCCACAAATTGACCACCAGAGCATTGTTTCACCATGTATCAGCATTATGAGCATGAGTGTTTGTGAGTTTTAGACTGAGTTTTTAATATGTTTCTCGGTGGTTGGCTTTTCCTCTGTTTTTCTCTACGGTCGGCCAACCACCGTCACACTCTGTGTGATTTTAATTTGTTTCGTCTGTTCTTTGTCTGAGTTTTTCTTGTCCTGTGTCGTCTGTTGTCTCCATTATCTGTTTTTTTTTCTTCTTTCTTCCCCTCTCTCTCTCTGTGTGGGTGTTAAGTTTTGGAACAAGGGGCCGATGACTGTTGCTGTCTGGTCCCGCACCCCACCCCACCCCACCCAAAATCAGTTGCTCACTAGGAGGCATGTGCTGTCTGCATGTGCCCCTCTGGGATACAGTTGTTACTTTTTTGTACTCTTTATACTCCCATTGGTACCTTTTTCACCAGCTTCACCATTCTGAAGACCCTTTCTCCTCACTGTTGTTGCAGTTAAGGTCTTCACTGTTACCCTAGAAAGGGGCTCTTACATGATGCTATTAATAAGAGCCAGTTGAACAAAGGTTTTTTTCACATGGTTTTACTTGTCCGACTCCTCCTACCTCATGATATGCGAAATAGGTTTCCTGACTTACCATTACACTATGGAAAGTGCATGTAAAATACTATTGATCTGTTTTTAAACTGTAGGTAGACAATGCTTGTGCAGTCCAAAAATTTATGTCTTGCTTTGGAAACTGTTGCAGCACTGGAAATTTCATCATCACTGAACAACTCACAAGAGGAAAAACAGTCACCACCACCACAGCAGCAGCAGCAGCAGGAGCAGGTGCTGCTTCAACAGCAACAGCAGCAACACCTGCAGCTAGGCCTGCAGCAAATACACATACACCAGAGTTCTCCTCCTCCTCCTCCTCCTCCTCCTGCTCAACAACAACAACAACAACAACAGCAGCAGCAGCAGCAGCAGCAGCAGCAGATGACAGCAGATTCACGGTTGCCATCAGCTATTATAGGATTGGCATCTAATATCAAGGAGGTGAATTTCATTGTATTTAAAAACATTTATACTCGACAGTCAGTTGTATGATGCGATGGGCATGATTTCAAGACTCCCCCTACTCTTACTACTCTGCACTCCCTGCCAGTTTCATTAATTAACAATGTGTGAGACTGACTTTAGATAAATATCTCTACCCTTATTTTACTTTTTCAGTCGTTTCAAGGCAAACATATGGAGGGACTCTCAGAATTTAAGCTACAGACTATGCCTCTATTGCACTCTGTGCAGTGAAGTTTTAATAAATACTTCCACAATACTCTTCCACTTATTAAAAGAAACCAAAACTGTGTTGAAATGATGCCCCTCTCTGGCTCTTCTATAGTTATTCCATAAGTCCATCCTTTTAAGGGTCTCAAAATTAACACGTAGCGCTCGAGAGTTGGTCGGACCAAATCTTGTTATGAAATTTCCTGGCAAACTAAAACTGTGTGCTGGGCTGTGATACCTCCGCCTCCCCAGTAGTACACTAATACTCTTGTGTTCTGTTACAATAATGAAAACTGTCTTTTACTACAATTGTACTCTTTAAGTTCATATTTGCTAATATAGAGCAACTGAAATTCATGGCTGAAGAGGAGGGTGCAAAAAACAATTTTAATACGCATTTGTTTGTGGCTCCTTGTTGAAAATGTGGCTCGTTGAAATGATGGTGTAAGTAGTACTGTATGACGAGGTTAATTATTTATAAAAGGACACTGTTTTGTTGTGATGCACACGTCCACCCATTTATTTGCCATATATCACACATACCATTGATTTCATGTTTTTACAATAACATGAAACGTAATATTTTTCACAAAAGGTGGTCATGTAATAAATGCTCCAATGACCCATCAAATAGAAATTAAATTCCATTGCATAAAATTTCCAAAATCAAATTTTTATATTGATATGTAAATACACATGCAAATTTTATATAACAAAAGTTGTGAAATGATTCTAAATATAAAAACATAAAATTGTACTATTCAACATGACAACAAGCGAGAACTAATTCATGACTGACTGACTGAGTGAAGTGTGAACTACAAACTCTCTGCTCAACTGTTTTTGGCATGCAATACTAACCAAAGTCATTTGTACAAAACAATTGAATTACAAAGTGTGTGCAAAAATAGAAATATATACTGAGTTTGGTACTGGATAAAATTGAAATATATACTCATGTGTCACTGTGGAATGCAAATTATGTTATATGTAAATATGGAGATAGGGCAGGGAGTGGCGGCACACTCTCCTTGGTTGAAGCACCCTTGTGGTAGCTGTCAGGAGGTATAGGCATTGCGTTTGTGAGAAATAGAAACATGCGAACACTGAGTTAGTAATCTTCACCAATTTATTCCCCAAAAACAGTCTACAGTAATGCACATGCTATGTTGAAGAGTCATCACTGTCTCTGTCAGCCTGGTCCAAGATAATTGTGGAATCATCGAGACTCCATTGTGAGCCAAGAAGAGAATTACTCCAACTTAAGCCACACTAGTTACAACAGCTTTACCACATGCAAGCAGAGTGAATCACTGTGAAGACACTCTGCAGCAGGCATCTGCTGGTACTGACACAGGTAGTTAATTTCAAGGTAGTGACAGTTCATACACATGTACACACACACAACTACTGCATGCAAGCCTTTAGTCCTTGTATGACTGCCCTAAGAGAAGACCAGATACCAAGTGTTGCTCTTGATGACCACTTGGGCATCTTGAATATATTTCACCAGTCCCAGTGTCAGGGGGCATTGCAAACTTTATTTCATTTGTAGGTATAGTAATGGTTGGCGTCGGTGAACAGGCTTTTATGAGAGCTTGGTACATGACATGCACTGTATGCACAAGACAGGTAAATAAAAGTAATAAGAACACAACACTGATGATTAAGTATTGATTAATATTACTGGAAAATTTGAAAGACTTAATTCCTTTTTGCTCTTTGAATGAAATTTAACTCATTGTTAGTAGCCATGCATTTCCTGGATATCCACAATCAGATCATTATGCTTGGGGAAACTGGACAGAGAATGATGTGCATATGAAAGTATGTATGACTCATTATAATAAACTGGTAACACTCACATTAGTGGAAGCTTTTCAGCTGCTTGATAAGTAGTTGGCAATACAGAAGTCAAATCGAACACACATGATAAATTACATTGGGTATCTTTTAATGTTAATCCACTATCATCTCAGGTGTACCAAAATTTTCACATGTAAATGTGACATCAAGATGAATTGATATTTAAGTTCACCATTATGTCAAATGTTCATACCTTCAGAACATTGTTTAAGAAATGGGTGATAAAGAAGCATTTTTCATAAACAGTTCTTTCTCGCAATTGTAAATTCTACTATCGAAGAATGCTGCCGATTCTTGGCAAATTAACTTATGACTATGTTTACATACAGGTGGATCATAGTAATTCATAGATACAGAATATCTTTGATCCATTTTTGACCAGTATAAAAGTACTTTAGTTGATATATGATATGAATACTGTTCTGTTCTCGCATCACAGGGTAAGTATAAATCTCATAAAATTCAAAATTTTCTTTGGCCTATCAATGGGTATTGAAACAATAACATGTAACTAATTTTCAGTCATTAGTGTGTGTGGCAGCCAACTTGCAGAAAGTATTTAAATTGTAAGACTCAACAGTTTAAATTATAGATGATGTTCCTTACATTAATTAATAGTAGGATCCAGAACAACTAGTCTGGATGCCGTAGCACATTGCTCAAGCAATGATTTGAACTACTTTATATGGCTGTTCCTGTATGAAGAGAATCAGTTCTAGTGTTTGACATACTGTTCATGACTCTTAACAACAGGATGTTTAAATCTAGCAATGGAACACTCCAAAGTGTCCATAAACGATCGTGATTAAACTTGGTGGGTGTTGTATCCCATTAAAGGTGTCTCTCTCTCTCTCTCTCTCTCTCTCTCTCTCTCTCTCTCTCTCTCTCTCTCTCTCTCTCTCTCTCTCTTTAAGGGGCAAAACACAACCTGAAAGGTAATTCGGCATGTTAGGTTTGGAGGGAATATTTTTGAAAAATATATAAAAATATTTACATATAAAAGTTGAAATGTAATTAACATGCTTGAAAACTGTATAATCAAATTTTGTAATAAGTTTTGCAAAATACTGCACCACTGTTAGTTAATAGAAAAATTGAAACTTTGGTTACAACATATATACATACATGTGTAATAAAGCTAGTTTCTTATATACCATTTTTGGAAAATAAGCTGTACACAGTGTGCTGTCAGATTATTTTCAACGTACTGAGTTACAATACCTAAACATTCATTATTAGTCTAGTTATTTATATTATTTATATTTGATGTTTTAAATTATTATTTTACATTATTTTTGTTTTGTTTTTTAGTTTACTGTTTCACCGTATGCGAATTTTGTTAATTGAAAATTATAAATAACTCATCATTATGGTACAAAATCATTACAATAATGATGATCTGTAAATAAATGCTTCAAACATAATATTTTCTTACACCATGCAGATAAAATGAATAAAATTTCTTAACATAATATACATGACAAAGAGCACAACAGGATTTTGTATTGATGTGGGTAATCCTTTAAATATCCTGATTTGTATCAAGCATATTTCAGTATATTGGTAAGCCTTGGCTTTACTTGTGACTGTGGCCTTGTTATATTGTTTCTCAAGTGGAGATTGACATCAAAATCATTCAATAGTGCTAAATCTGAAAAACTGTCATATAGTTCTACCAATATTGAAAGCCACGTACATCTCACGACTGTACCTGCAATTTGTAGCAAATCAGCATTTGTGGTTCACAGTTCTGCCAAAGTATACATCACTTCTGAATTTGATTGTATATTGATGATTTAGTTACAGTAGCAGATTTTTCTAACTAACAAATTGTGTTACATCAGTTTCCTCTTAAAGAGGAGTAGCACTACATATTATTTGCATTTATCATAAATTAACTCAATTTTTGAATTTGCTCACAATTATAATTAACATCAAAACAGTTTAAGAAACAAGTAATTTTTACCACAAATTTTTGTGTTGCCTTAATAGAAATCTCATTTTGTGTATCTGCTTGAATTCTTACAAGGAATTAGCAACTTTTTAGCTCAACGGGTTAAAAGACAATCAGCAGGTTTAACTTAATTGTTTGTTCACTGTCTTCTTAAACATTGCACCAGCCATAATGCAACCCCCTTTGTGAATGCTGTTCTCAAACACACACTGAGTTGGTTGATGTTCATAAGCAGCTGGAAATTGCCTTGACTACTGTCAAAAGATTGGCAGCTGCTGCAGTTTGGAGTGTTGCTAGAGTACCTTTGTTACATGTATGAAAGGTACCTCAAGTACTATCCTCTACTGTATATCATGTCTCCTCTGCGGAAAGTACATGATCTGTCATTACCCATCCACTTGACTGCGAGTGGTGTGTCAGTGGTAGATCTACACATCCTTTACAGGGTGGATGGGGACCAGGGAGGACTTCGGGTGCTGCACCAGTCGTCGTGTCCCCCCCCCCCCCCCCCCCCCCCCCTTTACCAAATCTGAGGTACTGTCTCTCACTGAAACTGAGGCAGTGGTACTCACTTCACCTGTTTTTGGGAAAACGTGTTTTTTCTGATGTCAGGAGGAACCAAACGCAAAAGAGTAGGGGGAGTATTAACCATCGGCAATTCAAATGTACGGCAAATGATGGTACACCTTAGGGAAATGGCAGCAGGGGACAGGAAAGAACACCAGGTGTAGTCAGTGTGTATGCCGGACATCATCATTCAACATGTTGAAAAGGCTATTGAGGGAGCGTTTGAGGGAACAGAGTGCAACCAACTGCAGATTGTGGCGCATGTTGGAACAAATGATGCCTGTTATCTGTGCTCCAAGGTCATTGTTGGGTCACTGCAGTGCCTGGCAGAGAGGGGTGAGAAGACCAGCCTTGCACCTGGAGTTTCAATGAAGCTCACAATTTACAGCATTGTCACCAGAACTAATGGTGACCCTTTCGTTCCGAGTTGAGCGGAAGGACTGAACCAGAGACGTCGAAGGTTCTGTGACAAAGTAGGCTGTAGCTTCCTGGACTTGTCATAAGGTTGAGAACTGTGGGGTCTCTCTGAAAGGATCAGGTGTGCTCTACAGATCAAAGGTTGCTACTCAATCAGAATTTCTTTGAATTTTTGTGAAATGTCACATGGCAATATTCTGCTATGGTAGTCACTGAAGGTATAATGTATTGCTCTCGCGAGAGTCAAATGTATTTCATTCAGTGCCTATCTATCACCCTACATGTTGTTGCTCAGCTATTATGCAATAATCTCTGTTTCTTTAGAAGTTTCTTTTCAGTGAGTGTATACCATGGATGTTTCCTCCCATTGTGAACTATTCTACGGGGTAGATATCTATCCAGTGCATGGTCAACTATTCTTTTAAATGTGAGTCGGAGTTCCTGTACATGCTCCTGACCTTTGCTGGAAGTTTTAAGTTCCCCATTGAGATATGACACTCTAATTTTTTATCTAGTTTGCTGAACACTTATATCTTTGTGCTTGTTGTATTTGCCATTTGCACTTTGGTATTCATTGTTGTCGCAAGTGTGTCATAGTCACTGATATGAGTTTGGATGTGGACACCCCCAAAGATGTCAGGTGCATTTGTTGCCATTATGTCGAATGTATTTCCATCATGAGTGGGGTTCTGAACTATCTATTGTAGGTAGTTTTCAGAGAAACATTTAGTCATGTTTCAAAAGGTGTAAAGGTGTCTTATCACACCCAGCACTAACAAACTGTTATTTTCTCAATTAATTGTTGAATTATTAAAGTCTCCACCAATGATTACAGTATGACTGGGGAACTTACATACAAGTGTACTGAGGTTTTCTCCAAAGTTTTTGATTACATCAGGAGATGAGTCTGCTGTGTGATAGAAGGATCCAGTTACCATTTTATGCCCACCCATTACACTGAGTCTTGCCCAAACAATATAACATGAAGCTTCGATTTGGTGGATTTGAGTTTCTTGTCTTCTGCGACAAATACACCAACTCCATTTCCCATTTGCCTATTCTTTCAATATACACTTAAATTTCCCCCCAAAATCTCACTGCTGTCACTTTTAGGTTTCAACCAGCTTTGTTAACCTAGTATTATGTGAGCGTCTCTTGCTTTTCAAGAGTGCTTCAAACTCTGGGACTTTGCTGTGAAAGCTCCAACAATTTAACATTAGGATTTTAATACTCATCTGTGGGAGGCTGTTAATGGCACTAAAGTTAGTGTCCAGTCCCTAGTGAATGAGACAGGAACTGAAATTGAGGGTAGGAAAGCAAATGCCGAAATACTTAATTCCTTTTTCAAATGTTTCTTAACAAAGGAAAACCCAGGAGAATTGCCCCTGTTTAATCCTTGTACCACTGAAAAGATGAATGAAATAAGTATTAGTGTCAGTGGTGTTGAGAAACAGCAGAAATCATTGAAATTGAACAAAGCTCCAAGCTCCAATGGAATCCTCCTCAGATTCTATAGTGAATTTGCAGCTGAGTTAGCCCCCACATCTAACTATAATCTATCGTAGATCCCTCAAACAAGAATCTGTGCCCAGTTCTCGAAAAAGCCACAAGTCACACTTGTGTACAAAATGAGTTGTAAAGTGACCCACAAAACAACCATTCAGTATCCTTAACATTGATTTATTGTAGAATCTTAGAACATATTCTGAGCTCAAACATAATGAGGTATCTAGAACAGAATGACATCTTCAATGCCGATCAGCATGGATTTCGGAAACCTCAATCATATGAAACCCAGCTCACACTTTTCTCACATGACGTACTGAAAGCATTGGATCAAGGCAGTCGGGTAGATGCAGTGTTTCTTTATTTACAAAAAGCATTTGACACAGTACCGCACCTACGCTTATTGTCAAAAGTACAATCATATGGGGTATCAAGTGAAATTTATGATTGGATTGAATCTTTTGGTAGGGAGGACACAGCATTTTATCTTGGATGGAAAGTTATCATCAGATGTGGAAGTAACTTCGGATGTAACGCAGTGAAGTATGTTTGGACACTTGCTGTTGCAGATAGTGTTAATAGTAAAATCAGGCTTTTTGCAGATGATGCAGTTATCTGTAATGAAGTACTATTTGTAAGAAGCTGCATAAATATTCTGTCAGAGCTTGATAAGATTTCAGTGTGCTGCAGAGATTGGCAACTTGCAAAATTTTACATTTCTGAACATTTAGAGCATCTCACAAAACGGAGAAATATGGTATCATATGACTGTAACATCAGTGAGTATCTCTTGGAATTGACCAACTCGTACGAATACAGAGGTGTAACATTTAGTAGGAATATTAAATTGAATGATCACATAGGTTCAGTTATGGGTAAAGCAGGTGGTATACTTCAATTTTTTGATAGAACAGTGGGGAAATGCAATTGGCCTATAAAAGAGATTGCTTACAAATCACTCGTGTGACCTTTTCTAGTATTCTGGTCAAGTGTATGGGAACCATACTAGATAGAGCTAACAGGGGGTATTGAATGTGTACATAGAAGGGCAAGATGAATGGTCACAGGATACTTTAATCCATAGGAGAGTATCACAGATATTGAAGAAACTGAACTGGAAGACCCTTGAATATAGATGTAAACCATCCCAAGAAAATCTGTTAACAAAGTTTCAAGAACCAGCCTTAAATGATTATACTACAACTCCCTACATATTGTTCACATAGGGATTGTGAGGATAAGATTAAAATAATTACTACATCCATAGAAGGCATTAGTCATTCTTCCCGCACTTCATATGTTGAATGGAAAACGAAGGAACCCCAAGAACTGGTACAATGGGATGCATCTTCTGCTGTGCACCTCACAGTGATTTGCAGAGTGTAGATGTGGAGGTAGACATAGATGTACCTGTGCCGCTGAACACTTAGGGTTCACCAGATGAACAAGTTTCTTGTCCTCGGACGTGGTGCTCTATATGGTTCTTTCACACTGACTGCTTAAGAATCTAAGGTTAGTTGACTGCCTTAAGAATCTAAGTTAATAAGGGTTATTCTCCCTCACTGCAAAAGAAAACATCTTTGAAATATATTTTGACCTGATCAGGTGTTTGTTCTTTTTAGAACTATGACAAGGTGCGTGGTCACTATGAAAAAACCATGTTGACCACCACACCTGAGGTCAAGAAACTTGTTCATCTGGTGATACAAAGGACTTGACAGTACAGGTACAGCAGTGATACCTGTAGGGCTTTCAATGTTACATGATCCTTGTGAGAAGATTTTCAGATGTACTTATGTTGAATGATTTTGATGTCAGTCTCCACTTGAGAGAGAATATAATGAAGCTGCAGTCAGTAGTACACAATCAATTCTTTTTGTCATGATTGATCAATCTACTGAAATATGCCAGACATGAATCAGAATATTAGCAGGATCATCTGTGACAATTTGAAAGCCTTCTGAATTTTGTTTTATATTGCGCTTTGTGTCACATATATTATGTGAAGGAATTTCATTCATTTTTATGTGCACAGTGTAAGAAAATGTTATGTTATAAGCATTTATTTACAGATTATCATTTCTACAATGATTCTGTTTCATAATAATGAGTTAATTATTAATGAATATAAGTAAAATAAATAACTAGACTAATAATGAATGTTTAGATATTTTAATTAGGTATGTTGAAAATACTTTGGTAGGACATTGTGTACAACAAATTTTCCAAAAAGAGTATTTCAGAAACCAGCTGTATTACAAATGGGGTAGCTTGAAAGCTTTATGTTGTAACAAAAGTTTTAATTTTTCAACATTAAATAGTGGTGATGAGTACTTTGAAAAATTTCAAATTAGTACACAATATGGTTATACAGCTTTCAAGAATGTTTGATAAATTTCAACTTTTATCTGAGAAACATTTTTATATATCATTGTTTCAAAGATATTGCCCAAAACGTAATACGCCAAATTACCTGTCTTGTGTTTTACTTCTTGAAAGTGAAATTGGGCACAAACAATAACAATACATATTGTATTATTTTGTCCCCTTTGCACACCCACCATGTTTAATCAGGATCATATACTGACACTTGGGAATGTTACCTTGTAATTGGGTACACACAGCATGCAATATTGTGAACACCTCATGGATAGTTGCATTCCTTTCGCCACAAATTATCTTGAAATGTTTTACAATCTGTTCAATAAAAGCTGTGTGGTCAGTAAAGGTTTTTCCCATATTCCATAACACAATCATTTTATTGGTGAAGTTATTTGAATGGGTAGGGGTCTTCTAATTGACCAACTTATTACAGACTTTGATTTGTGTCTCCTCAATTATGCTTCCCCTAACTACGTCAGTGCTGCTCACAGCACCTTTTGTGTTATTTATCTGACAATCTCCTCCTCTGCTCTTGTGGCTTCCCTACATTGGTCACCCCACGATAATTTTGATGACAGTGACCAGTGATTCTATTGTTCCCTGCCACCAGCAGACAGACAGGTCCCGTATTGGACATTCCAAAGAGCCAATTGGCCTTCATATATGTCTGCTGTGCACTTTAACACCTCTCTCTCAGATTACATTGATGTGGTTGTGCAAGACATCTCTGCTGCTCTTTTTCATGCCGCTGGCACTACTGTCCCCCTGCCCACAAGTCTCCATCATTGTTAACAGATACCGTGGTGGACCAAGGACATAGCAGTTGCTATCTAGGACCACCGATGTGCATTGCAACAATTTAAATGACCCACTTCAGACCAACCTTTTCGCTTTTAAGCATCTCCATTGTAAGGCTTGCTACCTTATTAACCAGAGTTAAAAAGAATGCTGGGAGTGCTATGTTTCCTCCCTGGTGACGTATGCCTCTTCATTGCAGGTCTGGTCCAAGCTCCATAGCCTACTGGGCCGCCAGTGACATCAAACTGTCAAGGGTTTTATCCTTCAAGGTGCTCTGTGTACTGACCTATTGGTACTTGCAGAACGCCTTGTGACACACTTGACAGCATCAGCATCCTCTTCCTAACTTTATACCTTTCTGCAGCAGAAACACTGAGTTGAACAGACCCCCCCCTCCTCCCCTCTGTTTCAACCCCCAATAAGTGTGACCCATATAATGAACACATCAGTGAATGGGAATTCTTACCTCTTCACATGGCACGGCCACAGGTCCGGATTCCATCCACAACCAAATGATCCAACACTTGGACATTACCCAAGAGCCAACATTTGCTCATGGTCTTCAACCGCATTTGGCTCATGGGTGCCATCACCTCGCAATGGCGAGACAGTATAGTTGTCCTCGTCCTTGAGCCCAGAAAGAACCCAATGTCTCTCAACAGCTACTGCCCGATTAGCCTGATGAATGTACTTTCTAAACTGCTTCAGAGGATGGTTAGCTTCCAGTTGTGTTGGTTACTTGAATCTCGGGGCCTTTTCTCCCCATATCAGTGTGGCTTCTGGGAAGGATGATCTCCAACAGACCATTTACTCAGATTGGAAACAGCAAACCAACAGGCTTTTACTAAACACCAACACATGGTGATGGTCTTCTTTGACCTACATAAGGCATACAACACAACTTGGCGCCATCACATTCTACTCACTCTCTATGACTGAGGCTTTTGTGGACCCATTCTGATTTTGATCTGAGGGTTTTTATCCCACCGGCTCCTCTGAATTCGAATTGGCACTTCACTCACCACCCCTCAGATTCAGGAGAATAGTATTTCACAGGATTGTGTGTTCAGTGTAAGGTGACTCTGTGACCCTAAAATCTGGACTGCAATGTAGCAATGCTCCTTTCCTGCTTTTAGGAACAGCTTGTGTGCTCCTTGGTAGATACTTGCCATCTTGCACTGCTACAGGTAGTATATCTGGAAATGGCTTTTCATGATTGACATGAATAGTAGAAGAACGGAAAGACAGTTGGAGCTGAGGAGTAGCTTGCAAGATTGATTATGCTCCCTTCCAACACTTTTTAAAATTTTTGACATGGCTCTTCTAGAATACTGTATTGCTCAGGCAGACAGTCTCCTACCCAACACTGAGGCATGACTGCTTGACAATCTTATTGTTTTCCTTGTGAGGAAAGGCCTGATGATTCCACTGTTTCACTCCCTTCCATACATCCTTTAGTTTGTGTATTATTCTCTTACTTCTTCATTGCTGGTTCAAGTATTTGCCCAGTCAAAGTCCAGGGATGAATCTGTCCTCCTCATATATACAATTTCATATGGACTTAGGCCATCTGATGCTTGTATTTTTGCAGTGTACACACGTACAACATATGGCAGAGAAACGTCCCAGTTACTACACATGCTGGCCGTGTAGTGGCTAACCATCTTAATGATTGTTCTGTGGACTTGTTTCATGCGGCCATTATCTTCAGGGTGTGCGTGCTAAATTACATGCATCAGCTTACAAGTCTCTTTAAGCAATTCCTTCATAAAATTTGTTCCTTTATTTCTGATTGTGCTTAATGGTGATCCAAGTTATAGAATACTCATTTACAAAAAACTGTGATCAGTTATTGG
Source organism: Schistocerca gregaria (assembly GCF_023897955.1). Taxonomy (NCBI): domain Eukaryota; kingdom Metazoa; phylum Arthropoda; class Insecta; order Orthoptera; family Acrididae; genus Schistocerca; species Schistocerca gregaria. The sequence goes on along the minus strand of NC_064927.1, from coordinate 119,593,660 downwards.
TATAATTAGGAAGATATCTGGTGAAAAGGTCTAACATGATCAAAATGTATTTATTCTCTTCGTTAGTCTACAAATGGTCCAGCAACATCCCATTCTACCGTTTCAAATGATTCACGAATGTCATTCTGGCAGTTCTTGTAATGCTGCCTTAGTCCTTCCCAAATTATTCCGTCTGTAATAAGAAACACATTGTGAAACCAACTTAGAAAGTCAGCATTACGACTTGGCCGCCAATAAACCTCAGCTAGTTTAATGAGTTGTGTATGTGGAGTTGTGTTTGTGCTCAAACGCATGTGTGCGTGCATGCACTTATGAATGTCTAGTGTTGACGAAGGCCTCAATGACAGAAAGCTTTAATTGTGAGGATCTTTTTGTTCTGCCTATCTGCGACTCAGCATCTCGGCTATATGGTGAGTAGCAACTTTCCTTCTCATAATATTGTTACTATCTTAATATTTGTTGTTTTTTTGCCAGTGTCCAGATAATAGAGAATCTTGTTGTTCCGTCATGATTTGTTCTCTCATGCCTTCTGGAATAACCAAGCACTGTCATTTACTAGATAGTCCATAAAATGGTGACCATTCTTCAATATTTTGTGTTGTGACTTCTCCGTGTGGGCTGATTTTTAACTCTCCCTCATGACTAATTGTAACACAATCATGAACCTTTTGGCTCATTGCATCAGCATTCACATGTTGCTTAACAGGTAAGTGAATAACCTTAATTTGGAACTTGCTTACTCTTAATGCCCTTCTTGTTAATGAGGAACTTGAGTCGTTGAAACTTGACAGTCTTTTCAGTGCGGCATGATCAATTCTCTTTCTGTCAAGAAACGTTTGTTGTGTGTGGTACCAAAAACCAGACCACAAGGCTCCTTTTTCATGATGGTATAATTACATTCCACTTTGTTTAATTGGCTGGAAGAAAATGGTAATGGGTGTTTATTGCCATCAGGTTCTTGAAATAATATAGCACCAACAGTAAATTTTTAAGCATCTGTTTAAAGACTGAAGGGCTTGTTGAAATCTGGTAACATTGGAGCTGTGCTTAGAGCTTGTTTAAGTTCTTCCATTGCCTTTTTGTATTCTGTTGGCCAATTAAATGTGGCTCCTTTTTCTCAGTAGCTGTGTCATTAGACATGCTACATTTCCATTATTGGTTATGAAACGTCTGTGGAAATTTGCTAACCCCAGGAATGTTACAGTTCCTTTAAATTCTGTGGTTCAGAAAAATTCTTGACAGCTTCAGTTTTAAATCAGAGCTCGACTTTCTGCAAAATGACATTCATCTGTTGCTAAATACAGATTTTGCACTTAGCTGCTCAGAATTTTTTTGAAGTGTCTCCATATGCTGCTTCATGTCTTCACTGAAAATTATTACATCTTTGAAGTATACAATAGCTTGTGTTGGTGTGAGCCCTCATAAAATGGAAGCCCTCAAGTCCAGAGGGGTAGCCAGTGCATTGCAAAATCCAAATGGCATACAGAGGTAGTATATATTCCTGTACCAGTAACAAATGAAGTTCTTGCTTGATCACCTGTATGCATTGTCAGTTGTTTGTATTGTTTATATCCATATGTTTAATCAGAAACCGAAAAAATTTGACATCTGCGCAAATAACTTCGCGTTTCCACTTAGTTCAGTAAGAGGTGAATATCTGGTGGGCTATTGCATTCAGAGTTCAGTAACAGATAGAAAAACGGAATTTTGGTGCTCCAGAAACTGGTTTCTTCTCAACATTAACTATTGACGAAGACCACAATGGAGCTTCAGGATCTCTGGGTTTTATAATTCTTGGCTTCCAGGTGTTCTTTAACCATTTCTTCCACCAACTATCATTGGCTGTGCAGTATTTGATAAAATTTCTGAGTGATTTATGCTGCATTTCTGGTATGTGTGTAATGCTGTACCAAATGAGTGATAGGTAAATTTGAAAGTTCTCGGAAAAGATCCACATACTCCAACAAAACAAGTGTAAAACTCTTTTATTCATAAACTGTCAAATGTTTTGTCTTCCACCAAATTTTGTTCTTTACTTTACTGTTAATTTTGATTCCCTGTTGCAGTTTTTGAGTACTACCACAAAAAATCCATATTTATGACTGTGATTTCCAATACCTCATTTGGAATCACTGTGACATCACTTTTACTTATGTTCGACACTTCAGCAAACTTTGTTCCTCATGGGAATAGAATCTCTTTGTTGCTCATGTTCACTATTGTTATTGGGGCTCTAGTGTCTTTCCACCTTACCGTAATAGCCATGCACACAATTCTGATAACATAACAATGCATCTTGTCAAATAACTTGCATTTCTCCAATCGCTCAGTCAATAACAGAGCTGCTCCTTTGCTCTGGGTTGACTTAAATTTGATGTAGATTGTTTTTCCTGCTCTGCATGGGAATTTGCTGAGGCTGATCAGTTTTTACGTTGACTCAGAGGATTTGGACTGATGGATTGATTGGGTGGTCTACTCCCACATCGTCAGTGTTGCTGATCCATAGAGTGCGATCTGAAGAGACATTTGCTAGGTTGTAGTTAGTACGGCCTTGTTTGATCTTTTCTGTCTGTGACAATATCTCTGCCCCCTTTTCAGACAAGAAATCATATCAGAGTATACCACTGTATTGTTTCATTATTTCAAACTACTTGCATCCTTAAATTGTATTTTTGTCACTAGATAACATTGTGCAAGTCTCACAATATTTTGTTGAAGCAACTGTTAGACATCAGGGTGTTGAACAGCTGTTTTGATGACATATTGTGTGACTTGCACAGTGTTGTTCAATGGCAAATCTGATAAGTGTATGTGCAACAGATCTGTTGGAAAAGCTTGAAAAGTCACACATTTCAATTCATTTAAGAGCATGATCAGTGGTCACTTTACCAATTGTGAACACACACACACACACACACACACACACACACACACACACACACACACACACACACACACACACACAAAATCCTTTTTTTAGCTCTCCCCCCTTCTCCTAACAGACACCTGTGCATGGAAGAACACATGTGAATAATGTAAGGGGACAAAAACACGAGCAGTAAAGAAGTGAGTGTAAATATGTGAGGTATTTACGATCATGTTGAACTGACATAAACAAAACCACAATGCCGAATTTTATGCAAGAAGTGTGGATACTTTTTTTAAAAAAAGTTGTAGTACATGAGAATAAAAATACCATAATAATACCATGGTTTAAGTACATTATTGGAATTTAATTTAATGATTTAGAGGAAAAGAACATATTTGCAACTTGTGCACCACCAAATAGAGAGCGTGAGCAATGACATTCTCCTCCATTCTCAACCACATTAAAAAAGTTTCCTGAAAAAAGCTACGTTATCCACATTGAAATTATAGTTTTCTTGTTATCCAGTCCACTGGCATCTTCTAGTGTCAATCTTTGGTCTCTTGCAACAGAATTACATACTTGTTTTATAATCCAAGGTGATTCAAATTTTAATCTGTTCTGAATTTATCACAGTATTGTCTACAATACAGAAGTTATTTTGAATGAGTGCTTATTGTTGTCACTTTAATAACTTACCTATGTCCATCTGAAAATGCAATGGTGTGCACAGTGATATGTAGTGTAACAGTTACACATTAAAAAAAAAACTGAACAACCTGTGATTTTTATATACCACACAGTGTAGAACGTTTTATTACCTGATTGAATAGTGAATCATTCTCTCTCAGTTCTGTTAATAGATAGACTTAATGTGTTATGCGTAAGAAAAATAAAAATATATAGTTACAATTTATGCAAGGAAGTAAGGACTACACTTGAAATAGCAAATATTACAGATTGCATGGACTATAATGTGCAGTATAAATAATAAATCTTGATGGCAGTGCTAGAGCCAAAGTATTAATACAAAGCAGTATACCATTTCATGTAATGATTTTCTCACAGCCTTTTTTTGGTGTCTTTGATTTACTGTTAACATTTTTGTTGCGCAGATTTAAGTGGTTTGGTGGCTGTGCAGGCATCAGACTACAAATTCAGATGTCTAGTTAGATCTCTTCTAGGTCTTATGGCTTGGAGGTCTTGCATTTGAGATGGCCTTTTCCTCCGGCAAGGAAAATGTCAAGCTACAGTGTGCTTTAGATCACATTATTATGTTGTGGGTTAACTACTTACTAACTGGCCATGTGAACCAGATCGCAGGCCAAAAGGTGGTGAGAGCTTACACCATCAGTAGGCTGCTGAAAGCACATTTTTTAGTTGTGTCAATGGCCAATCATTTGTCGATAAATGTCTGATAAACCATCATGTGACTTTGTGTTCTATGTTGCTAGTGTAGTTTTTTAAATTTAATTTGCAGTATAATTTGAACAGCTATAAGATATGTCAATATTAATATGGAAACACTACCACTCTTTTGCAGATTCAGCAGAAGCAACAGGACTTGCAGCAGCAGAAACAGAAGCGACTAGGAGTGGTGGAACAACACAACCACATCTTGCAGAAGGTACTCCAACAGCGTCAAGAACAGCAGCAGCTGTTACAGCAACACCAGAGCCATTTTATACAACAGCAGAAGTCGCAGCAAGATCAACAGAAATCAAATCAGCAGACACTTCACCTATTATTGCGCCAGCAAGAAGGAACGGCACACAAATGGTGTGATCAGATGGATCTTCAAAAGCAGCCCCCACAAGAAGAACAAACACAGCACCAGCAGTCATGCCTCAGAGTAGAGTTGCAAAAGACACATGAGCACCAACAACAGCAAGAGCATCATAATTTACAACCACAATGCCAACAACAGCTATCTCAGAAGCAGGAGTTGGAGCAAGAAATGCAGAAGGATGTACAGAAAAAGGAATTCGTGCAACATGAGCAGCTGCAGCAACCACAGGAAGGCTTACCCCAAAACTCACAGCCATCATATCATGTTCACCAGCAACAGCAAACTCAGGAAAGTCACATTGTGCATAACCAGGTTTTATCAGTGCAACAGCAGCATCAGCCCCGTCATCATGTGTCAACTATCAGACAGCCTGGTCCAGGCCCTGGTACAAGAACACTCAGCAGTATACAAAGGTATATTCCAGTGTGTGTGTGTGTGTGTGTGTGTGTGTGTGTGTGTGTGTGTGTGTGGTGTTTGTTTTTATTTTTAAGAAAAACACAGTTTGTGATGTCCTTGTACTTTGTGAGGATTTGTATTTAACTTCGTGACAACAGCTAGTTCAGTGAGGTGATACTTCTTTCAGACTGTGATTCACTATTGTTTGCAGTATTAAAATTTAGAAGTCAGAAGTAACTACTGGCTCTAAGACAGGTCCTTGCCATATTCTTTTAGTGCGTGTTGTACAGTTGTGCAATTTTGGTTGATAGAGTTCTTTCTTGTTAGAAGATGTTAATATAAATTTGTAGTCACCTATAGTGGACTGATTTATGAAGCATAGAGACATGTAACAGAAAATAGTATTCACACTAGTTGTTAAGCTCTTGCAGTTTTATTAGTAAAACTACACACATTCGTGTACACCAGCACCCAAAACTACAGCCCTACTGCCTTAGCGAGAGTGACTATAGGTTATTTGTTATTAAAGCAGTTGCCTGAGGCGATGGAGGTGGGGAGGGGGTAGGTAAAGAAGTGCAAGAGGTAGAATGAGACAAGACTTTTGACAGATTACTCAATGGCTGCATAACAAGTCAAAAGCTGCATAACAAGTCAAAAGGGGTGAGATGTGTAAAGGTAAGGTTAGGCAGTACAAAACAGGTTAGTGGAGATTTAGGCCATGGTGATTGCGAGAGTGCAGGATATCCTGGAGAGAATTTCTACCTGCTTTGTTCAGAGAAACTTTTGCTGGAAGAGGGTATCCAAAGTGGTTGCAAAGTGAAGCAGCAGGTGAAGTCTTTTGTGTGTGGTGTGCAGCATTTTTGACACCTGGATAATCAATTTTGCAGTTCACTAAAGTTTTGCAGTGGCCACTTGTGTGAGTAGATAATTGGTTTCTTGTAACACCCACACAGAGTGCTGTGCAGTGATTACAGATAGCCAGTGTATAATACGACTGCTTTTACATGTGGTGACGCCTTTTATTGGCTAAGAAATACCTGTGACTGGACTGTGGTGGGAGATGATGGATAGGCATTTTAATAACTGTCTAGTGCAGAGTTCTGCTTTTCCTGGTACAGATAAGGTCTGTGATTGCTGTGTTTGGGTGCAGGATGAGTTGGTGATCCTTCGTTCACAGCTCCAGTCAATACCGGCTGTGTCATGCAGCTTGAGACTGTTTCCAGCAGGCATAAGTGTGGAAGCCTGGCTGTGGGGATGCAAGGGGCATCGCGCACATCCCATGTGTCACCTGCTAGGTCCACTACTGTGGCCACCCTGGATGCTGCTGACATTGAGGGTGATCACCCACCTGTGGTCTAGTGAGAGGTTCCAGGGTATGATGTGCAGCAAAAGATGTTCCAGGTTCCAGTAAAGGCCTTCCCAGTCCATCTGATGAAGAGGTTACAGGCACTATCTGTGACTGATAAGACCCTGAACCAGGTGCCGCCATTTGTCCTGTTTCAGAGAAAGATTCTCAGCCTGCAAAGTCTGGGCATTCACAGAGGGGTGGTTAATGGTAGTTGGGAGCTCGAGTGTTAGGCACGTAATGGAGCCCCTTCGGAACATGGCTGTCAAGAAGGGGAAGAAATCTGGTGGACACACTGTGTGCATACCGAGGGGAGTCATCCCAGATATGTAACAAGTCCTTTTGGATTACGTGAAGAACACAGAGTGCAGCCAACTGCAGTTAGTGGCTTATGTCAGTACTAATGATGTGTGTTGCTTTGGATTGGAAGAGATCCTTTCTGGTTCCTGGCAGTGAGTTTTGCTTGAGAGATGAAGGCAGGGCTCACGATGTTTAATATTGCCAATAGGATGGATTGTGGACCTTTGTTACAGAGCTGGATGGAGGGCCTGAATGAGTGGCTCAGGTAGTTCAACTGTGTAGGCTGCAGACTCCTTGACTTGTGCCATAGGGTGATGGGGTATTATGTTCTTCTCTGTATGTCGGGTGTCCAGTACATGCAGGACGTGAGTACACCATTAGTAGGGGCTGCGTGGAGAGGACTGGGTGGTTTTTAAGGGTGGAGGGTCTTGGGAAAGGACAAAAAGGGCATCAGTTTCAAAGAGTGCAGGGCAGACAAAGAACGAGGGTAGACCTAAGAATCATAGGTATTATACCATTAACTTATTGTAGCACTTATAAAAATCCTTGCTTCTCAAATCCTTATAGATACTCAAAAGTGGCAAAAGCTGGCTAAAGTTCAGCCAAAATGTTTACAAAGAACGGAACGGTGTTCAGAAAGGGTAGACTAATTGCAGTTGGTGGTGGCGTGTTTGTTGATGTTAGTAGTAGTCTATCTTGAGGTAAAATTGAAGTTTGGTAGTTCCTGCAAGTTAATATGGGTAGAGATTATACTTGACAACCAGAATAAATTATTAATTGTTTCATTTTACTGACCCCGTAATCAGATGATACAGTTGCTGAAAAGTTCAAACAAAACTTGAATAATGTCTCAAATAGGTTCCCCACTCGTACAGTTTTGGATTGTTGGTGACTTCAATCTATCTTTGATATTTTGGTGAAAATACGTGTTCAAAACGGTGGGTGGCATAAAACAGTGTCTGAAATTGTACAGAATGCTTTGTATGAAAATTATTTAAGCAATTAGATGAGGAGTCAGGTTAAAGTGTAATTAAGAAGTCAACTTAAAATGTAAGTGATTGCAAAAACATACATGACCTCGTAGCAATGAATATCCTAAGCAAATAGGATCATCATGATGGCTACACAACTTAGTGACCACAAGCCCATTGCACAGAGTCTGAGTACTGTAATACACAATTATATATATATATATATATATATATATATATATATATATATATATATACCAAGCGGGAAAGCGCCGGCAGACAGGCACATGAACAAAACACACAAACACACACACAAAATTACGAGCTTTCGCAACTGGCAGTTGCTTCGTCAGGAAGGAAGGAAGGAGAGGGAAAAATGAAAGGGTGTGGGTTTTAAGGGAGAGGGTAAGGAGTCATTCCAATCCCGGGAGCGGAAAGACTTCCCTTAGGGGAAAAAAAAAGGACAGGTGTACACTCGCGCACACACACACACACACACACACACACACATATCCATCCGCACATACACAGACACAAGCAGACATATTTACAGGCAAAGAGTTAAGGGCAGAGATGTCAGTCGAGGCGGAAGTACAGAGGCAAAGAAGTTGTTGAAAGACAGGTGAGGTATGAGCGGCATCAACTTGAAATTAGCGGAGGTTGAGGCCTGGCGGATATCGAGAAGAGAGGATATACTGAAGGGCGAGTTCCCATCTCCGGAGTTCGGATAGGTTGGTGTTGGTGGGAAGTATCCAGATAACTCGGACGGTGTAACACTGTGCTAAGATGTGCTGGCCGTGCATCAAGGCATGTTTAGCCACAGGGTGATCCTCATTACCAACAAACACTGTCTGCCTGTGTCCATTCATGCGAATGGACAGTTTGTTGCTGGTCATTCCCACATAGAAAGCATCACAGTGCAGGCAGGTCAGTTGGTAAATCACGTGGGTGCTTTCACATGTGGCTCTCCCTTTGATTGTGTACACCTTCCGGGTTACAGGACTGGAGTAGGTGGTGGTGGGAGGGTGCATAGGACAGGTTTTACACCGGGGGCGGTTGCAAGGGTAGGAGCCAGAGGGTAGGGGAGGTGGTTTGGGGATTTCATAGGGATGAACCAAGAGGTTACGAGGGTTAGGTGGACGGCGGAAAGACACTCTTGGTGGAGTGGGGAGGATTTCATGAAGGATGGATCTCATTTCGGGGCAGGATTTTAGGAAGTCGTATCCCTGCTGGAGAGCCACATTCAAGGTCTGATCCAGTCCCGGGAAGTATTCTGTTACAAGTGGGGCACTTTTGGGGTTCTTCTGTGAGAGGTTCTGGGTTTGAGGGGATGAGGAAGTGGCTCTGGTTATCTGCTTCTGTACCAGGTTGGGAGGGTAGTTGCGGGATGCGAAAGCTGTTTTCAGGTTGTTGGTGTAATGGTCGAGGGATTCAGGACTGGAGCAGATTCGTTTGCCACGAAGGCCTAGGCTGTAGGGAAGGGACCGTTTGATATGGAATGGGTGGCAGCTGTCATAATGGAGGTACTGTTGCTTGTTGGTGGGTTTGATGTGGACGGATGTGTGCAGCTGGCCATTGGACAGATGGAGGTCAACATCTAGGAAAGTGGCATGGGATTTGGAGTAGGACCAGGTGAATCTGATGGAACCAAAGGAGTTGAGGTTGGAGAGGAAATTCTGGAGTTGTTCTTCACTGTGAGTCCAGATCATGAAGATGTCATCAATAAATCTGTACCAAACTTTGGATTGGCAGGCTTGGGTAACCAAGAAGGCTTCCTCTAAGCGACCCATAAATAGGTTGGCATACGAGGGGGCCATCCTGGTACCCATGGCTGTTCCCTTTAATTGTTGGTATGTCTGGCCTTCAAAAGTGAAGAAGTTGTGGGTCAGGATGAAGCTGGCTAAGGTGACGAGGAAAGAGGTTTTAGGTAGGGTGGCAGGTGATCGGCGTGAAAGGAAGTGCTCCATTGCAGCGAGGCCCTGGACGTGCGGGATATTTGTGTATAGGGAAGTGGCATCAATGGTTACCAGGATGGTTTCTGGGGGTAACAGACTGGGTACGGATTCCAGGCGTTCGAGAAAGTGGTTGGTGTCTTTGATGAAGGATGGGAGACTGCATGTAATGGGTTGAAGGTGTTGATCTACGTAGGCAGAGATACGTTCTGTGGGGGCTTGGTAACCAGCTACAATGGGGCGGCCAGGATGTTTGGGTTTGTGAATTTTAGGAAGTAGGTAGAAGGTAGGAGTGCGAGGTGACGGTGGGGTGAGGAGTTTGATGGAGTCAGGTGAAAGGTTTTGTAGGGGGCCTAAGGTTCTGAGGATTCCTTGAAGCTCCGCCTGGACATCAGGAATGGGATTACTTCGGCAAACTTTGTACGTAGAGTTGTCTGAAAGCTGACGCAGTCCCTCAGCCACATACTCCCGACGATCAAGTACCACAGTCGTGGAACCCTTGTCAGCCGGAAGAATGATGATGGATCGGTCAGCTTTCAGATCACGGATAGCCTGGGATTCAGCTGTGGTGATGTTGGGAGTAGGATTAAGGTTTTTCAAGAAAGATTGAGAGGCAAGGCTGGAAGTGAGAAATTCCTGGAAGGTTTGGAGAGGGTGATTTTGAGGAAGAGGAGGTGGGTCCCGCTGTGATGGAGGACGGAACTGTTGCAGGCAGGGTTCAATTTGGATAGTGTCTTGGGGAGTTGGATCATTAGGAGTGGGATCAGGATTGTTTTTCTTCGTGGCAAAGTGATATTTCCAGCAGAGACTACAAGTGTAGGACAGTAAATCCTTGACAAGGGCAGTTTGGTTGAACCTGGGAGTGGGGCTGAAGGTGAGGCCTTTGGATAGGACAGAGGTTTCGGATTGGGAGAGGGGTTTGGAGGAAAGGTTAACTACTGAATTGGGGTGTTGTGGTTCCAGATTGTGTTGGCTAGAAGTTTGAGGTGTTGGGGGGAGTGGAGCTGGAAGTGGGAGATTGAGTAGATGGGAGAGACTGGGTCTGTGTGCAATGAGAGGAGGTTGAGGTTTGTTGGAAAGGTTGTGGAGGGTGAGTGAGTTGCCTTTCCGGAGGTGGGAAACCAGGAGATTGGATAGTTTTTTGAGGTGGAGGGTGGCATGTTGTTCTAATTTGCGGTTGGCCTGTAGGAGGATGCTATGTACAGCCGGTGTGGATGCGGGAGAGGAAAGATTGAGGACTTTGATTTGGGATAGGAGTTGACGGGTGTGTTCATTGGCCGAGTCGATGTATAGGTGAAGGATTAGGCGGGTGAGGGCTATGGATTGTGCTGTTTGGAACTGGTATAAGGACTGATGGAAAGAAGGATTGCAGCCAGAGATGGGAACTTTAAGTGTGAGGCCTTTGGGAGTAATGCCAAATGTCAGACAAGCCTGAGTAAATAAAATATGGGAGCGTAATCTGGCTAGGGTGAAGGCATGTTTGCGGAGGGAATGTAAATAAAATTTAATGGGGTCGTTGTAGGGATGTTGTGAGGTTGACATGGTATTGGTAGGTGGAAAGGGTAATATGAGGTTAAAGTGAAAGTAAAGAGAGATTTATATAGGGAGAGATAAAGGTGTGAAAAAAGTCGAAAAAGTGTTGGTTTGAGATGAGCTATGTTGATCATGTGCTGAACTTAGGTTGGTGAACAACAATGGGTGCAAAGGTTGGGTAGTTATGTTGTCTCCAGATCACGTTAAAGGGTGGGGAAATTCAAGAAAATTTCGAGAAATTCAAGAAAATTTCGACAAAAAAATTTTTTCGAAAAAAGTTTCGAAAAAATAATTTGCGAAAAAATAAAATTCGAAAAAAATTTTTGAATAAAATCTCGAAGAATATGTGTGTAAATGTATTCAAAGGACTGGTTATGTACTGGCAGGTTATGATAATGAGGCTAACAATTGTTTGATGAAGAAATAATAACGTGTAAATCTGTGGGAAGCTGCTAGAAAATGATCGGTTTTGTGGGAAAAATAATTTTTCGCAATTTCCGCTAATTTCAAGTTGCCGCCGCTCATACCTCACCTGTCTTTCAACAACTTCTTTGCCTCTGTACTTCCGCCTCGACTGACATCTCTGCCCTTAACTCTTTGCCTGTAAATATGTCTGCTTGTGTCTGTGTATGTGCGGATGGATATGTGTGTGTGTGTGTGTGTGCGAGTGTACACCTGTCCTTTTTTTTCCCCTAAGGGAAGTCTTTCCGCTCCCGGGATTGGAATGACTCCTTACCCTCTCCCTTAAAACCCACACCCTTTCATTTTTCCCTCTCCTTCCTTCCTTCCTGACGAAGCAACTGCCAGTTGCGAAAGCTCGTAATTTTGTGTGTGTGTTTGTGTGTTTTGTTCATGTGCCTGTCTGCCGGCGCTTTCCCGCTTGGTAAGTCTTGGAATCTTTATTTTTAATATATTTTTCCCATGTGGAAGTTTCTTTCTGTTTTATATATATATATATATATATATATATATATATATATATATATATATATATATATATATATATAAAAAATTGGATAGATAAAAAAATCTGCTCACCAAGCAGTGGCGGAACACACACATAAAAGACTGTTGTGATTGGTAAGCTTTTGGAGCCAGTGGTTCCTTCTTCAGGCTGAAAGGTTGAAGGGGAAGGAAGAAGGGTGAAGAAAAAGGACTGGAGAGGTCTAGGAAAAAGAGGAAGATTTCACACACACACAAGCAGATAAAATTCGCTTGCCATCTTCCTAAGAGATAGCTTCCATTCCTTCTGAATTAACTATGTCACTATGTAGCAAATTCAGAGAAATTGTATTGGTAGAAGTTGAGAAATTTATACCAAATAATAAGGGACAAAGCTGATATCCCATTGTACATAAAACGAGTCAGAACACTGTTGCAGAAGCAATGAAAAAGCATGCTAAATTTAAAAGAATACAAAAGCCCCAAGATTGGCTAAGTTTTATGAAATCTCAAAATTTTAAAGGAGTAGAGTGTGGGATGCATTTAATAATTTCCACAACAGAACTGTCTTGAAATCTGGTAAAAAATACAAACAGATTCTGGTCATATGTAAAGTACACCAGCTGCAAGGTAAATTAATATCCCTCTGCGGGCCCAGGAATTAGAATAGGTCAGAGGTATTCCTGCTTGTCGTAAGAGGCAACTAAAAGGAACCTCTCACTTTTTGGCCATTATGTGATTGTCCCCTTTCATGTTTGACCTCTATTTTTCAAAATTTCATGAAGAGCAAGCCAATTGGAGAAGGGCGCCTTACATGGTGCATTGTGTCCATCGTGCATTGAGATATTTAGCCCATTTTCTTGTTGTGGTGCTGCAGTCCAGCTCGTTCTCCATATCTTGGATGTGGACACTTTCTTGGGTGCATTTTCCACCATGCACTACACAGTGTCACTTTTTGTGCCAATGATGACCATGGACTTCTTTGCACCTCGTATCCAGCATCGTAGCCAGTCTGTTGTGGTGGGGCTGCCATGTACCCTATTAGTTGTAGCCCCCTGACCTGACAATACAGGAATCTCTCTGCTGATGCCTGGACATATGCCAAGGAGTAGATGTCTGTCACCCTGGGGCATTGGGACTCTCGGCAAAGGCCAACCTGCCAGGTGACTTTGGCTGCGGCTGTGTGGCACCTGTGGGGAGGGCCCCTGGTCGGAGTGGGTGGCATCAGGGCGAATGACGCGCAATGAAGTGTACCACGTCATCACTTGCTGGTGATCAAACACCAGCAGTTTCTAAGTGTTCCAAGTCTCAGTACAATCCAAGAAAGTATGTCCCCTAAATGATTTTCTACCCTGGCCACACCATGGGAGGAACACCAGGCTAAGGATAGCTGTGAACCTTATTCATCTCGGTACGTCATATGTATGAGTGATGAGGACTCCTTTGTTTCGATGAAGCCACAGTTTTTTGTAGAGCATTTAGAAGAGAAGTTTGGGGAGGTGGAGGGCTTGTCCAAAATGCAATCTGGGTCAGACTTGATAAAAAACAGCATCCTTCCAAGTAAAGCCCTGATTTTGCTAGGTGGGCAGAAGACACTCTTGATGTTATGGTTAATTAGTATTCTGCTGATCTTGGCAGAGACAGGCCCGGCATACGGTAAAAATGCCAGTTTCTTGATTTCTTCTTCTTGCTCGTTCTTCAGTGTATCCTAACGTCTGGTGGGATGTAGAGCTCTGCGGATGTCCCTGGATGAGAATCCGTTGTTAGCAAACACTTTTTGAAGATGTTCAAGTTCCCCTGCCAGGCTGTCAGTGTCAGACAGTGTCTGGGCTCAGTGTATGAGTGTTCTAAGCACCCCGGTCTTTTGTGCTGGGTGGTGGCAGCTGTCAGCCTGTAGGTATAGATCTGTGTGTGTTGGCTTTCGGTACACACTGTGGTTGAAGGTGCCATCCGCCTTCTTCTTCACCAGGACATCCAGAAATGGAAGCTGACCATCCTTTTCTAGCTCCATGGTGAATTTAATATTCGGATGCCTTGAGTTCAGGTGGTCCAGGAAGTTTTCCAGTTTTTCGCGACCATGTGGTCAAATGACAAATGTGTCATCAACGTATCTCAGGAAGCATGTTGGCTGGTAAGTGGCAGTTGTAAGAGCCTCGTCCTCAAACTTCTCCATAAACAGGTTGGCCACTACTGGTGACAAGGGGCTACCCATCGCCACCCCTTCAGTCTGTTCATAGAATTGACCTCCACAAAGGAAGTAAGTCGATGTTAGAATATGCTTAAACAGATCCAGCACAGCTCCATCAAACTTCTCACTGATTAAGTCAAGCATGTCCTTAAGGGGCACTCTGGTGAACAGGGACACCACGTCAAAACTGACCATTAAATCTGCATCTGAGAAACGTAGGTTTTTAAGACGTTCCACAAAGTCTTATGCGAATGTGGTTTGCACACTTCCCCAATATGGTGCCAACATTTTCTTGAGATATGTAGCAGCTTGGTAGATGGCTGCCCCAATATTGCTCACAATGGGTCGTAGTGGTACACCCTCTTTGTGGATTTTAGGTAGTCCATAGAGTCTGGGTGGGACTGGTGCCTTGGATTTCAGTTGTTTGATAACTTTCTCAGGCCAGACAGTTTCCTTCAGCAGAGACTTGGTTTTTCTGTCCACCCTGTCAGTTGGATCCTGTTCTAGTGGTTTGTAAGCCGGGTCCTCCAGAAGTCGCCGGATCTTCAGGTCATAGTCACCTTTCTGCAGTATGACTGTGGAGTTCCCTTTGTCTGCTGGTAACACCACTATGTCGTCATCTTCTCGTAATCTCCTGAGGGCCATCCTCTCGTCTCTTGAGATGTTAGACTTAGGCGGCCTGGCTCTGGTAAGGGCTCTGCACGTCTCTCTCCGAATCTTTTCAGCCGTACTTGAGGGTAGTGTGTTGACGACTTGTTCCACAGCGCTGATGAAATTGGCTACCGGTAGATCTCTAGGAGTGACAGCGAAATTTAGGCCCCTACCAAGAATCTTCAGCGTAGCTTCATCCAATGTTCTGTCACTCAAATTTACAACCTTGCGAGTGTCATGATTTTGTTGCACTCTGCTGTTCAGGCGTTCAAATTTTGCCAATTGTCGGGCTGTAGCATTGTTATTAATGCATGCTGCTAGCGACAAAGACACTCCATCAATTCTGTCCCAATCCTCTTGCGCTAGTTTGGCAGCCATGTACAGATGTAGATGTAACAGCTCCCTGGATGTGACATCAAGTTTATGGCGGATGTCACGGACTCTTTCTCTCACCAGAGCGATGCTGGCTCGGTGCTTGATCCTGTTGGCCGCCCTAGACGTAATATGATGTTTGATTTTGGCAAATACAGGCACCACATCTCCATCTCTGCACCTGAGGAGGAAGTTGAGTGAGCCCACCATCCTCTCTTTGCGTTGTCGCAGCTTGTCCAGTTTCTTCGTATTGCAGCACATTTCCTCCTCGTAGAGTCTTGTGATGTAATTTCTTAGACTTTCCCGGCGATTTGATGACATCTCGTGGAAATCGGGTTTTCTGCCGGATATCACCGTCTTCCAAACACGATATTTCGACGTCTTTACTTGACGTCTTCATCAGGTGTTCCCTGAGACTGGCTGCTTGCTGGACCGGGTCGTATATTTATGCCTGCCCGGTGCCTGGTGTTCTGTTTGCCGTTCCATAGTCGATCCACGCCTGCTAGTCGCGCTATCCTGCCGCTCTAGGTGTTCTCTATTCCGTCCGCGCCCGCTCTGGCCATCTCCAACTGCGGTCGTGGCCTCCTGGTGTTCCCTTCTCGGTCCGCACCCGCGAGTGGCACTCCAATGCCGCTCTGGACGTTCCCTATTCCGTCCGCTCCCGCTCTGGCCGTCTCCGACTGCGGCTGAGGCTCCCTGGTGTTCCCTTCTTGGTTCATGCCCGCAGTGTGCGGATGTCTGAGGCTCATTGTTGGTGTTGGAAACAATATTTTCTCCGGCATTGCTTCAGCAGTTCAAATGCCGGGTTCCATGCAGTGCTTAGCTGGTATCCTGCTTCCCGGTTAATCAAGTTTTGTGCCATCTTTATCTCTATAGATTCAGTGATGACACTATCCCAGAACCTGGGGGTCTGGACCATGACCTTGGTGTTCTCATAATCCATGGAATGTTCCAATTCTAGGCAGTGATGGAAGTTTGTCCATGCCTTCCTGTTGTGCTTCCAGTGTCACATGTTGAAATTGTGGACATCCATCACATCCCAATACTCCATACACCCTGCCTCCCATCTTTGTCAACTGCGGAGAGCATCATTCAGCTTGTTCGTCAGACTGCAGGGTTTTACAGAACAAAAGGAAAATCATGGAATAAAATACCCTGGACCGGCTGACTTACACTGAGGCTAAGAGAAAATATGAGTGCCTATATCCTGTGGCTATGACCACCTCATACGCCACCACTACAAGAGCAGCTATAGCCCCATCAGTTCCACGAATTCCAGTCAGCTCTCAGAGCCAGAAGGCTACACCTGCCCCTTGATGGTGGGGGCACACTTCCTCCCCTGTTGCTCCCGCACCACCTACCTCAGGAGCACTGCCCCCCAACCATCAGGGACAGCAGTAACCACTTCTCAGCCAGAGAAGCGTAAGTATTCTTCAGCTCCTCTCACCAGGAAGGGGTCCATTGGGTCACTCCCTTCCCAGGTTTCTGCTAGTGGGAAAGATAATGCCTGCCAGTGGCTGAAGTGCCCAAAAGCTGGTCGTAGGGCTTCACGATCATCCTCAGTCCCAGAGACTGAATCAGTGAAGCCCTCACAGCCAGAGCAACCCAAGGAGCAGTGAGAAAAGTCCAAAAAGAAGACCCTTAAGACCAAGGAAATTGCGGTGGCACCTACACTACCGCTATCTACAAGCTCTGCATCTGGGAGTAGGATGGAGATTCAGGTGTCCTCTGAGGACCTAGATCTCACTGGACCCTCAGAAACAATGGATATAGATTGCTCAGGCAGTAAGTCGGTGGTAGCAGGTGACTCTGAAGCGTAAACTGCCTCATTGTATGATTCATACCTTCCCAGTTTCACGATGTAATCCTTCAGTGTAATTACGGCTGTTTTTTCCACTTGTTGGTTGAGCTATGGCAACTGTTAAGCTTTACACCTGCTTTCTACATTGTCCTCCAGGAAACCTGGTTCCCAGCAATGCAGACCTCTGCCCTCCGTGTCTATAAGGGATACTACAGCAATCGTAGTGACTATAATCGAGTGTCGGGTGGAGTTTGTGTTTACATCCTAAACTCAGTCTATAGTGAAACTAAATTCAGTCTGTAATGAAACTATGCCCCTTTAGATGCCTCTCGAAGTTGTGGCTGTCAGGATAAGGATGATGCAGGAAATAACTGTCTGCATTGTATATCTTCCTCCAGATGATGCAGTACCCTTGAATGTATTAGCTGCACTGATTGATCAACTCCCTAAAACGTTTCCTACTTTTGGGAGATTTTAATGCCCATAACCCCTTGTGGGTGGCACCATGCGTACAGGCCGAGGCAGAGATGTCGGAAACTTTACTGTCTCAGTTCAACCTCTGCCTCTTAAATACTGGGGCTGGCACACATTTAATTGTGGCTTGTGGTAGTTACTCAGCCATTGATTTATCCATTTACAGCCCAGGACTTCCCTCACCTATCCACTGGAGAGCACATGACGACCTGTGTGGTAGTGACCACTTCCCCATCTTCCTGTCACTGCCCCGGCGTCAGGCCCACAGACACCTGCCCAGATGGGCTTTAAACAAGGCAGACTGGGAACTTTCACCACTGTGGTCACCGTTGACTCTCCTCAGCATTGATGTGATGGTTGAGCAGGTGGCAACAACAATCGTTACTGTGGCAGAAAATGTGATCCCTCGCACTTTAGGGTTTCGCCTGCGAAAGGCGGTCCCTTGGTGGTCGCCGGAAGTTGCTGATGCAATTAAGGAGTGTCGGCGAGCTCTACAGCGGCATAAGTGGCACCCTTCCATGGAGCACCTCATAGCCTTCAAGCGGCTCTGTGCCAGCATTCAACAGCTTACCAATAGACGGAAGCAGAAGTGTTGAGAGAGATGCGTCTCGACCGTTGGATGCCATACGTCACCTTCCCAAGTCTGGACGAAGATCAGACATCTGTTTGGGTACTAGACCCCAACAGGTGTGTCCCCGGCATTAACATCAATGGCGTGTTATCTACCGACGCAGACGCGATTGCTGAGTATTATGCTCAAGCCTCTGCATTGGAGAACTACCCCCCCCATCCTTTTGCACCCTCAAACGGCGGATGGAAAGGAAAGTCCTCTCATTTGCTACAAGCCACAGTGAACACTATAACGCCTCATTTACAGAGTTGGAGCTCCTCAGTGCCCTTGCGCGTTGCCACGACACAGCTACTGCCCCAGATCGGATCCACGGTCAGATGATTAAACATCTCTCATCTGACTACAAGTAACATCTCCTAATCATCTTCAGTCGGATCTGGTGCAATGGCGTCTTTCTATCACAGTGGGAGAGCACCATCATTCCAGTGCTTAAACCCAGTAAAAACCCACTTGATGTGGATAGCTATTGGCCCATCAGCCTCACCAACATTCTATGTAAGCTGCTGGAACGTATGGCGTGTCGGGGGTTGGGTTGGGTCGGGCCCTGGAGTCACGTGGCCTACTGGCTTCATATCAGGGCAGCTTCTGCCAGGATTGCTCTACCATTGATAATCTTGTGTCCCTTGAGTCTGTCATCCGATCAGCCTTTTTCAGATGCCAAAACCTGGTTGCCATCCTTTTTGATTTACAAAAAGCATATGACACGATCTGGCGACATCGTATCCTTGCCACATTATATGAGTGGGGTCTCCAAGGCCCTCTCCTGATTTTTATCCAAAATTTCCTGGCGCTTCGTACTTTCCATGTACAAATTGGTGCCTCCCATAGTTCCCCCATATCTAAGAGAATGGGGTCCCGCAGGGGTCTGTGTTGAGTGAATGTCTATTTTTATTGTCCATTAATGGTCTAGCAGCAGATGTAGGGCTGTCCGTCTCATCTTCTCTGTATGCAAACAACTTCTGGATTTCGTACTGCTCCACCAGTACTGGTGTTGCTGAGCGGCGCATAGAGGGAGCCATCCACAAGGTGCAGTCATAGACTCCAGCCCACTGTTTCCAGATTTCGGCCGCAAAGTCGTTTGTTATGCACTTTTGTGAGCGTCGTACCATTCATCCGGAACCGGAACTTTACCTTAATGATGATCCACTCACTGTAGTGGACACACATCAATTCTTAGGACTGGCTTTTGACTCCTGATTGTCTTGGCTTTCACACCTCCTTCAGCTTAAGCAGAAGTGCTTGCAGCACCTCAATGCCCTCCGCTGCCTGAGCAACACCAACTGGGGTTCAAATCGCTCTATGCTGCTGCAGCTTTACTGAGCCATTGTTCAATTCCACCTTAACTATGGGAGTCTGGTTTATGCTTCAGCAGCACCCTCAGTGTTGTGTTTACTCGACCCAGTGCACCACTGTGGTGTTCGCCTAGTGACAGGAGCTTTTAGGACGAGTCCGGTGGCCAGCGTCCTGGTGGAAGCCGGAGTCCCTCCATTGCAGGTTAGGCGTGCACAATTGCTCTCCATTGAAATTGCACATGTTCGTAGTTCTCCTTCGCATCTGAATTACTGTCTCATTTTACCGCCCACGGCGGTTCATCTCCCGCATCGGCGGCCCATTTCAGGACATACAATTGCAGTTCGTGTGCGATCCTTTCTCTCTGAACTGGAGTCCTTGCTTTTACCACCTATACTTGAGGTTCATTCATGAACACCTCCATGGTGTACACCTAGGCCGTGGCTTCATCTGGATCTTTCACATGGCCCTAAGGACTCAGTTAACCCTGCGACTCGCCGCTGTCACTTCATCTCGATTCTTGACATGTACCGGGGCCATGAGGTGGTTTACACCAATGGCTCGATGGCTGATGGTCACGTTGGCTTTGCCTATGTTCATGGAGGACATTTTGAGCAGCACTCCATGCCAGATGGCTGTAGTGTTTTCACTGCAGAGCTTTTGGCCACATCTAGTGGTCTTGAGCGCATCCACTGATGCCCAGGCAAGTCATTTTTCCTTTGTACTGTCTCCTTGAGCAGCCTACAAGCTATCAACCAGTGCTACCCTCGTCATCCTGTGGTAGTGACCATCCAGGAGTCCATCTATTTCCTAGAATGGTCGAGTCGTTCGGTGGTGTTTGTGTGGACTCCAGGTCACGTCGGAATCCAAGGCAACGAACTTGTCGACAGGCTACGCGGAAGCTGCTTATTGAGATCGACTGCTCTGAAACTGACCTGCATTCAGTATAACACTGCAAGGTTTTGTGGCTTTGGGAGACGGAATGGCATAACCTCAGTACGCACAAGCTGCGTGCCATTAAGGAAACTGAATGTGTGGAAGACCTCTGTGCGCACCTCTCGCAGGGACTCTATGGTTCTTTGCCAGCTCTGCATTGGCCATACTAGGCCAACACATGGTTACCTCCTCCATCGTGAGGACCCACCTTGGTGTCGCTGTGGCTCACGAATGACAGTCATCCATCTCTTGCTGGACTGCTCACTTTTAACCGCTCTGCAGCTGCCTTTTAATTTTCCCAGCACCCTACTTTTGGTGTTGGGTGTCAAAGCCTCAACAGCAGCTTTAGTTTTATGTTTCATTTGTGAGAGTGAGTTTTATCATTTACTCTAAGTTTTAGCACATGTCCTTTGCCCTGTGTATCCTCCACCCTAGTGCTTTCAGGACGGAGGTTTTAAAGTTTTTCAAAGTGGCTGGCTTTTCCTTTTTTACTCTCATGGTCAGCGAGCCATATTAACCTGCTTTCTTGTTTTAACCTCTTCTACCTGTTTCTTCCGTCTTTGTGGTTTTCTTGTCCCCTTTTGTCCATATAAGTGTTTGCTGCCCTTCAGTCGTTGTTCTGGTTTTTCCTTTCACTCTGTTTTGTGTTGTAAGTTTCATTATCTTATTCTCACTCTTGTGGCATTGTTTCCTTCGGAACAAGGGACCGATGACCTCGTAGTTTGGTCCCTTACCCCCTCTTTTAAACCAACCAACCAACCAACCAGCCAACCAACCAACCAACCATAAATCAATATCTTCGCTGTGTGATAGTGATGGTAATATTACTGATGATAGTGGCTCTACAGTGGAGTTACTGAATACATATTTCTGTAAGTCTTTCACCAAGTGATGCAAAGTAAACATTCCAGAATTCAAATCAAGAAGAGCTGACAACATGAGTAACTTTGGATAAACAAAAGACTTCTGGTTCAGATTGTATACCAATCAAATTCCTTTCAGAGTATGCTGATATGATAGTTCCATACTTAGCAGTCTTGTGTAACTGTTCACTTGATTGAAGATCCGTACCCGAAAAATTGCACAGGTCACACCATTACACAAGAAAGGAAGTAAGAGTAATACTCCATATTACAGACCCAAAGCACTTACTTTGATTTGCAGTAGGATTTTAGAACACATACTGTGTTTGAACATTACAAATTACTTCGAAGAAAAAATATCGATTGACGCATAGTCAGCAAGAATTTGGAAAATATTGTTCTTGTGTTCTTTATTCTCATGAACAAATGAACACTATTGACAGGAAATCCGGTTTGATTCCATATTTCTGAAATGCCAAAAGGCTTTTCATACTGATGATCAAAAGTAATTTGTAATCTGGTTGCATGCCTATGAAGTATCATCTCGCTGTGCTACTGGATTTATGATTTCCTGTCAAAAGGACTCAGTTTGTTATAGGTGATGAAAGTCATTATGAAAAACACAGATGATAATGCGCATTCTCCGTGGGAGTGTTATAAGCCCTCTGCTTTAACTAATCTATATAAATGATTCAGAAGGCAGTCTGAGCAACTTTCTTAGATTGTTTGCAGTTAGCACTGTCATTTAGTCATCAGAAGATAAAAACAAAGAGATCTGTATGATGCGAAAAGTGGCAGTTGACTCTTAAGTTATGAGACGTATGAGATTGTCCACATGAGTACTAATCAGAGTACATGTTCACTCCATTCTTCGGATATTTACATTTATTTACCCATTGGGAACATTTTCTTTACTTAAGACATTTTACGATAGCTGTCTTAAAACTTACATTATAAAACTTCCAGTCTCTCTCTCTCTCTCTCTCTCTCTCTCTCTCTCTCTCTCTCTCTCTCTCTCCCCCTCCCTCCCTCTCTCTCTCCCCCCCTCCCTCCCTCCCTCTCTCTACCTCTCTCCCCCCCCCCCCCCAGATTTCTTTCATGGACCAAATTGAAACAATTTTGGGCCAGATCTGGCCCATGGGCCACCAGTTGCCCACCCATGACTTGGCAGATTCAGCAGGTTCACTAAAGAGGCTGCCGACACAACACTTATCCATCCTGTGCTAGAGTATTGCTATGGAATATGGGATCCTTCCCATATAGGACTGACAAAGGACATTGAGAAAGTTCAAAGGAGGACAACTCGTTTTGTATTACTGTGAATTAGGGGAGAGTGTGTCACAGATATGATACACGAGTTGGGGTGGCTGTCATTAAAACAAAGGCTTTTTTTATTGCAATAGCTTTTCATGAGATTTCAGTCACCAATTTTCTCTTCTGAACACAAAAATATTTTGTTAACATCTTCTACGTATGAAGGGGAAAAATGATCATCATAATAAAATAATAGAAAATGGAGCTCCCACAGAAAGATTTAAGTGTTTATTTTTCCCATGCGCGGTTCAGCGAAAGGGGAACAGTCGAGAAATAGTGTGAAGAAATAGTGTGTATTGCAGGGTAGTCATTCAGATGTAGACATGTTTTGCACCTAAGCCAACCACAGGGGAATGACCCTTGGTGTACAGGATTGGCAACGGTCATGGGATATGGATGGATAAAGATATTTTGTAGGTTGGGTGATGGGGGTAGGATACCCCTCATCTGAAGGTACAATGAGAAGTTGTCAAAGCCCTGGTGAAGGATGTGGTTGAGCTTTTCAAGGTCAGGTTGATACTGGGTGAGCAGGGGAGTGCTTGTTTCTGACTGGTTCATAGATTTATTGGTGTCAGAGCAGGAGATGGCACAGGGGTTCTGTTTATGGATGAGCTGGGTATGGTCATTTCTGTTAGTAAAGTTCCCATTGAGGTTGTGGTATATTTAGACAACTCCTTCTTTCCATTGCAAATGCCATAGCATCCACAGGTGGCAAAGCTGTAAGGTGATTGCATTCTGAATTGGGATGGGTGACAGCTATCAAAGTGGATCTACTGGTGGTTGATGTGAAAAGAAATGTTTTTGGAGCCATCTGAGAGGTAGAGATGTGGCTTGTTGAGTTGAGAAGGACTAAGTGGAATGGATTTGGATTAAGTGTTTAGGTTATGGAGGAAAGAGCAGAGGTTATCATTGTCACGAATCTAGATTGTGAAAATGTTATCAGTGAATCTGAAACAGGCAAGGGGTTGTAGGCATAGGCTGGATAGGGATGATTCCTCCAGATGGCCCACAAATAAGATAGCCTAAGATGGTGCCCATGGCAGTAACACAAATTCTTTTATAGATTTGTCAGGATGAGATTGATCAGGAGATTAAAAAGAGGTGATAAGTTTGGTATCAGGGCAATGCTAAGGAGGTAGTGTACCATGGCCACAAAACCACTGACATGGGGGATGTTGGTGTGAAAGTATATCACAGGCATGATGATTGACAAGGAGTCTGGTGATAACAAAACAGGAACTGTGGAGAGATGCCAATGGCAGCAAGCAGTGTCTTCCATGCAGGACGGGTGATTATGGATACAAGTTTGGAGATGGCCAACAAAGTGAGAAGTTTGTTCTGTGGGAGCATTGTACCCAGCCACAATGGGGCGACAAGTAGACATGCCTGTGGGGAACAGGTGAGAGGTAGGAGTGTTAGGGAGAGGGGGGGAGGGTGTAGCTGGTGCAAGGAGGAGATGGATTTGGGTGCCAGGTTTTGGGATTGGTCTAAGGCCTTGAGGAGCTACTAGAAGTCTAGTTGGAATACTGACACGGGATCACAGTCATAAGGTTTGTATACTGAGGTGTCGAAAGTTGACGGAGACCCCTCAGACAAGTAGTCATTACGATCTGTGGCCACTCTAGTGGTACTTTTGTCTATGGGTCAGATGATAAGAACTGAATTGGTTGTAGGGTTACAGACAGCTATGTGATTCGATAGAAACAATGTTTGACTCACTGGAGGGGGGGGATTTAGGAAAGGAAGGTGAGGCCAGATTGGACATGAGGAATTCAAGAAATATTATCAGGGGATGACTGGATAGAAGAGAGGAGGATTTTGTGGTATGGAAATATTACCAGGAGATGACTGGATAGAAGAGAGGAGAATTTGGTTGTATGGAGGTTGGAATTATTTTAAATAGGGTTCTGTTGGGGATTTTGGTTGGCCATTGTCAGTGTGATGTGTGACGAAGAAAATTCCACATCAGAGAATGAGTAAAGGAAAGCAGGCCCTGTACAAGTCCAGCATGGTTAAACTTCAGTTTTGGGCTAAAGATGAGGTCTTTAGAAAGTATTGAGACTGCTGCAGGGGTCAGAGTTTAGGCAGAAAGGTTGAAAGCAGTGTTATGGGATGGATGTTTAGATGCAGTGTGTCTCTTGAGGAAGTTTTTGGGGATATGCAAGGCAGAGTAAGTCAGCAAGGCATAGTCGGGGAGCTTACCCCTCCTTTACTTATGTCTTTTTGTAATCCCTTCCCACTTCCCCAGCACAGGCAAGTGCTTTCAGTCACCAATAGTCCATAATCAGTCTTGCTATAATTGTGAAAGTGTATTGGGTTTCTGTATGGTAGTGGGTGTGAATTTTGTGTACTTTTACTAGGAAAAGAGCAAGAGTTCAAAAGGCAAGGTGAATTCAATTTTCTGTTAAGTGTTCATTTTCTGTTAAGTGTTCCTGTGCTCCACACATCAGTCCACTACAAGTGAGTGGTTGCCTCTCCTTTATTTTATGTATTGTTCCATCCATCAATTTCACTTAACGTTATAAATCTGTACTGTTACTTCAGAGCTCAGGCTAGAAGTAACAAGTGACAATTAATTAGAGACGGTAGAAAATTAATTAACTTTGTCACATAAAGAAATTGATATTTAGTCATAGCATGTATATGGGTATAGTGATGGCTGTTAGCTATCTTTTACTGTTCATGGGCCCAATTTTACATTGTTGGTCGATATGAAGTGAAACAGTGAGAAAAATTGTTTTATATTGAGAAAAGAGCCTACCAAATATAACAAGACTGAATGTTGACCTAGATGACCCTAAATATGCAAAGAGGAGTAGGAGGAATGTGTTAAACAGGAGGATGCTGGGATCCGAGGATGTGTCGGCAGGCAAATTCCCGTCTCTGAGAGTTGAGGGAAAATAGTATAGGTGGTATAGAATGGGAGGATTCAAATAGACCATATAGTTAGCAGGCATCAGGCCCCCTGAATCATTCTCTAGAGCATGTTAAGCAAGTAGGTACTAGGTGTCTCCTCACTGTGCGCAGTTTTTATGTCTATTCATGCACTCATTCAATCAACTTGTGGCCATTCCTACATAAAACACATCGCAGTGGACATAAGGTAGCTAATAAACATGTGTGGCTTCACAACGTGCTCTGACTGGTGGAACTGGAGTAGGTTTTACAGTGGCAACATTTGCAAGGATTGATCAGTTGGTGAGAGGAGGATATTGCCTGGAAGATTTATTTGCAAAAGAGGTCTGTGGGATAGCAACAGGAGTGGAAAACCTGGGGTGTAAGTTATTGGTGTAACTGGATCTGATGGCGATGAAGGTACATTTGCTATGGTTGTCTAGACTGTAAGAAATGGAGTATTTGATATGGAATTGGTGGCTCGTGTCAGAGTATAAATTTTGTTGCTTGTTGTCGTTTGTATGTTTTATGTCAGATCAGAAGCTCTTTGTGATGGTGATGGATTGGAGGTACTGGTCAGCTACGTCTGAGATGCATTCTTTGGGAGCCTTGAAGCCAACTATGGGCTGGATGGAATGATAGTTCGTGTATTTTTGGATGCAAGCAAAGAAGCAAAGGGTGAGGGTGTAAGAATTTGAAGGGTTAAGGAATTCTACTTCAGTAGAGTTTAGTCCATGTATGGGCCTAGGATTTTAAGGATTTTCTGCAGCTCACTCAGGGTGGAAGGAACGGGAACATTAGGAATATTGTTTTATGTCAAGCTGTGAGATGTCAAAGAGCTGATGGTGCCCTTCTGTCATATACTACTTAGTCATGTACTTCGTATCAATAGGGGATCCCTTGATTGCAGGGAGAGTGATGGTAGAGCATTTTCTTACTTCAGATCACAGATAGGTTGGAACTCAGTTTGAGTAAGGATTGTGATTTCAGTGATATTTATCATGAGGGATTCAGAATCAGTGCTGGAAGTGCGGAATTACTGAAGTGACTGGAAAGGATGGTTTCGGGGAAGACTCCATTTGGGGTTTGGGTAGGAACTGTTAAAGACAGGGTGGAGTGCTCATTCTGTTGGTTGTAGGTTGGGATTGGGTGGTGAAGTGGTATTTCCTGTTCAAATTACAGGTGAATGAGAGGAGATCTTATAGGGCAGTGTTGTTAAATTTGAGTGTGGGACTTTTCTTTGGTAAGGACAAATGTCTCAGGATTGAAGAGGTATCTGGATGAGAGGTTAAGGGCGGAATGGAGGCCTGCGATTATGAAGCATTGGAGTCTGTGTAGGATAGTATTTGGGTTTTGGGGTTTGAGGTTTGGGGGGGGGGGGGGGTTGGGAGTGGGAGGTTTAGATAATAGGGAATGCTAGGCTGGTTGGCTAGAAGGGAATGGGGAGGGTAGGTAGCTATGGTTGGCAGTTTCGTGGGTGATAGTTGTGGAACAGGAACACCTCTGTTGAGGTATTTTACCTCAGGCTGGACAGCTTTCTTAGGCAGTATTAAGCATTTTGTTCAGGGTTGTGGTTGATGTCAAGGACTACAAGTGGCTAAAGGCTAATAACTAATCAGTCTGGGATTTAGGGAGGCAGTAGCAGAATTATGGGTTGGAGCCAGAAATGAGGACATTCAGTCTGATGTCTTCAGGAGCAATATATAAGATTAAGCAGGACTAGAGGCAAAATATGTGAGCCTGTCATTTGGTTATAGCAAGAGTGTGTTTGTGGGAGGAATGTAGGTGTTGAGGTATTGGTTTGGTGAGTATGATGAGACTGATGAAGTCTTTCACAGTTGTGATAAACTTCTACCTGTGGTGTCGTTTTAGTTGTCCAGCCAAGTTGTTGTTTCCATTTTTATACCTGACATTTTGATGATCAACCCAGTCATCTTCAAGCACTGCAAGCTGCATTGCTATGCTTACTTGTTGTCTGGGCTCCAACCAGTCGGGTTGCAATACCACCAATTACACACAACAACACAGCTCGCAGCACATGAAGATGATGATTGGGTCACTAGTCAAAATTTTGGAAAAAAAAAGGGTCAACAAATCTGATTACCAGCGTGCCTCCAGGCGTTCAGCAATCACTCAGAGGAAACCCGAGAGATTGTAGTCTTTCTTCAACAAAATGTGTTTTCTTTATTTTAAAGCACTGTAAGAATTGTAATTTCTCTTGCAGCTTTTATAAGAAAGCCCAAAAGCAATTTGTACACTTCCACTGACTGGGGGAAAAAAAATCACCACACAAAGGAGGAACTATGACCCATGAACGAAAATTGGTAGGTGTGTTTCTGCAACTGAAATATGATGTCTGTTCAAATTTTGCACCAGTGATATAAGAGTGGCATTAGTTGTGCTATGATGACGATGCAAATCACGTTTGCTTTAAATACACTCTGTAGAGGGTGTAAGCATTACTTACTTTTGCAATTGGACATGGTGAGTTGATATTACTCAAGAGTTCCTTTAAGGCGCCGAAGACACCTTATCAGTACCTCATTGAGTTTGAATGAGGTTATGTAGTTGTGCTACGAGAAGCTGGATGTTCCTTCTGTGATGTTGCAGAAAGACTTGGCAGGAATGCAACCTCTGTACACGATTGCTGGTACTGGTGGTCATGGGAATGTATGGTAGTGAATAAACAAACACCGGATGGCCACGTGGCACTGTCAAGAGGGAAGACCATCATGTTTGGCATATGGCTCTGGTGCACAGTGCTGCATCTACAGCAGTAATTTGAGCAAATTTGTCACCACAGTGACACAACGAACTGTTACGAATTGGTTACTTCAAGGAAAGCTCCGAGCAAGATGCCCTATAGCACGCATTCCACTTACTGTGAACCACTGCCATTTTGCAGTTTGTGATGTCAAGCGAGAGGTCATTGGAGAACAGGATGGAGGTCTGTAGCATTTTCTGATGAGAGCTGGTTCTGTCGCAGTGCCAGTGATGGCAGTGTGCTGGTTAGGAGTAAGCCAGTTGAGGGCCTGCAACCAACCTTTCTGCCTGCTAGACATGCTGGACTTACACACGGAGTTGCGGTCTGGGATGCTATTTTTTTGTGACAGCAAGAGCACTCTCGGGGTTATCTCATGCACCCTGACTGTAAATTTGTATGTCAGTCTGGTGATTTGATCTATTGTGCTGCCATTCATGAACAGTTTTCCAGGGTCGTTTCACTACTAGATAATCTTTGCCCACATACTGCTGTCGTAACCGAGCATGCTCTACAGTGTGTCAACATGCTACCTTGACCCGTTCAATCACCAGAACCATCTCCAGTTGAACACACATGGAACATAACTGGAAGACAGCTCAAGCATGCTTCACAACCAGCAGTAGTCATCCCTGTATTGACTGACCAAGTGCAACATGCATGGAAATCCATTCCACAAACTGGCGTCAGACAGGCACTGGTACAACAAAATGCTTGCATATTTGTTTGCTTGCATTCAACACTCTGGTGGTTACCCTGGTAATGAATGTACCTGCATTTCACATTTGCTGTGGCTTATTTGCCACCTACATTAACCTGTGATCTTAATGTTAACCTCTTGAATATGTTACCTAGAAATATGCACTCCTGAAGTTTCATTACTGTACATTAATTATTTTTGGTGTTGCAAATTTTATTTCCATTAGTGTATTTTTGACAGTGCACTATGTATGTTTCTTGTCCCTCAAGTTCATTTTCCTTGTCACTTTTTCATCGTATCCAACATGTCTCAACACAGCATTTAAATATAAATTTTCATTATTTAGCTGAATGAAGTTTTTAATTATGCACAGAAACAACAAAATTGTGCTTCTTCTGTTTCACTTAACAATCGTCATGATTGTGTGGAATGAATTTGTCCATTAGTTCACTATTTTTCCGCCATTTATGTATACAGCTGTATGTCTGTTGCTTTTTCATGAGCTTTTCGTTTTTTTTTCTTTTTTCTTTTTTTTTTTTTTTGGGGGGGGGGGGGGGGGGCGGTCGTGGCTTAAAGATGTTCTTCACTTCGCCTTATGGTTTGGAAGGAATGGAGTGGGACAATGGGTGGATTGGGATTACTGGTTGGGTTGGCAATTGAAGGGCTAGTGGTGTTAGGTAAGTAGGAGGTGCTGCTTTGATGTTCAGAAGAGAAGGGGATGGTATTCATCCGTTGATATTTAATTAGTCTAAATAAAATTTGTCAGATAATGATTAACCATTTAGCAGGTTTTTTTTGTGTAACTCCTTTTTTTATCTATCTCCCTGTATTGGCCACTGTTGCCTAGTTTCATCAGCTTCACATGTATTTCTTCGTAATGAGATGATGGTTTTCTTGCTAAAGATTTTACTGGGAAAAAATTACATTCTGCCTATGGAGGAGACAGATTGAAGAATTACACACATCTTCTAATTTTAAACACAGTCAAATTTATAATAAGATAAAATCATTAACAGTTTTTATCTTATATTGGCCATCTTTAGATTCTGTATGTATTCAATAGGAAGATAGCCGCTGTATACCCAGCACCACTAATAATCATCATATTATAAATATGGTTGTGCCCAAAATAAAAAGAAGTGTACCTGTTCTATTATTTGTATTAATTTATGCTAACTGAACAAGTTAAATGATATTGAACATTTCATAAAACATTGATGAAGTACACGGTAAAATAAATTGCTTTTGCTGGTGGGAACATGGTACTTGCTAATCAATGTGTGTCATTGCACATTTGTTCCTGTTCATGCTGACTACAGCAAGGTTAGAAATGGCCTGAGTAGTAGTAACACACACACTTGTGGTAAATTATGAGTTCTGCAGAGTGGACAAATAATTAAATGAATTTTAATATATTAAAGCTTTAGTCAAGGTATTTACAGTGGCAATTTAAAAGGGAAGCTGTTTAGGTATAATGTGGGAGTTCTTGCGCTAGAATTATAAGGGTTGAATGAAAAGTAATGCCTCCACCTTCATTAATTGGTTTTGGATGGGAATATTTTAATAAATCAAACACAGAAATAATCCTTAGAATGCGATCTTTAACTACCAATATTCACTTTTCCACATAATTACCAGCCAATTGGATATGTTGCTACCAACAATGAACAAATTTTCTGAAGCTGTTAAAGAAGAAGTTGACACTCTGTTTCCGCAACTACAGTCTCACAATTCTCTCAACTTCTTTATGAGAACCATAATAATGTCCCCGCAGTTCGTATTTCATTATCGAGGAAAGATGAAAGTCAGACAGTACTAAATCTGGACTGTATGGAGAATGCTATAGGGTGGTGAGATTCAGTCTCTGAAGTTCTGCTGTGGTGGCACATGAAGTGTGTGGTTTGGCACTGTCATGCTGCAGGAAAACATTTCCCTTTTCCTTTTGGACCCTTGTTAGACATTTGAGTTCACAGTGTTGTTATGTAACGCTCTGAATTTATTGTTGTTACACGATCAAGGAAATCAACATGGATAACACCAGCTGCATCCCAGAACACTGTGGCCATGATTTTTCCAGCTGAGGGCTGTGTCTTGACATTCTTCCTCTGGGACTAGTCTTTGTGTTGATATTCCATAGACTGATGTTTCGTCTGTGGGGTAGTAATGGTGTACCCACATTTCGTTTCCTGTCATAATTGAATGGAGAAAGGCATCATTTTCATGCTCGTAATGCGAGAGGAGTTCCTGGCAAATTTCAAGTCTGTACACTTTCATTTCAGGAGTCAGCATCCAGGGTACCCATCGTACACAGATCTTCTGATAGCCAAGCAAAGCAATAATGTGACACACACACACACACACACACACACAGAGAGAGAGTCTTGTGAAATGCCAATTGTGCTTGCAATTTCTCTCCGAGTGATACAACGATCGTCCTGAATCAAGCTGTCAACAGTTTGGTTATGAAACTCGGTGGTTGCTGTCACAGGACGTCCAACTCTTTGTCACCCAAGTCAGAGGTTCATGTCTCAACATCTTTAAACTTACTCGCCCAACAACACACAGTACTCACATCAACACAATCACCATAAACTCCTTTGGGGGTGACACCTTCTGCTGTCAAGAATTCAGTGACTACACATTGCTTAAATCACATTGAACGACCATCTGTGCAGGGTTTCATAATTTACACTGTAATAACTCAACTGTTCAATGCTAAGGCTTCCCGCCAACTGGAGCTGTAGAGAAGAGGCTACGGAACAAGCCAGTACCTGCCACATACCAATGCTGCCAACTGGAAGAGTTACGGAGGTGGAGGCATTACTTTTCAGTCATCCCTCGTACTTTTATAGAAATTTAAAACTTCAAAATGGACTTTGAGAGGGTGGAGGAATGTGGTGATAGAGTACTTTCTAGTTAACAGTCAAAAGATGCTCAGTATGGAAAGTTGTCTTGTTATTGATGTAATCTGAATTTCCTGTTTAAGCATAAGAAGTGCAGTTTAGAAAATTGATGTTGCTGACCTTAGCGAAACTGCAGCCACATCCACATCTCAAACTATCGGTACAATCTGCATCCCCTCCTGAACTGTGTAATTAGATGTTCTGCGTAGTAACACATAGGCTCTTCTATTGGTATGGCAACTGTGGTGCTACGCTATGTCACGGACTTAATTCTGAAGCATGACTCCTTAACGTTTTCTTGCAACTTCTGGAGATTGGTCAAAAAGCATACACTGAATGCTGAATGATTTTTGAGGCTCAGTATTATTGAGGTCCTGTGACCTGGGTTGCCACGCAAGTGTACTAATGTCCGTGGAGTGTGCTTTAAGCCATTCTGATACACTATGGAATTGTTGTGGTGGTACATTCTGTTTTTGAAGTTTCAGGTTGTCTACTGGATGCCATAGGTGAACTAACAGTTACACACTATCGGGTGGCAGAGTCCTGTACTGATCAATGATGCCAGATGGCGGGATATATATCTGAGGTTTCAATTTATCCTATTATAACATCCTTGATCCAAGAAGGCCTTTACCTTCTTACCCGAGAAGTGTTTTATCGGTAAATAGGATACATGGCCTTATATCAGTTTTGAAATATTCATTTCTTGACATCAAGAATGTTCCAAATTGTTACTGTGTTTCATCAGGCCAGTTGACCTTCCTCCATGCTTCACAAGTGCAGTTGTGGAGTTTCTGTTCCCACATTAATTTGATTATGAGTAGGGTGCATGTGTGTTGTGGCTTTTGCACCATTCTAACAATGAGATGTCTCTGAATGATGTAGTGGTGCACCAGTTGTTGTTGAATTTGCTGCCGGTTTGTATTCTGTTACAGTCCACAATAGTTGACAGTGGCCCTAGTCAACACATTGTTGCCCATGGAATTTGATTCAGGGGGTAGTGGTGTTTTTCTAACCAAGGAACTTAAGGTACACCCGTGGCTAGCAGTATTTGAAAAGTTCAGTGCTTACATGACATCAGAGGAGGAGTGTCTCATGAATTGAACAACTGTGATTTGCTGATAATCACATGTCTTACCTTCCTTGTGCTGAACTGTCATACTATAAGTAAGTATCATGTTTGGTAGTATCCTGACCCCACTGATGAGATGTTGTGGTGGTAAGAACTGAAGTTTTATTCAGGATACCAACAGTTCAAATCCCTGTTCACTTATCCACATTTATATTTCCTATGATTGCCCTAAATCTATTATGGGTAATTAAAGAATGCTTCCTGTGAAAGGGAATGGCTCATTTCCTTTCCCAAACTGATCTTGTGCTTTTTATTTATTAGCCTCGTTGTTGATGCAGTGTTTAACCCTAATCTTCCATCGAACTCAGCACCTATCCTTAATTCGTTTGCTCGTGAATGTACATTGATATATGACTGAAAGAGAGCACTTACAGAAAATGTTTTCCTCGTGAAATCCATATTGAATTAGTTACCTGTTCTGCGTATTGCAGAAAAACCTAAGGCCAGTGCCTATTTTTTAATGCACTGTCATTTCTGTGTAACATTAATATAGTCACAATAATTGTGTAGCCTGTGGGCAGTTTACCTCACAATGGGCAGTCGTGTGAACTCTGCTTGAGCAGGGCTGTCTCTGGATGAACTAACCTATTAACATTCCATTGATAGACAGACTCATACACACAAATCATAAATGTAATTGTACTTAGCAACAAAAAGAAAAATTTCTCTCACCTCAAGCTCAAGCAGGCCTTTCTTATCTTATTTCTGCCTTCAATAAATATTGATGTTCCATCATTACTTATACTTGTTACGTT
Source organism: Schistocerca gregaria (assembly GCF_023897955.1). Taxonomy (NCBI): domain Eukaryota; kingdom Metazoa; phylum Arthropoda; class Insecta; order Orthoptera; family Acrididae; genus Schistocerca; species Schistocerca gregaria. Next base: position 119,559,900 of record NC_064927.1, on the reverse strand, counting down.
TGCAAGCTATACCTTTGAACATAAGCAGTTATTTTGATGTAAAGTTTAAAAATCCACTATTTCTCATATGTAGAGGGGGATTTAGCAATAAACAGTGATACTGTATGGAGACAATGAAATAACAAAGCACAAGCTATGTATTTATGAGGTGGTAAAGGGTACACATACAGGGTTTTTTTGCTAAATGGAGACAAATTGTGAGAAATGATCCCTAAGAGCTCGAGGAGCAAAAAAGAGTATATGGTCATAATGGCCAGAAGTATGTCCCCAATGTACCTGATGTTATAAAAGATTTTTGTCCATCTAGGTTTCATTGATTGAAAGCACGCTTGAGAACACGCCAGGCAAGTGGGCTATATACTCAAGAGGCTAGCGAGTTGGCACACCACCATGTAGTAGCCTCATATACTCTTCATACCATCGAAGACATGCCTTCCGGCAGGGAAGCCAGGGTCGCATGCCCCGCGTGCTTATCTGTGAAACATTGCAGGAGGATGACTGGGTTGAGGCTGAACTAGTTCTGATAGTTGACTTTCAGCATACTGTGGGGATTCTCCGTATCCCACAGGTAGGTGTTCTGAAAGTTGCCAATACTGCCCCTTGTAATAGTAGCCTCATCTGTGAACAAGATGGATGACAGAAATCCCACCAGCATTGCCCATGCAACAAATCAGCAATAAAACTGACACTTTGGAGGAAAGATCGTTGGTGATAAGGCCTGCACCTGTTCGAAGTGATAATACAAAGTGTGACATTTGTTGTGAAGAAAGTTCCACATGGTCATCTGACTTATCCATGCTGCTGGACTTGCTGCCCAATGCTGATACCAGGATTACTGTCAGAGAGCATCTCCATCTTCGAGTGAGTGTACCTCGCTTGGAGCGCATTTCCAGCCATATGTCCATATGACCTTTTTTGCTCCCTATCCTCTCGGAAATCATTTCCTGAAGTTTTTCCATATTTATCAAAATCATTCTGTTTACAATGTTGTGACAAAGTCACATGGCAGTGAAACACACACATATAGATGGCAGTAGTATCACTCACCCGAGTTACAAAAGGGCAGTGTATTGGCAGAGCTATCACTTGTACTCAGGTAGGTCATGTGTGAAAGTGCTCAATGTGATTGTGGCCACATGACAGGAATTAAGACTTTGAACGTGGAGCTAGGCGCATGAGATTTTCCATTTTGGAAGTCATTAGGAATTAAATATTAGAGATACACAGCATCAAGAGTGTGCCAAGAATACTAAATTTCAGATATTACGTCTCATCGTGGACAATGCAGTGGCTGACGGCTTTCACCTAATGACCAAGAACAGAGGTGTTTGCATAGAGTTGTCAGTGCTAATGGTCAAGCATTATTGTTTAAAATAACTGCAGAAATCAATCTGGGATGTATGACAAATGTATCCATTAGGACAGTGCAGGGAAACTTAGTGTTAATGGGATATGGCAGCAGACAGCTGACACTAGTGCCTTTGCTAACAGCACGACGTTGCCTGCAGTACCTCTCCTGGGCTTGTGATCATACTGGTTGTATCCTACACAACTTGAAAACGATGGTGTAATCAGATAAGTCCCGATTTCAGTTAGTAAGAGCTGATGATAGGGTTAGAGTGTGCTGCAGACCTCATGAAACCATGTACCCAAGTTGTCAACAAGGCACTGTGCGAGCTGCTGGTGGCTCCATATTGGTGTGGGCTGTGTTTGTATGGAATGAACACGATTCTCTGGTCCAACTAAAGTGACCATTGACTGGAAATGTTTACGTTTGGCTACTTGGAGACCATTTGCAGCCATTTGTGTTCCCAAAGAATTTTTATGAATGATGATGCTGGGCCACAATTGTTTGTGACTTGTTTGGAGAACATTATGGACAATTAGAGCGAATGATTCAGCCATCCATGTTGCCCGACATAAATTGTTTTGAACATTTATGGTTGGTTTGTACACAAACTCCTGCACTGACAACACTTTGGCAATTATGGATGGGTATAGAGGTAATATGGCTCAATATTTCTGTAGGGGATTTCTGGCAACTTGTTGAGCCCATGCCATATCAAGTTGCTACATTACACAGGGCAAAAGGAGGTCCAACATGATATTAGGAGGTATCCCATGACTTTGGTCACGTCATTGTATGCCAAACACACACACACACACACACACACACACACACACACACACACACACACACACACACACAGGTTCCAGTATCTAGGCATGTGAATGCTATTATTACATAGTCAGGGTCCTTCCTTCTCTAATCTTTCCAGGCTTGAGTTGGTGGGTGACGAGAAACCAGAAGGCTCATCTAGAACACCACTGCACACAAAAGTATGTCCACAAATTCAAGTTCCAATCTGATGCAGTGTTAACTTGTCACAGACCTTCAGTCTACTAATTTATAGATGGTATAGGTGATAATTTATAGTTTCATTCTCCTCAGGAATAAAATATTGCATTGTCTTTTGTAAAATGATTGATGCTGGATGAGTTAACCAGCCACTATAGAAGTGTTTTGACTTTCAGGTGCATTAATATATTGTTAGTTTCTTGGGAATTTTTATGATTGTGATGTTTGACTGCAGGAATGAAGAAGAAAACTGTTAAATGTGAGATATCAATTTTAGTTATGAAAGTAATTACATTGTGGAGTTCTTATGTAGTTAATATTTTATAAATTTCGTAAATGATATTTATTGGTATAGAACTATTAGTAATTAAGGTTTTTTAATTGTTTTTGCAGTGGTGCTCCTGTTGATGGCAACAGTCAATGCATTGAGCCAGTTCGTCCTGTTCGGAGACAGTATCAGAGGACTAATTCATCACGGTCACGCTCACAGCAAACCACAACTAAGAAGTCCTTGCCAGTCACACAACCACAAATACAGAAACAAATTCTGGATAATGCATTTATTCGCAAGCAAGTATTAGCTGCATTATCGCAGCACCAACCTCAACAACAGAATCAAACCAGACAACAAAATCAACTACAACCCCAGAATCAATCTCAGCAACAGAGTCAACTGCAACCACAGAATCAACCCCAGCAGCAGAATCAGCTTCAGCCACAGAATCAGCCTCAGCCACATCAGTCCCAGAACCTAACCCTGTCTCGTATTCAGCATCAATCTCTTCTGCAGCATCAACCTCTGCCCCAAACCCCATCACAACCTCAACCTCAAGCTCAAACCCAGCCTCAGCCTCAACCCCAGCCTCAGCCGCAACCGCAACCCCAGCCTCAGCCTCAAGCGCAACCCCAGCCCCAGCCTCAACCCCAATCCCAACCCCAATCCCAACCCCAAACCCAAACCCAACCTCAACCTCAACCTCAACCTCCACCCCAACCTCCACCTCAACCCTTACTCCAAACCCATCCTCATCCTCAATCACAAACCCAGACTCAACCCCAACCCCAACTCCAAATTCAAGCCCAAACCCAACCTGAGTCTCAGTCACAAAACCAATCTCAACCTCATATTCAGGTCCAAGTTTCACAACAGTCACAACTACAACTACAACTGCAACTTCAGCCTCAGACCCAATCACAACCTGTTTCACATCAGCAGCCTCCATTGCAGCATCAGTCTCAGTGCCAACAGCAGCAACAGATTTCATTACAGCCACAGCAGCAGCAGCAGCTGCAGCAACAACAACAACAACAACAACAACAACAACAACAACATTCGCAGGAGCCAAAACACTTGCAACAGCAGCTGCACTCAAACTGCCAGAAGCAACAACCACAGAAGCAGGATTCAAAGCAGACAAAGAGACAGCCACAGAAGCAATCACAAAAACAGCAGCAGCCACATACTCCTCGGAAACGCTCAAACACTAAGCCGAAGCAACCCAAGACTCCTCAGAAACATCATGTGCAAGTTCAAGCCCAGCAGCAGCCTCGCACGGAACAGCAACTGATCATCCATCTCTCTAACAATGAAAAACGGCTGTATAAGTTTTCTGTGGCTCCAGGACATCAGCTTACTATACCGCAAATGCTTGAACAGGTGAGTTATATGTTAATGTATATTATTTAACAGTTCAGTACCCCAGACACTGAAATTTCTATTTGGTTTCATTTCCTAATTGTTGTTGTCCATATGATTGACATGTTGAACAAACAATGTATTAACAATTACCACTGAATAATGATTTTTCACTCTGATGAGAACATGATGAACTTTGAAACACTTCTGTACATTTTAGCATTCTTTTGGAATTATGTCAGTATTATCACAGTATTTTGCAGCTAGTTATATTCTTCAGAAGATTGCATTTTGAATAAAAAAAAATTCGCTGTCGTAGGTTGACATTGTTACCTGTTGCCTCTGCTGCTACAGGAAATGCAGAATGAAACGGGCATACAGGTTAAATTTCATCAGTTTCTTCGTATTTGTGATGTTAATTGGTGGTGATACATTTAATTCCATGGATATTATTCAAGCCATTGAGCAACTACGTATTTTCAGAGTTAGCTACGCGCACATATGCGTATGATGAACATATTCATCAATGTTTCTTATCAGAGGGTATCGTGGTGTTATCATCTTCAGAGGCACTCAGTTATCTTGAAGTCTTAATGTTTTCTTGGGCTATACTGTTTCCACAGGCAGGCATTTGCAGAGATTGAACATTTTTATGCTTCTTTGTTTGGCTATATTTGATTGCACAGTGCTTTTTGTTAGTTGTCATTAGTTATGCAATACAACAGCAATATGTAATGCAACACCTTGTCCTGTTACCCTAAGCTTATCCACGATAATACTATGCTAGCACATTTAATGTCATGCCAAAACAGCTAAATGATAGAAAACATGAAACAACATTTATATAAACAAGCACTCCAACATAACTGGTGCATCCCAAGAGATGACCATTGGTCAGTTGATTTAAATGGTGGGAAGTAGAACAACATATCTAGAGAAGCCATCACTTTTGCACCTATGCCAGAAGGAAATGAACCAATTGTAGTTGCTTTTCGGACTGATCCTGCACATTTTCAAGTAAGTGTATTCCGTCTCTGTGAAGGAAAGTAATACTGACTAGGAAGTGTCCTAATTATTGCTTCAGTTTATGTCCATACTGAGTATGTGAATAGCTCCCTCTGCTTCAATCCGAAGTAACTTGCAGCACAGTATTGCTCTGGTACACGCACGTACATGCGCGCACCTTGCTTATCAGTGAACTACACTGCTCAGCGTTTTGTTTACATACCTCTTGCTATTCATCAAATTCCCTTAAACTGACAAAATATCCAGAAGTATATTTAGTCAAGCCGACAGGGCAAGATGGGCATGCTAATAAAATATGGGCTGTGCACAAGGGGTACATCAGAAGCATAAGGAAAACAGAGGCAAATATTTATATTGTGCTATTTGATTAGACTTCTCTACTTCGACCACAACATTCAGACTATTTATTAAATTTTGTATAAACGAGTCATATTTGCCATTTTTGTTTTCTTCAATATAACACATCATTTGTGAACATAACAGGAAAATGTTATTGGCCTTCAAAAAACACCACATGTTTCCATCAGATGTAATAAGGATAGCAGGAAATATAGAATTCGAAAAAGTTACAAATCTTACACAAATTTACAGTCAACTTATTGAACCAGTTTCAGATTTTTTATGGTTATTTTTTCAGTATTTAGAGAGAACACGAGAAGCAAAACAGTCTATTAAACATGCAATCAACAATGCATATCTTAAGAGCTATGAGCACTTCTTCAGTAGAAGAGACATGATCCACAGTAGCAAAGATGGACAAATATTCATAGCTCTTAAGGCATGCATGCCCATGTTTACTAGAATTTTTTACTTCTAGTTTTGTGTACTTTTAGTTGTATGCCTTTACACCTTTATGATACACCTTGCAGAACTTTTAAAACAATATTTCTGGCATGTCTCACCAAATAGTCAATGTAGTGAGTCATTGACAGTCACATAAACAGACTGAAAATTTGGCTAGCTTTCAGACTGATGTGTCAGTAGTTGAGGTGGCCAATAACAGACTGATATCTACAAAAAGATAACAAACAATAAGTTGATTTACAGTATGTACAGTTAATAAATGAGGTGTACATAGCTTTGTATAACTGTAGGTCCTTCTGTGGCGATGAGTTATATACAGTGAGAGTAATGTTAAGGGGGGCCATCCTGGTACCCATCACTGTTGTATGCCAACCTATTTATGGGTCGCTTAGAGGAAGCCTTCTTGGTTACCCAGGCCTGCCTACCCAAAGTTTGGTACAGATTTATTGATGACATCTTCATGATCTGGACTCACAGTGAAGAACAACTCCAGAATTTCCTCTCCAACCTCAACTCCTTTGGTTCCATCAGATTCACCTGGTCCTACTCCAAATCCCATGCCAGTTTCCTTGATGTTGACCTCCATCTGTCCAATGGCCAGCTTCACACATCCGTCCACATCAAACCCACCAACAAACAACAGTACCTCCATTATGACAGCTGCCAACCATTCCTCATCAAACGGTCCCTTCCCTATAGCCTAGGCTTTCGTGGCAAACAAATCGGCACCAGTCCTGAATCCCTGAACCATTACACTAACTACCTGAAAACAACTTTCGCATCCCGCAACTACCCGCCCGA